>NC_132937.1:16249827-16851983 GCF_034638445.1 Ciconia boyciana
TTCCTTATCCACTGAACAGTCCACTCATCAAATCCCTATCTCTCCAATTTAGAGAGAAGGATGTTGGGGACCGTGTCAAAGGCTTTACAGAAGTCCAGATAGATGACATCCATTGCTTTTCCCTTGTCCACTGATGTAGTCGCTCCATCATAGAAGGCTGTTAGGTTGGTCAGGCAGGACTTGCCTTTGGTAAAGCCATGCTGGCTGTCTCAAATCACCTCCCTGTCCTCCATGTGCTCTAGCATAGCTTCTAGGAGGATCTGTTCCATGATCTTCCCAGGCACAGAGGTGAGGCTGACAGGTCGGTAGTTCCCAGGGTCCTCCTTTCTACCCTTTTTAAAAATGGGCACAATGTTTCCCTTCTTCCAGTCACCAGGGACTTCACCTGACTGCCATGACTTTTCAAATATCATGGAGAGTAGCTTGGCAGCTACATCAGCCAATTCCCTCAAGACTCTGGGATGCACCTCATCAGGTCCCATAGACTTATATATGTTCAGGTTCCTCAGGTGGTCACGAACCTGATCTTCTCTTACAGTGAGAGGGACTTTGCTCCCCCAGTCCCTGCCTTGAGGTCCATCCACTCAAGAGGCGTGGGAAGAGAGGTTGCCAGTGAAGACTGAGGCAAAAATGTTGTTGAGTACCTCAACAGCGAGCCTTCTCCTTGTCTGTTGTTACCAGTTTGCCAGTCTTGCTCATCGGGGGGATACACTTTCTTTGACCATCCTTTTCTGGTTGACACACCTGTAGAAGACCTTCTTGTTATTCTTTGCATCCCTTGCCAAGTTCAGCTCCATCCATGCCTTGGACCTTCCTGACCCCATCCCTACCCAACCAGACAGCATCCCTATACTCTTCCCAGGATACCTGTCCCTGCTTCCACTGCCTGTGCATTTCCTTCTTGCCCTTTAGTTTGACCAGCAGGTCTTGACTCATCCATGCTGGTATCTTGCCATCCTTTCCTGATTTCTTACACCTGGGGATCGAGAGCTCTTGCACTCCATGGAAAGCGTCCTTAAAGATCTGCCAGCTCTGTTCTGCTCCCTTGTCCCTGAGGGCTGTTTCCCAGGGGGTCCTATTGACTAACTCCTTGAACAGCTAGAAGTTTGCTTTCTTAAAATTCAAGGTCCTGACTATACTCCTTGCCTGACCTGTATCCCTCAGGACTGCAAACTCCACCAGTGCATGATCACTGCAGCCCAGGCTGCCTCCAATCTTGACGTCACCGATTAGCTCACTTGCATTGGTGACCATCAGGTCCAGTATCGCATCCCCTCGGGTAGGGGTGTCTATTACCTGGGTTAAGAAGTTATCCTCAATGCACTCCAGGAGTCTCCTGGATTGCCTATAGCTCACCATGCTACTTTTCCAGCAGATGTCAGGATGGTTGAAGTCCCCCAGCAGGATGAGAGCCTGCGAGCGCGATGCCTCCTGTAGCTGGAGGAAGAAGGCTTCATCAGTAGGCTCCCCTTGATCGGGTGGCCTGTAGTAAACACCAACCACAAGGTTCCCTTTGTTGCCTCAGTCTCTAATTCGTACCCTTTCAACCTGCTCGTGGCTACTCTTCAGAGACAGCTCTTCACACTCTATCCACTTCTTGATGTAGAGGGCAACCCCTCCGCCTCTCCTTCCTCGCCTGTCCCTTCTGAACAACTTGCAGCCATCAATAGCCGCACTCCAGTCATGGGATTTGTCCCACCAAGTTTCAGTAATGGCAACTAGGTCATAGCTTTCTAGCAGCACGGTGGCTTCCAACTCCTCCTGTTTGTTGCCCATGCTGCATGCATTGGTGTAGAGGCACTTCAGCTGAGCTGTTGACCTTCTTAGAGGAACACACCTTAATTCCTTTGAGGTATTTCATTGGTGTTTCCCTGTTGGCTCCTATTACCTCAGGAGCCCCTGGCTCATCTCCGTAAAACTTCAAGTGTGCTCCAGTGTAGCCAGCACATCTCAGAGCAACAGGCTGAGGGCCCTCGCTAGCACCCCATCCCTCTAACCTTGGCATGTCATCCCACAGCTTGTCACAGGCAAGCCTGATATTATCTAGTTTAGTTTTAGCAAGTCTAGTTTGAAGCTCTGTCAATGAGCCCCGCTAGCTCGTGAGCAAAGACCCTCTTCCCCCTTTGGGAAAGGTGAATCCCATCTGACGCCAGCAAGCCTGGTGCTGTGTAGGCCATCCTGTTAGCGAAAAACCCAAAATTGTGGTGGTGACACCAGCCATGGCGCCATGTATTAATAGACTGGGTGCCTCTGTTTCTTCCCATGTCACTGCCCACAACTGGAAGGAGAGAGGAAAAAATCACCTGTGCTCCAGATTCCCTTACCAACCGTCCCAAGGCCCTGAAGTCTCTTTTGATCACCCTTGGACTACACGTTGTGGCTTCATCGCCACCCATGTGGAAGAGCAATAATGGGTAATAGTCTGAGGGCCGTACCAGGCTAGGAAGTTTCCTAGTGACACCCCTGACATTTACATTTTATTTGTTTTAAGTGAAGGTAGTGCAATTTATTTTCTCCAGAACTACTTAGGTTATGCTCATCTCTCTTGGCTCTGGTTAGATTTTCATGAAATAGAATGAAAAAATCTAATTCTCCGAGCTCTAACTTTTCTGAATATAAATGTCTCATTTCCTTCTCAGATACGCTATTTAGCTTTGGATGTGATGTTCAGAATGACTTTTTTATTACTTCTTCAGTCTTAAAAATACATAGTTAGTACATATCTACAAAGAATTAGTAATAAGAGACTGGAACTCTAACAAATGTAGGTGATTTTTTTTTTAAAGCTTTATTTTAAGAAGAAATATTTTTAAGCATAACTGACAAGAAAAGCTTGTAGCCAAAGCAAACTAAATATGATGTTCAGTCTCAGGGACTATGGTCCATTGTTCCAATACATAACAGTCCTCAATGCTCAGGCAAAGCTAATACTAACTTTTCTCCCTGAAGATGACAAAAAGCAAACTATAAATTGTCTCACAGAAATAATACCTTGCAAAAATAAAAGTGTTTATCCTCAAGCAAGTCACACAAGCAGCCAATAGCAAACACTCAATCAAACATTAGCTTAGGGAACATGCTTTCCAATCTGTAGCTAAGGGGAAGATACCAAGTAAAGGCAACCAAAAAAAAGAAAAAACAACTAGGAAAAAAAAAAAAACACACAGAGGAAGACTTTTATACACATGCATGATAAAAAAAAAAGATCTATTGGACAAAAATTAAACAAACTGAAAAACATGACTTGGTGTCCTAAGTAGATGCCAAGTAATATTCCAATGATGAGAAACACCACCAGTTCACTAGCAATCTGAAAAACTATAAATGATGGACAAACTCCAGGGTGTCACAACTCACACCAGTCCAACAACGACATTGAATATGCAGCATGATAAAAAATAGTGTGAGCAAAAGAACTGAATCCAAACACCATACTAACTAAGCATGCAAAAAATACTGATTGAAAACCTAAACCTTTTCCAAACGACAACCCTGTCAGAAGCCCATCAATACTTCATAACTGCAAGCCTAGACCTGCAAGAGAAATAAAATTCTAAATAGGATTCAAACAACTGAAATGTGTGAGTATTCAACGGAGCCAGTAAGAACTAGTCTTCAGAAGATGGCAGATAAACTGATTTTAAACAGCAACTCTGCGTTTACTTAACATTTCCGTTCTTGTACATGGTAAACATTATCGAGGCAAGTAGCATGGAAAGCTTTTGAACAGGGGATCTCAAGCAGAAGAGTTGTGTGTACATAGTGCTAGACAGATTTACACAAACTAGTAGTGGAGGACAAGTCCACACTGCTTATCATTAGGACAAAGATCCTCTAAGCTCTGCTGGATAAACAGCCAGGAGAGCTACTTCCTAAGGAATTAGTATCTTCCAAAAGAGTTTGCCATGCAAGGACTTACACTATTCTAAAAGCGAAGACTAATTATCTCTTCCTTCAGCACCTTAAAATTTCATTTTTTCACATCCAACAGCACTGGATTGTGCCCACACTATCTGTACAGTTTCCTGCCTGGGAAATTGGGTCCTGTACACCTTCCTTCTTCCTTTCCTCAAGAAAGATGCAGTGAAGGCACAATGAGGAACAGCTCTGTTCCTTGTCCCTCACAACCCTTTTCCGCCTCCAAGCGTCCACCAGGCAGCAGACTAGTTTTAGAAAGAGCTTGTCTGTATACTGGTTTAACTTGTTTTTATTCCACCAAATTAACCCTCCATACTATATGAAAATGCCAGTCTTTTTCAATTGCTTCATAATACCTTAAGCCAAGGAAAGATCATAGACTATAAAGATGAAGAGTAACATCAAAAAATGCCTGTCAAGAATAACAGCTGAAGCACAGCTGGACAGCTTTGTATCTGAGCTTGAGAAAAACCTCTGGCTTCCTTACCCTCATCTAGTTTGGGGATTTGAACTCTCTTGTATCTTGAAATAAAACCAAGATTCAGAAGGATCTGATTTTTAATCTAAAGGGGCTATCTTATGACATTAGCCATTGAAAAGTTGATAGTATTTTTACAACTACTGATTAATTGAATAAACTGGAAGCTAATTAAATGCTTAAAGTAAGTGAATATTTTGAAAGGAAACAAGAACCCACATAAATATTTTTGTTTATGTATTTGCTTATTCACACTACACCCATAAAATCGGAATTCCTAACAATTGTTCCTGATGTATATAAATTTGGTATCTCAATATTTGGTATTTTAATACTACATATATTTAGCTTGTTAATGTTTGATATCCCATTGCAAGCTTAATCTGAATACATATGAAGTTGATAACGTTCTAAAGAAAAACACATTCTGATATCACCGTGGCCAGCAGAAAAGAAAAAACAAGTGCAACGTTTGCTACCGTTTGGGCATCAGTCTTGAATTGATAACTACAGAAGTGGAAGTCAGCTGGTTTTTTTCTTTATTAATTTTGGCAATACAGATATTCTGATAAAATGAAAGAAATATTAGAAGTGGAAAAAGCAAGAAAAAGGAATTCATACCTGGCATGTTCCTGAACTCCAACAATCTCTACTTCACTATCAGAAGAGGCAATATTAATTTCTTCATTGATCTGGGCATTACCAGAAGACATTTTGTCACTTGCAAGGAAGCCTGGATCCAAATGACCTATAGATGGGGAAAATGCAAATACAGCCAATGTTTTTTAACAACTTACACAACTCAGAAATCAGCTGGAAAAGGAATTTCCCAAGCTAACAAAAAAAAGACTGAAACACTGAGATTGGAAAATCTTATTAGATCAAGTTATCCAACTTTCAGTTCATCACCTGATACAGGATGATCACTGGATTTATCCAATCTCAATAGCTCTAGTGATGGTGTTATCACACAAATGTGAACAAAGGCCGACTATTGCATCAAGAACACTTGATGTAATTAGGCCTTCCAGCTGTTATTTTACAACAATGCTAAGAGTTAGACTGTGCCTAAACCTCTTTGAAGTAAAGAAACGAGACAATCTATTGTCAATAAATAAAACTAAATTATACTGTGGCAAACAAAGCCTATAGGCTGGACAGAAACATCAAACACCCCGCAAGGAAAATGAAAATGCTTTTATTTTAAAAAAAACCAACAACAACAAAACAGGGGAAGCTGGTCAATGAAAAAAAACTAACAAACCCATCAGTTTCTGGTCATGCTGCTTCACACATCTGCTCTAACATTATTACAAATACTTGAAAAAAAACCACCGTGTTTTTCGTAAGTTCCATATACGGCAGTGTTGCTTTTTCATTACAGTTCTTCAATGCTATTCAGTTCATCAGTCTGTCAAACAACAAGTCCTTTCTAAATACTCATGACGAGTGTGGCAGGTTTTGTCTTTTCTGCCAAGTACTGCTAAGAAGGTTCTTCACCACAATTAGTGAAGCTGTGTTGTGACATATTAAATAATACTTGCATGGAAAACACAAACCAGCAAAAATTATTATTTGTTTTACAGAAAATAAATTATTTTTTAAAATCAATTAAAAATAAGATTTCAATAAAAAGACATAACTTCTACTTTAAAAAAAAAAAGATTACTTCTACTGTCTTGCTTTAGCAGTAACCTGGGGAACGCTGGGCAGCCCTGAAGCAGATGAGACTACCTACTTCTTGGAAACCACTCTCAGCTGTACTACACAAGGGAAGAATCACTTATCGAGCAGGAAATTTGAGATTAGATTAATATATTATGTATATCTAGTTTGACTGGACACCTCTTCAAAGATGAGAGGAGGAGGATGCAATAACAATCCACCAAATTTCAGAGGTCTGCGAACAGGCAGAACTGATTATATCCCCAGGTAGATCAAGAGGACACAGAGAGAAGAAATTAAACTTAAAACAAGTGCCAGGGAAACCTTCTAATGACTGCTTAAAGTACTTGGAAAAGATGCAAGCAAATAGAGGGGCCGAGACCATACTGTATGTTCAGTTTTTGGAAAGCAAAGACCCTTGGTGCCACATCTGATCAGGGTTAGCAAGGGAAGGAAACCCGTGTGCTGCCATGTACCCGAAGGGGGAGTTTTCCACCTCACAAGACAAAAAAGATTTGTCAGCTGAACTTAAAATTAATGAATAGCCCAGGCAGACTTTTCCTAACATTACAGTTCAGCTGAACATTTCTTGGCAAATATCACTGACTGCCAGTAAGTCCCAAAATGGGTCACGGGTATTTCCTTAATAGAAGTGTCTGGGCACACTGTGAAACATGAAATGGAAGTGCTCAGAGGCTTTGATTCATGCGCTGGCGATGGAAACCACGGGCTTTACGTGATCACTGCCCCAGTGATTCGCATTGCCCTGCTCCTAAATGGCACTGCTGCTACAGCACAGGCAGCAGAACAGCAGCACAACCCTTGGTCACTGATACATGCAAACTGGTATGGATATCGACCTGCCTTAATATGTTGTATTAATGCATTAATGACATACCACCATTCCACACCCTTTGCTAGACAGGGTAACGTCTGGCAGAGGAGCAAAGCAGACCACCTCTCAAACAGCGCCCAAATGAATCCCCAGAGGTATAAATGAGAGTCCCAAAAGAGCTTTAATATATTACCATAGCTTTAAGTTCAGACAACAAAAAGGTAATTAGCAGTAGAGGAACCATGATTAGCAGAATAAATATTGTAACACTAGCTGAGTGTAAATGGGGATTATAGCATACATATAGATTTACAGCCTCTGGCCATACAAATTTCACGCCTAATAACATGCCTATGCTGTCAATTTCTTTGCACAAACATTAGGATGACGCCCAAAGGAGATGTTTTGTTTGCCCTACAACATCAGGGCTTGCAAAACAGCCCAAAATATTTGCCCATGCACAAAGATGTGATACTGTGTCCTAATAAGATTTTTCACTTAGATAAAGCTTATGTTGTTATTTTCCCATGGGAACAGATCATTTAATGTCTGTTAAACTAGATACTGCCTGAAGATTAAATTTGGAAACAAGATGTAAGATTTGAAAATTCTGCTTTCCAAATGTGCAATTCCAGACGTGGTAAGAAAAGGCCAGTACTGACAAATGTGCAGTCAGATGTGTATGGGGGCTACAGGGCTCTGGGACAAGGTGTATGCAGGAAGAAAAGGGGATTCATCCTTTCAGACGTTGAAACGGCTGTAGCACCAGGAGCAAATTTGTCTGGACACGTTCCCACAGGGTCAGGGATGAAGAAGCTTCTTGAAGTTTTCTTGTTTTCTTTTACCTGGCAACCTCTTCCTTGCAAGTCCCCTTGGATATAGGTAGAGGAAGGAAGACAAATTTCTACCTGCATCGCAGTATTGTACTCGTAAGTGGAAAGTGGAAGAAAGCTTGGTAAGAAACATTACTTTTTATTTCCTTACACTCCTTTGAAGTACCAATCCATTAATGCTATATAATAAAGTTAATTTCAGCTGTTCTCATCGTCTAATAAATCACTTTATAAAGGAGTGGGCTTGTTAGGGATCAAATAGCTAATTATCAGTCAGCTGCCATCCTGCAAACAACACCAGTGAGCTTGGAAAACACCGGCTAGCTTCAAAAAGGCTGAACAACATCCAGCCACAGACCACAGTGAAAATAATGCAACAGAGATTCTCATATTCAAGTAATGGACTTGTCCACTATATGATAATGGAACATTTCTTTCAAAATCTGCCACATACTTGTATTTCTTTAAGCCTTACAGACACTGAAAAGTAGCTCAGAGCTACCAGGACACTTCCAATGTAGGTGCCCTTTGGCAGGCTTACGTTTGGAAAACACAGCATGAAACAAAAAACTGTTGTGCTCCACCAATGCAGGCAAGACTCTGTGTCTTATGCAGCCAAAAATCTTAACATGGGTGTTAAAAAAATTAGTGGAAAGGAAGGCAATATGTTGGCATACAAGGCTACGGGATGAAGTCGATAGGAAATATTCCCTGTTAGCTCTCTGCATCCAAAACACAGTAGCATTTCACATTGTTGTTTAACTCTCTTGTTAGTGAAGAGTTGCAAGCACTTAGTGAAGCTGAACAATTTTTATGAGCTACATGAACTTCTCTGAATTCTTCCACAGTATTCTTGCTCTTGCTTTCTTGAAGGAAATTTCTTTGCTGTCTCTTGATGCTAAGCCCACTTACCAGCACCTTTTCACCCTTCATCTTTATCTGATGCTGGTCTGTCCAATTTTCTAAGGTATGTTAGAAATGCAGATAGAATATGGGAATAATTAATGCTTGTATTTAAAAAAAATAAAGAGACAAATAAAAAAGACATACACAGACAATTACAATACTTAAAATGAGATTATGATTGGTTTACTAGCTGGTGGCATGGATTGTCATAATCAACCATTCAGTAACAAGCTTAGCTCACTTACATTTAAAAAAAATCAAAACAATACCAAAACCCCAAACCTAAGTTCCAAGAAGTAATTAGAGGGAAAAGAAGGAGGAAAAAATAATTAAGAAAATTAAGTGTCAAAAATACATTGGAGGAATCTTTGTCAATTTTTTTCAGATTTATTTTGGAATAAATGTCAGACATTTTTAATGAGCACCTCTACTGTTTTATTGCAAAATCCACAGAGGAAGCTTTTAAAGCTGTATAAACTACAAAAATACTGAAAGCAAGAAAGGGAGAGACACCAACTGAGATGCTGGAACAAATGTCAGAGGAAGAGAATTTAAACAAACCTGTATCGGCACTCAGTTCATCTAGCAGCCCTTTGGTTCTCCAGGTAGATCCCAAGTCTTGATTTCCTAAAGAACTATTGTGCTCTTGAACTACTGCAGCTGCCAACAGATTGTCCACATTTACCACTTCTGGGTCTGAATTTGTGTCTGATATATCATAATGAGCTACAACTGGAGGTCCACCTGCAGAAGGAGAGAAAAGCAACGCGTATTAGAAGTCAGCATACTGTGAAAGACACCTTTAAAAGTACAAATAATTTGTTTAAGGATTAATGCAATCTCCTACATGAAGCTCAAAGAACTATAAATTATATGAATTATTAAACTTCAGTCAATGAACATAGTCTGATATTACAGAGACATTTTAACCTTTGCATACACAGAAAACACAAATGTAAGAAAAACATGTTTATCAATGTATCAGTTATTTGTGTATTATCTTTTACATTAACACATAAACATCTCCATATCTGACAACATTACATTTACAATCTTAAAAGGATAAAACCTTCAGTTTAAAATAAAAAAAAATAATAAGTTACAGGACATGAAATTTGGCAAGACAAGATATTTATCTAGAGAATTTTACAAAACTCAAGTGACAGCTTACATTACTTTAGGGTTGATTGAATAAAACTAACTTTTTGATATAACTGATCCAGTAATAATAAATTTAACATTAGGCAACTTTACTTTCATAATATTTACCTGTCGAGGACAGGGGAATTTTTCAAAATGGCAATGTTTTTTTGTGTTCTTTTTTATGATCCAGAATAACAAGAAACAAAACTATAATGTGCAGTGATAAATATGCTTTTAATTCAATATGATTACCATATGCATTTTTGGCCACCAAAGTGAAGGGAGAAAGAGAGAGAAAATTGCTTACATGATTCTGAAATCTATTCTTGAGGAATAACAAAAAACTACTTTTAGTCTATTTTGTTAGGATGGACTATTTTCTTTGTGAGGAATGAAAATCACTTATAATTGGAAAGCATGGTAGAAACAGAAGAGGCTCAGAAAAAAAGTCAGATTCAAGACAAGGATTAATGTGGAAGCAAAGAGAGAACAGATAAATATTGTAATTCTGAAAGGATGCACATTTTAACTCAAATGCCTCGTCTCAGCTATAGCTTATCGACTCAGAGTGGATGAAAGTGGTTGGAGTTCCCATTCCCCAAATGTCAGAATCAAAATTTTCTTTGGGCCAAGACTTCATCCACAAAAACAAGTATGAAATAGAGAAAGAGGCTGGGCCAAAGCTCAGCTGCTTTGCTACTGCAATTCTTTAACTCCAAGGAAGTTCTGGCAGTTGAGTGTCTGCAGGACATTTTTGTTATGGGTATGATACATAGAGGGTATAATTTGCATGGGATAATATCAAATAATCATAAACTAATAATGTGTTTAGGAAGATAGGACCTTCAGAATTACGAAATGACTAAAGAAATCTTTAGAAGTCACAAAGAATAAAATGAAAAGACTTTTCAGGAAAGACTGGTTTCTTTTAGGAGTGTTAAGTGCCTGTTAGAAGACAGAAAGACCAGGATGAACTAAAAGTTTCAAATTTAGTTCTCTGGAAAGCTGTTTCTACTGAGGTTTTTAGGGTGGGTTTTTTTGGTTTTGTTTTGGTTTTTTTGCAACTTGGTCCCTGAAACATAATTCAACCCACTATTTTAAGATACACCTATTTTGTGATTAGCAACACACTTCATTAAAGAGTGACCATATTGCTTAAGTCATACTAAAGATCAGTTTTGCAACAAGGTATGAAGAAATTCACAAAATATTTCTGATCAGACCTGCCTCTAAAACAACAATTTCGTAAAACAGTGTTATGTTACAAACTTAAAACAGACCCGACAAAAATAAATGGGTAGTTAAATGCCAATGTATTAAAGACCAAACTGTTCGCAACATGAAACACTGATGATTATGACTGGAAAAGAAGTTGTGATAATTAACTGAAGGGCAATCTTTGTCTTTTTAAAAGGCAATTACAAAATAATGGAATACCAAGTTCAAAATAAAGCTGGCTGATGTTCAGTTAATTATTTGTGAAAGCCAATGATTAAATTACATGCAGAAGTTACACCTGGAGTCAATCATGAGAGGCATGTTTTCTTTCAGTCTTATCATCAGAGTTCAGCGTGAACATATATAAAGTGATCTATAAAAACAAACAGTTGAGTGCAGAAGATACGAGGGTCAAGTACAATATTGACTATTTGACCATTTTTTCAACAGGTTATCTAAAATTTCAGGAGCTATGTACTGTTCCTTCATGTCTTTGTTTCTCTCGCTTCTTACTAAGATCTCCAAAAGCAGAAGCGAAATTTGATTTTAGATAGATGTGTCTACACAAGTAAAATTATATTTGGACAAAAGGCACTAATAGTCTCAAGTCAAAATTGTACCACTCCTACATGTATAATCATGCAAAAATGTATAATAAATGTATATACATGCAGAGTGATATTCTCATCACCTACCCATAGAAATAACTTGTGTGAAAGTCTTCATCAGTAGGAAATACAAGCATAAACTTGTTATCTGTAGCTCCACTCTTGTATCTTCCACACTTCCAAACAGCACACCTTATAACTTAGCTTAAATTTAGTATACATCAAACAGACAAAAATATTTTCAATATAATTTACATACTGTAATTATATTTGTCAGTGTAATAGCCACCAATTTAACAGTCTGGAAAAAACAAGCTGCTATTTACAAAGCAATCACAGCAGAGATCTATTTTTGCTTTTCTCAGCCTTGCCTTTCAGGATCAGATTTGGAAATGAAAGGCCCCTGACACCAGGGTTATCTATACCTATCACCAGTAAATGAGGCCAAGATAACAGCAACGATGCTGCAACAAATCCTAGGATTCCCAGCATGTATAAAATAAGAAATAAGCAATAAATGCCTACATGCATTAAAAAAATATAACATGTATATAAGTTGTAGACAACTACAACTAGATGAAAGTTGCAGCAAAGGCATATTAAAAAAATATTATCTAAAAATCCTTCATTCCCAAAAGCCTGTTTCCTTTTCAGTGCTACAAGGATGGGACAGGAGGGGTTAAATTTGGAAATAAATAATACTTCCCTAGCCAACTACGTGATCATCCGATGATGCCATGCAAAGTGAATGGGTGGTAACAAGAAATAAGGACAACTGGCTTCAGCTAGGAAATAAGTGAAAAAAATGCTTTCAGGTTGAAAAGGTAAAAGGATTAACTACAACCGTAGTTGTAACTTATCACCTTTTCCTTACAATTGAGCCACTCCTCGCAATTACTGACTGCTTTAATTCATTTCTAAAGCAATAAATGCTTGAAGACGAGGCTGAAAGTTAGTAAGTACCAGCAGCAAAATACAGCTGTTGACATTTAATGTTAACAGGGGGAGGGAAAGACTGCCTTTTTTTTTTTTTTTTTTAAGAATTCAGAGGCAGAGGTCATCATGGGAACAGTGTTTCCAAGTGTCCAATTCTCCCTTAATTTACACAGCTCATCAAAACTAATTCCACTCAGGACAACTGAATCAGAAGCCACATGCACAAAAATTCAGGTCTATACATGTCGATTTTTATTTTAAGCTTGTAACATAGAAAATTCAATAATTTCTTATCTGCTAGCCTCTCACATGCTTGTCACAGAGCCGCATCTCAACATCAGTGGTCTAAACTCTGCTATAAGATCCACACTCTTATTATCCCTTAATTCATTATAATGGCAGCACAAGCAAAAAGGGGGAATCAACTGTAAAATTTCACCTGTAAGTTAAAAGCAGCAATCCTAGAAGAAGCATCGTATCTTTGTGCTGCAACAGCTGTGTGTCTCAATGCACAGCAGTACTTTATCATCAGAAACAAAAGATATTAGCTAGCAGAACCTGAATGCGGAACTTAGTCCTTTAAGTCATTATTTCTCTTTAGCTTTCTTAAATTGAGGCACGTAGTGCCAAGCTCATCACCTAAACTCCTTCCCACTGTAGCCAGAGAGGAACTTCAGGTCAAGTAATCTCAGCCTGGAAACTGCAGCCTGGAGCATCATCATCTTCCCTCCTTCCCCAGTAAACAGAAAGAGCTTAGACAACCACCTTAGACAAGGCACCTAACTTTTACACTGCTGAAGTTCAGCAAGATGAATTCCAGCCTTAGGGATGGGATTTAAACTTCACTATATTTTCTCTACAAGTAGTGGAAAAAGACTGAAATCTCCAGAGGACTATCCTGATTGAAATAATTTCAAAATTAAAAGCCTAATTTTGGTGGTCTGAATCACCCTCTGGAGTCATCAGTGTCTTTGCAATGAGGAGACATGGAGCCCTATTTAGGTGTGAATATCACCCTAAGCTTTAACACACACAGAACAGGTACAATAATAATTACAGCACTTTATTCTTATAAAAAGCTTTACATTAGTGGATCTCAGAGCTCTGAGGTGATTATTAACCTCCTTTTGCCTGTGGGGGAAACTGAGGCAAGCAGAGATTTGCAGCTTGCTCAAGGCTAACAAGCAGAGGAGCTCAGCTTTGCTGAAAACAACACTCCCCTCAAATTACTGAGCTATTTTTAACTGGTAAATTATTGAGGAGTTTAAAAATAGTGTTTAGGAATGCTTTCATGAAACATGCAAAAGCTAAAAAGGCAACACACAGAGGCACCCAGGTAATTGCAAGCCCAAGGAGACATGGCTTCTTCCAGCCTCACCTCTGCATCTTCACTGTGAATGTAGGCACTGCTTTGTCTCAATCTCAGTACTCTAAACTAAATTGCATTTATTTTTATATAACAAAAGAAAATACTGAGACATTTTAAAATAATAAGAGATCTAAGAATGCCCTCATTTACTCTTGACACTTAAATTTAAGAGGTGATAACTCCATTTACTTCAAGATTAAGCAAAACATAGAATGGACTTTAATACCTATATAAATGTTAAGATCAGATGATCATTACAGTAATCAAAATAATCATATTCTGTGTGTCAAAACCTAGAAGATTCATCTTAAGTGACTTGCCAAAATAGTTTTACAGTAGACACATCAGTAACTTTGATCCAAACAGAAAGGCCTCATATACAAGACTGCAGGCTGAAATGACAGTCTTTTTGTTTTAGATAAACAAGACAAACCTGGTATTATGTAAAACATGATCCAGAGCTGCAGTTTCATAAAGTATGTGCAGTTCAAATGGCATAAACTAGCTGAATCCTAAAACAATTCCCAAAAGGGGATGGGAAGCAGGAGATCTGTGCTTTATGTTGTTTAGCAACATGAAATGCTTCATTACTATTTTTATTTATTTATTCCAGATTACAGTAGTTACATTTCAAAATTTACAGGGTTAGGCAAAGAATACATTGTAAATACAATAAAAACCAATAGTAGTGTAACAACATTCTCTCTAAAATCATAAAGGGAACAAAAAGTTATCAATGAATCCACTTTCCTCACATTTTCCTTCATTTCACACAGTAAAGCTTTTGTTTGTTTTACCATAATAATAAAATAATAAAATCAAAACAGCATGATCAAATGAGTATCTGTTCTCAGACTGGATCATTTTTAATATATCACATCAAAAGAGATCTCAAAAATTCAAGACTTGCTGATCAACATTCATTCTATCAGGCTTTTTGATGACTAGATGGAAAACACCTTGGATTTGTTTTACCAAATTATATATAAAAGACATAATAAAGTATTTTTCATTGTGCATTAAGCAAAGGCACATGGAACATGGCTGTGTATTGAAAATATAAAGTGCACACCACTTCCTGATATCTCATGACAGGATTTATTTTCCCTGATGCCACCTAATGATTCATTAATTATGGAAGCAGATATATTAGCCAGATCTCTTCCCCAGTTTTACTTGCAAAAGTGTATCAGGAGGGTTTTGGAAACCATCACACCCTACTCTTACATAGCTACGACAGTTAAAAAAAAAATTCCCCTGTAAATACAACTTACACTAGGAAAAGGCAGGCAAACATGCACCCCATATGCACCCCTCCAGAAAACATCACATTTTTGCAAGTACAAACATCTTCAAAAATGTTCCCATGAAAGGGCTGGTACAGCCTTGATGCAAAACTTTTGATGGTCCAGACTAACCCCCTGCTCGATGAGATTTAACAGAGCACTGTGAGATTTAACAGAGCACTTGAAATCGTTGCTAACTTAATAAGCCTATTTTCCATGTGCCTTCATTTTGCTGATCTAACACTATGAGACTAATACAATTTGTGAGAAAGATCGGTTTCCAGCTGCATGTTTTGCAAGGTACTGTCCATCTCTATCAATCAGCCTGAATATGTTAGCTTCTACAGTACAAATTACACAGCACATTTGTTTTAATGCTTCCAAATGTAACTGCAGTGGTCACAGTGCAGACCTTGATTATTTTAAAAACATCTGCTCAACTGTCCTGATTTACACACACTCATCAGGCAAAGACTCCCCTTAAAGTCAGCTGAAGGATTCTCTGACCAAAAACTGCAGAATAAGTTCAAATTCTAATGAGGTGAAATGCTAGCCCCACTGAAATTAGTAGAAATTTTCTACTGGTTTTAATAGGGCTAGGATTTTTTTTAATGCCCTTGAAATATTACTTAAAAAAAAAAGATATTTACAATATGTGGATACAGGAAGAGACAAAATATATTAAGAGAAATCAGTGATAATAAATATATTTCAATTTGTAAAATAACTGCCAAATATAATCCCATTTCACTGAAGTTAAGATTGGTCCTCCAGTCTTCACTCTAGCAGCTCAGTGTTTTTGCAGGATTGTTAGGTTATTCTAAAATACACTGTGAACTTGAGATGTATATTTCTGCCTAAATTATTTTGTCCTAATACTGTTAAAAATAACACTGAAGAGCAGTATATCTGAAAGATTTAAAGATTTTTTTTCCCCTTGCTTAGCTATTTTTTGTGATAGAAACACTGAATAAAGTTTCACTGCCTTTACTTGAATTTACATTGTATATTACCTTCAATTTTTTTTTTCTAAATGAAGCCTGAAAATTCAGGTGTTTTGTTAGAAGCATGTGAAGCAAAACCCCAAACCCTCAGATAAAACGATGTACGAAGGGTGTAATTTCCTACAGATCTTCCTTACCAAACCCCACTCGAGGGAGGGAAGCAGCACAAATGCCTGGGGAAGAACCTGCAGCCAAGCCTGCAAAAACACTGCACACTAAAGCCCCTGGACTTCCCAGGACTACACAGGGTCCAATTCTAGGAGCAGATCCTTTAATTTTTCATTTACTGAACTGTCAGTTTGACCTTTAGCAACATTTAAATTGAGCCTTTATAGAAAGACTTATTTCTTTTGCACTTGCACAAAAAATGCTAATAAAGTAGCTGTTTCACCTGCTACTAAATCCCAACTCTGCAGTCATACAGGTGTTCAATTACTCCCATGCAAACAGCTGCCACTTTGATAACATATAATTCAATATCAAAAATGGCAATATAGAAACTTGAATAAGCCAGCTGGGTTTAAACTGGCACCATCTTCCCTGGAATGACACCAGTCTACACCAGCTGATCTGACTTGATGCATTTACCCTTTCAAAACCATAAGATAAGTAAAATTCTCTTTAAAGAAACTAGAATGTTTCTTTACTCCATTCTGAAGTATAATACCTAGGGCAATTAGAGAAACTCTAAATTATCATCTGTGATTCTCCATGTCTGTGCAAAACTCCTACTGATTTCTCCTCTACTTGTTAAATTTGGTAGTTCTGAAGTAATTTGTTGAGATGCGAGCATAAACATACATTCAAAATGTAACTTTGGGTTGGAAAGTAGAAGACTTTCCTTTGGATAATCTTAAAATAGTCTTAAATAAGGCCAGACTGCTTTAATGAAATACAGAATGAGATTAAAATTTATGTTAAAATTTCAGCTGAAGACATTTTAACTCCCTGAAAGTTTCTAGTCAAAGCCCTTTGAAAATAAAAGCTTATAATGGAAATCATTACAAACTTAACTGCAGCCATATAATATAGCAAAAATATTTCCAGGAGAAAAAAAAAATAATCTGAAGTTATGTATTAGGAATCTGTTTTCTCAAAGAGATACCAAAGGCTGTCACAAACACCTTTAAAATACAGACTCATCACTAGTATTGGTATGTGAAGGTTGGTTTCTTCAGTGCTCTGCATCTTTCAAATTCCCAATACAAAGCAAGAAGAGAGATGCTCCTGTGTAATTGCACAGCCTGCCAAATCCTTCATCAGGTAGGTTATACTACACCTGAACAACAGAATGGTGAGGTTCCCCTCTCAGCTCCCAGGAGAAGCATTGTTCTTCACATGGAAAACGAGCTAATGGACCTGATATTCAACTGTGTAAATCAATGCACATTTTTCATTTCAAAGGAGCTGATTTATGACAGCTGAAGATCTGGCTCCAGTTTTGAGGCAAGTTTTCACTTTCCGAGCAAACAAAATAATATTTACCATTTACAAAACCATTTACAACCATTGGTCTTGCACAGGTATTCTTAACACTAGGTAGCTTTTGTGGGGAAATTAAGTTAAAATTATATCTAATATGAACTATTCCCTCAGTCTTCTGGGTGCCTTGGAATAATTTTATCCTAGAAAGAGTACAGCTTTAAAGTCTGTATGCTCAACCGCTATAATCCTCTGCTTGTTCTTTCACATTCATAGCTACTTGCATTGAAAAAAACAATTAACATAAATGGATAAAAATGTTTGACAGCTTTTAATTTTTGCCTATAGTAACCAAATCCAAATTTTTATCTATTAATACACTGAATGATTTCAATATTTTTAATTGTTTGGGTTTTTTTTTTTTTTCAAAGATTACCTACCTAGGACATTGAAAGTTGGCAGAAATTTCACTGGCTACATCCCTAACAAAGTTATCATCCATTTATGAGATCAGTACATAAGTCTGTTTCAGTCTGAGAGATAAATAAGTTCAGCTGATCTCCTTACGCAATTTGTTTTGAAATACCTAATTGCTCCATATATACTATTTTATAAAAAAGGTTAAGGGCATGCTTACAGACATACTGAGTTAAGTGACTCTCACACATTAAAAGAAACCAGTCACTGCAAAAAGCTGTTTCTGCATGCATGGAAAGACTTGTAAAGTTGTCATGCTTTAAAATATGCTGCTCTTATCGTCATAAAGGTGTGTGTGTGTGTGTGTATATATATATATATATAAAAAAAATCTATGCACACCAGAAGGATCCGATTTTTTTTTTTTATATCAGCAAATAATCTTCCCTGAAGGATCTTAAATTTTAAATGGATGAGGACAAGTTTATTAAATTGCAATCAAACATAAAATAACTCATTTAACTTTTACCTATAGTTAAGTTAAAAATGCACACAATTTCAGATGAGGGAGTTTTCTTACAAGTTCATATCAAAATCTTTGTATCAAAATTATGCATGAAGGTGATCTGTAAATAATTCATTCCAGTACTTAAAAATTATCTCCTGCATAGTCTCTCAAACAGTTACTCTGAAAATAACACAGCTCTCTAACCTCATTTTTTTTTTAATGAAGGCATCACTTACTTAAAAAAAAAGTACCTCTGGGCCAAGAATAATGTTAACACACCAGTGTTAGTATTATACTGATAACAAAAAGCATTTCTTGAGTTCCTGTTACAGGTTTGATCCAAATCTCCATATAAATTGATGGAAAAACTCCCACTGACTTCAAGGAGGAAAAAAAAAATATAATAATCAGACCTACAGAAGATACAGTGGTTATTTCCAACAGGAAGAAAAGGAATTACACTAAAATAATTAGAAAAAAAGTGACTGTGGATTAAAAAGCAAAATAACAGAGCTAAGAGAGACATATAGTGTTCTCTTTACTTAAACTATGTCTATGCAAAGACTTCCAATTTCCATTATTAGAATTTTAATTTGAATTAGAAACTTTTAGCAAGTTCTAACTGATGATAAATATACATTTTTGGTAGCTACGGAGAAGTTACTTCACATGAAGAAAGGTCTTAACGGAGAGGTAACCAAAAAAGAAATCCCTGTGTGTAGTGATAATAGTAAGAATTAAATAGAGATTTCTAATATATAGTTTAAATTACTCCTACTTTAAACATCACAGTTTCAAGCCTGCCTACTCAGGATAACTATCAGTATAAAAAAAATCCACACAATAGCAAGTTATTGTATTATTTAAATGAAACTAATGTTCCGGCATTTCCCTATCACAAGTAAATAATGATTTCAGAGGCATTCAGATGTGGTTCAGAAGAGGCTCTTGCCATCTCACCCAGACCAACAACCCATACCTTCAGACCACCACAGCGTTTACTAATCTGACTGTCAAGCCTTCCTTTAAATTCCTGTGCCAAGACTCAATCCATCTACCGACAGCTGCTTATCTTAGGACTGATACGACTATTTTTATTCCAGCATGAAGGATGCAGTTTGATCGTATATACAGAAGGAAGCAGCAGTGCTTTGTGTGCACAGGTCATGCATGCACACACAGTTGGGTGTGATTCATCTCACCTAACTTTTGGCTAAAGTTATCTATTCTAAACTGTTTATAAGGGAGGTTTAGACAACTAATGGAAGAGAAAGACACTGCCAGGAGGTATCCTTATCTCTTCCCATTGGCTCAAAAGGAGATTCACAGAACAGCAAACTATAAACCTAAAATTAGAGGAGATTACTTCCACCCAAACCGAACACATATATATGTATACATGTGTGTATTTGTGCATACAATATAAGACAGCTGCTTCCCTAAATATGCCATGTGCAACACAGCAGTGACATTAATAAAAACTCTGGACAGAAAAGGAACTACTAAATGGGAGACAAAAAAAAAAATCAGTTGTGCACATTTGTTATATATAGCTAAATCTTTAGGGTAAACTTATTACTTCTGCATAAAAAGGAAGAAGAAAAAACTTGTGTGACATGTTCAAGCTGCAAAACTTGGGAGTAAACAGATAGTTAAGGAAATGTTACAGGTCTGTATCTAGTCTGGCTCTCTAGGGTACTTTACATCTTTAAATATAAAACTTATTTCCTTATATAAATGTTTTAACATGCAAAAAGAGCATTTGGATGAATACTCTGAATGCTCCTGTTGTAACAAACATAGCTCTACTGATTTTGGGGTATCTAAACAAGGATTCTAAGTTATATTTTCCCAAGTTTGGTGATGAAAGCTTAGGATGGTTCCCCCAAACACCTTTAAAGATATTTGTATCTGTGTGCTGGCACATGCACATGGGTATACTGTGGGTTTTTTTTTTTAACTACATATATATTCTCTATAAATCAAAAAAAAAACCAAACAAAACACCATGGTAATAAAACCCCGAAGAGAAAAACAAAACAAACATATACGAAGAAAAAAGGAAACCTTGTTTTTAGCATAATCCAAAGTAACACCAAGATTGCAAAGACTGGATTTTAAGTTTATGACTGATTCAGATCAGGCTCTGCAATATTCCCATTCTCTGGAAAGATAGGTGGAAAATTGTTATTAAAAGTCGCTGGAAACTCTAGCGTAGCATCAACATTTTGATAGCCCACGTAAGAATTAAACGACTGCTGTGGAAGTACTTGGCTATCAGGCATCTGTATGAAAGCCCCTGACTGTGTGGTAGGGGGGATTCTTTGGCCAACTAGTTGAATTTTAGGTTCCCTGGGCTCCAGTTGTTGCTTGCTTTCTTCATCCGTGTCAAGACGGGTTAGCTTTTCTATCCACATGCGAAATTTCTCCTCTGTCTGCCTCTGCATCTCGGCAAAGCAGTTCATAGCCTCTTCCAGGACATTGCCTATGCAGTTCCTATCCCACACGGTGCCCCTGTCAAGCAATCCTGGAATTTCCCTGGTCGCTCCTCCAGATCCCCCAGCACGACTGAAGCCAGCTTTAAAGACATTGAGGCCATTTGATAAGACATCATTAAGTAAGAACATAATATTGTTTATTAAGGCATGTTAACTCAGGAAAACAAACTTTTCTAATTGTGTTCCTTGGATATGACAACAGGGGAGGAATTAGCAAATATTAACCAACAGTATTACCGTCAAAAAAAACCCAAAAAAACAACCCCACAACATTTTACACTCACTGAGGTTATAATAGAAATTTTGGCTTCAAAATTATTTTTATTCTAGAATTCTCAGACAATTCTGTCACAAAGGTCTTTTTTTTCTTATAAACCAAATTAGTCCAATTTCCTTGCAATTTCTGTTTTGAATTCAACTGAAGGTGTCAAAAACATTATACAATAACATGTTTAGTTCTGTTACACTGTGATCCAAAATATTACTGTTTAACTGGTAAACCTGAAAAATTATGTGTATTTTACTTACATACTTGAACCCTTTTATAATGGACTGTTAAACGTAGACAAAACTGTACACAAGATAACAGAGATAAAGGCTGATATAGTGATTGCAGCATCTAAAGTAGCCAAGCCCAAAGCTCTTGGTCTAATTTTGGAAAACACACTACACACCAATGAAGAGAATACACAACACAAACACATACACACAAACACAAAAAGATATGTGAATGCTATGCTATACATGAGGTGAAAGCAACCTCTGTTAGGTCTGACGGACACAGCTACATCGCAGGGGTAATCCACATGACACGCAGGAGTGATCAACCTCACACCAACTCGACGCATGCCCTTCATCGCACCAGCCACCGGCTGTGCAGCATTTCTAGCGTTACTTCTAGCCAAGGCAGAAAACAGACAGGGCATAGTTAGAAGGAAATTGTTCTCCTTCCTTCTATCCATCAAAAATATGGTTAAAATGACTGGCTTTGGGATTATCAGGAAGAGCTTTAGCAGCAAGAAGAGAAGGCCATCCTCATTATCTTACTCTACATATCAATAAGGCAGTGCTATCTATATTTTTAAGTTTAGAGTTCACTCAGGAATCCTCTAGGAAGCAATAAAAGCCCAAGAAAACGAGGCTCTGTACCTGTTTGATGAATAATAAACAATACGTGCATGCTGTTGGAACACACAAACCTTACCTAAGGTAATTCCAAAACAAGAAAAGCATCACATTAAACTACACAAAGCAGCTACAGGACCTGACAATTTAATATGTAAACATAAAACTTGTGGGATCCTCCAGCTTAAGAATAATAGAAAATATCCTAAGAATGACAGAAATCATTGCACAACCTAAGCAAATATTTACTAATAAAAACATAAGGCACTAAATATTTATTGGGATTTCATTGTGTACATGAAATTACAGTATTACTTAAGACATTATTTTTAGGAGCTATTTAAATGAGGTATACATAAGTCCTTCAGTAACAGCTAAACAAAGCCTAGAATTATTCTCTTATTTCTGAGCAGTAGCAATGTTATCCATCGGGGGCCAAAAACCTTCTATTAAAACCTTGACTTTTCAAGTCTTCTCTCCCATCTGTTTACCTATCAGGCAGGCTGGAAATTCAGCATTCAGGTCCTCTGCTCAAAAATAAATTACTTTATAGTAACTAATTTACATCCCTCCAACTGCATTTTAACTAAAAGTAATTAAGTAAAATGGTACCTTTTTCCTAAAACATGGTTCCTTTTGTATATTCAATGTCTTTCCTCCCTGAAAGAAATATTTCTTCTGTTCATATACTCCTAGTGTTGAACATCCAATATGATTCTGTTTATTTATCTTTAGTCAGGGATCTTATCCTAAGACCAACTAAATGGCAGTCTTTCTGATTTCCACAGGCTTACAATCAGACACCTTTAAGTAACGTTGAGTAAGTTTTAACTGCAATTTAAATAAAAACTATTGATGGTGATATGTGAGACAATCTAGCTAGGCTTTTAAAGTTAAGAATGAACTAGCATGGTCAAAGTTGACAAAATTGTTTTGTAAACTGAAGAGACTATGTATTGAAATACATATTACCCTGCAATACTATTTTTAAAAGGCGTCATTCACAGTATATCTTCAATTCACAGTAGCAGCAAATCAATGTTTCAAATGCTTCCTTATTCAATCCTTCAATCCTTATTCCTTCCTTCAAGCCTTATTCAATCTTTTCTTTACCGGTGGCCTTCAGGGTTAAAAAGAAAATCAAGCCTAGAAATGTATTTTTATCATATTAAAAATGCTAGCACATTTATCTAATTGGTCCCTTTGCTATCTGTAAACTTACGGCTCTATAGTTTTTGAAGTTACACCAAGTTAAAAGGCAAAGAAATTTGCAATCACAAAGGGGTCAGAATCCAAGACTCATACCTTATTTTCAAGACTATACCTCCTGCAAAACAGCACCTAAGAAATGCCCCAACACTGTCTCTTTATGGGATCTATTAAGTACTACCTAAATAATAACCAAATCCAAAGTCATTTAATTTAGGAAGTCTGACAACGTAACGATTTAAGAAGATATGCCACATCTTCATTCTAATTAGCAATGGTGGATTCCTCCATGTCGTTATGCTATCCGACATTTCCAAATGAGTATTTTACTGAAAATCACTCTTAACAAATGCTTTTTTTCCCCGTTCTTATATAATTGTCATTCTGAGTCACTTCAACCAAATTCATCCCTTGCAAGATGCTTCATCCAAGGTC
Organism: Ciconia boyciana; assembly: GCF_034638445.1. NCBI lineage: Eukaryota > Metazoa > Chordata > Aves > Ciconiiformes > Ciconiidae > Ciconia > Ciconia boyciana. The sequence continues at coordinate 16,273,641 of NC_132937.1, forward strand.
TATGCACAATTCTTAGGAGGAAGTAACCTGGCTGAGAGTCCCTCGCACGCATTGTTTTCCTCTCTTTGGATTTCTACATATTAAAACCCCTTTTCTTCCTTTTTAAAGCACGAGCTGGAACACCTTTTTTAACATCAATAATCAAACTTTTCAACAGATTTCTTTGAAAGCCTAAAACATGAGTCACCCCTATTTAAATTCAGATTTTTCTGAGTTGTAGAAAGCACAATGGTGGTGAAATGCCCACTTTTTTGTATTATATTTGAATTTTTTTAAACCCCCTTCCTTCTTCAAAGAAAAGTGTTTACACAGAAATAAATATCAATTCCCAGACTTGCTCTCATGCCAATTTCATTCAGAGTTAATTGGCATGGTCAAATTTGAAATTGTTTAGAGGAAAAATTTTCAACAGCAGCAGGTCTAGCAGAACCTATTTCAGGACTCAAAGATCATCCTCTTATGCTGTGAATGCTATCTGGTGTTTAAGAATGGTAAAATCCTAAATGCCAACAGAGAGGCTCAATCATTAAAAGATAAGAAATGGTTCCTCATCTGCAATAATTAAAAAGTCATGGTATTCCCTGAATTAAAGAGCCCAAGATTATGACTGCTCGGGTCAGTGAAAAGATTCTCAGTAGCATCCATGAAGTTTAGATTGAACCTGTATTTTCAGGTATAAATTAACACCATATAATATATTCAAAATAACACATCATATTATGCTTAGCTCCTACTGAGCTCACAATGTTTGTATTGAAGTCTTACCAGTAAGACCTCAACTCTTTATTCTTCAATCTTTGTTGAGAAGAAAAACAAGCCTCCCGGTATTTTAATCCACATTACATTTGAGTTCAGCAGAGAGAACTGACTCTCTATTGCTCTCACAACTGCTCTGTTCATAACTTGGGTGCACACACAAAGTGAAGCTAATAACACTACAGATGTTCATGGCATTATGTATTTCACTAAACATTTTCCTTACCTTACTAATTTAGTCAAACATATTTCAGAACCAGTCATGTGGATGGTTTGAAAAAAATAACTGCACTATTAAAATGGAAGAGGTTTAGTAACATGACACGAAAGACTACTACTGTATTCTCAAATGTGGCATTTAAAATTTTCAGACCACACACAAGTGAACTGTCTTCTGTAATGCTACATGTGTCAACAGAAGGTTAAGAACCAGAGTATGTACAACCTTTGTACATGAAGGCCACATTAACTGTCACTAAAAATTTTAGAGCATCTCTGTCAGCAAAGCTATTTTTCAGACAACAGACATTTGAAAATCAGTCCCAATAATACGCTATGTTGAGACAGTAACCAACACTACAGCTGAAGTATCCAAATACAGTAAGACTAAGGGGAACACAGGCTACCTTGTAAAACCCTTCTGCATCAATGTGTACAGACTTTTTTCAAAAGTAAAAGCAAAAGTTTTTCCATGCTTATGACCTTCTAACAGGTGCACTGCAGTTTCTTGACACTCAAGTTGAAGTATCAAGCTTTTAGTTCAAGTCTTAGCTTTTGACTGTGTGCAGAGGACACTCATGGCCTGAATTTCCAGTAATGCTTTTTGATACCCTGTTTTATTTTCTAACTATGTGTTCATTCCCTAAATTTTGAGGATATTCACAGTGAAATCTAAGTGCACTAAAATGGCTTTCTAGTCAAAAAAATAATTCAAGTTAAGCACTTTGCCAGTTCCAAGAAGAGGGATCGCAGATGGCATGTGAACCTACCACTGCGACGGAGAGCTGGGAGTCCTACTCAAACTCACAGCTCCACTGCATCTGTTAAGACCACAACGTTTCATTAACCCACAAGTAGCACAGGATGCATTTTTGGCCAACCTTGTCCTTATCTCTATAGAAAATATTTTTCTCTTGTACTTGGAGACAGTTTCCCACAAACCAAAGCCGTTTCTATTTAAAGGAAAACCACAATGTGGCAGGTATGCATTGCACCTAATTCCAAAAGGACAGCTCAGAAGTTTTAATGTCTTAAATGTAATTTAGTATCAAGCAGATGATACAGGCTATGAAATAAAAATGAAGGTCACTGTTCCTCAGGATGGTTTTTACACTCCCACATTTTGCATCGCAGGTAAAATTGGGCCTTGGTATAATCATCACTAAATCATCAAGCTCTTTCATGCGCTGCAATGGGACCTTTTCACTGCAAGCATCTCACGGTTAAGGCTGAGAGCTCAAATACAGAAGAGCCTAGTGACACAGAAAAAGTACCCTAGAGTGGTTTCAGGTCTCCACAATGGAAGTCAGAAATCTAGACAGATCTGAAAATACCATGTGGTGCCTTTCTGGGTCACAAGGGACTTTTATGATTTTAAAAAAAGAATATAACCCGGGGGATTTATTGTGTGTGTTTTGGGGTTTTTTAGGAGTGGGGAGGAACGTGCCCCAAAACTCAATGAAATAGACTTCTTCAACAGGCTTTAAATCAGGCTTTAGTTGCCTAGCAAAATGTAAATATAGTAAATAAAAAGGCACAAAACTATGAAAGCTAGAAGTTTGACTAACTACTAAATTGGTAAAAATAATTTTAGAATTTCTATTAAAAGTTTACTACACAATAATTCTAGGAGGACTATGCCTTTCCCAGATTTTCTAATAATAAACAAACTTCCTTTGTGCAACCTGCTTCCTAGCAATATGTGGGAAAAATGCCAGTTCTCGTGGTGACAGAATCATTCACCATAATCAAGTCAGTTAAAACACAGTTATTGGTAAAATCTGCTGCAAATATTTTAAATAATTCATCTAGCAAACATTAGTTCAGCAACGTAAGACTAATTATTGCAGTTTTCCTTTAAATGTTCTTGCCCTACGTAAGCTGATATTTATCTCAAAAAAAAAATCTTCTAGCACAAGAGGCAAAAAGGCATGCAACCCAGTAAAAATTGGCAAGCCCAAAAGTTTATTTTGATGTGATTTTATTTTGATTGCCATATGAAGATTGCCATATGATGACGGTTCTATGGTATAATATGCTGCAAGAATAATTAACATAAAATCCTGTCCACGGCACTTGGGCTAATAAAATAACAAAGACTCAGCAGACAAAAACTTGAAGAATTCATCTTTCTTTTGCTAATAAAATCACAAGGAGGCCCCTATAATTTGCTGCCTCCAATCTTAACATAGATGTGTCAGAAAATTTGAAGTATAGAAATTATAGAACCTTATGACACAGGAAAATGGTAACAGCTTTGTCTAAAATGTTGAAAATTTAGGTGTGGATATAGCTTGGGCACCTGTGTAAACAAATTCATATTTATAACCTAAAATAGGTGACCAGCTGCAATCTGCAAGAATTTACAATAAGGCTAAGTAGGTTTGTCATGCACTGAAACATAAAGCTGAAAGCACAGCATAAGTGCAATAATGAACAGGGCCTTACTATAACACGGGCAAGAGGTCTGCCATGTTATTTCCAACACAGCTGCTGAGCTGTGGTCTTAATATATTAAAGCAAAGCTGGCCACTTATTTTAAGAATTTATTTGTTAGATAATCACCATCTAATGGGATTTGACAGCACTGATAGGAGTTCATATAGGTTTACAAGGGAAAAGATCTGAAAATTCCAAAATTCAAAGATAGTCCTTCCTCCAATTTACCATTTCTATGCTTTGTTGGTGTGCAAAAGTGCACTGAAACCTCAGAACAGATTTTTTAAATTTGCCCATGTCTTGTTAATATACTGCAGTCTTCAAATTTACACAGAGCTGCAGTTCTCCTGGTTTTTCTCAAGTGTCACTCATCTAATTTAGCATGACAGCTGAGAAACGATGTCAGATGCGTTACAGTTCAGTTTAAAAAACATCCTCTACCTGGTATCTCTGCAGTGATTGTCTTGCTGCTCCCTGAAACCTCTTCATCATCATCTGATGAACTTGTGCTCGAGTCACATGTCAGGTCACTATCACTGGTACTGCTGTCCTGCAGCAGGTTGTACTTCTTGCGAGCAGCTGCCTCCCGTTTCTGTCTTAACAGCCGGATTCTTTCTTTGTGCTTTTGGCTTCGATGACCTTTTACCTTGGTAACTCGACCATTCTGCTTATCACTAGACTGTCGGTTTTTCTTGGCAGCCATCGTTGAAGTTTCACTTTCAGACCTGGATCGCCTGGATTTCCTCCCAACTGCAGCCCCAGACACTGCAGAAGGGTCTCCCTCTACAGCAGCTTCAGCTTGACAGGGCTCATTCTCTTCTGTGGAAGACAATGTATCTGAGTCAGCCAAATGCCCACTGGAAGAAGGGGAAAGCATGCAATGATTAGAAGAGTCACTCTCGTAAACTCGACCATCTGTTGGCTTATCGCTCTCTGTAGATGCTAGCTGAGACTCTGAGGAGTCTCGCCTTAGTTCCATCAGTAAGCAAGGCATTGAAGAGAGCACCACAGAGTCTGCTGCAGTGGGCACGTTGTCTTTCTGAGTTTGTGTCTCCAGTTCTATAGGTCCGTCTTCATCAGGAGCAGTCTCTTGCTTTTCAGAAGTCTTTGGTGGAACTTCTGAATCAACAAGTTCTTCTGCTTTTCCCACTGCCTCCATCTTCATTTCAGAACACCAAGGTCCTCCTGGTCTCAAAGCATGGAGCACGCGGTCTGGAAGACTGGGTGAACTAGATACAGACTTCAGCAATACAGCAGCCTGCACAAGAACAGAACAGTAAGAATAATTTATCCAAATAACTCACTCAATCCTGTTCTTCACAGTATTACCTAAACAACTCATTGCTTTCAATTGCAGACAGTATGGTTCGGTATCGTATTGGTTTTCTTCATTTACTTTTTCCTAGTGAACTTATCCTGTTACACCAAACTATCCTTCCTTTTACACACCCATTAAAGATGGTACTGGAATCACATTAAACATGGTTCACCTCATGAGAATAATCAAAACAGATCAGAAAAGAATAAAAATATTTCTGAACTCTTACTTTATAAAATTTAAATCAATATATTATAAGCAACACACGCTAAACTTCTTTACCTAGAACTTTAAACATATTTTAAAGGAGAATTTTAGCCCTTATGAGCAATGCCAGCCTGAAAATTCACAGACTTGGTACTCATCTACCTGGACAGACTAGAATATAGTTCAGTTTCCATATCTATGAGAAATGTACTTTCAGCTGAACAGGACCTCAACCATATAAAATTACAATGGTTTTATGATAATTTGCAAACTTACAGTACCAACATGACATAGGAGAAATCGAGTCACTTTGAGCAGAAACCGAGCAGCTGCTGAACATTACAGAGCAAGACTACCAATACCTTCTTTTTCCAGTGGAACTGCTCTGCCAGTAGATCTCATGTACCAAAGATGTATTTACAAGAAGTGTCATGAAGTGATAGTAAATTGTCAGGGACATGGGGTTTACGACATCTACAGCCAATGTCTTTAGAAGCATTAGCTATGTGTAACACACATTTTTTCTCAGCAGAGAACCACCATGCAGGTGAGTCATGTAAAGACTTTTTAGGAGCATCTAATAGACCATTCGGGAGTATCTAATAGACCATTCAAGTGCTCCTTGAGCGTCTCCCATACAAGTCCTGGTTGCATGAGAACCTACAGGCTGACCTAGTTTCTCTCAAATCTGCCAGGAAAACAGCATCAAATAGTATGGGCTGCAAGCAAGAAACAGTATCCACCCACATGAGTATCCTACATTTTACTTCAAGTTATAATTTAGTAAATTGCACTGCTTCAATTGCACTGCAAATACAAAATCCAAGCTATTTATCTGATTGATAACTTGCATGTTATCAACCCAAAAGTACCTGAAGCACCTTCAGGGAAATCTTGGTTTAGAAATCCATATTTATCATTTAATCTTCATTATTCACACTTTGCCTTCCACCTAAATTTTCCCTTGGAATTCAACATAGAATAAAGATCTTTCAATTACTGCATTCGCTCACAGATGAATGGTATGGAACAAATCATTTATGGGTTTAGAAGTATAGTAAACGATAAATTTATGTCACTTCAAGAAAGTGTAGACAAGAAAAACCAGTAGTAAGATTTAATCTACTGTTTTTAAAAAATGCATTTCTGCAGACAAGGGCAATTAGTACTTGATCAGCCTGAGAAAGCATGGATGGTTCAGAGAGATTTTTCTGTACCCTGACAATCCTTATTCAGTTTCCTGATCCATCCCAAGCTGCCTGTAATTATATGTACATAATTGTATGCTGCTTCCCTCCCTCCATCTGCAGCACAGAATAAGGCTACTTCCCTGCTTCTAAACGGTGCTGTGAAAAGCTCAATGTTGTCCTGTCTGCCCTAACCCACTTTGAAACTTAATTCTTAAAGAATATTAAAATAGAGTTCATGCTTCCTTCAGGCTAATGAATGAAATGCTGGATGGTGTAAGGGAATTATGAAAATATTTATGGGAGAGAAAGACCAGTTAAGGAAAGAAAGCTTAGTTAATATCAGAAAACACAAGAAAGATGAAGATGACAACTCTAGGTCTGCTAAACATGAAGAAAAAAACACCCCAAACCCCAAAACACCAAACAAACAGTAAACTCAGCATTTTACTTGAAAAAAAAAATTACAAAGAACAATGTTTGCCAATACTTGCACTGAGTAAAACTCTCTTGAAAACAACTTAAAAGAATTTCTGAAGATGGCAATTTAATGTAGGCAATAAATATGACGTAAGAATCAACTTATTTCCAAGGCCACAGCACAGCATCAACAAACCCAAATTATGAATACACATGTTCTGAGACACAAACACATCCCAATACTGTAATAAAATCAGTATTTCTACATATTTAATCCACAAATCTATGTTATCAAATAATTCTCCTATTATACAGGTAAGTAACACACAGATTTGATGACTGAATGACTGGCCAAGAGTTATACACAGTGGGATATGTATTGTACCTGCAGTGCAACTCACAGCTTTGCTCTGGCCATGCACTTTGAAAAGAAAAGTATCTTTTCCAAGAGTTTTGAAATGTACATGCAAGGAAAAATTTGATTGCTCAAACACAAACAAGAAGAGTATTAGCCTGACCAAAAGAAATGTATTTAAATATTCATACTAATAACTGCAGAACAGCTTCTGCACTATTGATCCTTTTAGCCTGGGGAGCACAAAGGACAGAGCTCAACACAATGCTAAAGGGCAGCCAAAATGAACTAGAGACTTTTTTCACAAACGTCCTACTTGGCAACATCATCTACCTCACAGCTCCCAAAGGGACTATAAGAACACCTGTACTTGCCTTTCCACCCCTCTGGCCTACCAGCCAGAAAAAATTATGTTTCATCTACATGGTACCACTTTGCTAACAGTCTATTAAATGACTTAATAAAAAAATCTTCTTATTAAGTAGGATCTTTAACTACTCAAACCATGCTGGTTTGATCTCTCACACAGGGATCAGTGAATTATATTTTCAGTGAGAAGGCAGCACAGGGACTAGTAACTTCACAAAAGTATATGTGGTCAACACTGATATGTGTTTCTGTGTGTGTGGAAAAAATACTTGCTCTGATGAGGTTTGTACTCTCCAGGTCCCTTGAACTGGCTATTTAAAAAGTCAACAATTCTAGTATTAGTACATATATAAAAAAGAACTTGATATTTATCTTGGTGAAAAAAAAAAAAAAGTCTGTCGTGACTCAGACAGACTTTGCTGCAGGGAAGAACACAGACAGTTCAGGGGAAAACATCTATGTCAAGGAAAGCCTTGTCTCAAAGAAAGAAAAAAAAATACTGATTTAGTTCTACTTCAGAAATGTATATATCAGAGAGAGGAAGATACTATAGTGAAAAACTCCCATTCCTTTCTTGCCACTCACTTTTCTAGTAACAGTACTAGAAGGTGATGCTAAAGAAAAAACAGTTTCTTTCTTAAATGAGAACACAGCAATGAAAAATAAGCTGTGATGCTTACAGACACAGATGGATACTTAATTAGACATTGCTCAGAAATGTCATTCTCCTTTTTCTGATGCACAGATACTGCACTGATGATTTTAAAAGGCAATTCTGTAAAAACTTATGTGCTAGATTTTTCCAACAGAAATTTTATTTTCCAGCCCCACACAGAACACACCAGTATGCAGAAGCCATTAAATATCTAACTGTACCTTTACCTAGGAAATATTTTCAAATCATGGACTCATTTGTAAAGGCACATAATTTGTACACTATGAAACCTGCACTTTAGTGAAGAAATCCAGAAGGATTCTGAAGGTCAGATTAGCAGAGACAGCCCAGCCAGTTTAACAGCTCACTGCCACTAACAGGGATGGGTTTTACCCCCTAGTCTTTTACCACCTAATCGTGACTGCACAGTCATATTCCCTCCTTGGCACCAGAACTGGCTCATCCTTTCTTGGGTAGATTCACTTCACTAAGCCAGCAGAAAACAAAACCAGAAAATAAGTGACAATTTCTGCCAGAGCTGGCAGGAAGACAAGGGAAGGGAGGGCAAGCAACAAACCATCCCTTTAGAAAAAAAACAAATCTGATTAAAAACTACCTGCTGCTTGATCTCATCACACCTTGAACTCACAGGTTCCAACTAGACACAGGAGAGAGTACCGAGTGTTTCTTTCACAGCACCGTTTGCTCTGAGAAGAGATTTTTGAAGATAAATTATTAAAAAGCAAAAAATTAAATTCAAATAAAGGTGTTAGTAGCTTCCTAAAGAACAACTATCATGGAATGTATGCTATTAAGTAATATATACTACTGCACAAAGAGTTATATCAAAAATGGCATGTATGCCCTTTATCAATCAGTAACTGGCCACTCATACATCCTTCATAATATTTTTGTTTACCCAATATTTTTGTAAACCCACAATGCCTGAGAAAGCTTGTGTTTCCTTTGTGCTAGTTGGTGGAGACATGGCTGTTATTTTGTTAATCACATCCATTGGGATCTGACGACGTCCATCTTGCCATTTTATTCCTAAAAACTGGATCTCCTGTGCAGGTCCCTTGACCTTACTTTGTTTTATGGCAAAACCGGCTTTCAGGAGGATCTGAACTATTTTCTTCCCTTTCTCAAAAACTTCCTCTGCTGTATTGCCCCACACGACAATGTCATCAATGTATTGCAGATGTTCTGGAGCATCACCCTGTTCCAGTGCCATCTGGATCAGTCCATGGCAAATGGTAGGTCTGCGTTTCCACCCCTGGGGCAGTCGATTCCAAGTGTACTGAACACCCCTCCAGGTGAAAGCAAACTGTGGCCTGCACTCTGCTGCCAAAGGGATTGAGAAAAACACATTAGCGCTATCAGTTGTAGCATACCACTTGGCTGCTTTTGACTCCAGTTCATATTGCAGTTCCAGCATGTCCGGCACAGCAGCACTCAGGGGCGGCGTGACTTCATTCAGGCCACGATAGTCTACTGTCAGTCTCCACTCTCCATTAGACTTTTGCACTGGCCATATAGGACTGTTAAAAGGTGAGCGAGTCTTACTGATCACTCCTTGGCTCTCCAGTCGACGAATCAGCTTATGGATGGGAATCAGGGAGTCTCGGTTGGTATGATATTGCCTCTGGTGCACCGTTGTGGTAGCAATTGGCACCTGTTGTTCTTCAACCCTCAGCAACCCCACCACAGAAGGGTCCTCTGAGAGACCAGGCAAGGTAGACATCTGTTTAATTTCCTCCGTCTCCAAGGCAGCTATACCAAAAGCCCACCGGTACCCTTTTGGGTCCTTGAAATACCCTCTCCTGAGGTAGTCTATGCCAAGGATGCACGGAGCCTCTGGGCCAGTCACAATGGGGTGCTTTTGCCACTCATTCCCAGTTAGGCTCACTTTGGCCTCCAAGACAGTCAGCTGTTGGGATCCCCCTGTCACTCCAGAAATACAGATGGATTCTGCCCCTTTATAGCTTGATGGCATTAGGGTACACTGTGCACCGGTGTCTACCAGAGCCTTATACTCCCGTGGGTCTGATGTGCCAGGCCATCGAATCCACACAGTCCAGTAAACCCGGTTGTCCCTTTCCTCCACCTGGCTGGAGGCAGGGCCCCCCTAGTCCTGGTCATAGTATTCATTACCCATTTCTTGTACATACAAGTCAGGAGTTCCTTCATTAAAATCAGGAGTAAGATCAGCCCTTTTACTCTGTCTGGGGAACTGCCCACTGGAAACCAGAGCAGCAATTTTCCTGGAAGAACCCCCTTTGGTGTGATTGTTTTTCCTTGCAACTCATGTACCCACGCCTCTAGGGTTGAGGTAGGTTTTCCATCCCACTTCCTCATGTCCTCTCCGTGGTCACGCAGGTAAAACCATAGGGTGCCCCATGGTGTGTACCCTCTATATTGTCTCTCTTGAGCAGAGGAATGCTGACTCCTAATAGCTGAGACACTGGTCCGTACAGGTGGGGAGTAGGACCTATCCTCTTTGAGTTGCTGGACCTCCCGGGACAGTTTCTCCACAGCTGAGACAAGGGAGGAAGAGATACTTTCTTTGTATTCCCGGAGATGGCTAGCCACTTCATCCGCTGTTGGTCCCTCTCCGTCTTTCCAGGTCAGTATTGCCAATGAGTTGGCACACGACGGTGGTGCGTTCCGTACCAACTTCCGCCACATAGGTCTTGTGCACTGGACTTCATCTGGATCTTTGGGTAACCGCTCGTCATCCAGGTTACCATAAATCACTTCCAGCACAGCTAATTCCCTCAGGTACTGGATCCCTTTCTCCATGGTGGTCCATTTCCCGGGGCGATATACAACATCTTCCTTGAAGGGATATCTTTCCTTCATAGCTGACAGGAGTCGCCTCCAGAGGCTGAGGGCTGGTTCCCCTTTTCCAATTGCTTTGTCAATGCCCCCTTCCCTAGAAAGGGATCCCAGCTGCTTGGCTTCCTTACCCTCTAATTCTAGGCTACTGGCCCCACTATCCCAGCATCGGAGCAGCCAGGTGACAATGTGCTCCCCTGGACGACAGCTGAAATCTTTTCGCATGTCTCGCAGCTCACTCAGGGATAGGGATCGGGGGGTTTCCACAAGTTCTTTCTCTTCCTCTCCTTGGGATGGCCCTGCTCTTTCATCTTCCCTTTCTAAAGGAGCTGACTTTCCCTTCCAGGATTTCTTCTTGTGTATAGGGGTGACCAATACTGACACAGGTTGGTTCCCTGGTTGAACCGCATTATCTGTCACAGGGGGGCTGGATCAGCCGCAGTGCCTGTTGCAGGGGGAGGTCGGAGCAGCTGCAGGGCCTGTCATTTTGTCACCAGATCCTTGAGGGTTCTGAATAGCATTGAACAGGGCCCGGTAGGCACGGGCCAGGCCCCAGCACACTGCAGTGATTTGTGTCTCCCTAGAATTGCCAGGGTGACAGCATACTTTTTCCAAATAGTCTACTAGTTTTTCAGGATTCTGCACTTGTTCAGGGGTGAAGTTCCAAAACATTGGAGGTGCCCAATGACTTAGGCATTTGCCCATGCTATCCCACACACCCTGCCACTCATAACTATCCGGCCTTGGGGCAGATCTCTGGGTGATATTCTTAAATTGCTTACTAACCTTGGACAAGATCAAAACAGTATTCCCAAGCAATACCAATAGATGTATCTTAACTACCCAAGGATGTTCAAGATACTGAAAAGTTATTGTAACAAAGGAGGAAACATTGTAGAAGAAAGTAGCGAAGGTGCCATTCTGTAGTTCCTCCATAAAAAAAAAACCTCTCAGAGGAAGAAATATAATTGCTAGTTGTCTCTATGAGGTAATACCCGACATACAATAACAGTTTCAGTACAGCACTTAGATACCAAAACAAACCCAAGGTCACTGTTTTAATAACAAATCTCCCAGGCAAAACATCACTAATCACTGCAGAGCACAGCAAACTGCAAAAACCAACACCGATCTTTAACATGTACAGCAAAAAAATGAGCATGGTGCAGATCAGGTAAACCAATATCGAGAACAGATGGATCAATATCATGGCCCGCAACTACTAACAGATCTAAATTCCTTAATACACTCTGGTTAATCTGTCATTATCTCAAACCCTTCGTGCCCCATGTCGGGTGCCAAAAAGGACTGTTGTGGTTTAGCCCCAGTCGGCAACAAAGTACCACACAGCTGCTCGCTCACCCTCCTCCCACCCCAGTGGGATGGGGGAGAGAATCGTAAGAGCAAAAGAAAGAAAACTCGTGGGTTGAGATAAGAACAGTTTAATAATTGGAACAAAATAATAGTAATAATAATAATGAATTGTAATGAGAAGGAAAACAACAAGAGAGAGAGAGGAACAAAACCCAGGAGAAAAAACAAGTGATACAACCACTCACCACCCGCCGACCGACACCCAGCCAGTCCCCAAGCAGCGATCGCTACCCCCCAGCCAACTCCCCCCAGTTTATATACTGGGCATGACGTCATATGGTATGGAATAGCCCTTTGGCCAGTTTGGATCAACTATCCTGGCTGTGCCCCCTCCCAGCTTCTTGTGCATCTGGCACAGCAGGGGAAGCTGACAAGTCCTTGCCCAGTGTAAACACCACTTAGCAACAGCCAAAACATCAGCGTGTTATCAATATTATTCTCATACTAAAATCCAAAACACAGCCCTATACCAGCTACTAGGAAGAAAATAAACTCTATCCCAGCCGAAACCAGAGAAAAGCTGTGCACCTTATCATCGGGCTAGTTGGCTGAATGAGATCAGAGTCAGGGTCCGGAAGGAGAGCAAGGTAAGCATCTTACACAACAGACAGCAGCAACAGCCCTGGAGCAAGGGAGAGCACTGGACGATTCACCTGGTCTTGAAAAACACCACTCCAAAATTGCACAACCCTTGACATCAGGAGGACAGATACTCTCAGCAGTTAAGAGAGCTGTTTTGTCAAGTTCTGTGTAACGTTCCTTTCCACTAACAGTGCTGCCTACCTAACCAACACTACCACCTCCCGGGCTGTCTTGCGACTACTTCTGCAGCTCACGTGGCAACTCGCCAGCATCTCCTCCTCTCTTACAGCTATCTAAAAGCTCAAGCTGAACTAGAAGTGGTATAGATTTATGACAGCCATTTAACAAACAAGTTAAGTGATATTAAGCGACTCTACAGTTTGTAAGTATTTTATGATCAGTCCTTTTTACACATCTTTGCCACATGCTAGTACACAGGAAATAAGCAAAATCGACCCTAAGCTATTTTAAAGCTTCAAATACTTTAATACAATACCAGCGCTGTCTCTTTGCCTTAAGTCAGTATCTTCCCATTACAGGGCAGTAACATACCCATTTTATGGTCTGGCCAAGTGAAAAAGAAATATCAGCTGACATGCCCAAATTCCACAGAAAGGCTGGAAAGGAACTGTAAGCCAAACCCTGATCTCCAGTCATTTTCTCATCCACAAGCTACTAAGATTATTCATTTGTTGCTTTAATTATTAAGTTAGTAGTATAAAAATCTAAATATTGCAACATGAATTTGCAGTAGGTATATTACTGAAAAATAAATGGTATCATTACACTAAAGGCAAAGTCACATTGCATTCAAATTGTGAAAATTTTAGTAACAGTAAGATACCAAGTGCTGTTGGGCTGTTCTTGACACCAAACCCTTGATTGTTTTTTGACCAGTAATAAGAGATGCCAATTGATTTCAACATCCACTAGATTACTAGCAATCGATACCGTAGCCTTGACATGTCCAAAGTGCTCCTAAAGAAGAAAGCACTCATGACGCTGGTCTGTCATGACCTAATTAGGACTCAGTAAGCAACAGGTATAGCTTCACTGGAAACAACACTACCTCCTCACCAAGAAAGCTCACCTGTGTCACTGAACCATACTCAAGAGCACAGCTAACTCAAGATAGCTAACCTTTGAGTCTGTATCATTACAAATCCTAACACTGTCCTCCTTAGTTGAGCTTTCCTAAGAAACTAATGCAACAAAAAAAGTTAAATTCTTGTAGGACGCTGCAGCTGTAGACAAACATCTGTGGACACTGGCAGAATTAGAGGGACTGTGGCACGGTCTGTTATGGAAGGAGAACGAAGCCTGGTAAAGAAAAAAGACAGTGCAGGAGAGGGCTAATTTAGAATAAGCTTTTGACAAACAGCAGATGAAAAAAGAGTATGAAGTAAACACAGGCTGGTCCTACCAATGAACAAAAGCTACTTTGGGTATTTCAAAAAACAGAACTGACTGGGTCAAAAGCCTGTTACACATGCGTTATGAATAATGCCTCTAACACAGGTTTTACTATCAGATACTTCCTACAGTATTTGCTCCCAGTCGGCAGAGGTGAAGAAATGTGACCTCTACTTTGAGAGGATAACAGACAGACCAGGAAACAGACATTTCTTTCCCACAACATACAGAAGACATCACATATATTTGACTACAGAAATTAAGTAACAGCATGTAAGAGGATACCAAGTTACCAGCTATAAAAAGAACAAAAGAAAATTAAAAGGTAGTTTTCATGGTTACCATGCAAGTACTGACAGGAGGGGAAAAAAAACACCAAAACCCCCCAAAAAACATTTACTTACCCTTAAATAAAAGCACCATTTACCCCCAAATTATTTGTTGCATTATTGTTCTTGATTTAGGAAGAAGAGGCTCAGCTGGCAGAGCTTTCTTAAGACTAAAACTAATGGTTAGCAACAGGAGATATAAACAGTATATACAACTTCCCCAGCAAAAGGGGAGATAGAAGAAAAAAGAGCATCAGGTCTGGAGTATTAATTCAACCCCATTCTGTTCATTCAACACAGTCATCTTATTGCTGTAGCTTGATGAGTTCCATACAGACAAATGGTGAAATCCACTACAGATGTTAAAAAGTAGAAAACTCATTTTGATCTTGTAAAACAAAAAAGGGAAATCAAGTGTCTGTTATCAAACCAACTTTAAATTGAGGTGAGATCTATAACTTCATAACCCCTCAATAATTAGCTCACTCTGGCAAGACACTCACTAAATTTCCCTAGCTTAGTTTTACGGTATTCAACAATTTCTGGATTTTCTTTATTATAGTGAGTGGATACAAAGCCTGTGAATTGCCTTTAAGATTACTTATTAGTATCAGTAACTGGAACCATGGAAAAATAAAACTTAAAAATAGTTTAAAAAAACCTTAAAAATAAACCGTAAAGGCTTTTGAAAAACAATATTCAAGGAAAAGTTTTTTTTCTAACTCCTCACAGATTCTGCTTAGTGCTGATCAAAAGGTATTACCAGCTCTGGAGGAACCATAGCTATTGACAACTCAAACTGTATTTATCAGTAATTCAGCTCATGGGCAGCACTACCCACAAGCCCATTCTTTCCCACAATGACAACTTCATCTCCAAAAGATTTCTTATTAAAGACGACAAGACCTCAGACTACCAGCATTTCATCTAACTTACTTCATTAGGAGACAGCCTCTAAACCCCCCTTATCTTACATTGTATTTCCAACCACAAGCACATGGAATTAGTAGACAGCTTCCTGACCTACTCTTTACCAACCTTTTTCCCTAAAATTTTTCTTTTGACAGATTAGAACTGTCTCTCTAGCAAGAGTTAGCATTCCCTGAGAGCAAGAACTGGGAGAGTGAGCTGAGGAGTCAGGAGATTACCAGCTGATGAGAAAGCCACAGTACAAGAGAACAGTACTGTCTTAACCTTACCTGGCTATCACGTTAAGTTGCTTTTTGCTTCAGAAAGTTTGACAATACTATTGGAGCATACAGTGCCAACCTGAAACTGGTATCATGGAAATGTAATGTTCCCAATGAAAAACAAATTACTGAAATGGTAATAACTGCATCATCACACAGACAACTGGTATTACAAAGTCTGGCTCTTAGTTATTCCCAGCTCTGCTACTGTGAGTCACTTCATCTCTACCCATTTTGCACAAATGGAAGTGAAATCTGCCCTCTCTAAAATAAGTCTTGAAAGACTAATGACCAAGCACTGTGAAACAAGACATTACAGGAGAAACATAGCAAGAATAACACTTATCCAATCATGGTCTGGCTCTTCCTGCTCATTTCCAGGAAATTTTGAAGCGTCAAAGCAGAAAAGCATTGTGCAGGACATTGCAGAAGTCTCACTATCACGTCAAATCCATGATCCACATATATTGAAACAAAAATGCTAGCTTGAAAGAGTCTTAAATACTTGCATTTAATTAAAAAGTGACCACCTGTTCTGCTTATGATCAAAAAGCTGTCAGATTGAGTCCTAACAGCTTTTAAGCTGTCTTTTTGGAGACCAAATATCACAAGGCATGATATGGCTGAAGCCTGTGCACTATTCTGCTACTTAAATCAATTTCTGAGCATTCAAGAGAGACACTACATGGTCAAATTGATATAAAACCCTAAATACCTTCTTAAATAAAAAGGGATATTAAGTTGGATCATTCCAAATCTGAAGATGACTCACCATATGACCACGAGCACGTTACTTGACCTCCCTGTGCATTCAGTAATGCATCTGCAACGGTGTAACGGCAACACCTCAGTGACTGAGCCGCATCTCATTTTCAGGCCTGTATGAGTAATCGATGTGCGCCTCAACTGCAGAAAGTCAGTCATATGCGTGGAGAAATTGCTATACTCTACAGGCTCTATTCATGCTGATCAGACATGTGAAGAGGGAACACTAACAAGTGGGAATGGGCAACCACAAATTTAAATTCTAACCCTTAGCAGTAACACTGAATAAGTGACAAGGTATCAGTCACACCAGTCTAGCTCAGAGATGTACCCTGTTATAAGAAAGCAACTGCAGAGGCTAATATTTACACTATATGCACATTTTCATTTACAGTCTCTTTCATCCAGTTTTCTTTTTGCTCAGAATTGCACATTTGTAGACATTGCATTTGAGACCTCAATTCGCAGACTCAGAACTGCATTATGCATTAAAAACCTGGAACAAAGATGTGACAAAGACAACACAAATCACCACAAAAATCATACTAAGTTCCCTACAATAATATTTGCTGCCACAGATTCTGCTGTCATAACAGTTCAGCTGCTCCTGAGTTACAGTGCTAAAGTTAAAGGCACAAGTGTCAGTTCTCTACTGAACTTTGATTCACGTACTGGAAAACTGAGACAAAAGTGGTTTCCTTGCCACATAAGCCTCAGGTTATCTCGGAGCTGTAACTGTGCAGCAACATGCACTGTACGACACAACTTTATCCCAGAGCTCTTTCCCAGCACTACACCTGTTCTCCTCTCCCACTGCCGCTTCATTTTTTGTTCCCCATTGCTACCGATAATGTTAAAGCCAGCAAAGATTTTCAAGTTTTGGTACTTCTTTTCCAGAGTGCTTGTTCTGAGGTGCAAGTTATATGCTTGCAACTATGGTATTTAAATCTTTCACTCTGATCTAGTAAATGTGTTATTAAATCTGCTGCTCAGAAAACTGTAAACATTGACAGAAACTAAGTCATTTAGTCAACTGCAGATAAAAACACAGAAGCTGAGAATGACCATAGACCCAATTCTGTCAAAAAGTACCATCAACACACTAACTTTGAAATGTTATAGAAAATTAAATACAAGTTGCTTGAAACTATTTACTCATTTGAAAAGTTTCCAAAGCTTTAACATATCTAGTGGTGACATTTTGGTCAGAGGGTAACCAGACAGTTGTGAATGCTTGGTCTGCAGCTGCTTTCACCGTGTAGCATGTAGAGACTCCCATCTCATTAACAGATGTTTAAGTTACATGTTGATATACAGGTGGGTCATAGATGGCACATACATCCTTGGTGGAGCAGGGAGTTGATGTGGTAATATACAAAAGATAGCCAAGAAAGTGAACAAAATCCAGGCAAGGCAAAGAAGCCTGCATTTTAAAGGTAAATACACAGCAAGGAGATGAGGGGTCAGGACAACCAAGGCAATTATTTCTCATTGCTCTGATCAAGTTACACCAACTTATCTCCCTAATGCTTAGTGTTCAAAGCCCCTCATGATTCTCTATATTTACTCTTTGTTCATCCAATCTTATCTTACCTCATTAATCCCCACCTCCTCCACACTGTCAGCTGCCAGCTACCCATTTGTCAAACGCACACAAACATGCTTCCTACCTCTCTTTTATCAGTTAGAGCAGTACTTGGTTTGTGTGTTGTGACCACTCCATATCGACCACTCTCAACTGCCTTGTGGTTGGCTTCAGGTTCCTTCCCTTTTCCCCTCCCTCCGCAGTACCCAGTTTAATGTATCCACTCATTTCCCAACTTGTTTGTGCGCTTCAATTTCTACCAAGCAGGCAGCCTTCATGCGCTTATCGAGCACAAGCATAGATGGCCAGGCTGTACTGCAATACACATCATACACTTGAATGTATAAGACCACAGTCCTTTCTTCTTCCTGATTTCTCAGGAATTTCTCATCACATCTCTTCATGATGCCAACTAGCAATTAGGCTGAAGAGCAAACAGAAATAGTTGACACATTATAATTAAAAATTCAAGTGTTTAAAAATGAGTCAGAACTGTTATCCTCATACTTGAGCATAAATACCAGCTGCCCAAACTCACGTAACTACCTTCCATCACCACCACCATCCCTCCTCTTAATCCCCTAGACAAAACACCAGTGTTACTGGTATACCAGAACCACAGAAAGCAGTATTTTATTAGCTTTTAGTAGCCACATAACAAGCCCCTTTGGAGCCTCTTTTGTCAGCATCAGACTCCTCTAGATCACTAGATGCGAGAAATACTCAGAAAGTGATGCTTAAAAATGAATGCTGTTGGATAGCCGAGTTCTCCATACTTCATCTCACTGCTTTTGTATCGTACATGTATGTGGGGGAGGATGTTTGGGTTTAGCAAACACACGACAAGCAACTTACTGTTCTCCTTAGAGCTTGTCACAAACCTATTCGTTCTGCAAAGGCAATGTTTCCCTCCTCCAGGGCAACAGGGGAAGCTGCGCTGTTGTGACTGCCTGACTTCCAGCTCTTATATCACAGAAACAGCAATTACAGGTTTTAACTAGGCCAGGAGAACCACAAGATGAAGACCTCAAAGAGCACCATACCCAGTTTCCACCTCAAGGTCAAACATTAAGTTTTTTAATAGACTTAAGCAACATAAGATACTTTAAGAGCAACATTTTAAATTTAACATTTATTTGCTGTTCTAAGGGGAAAGCTATTACTGTTTGTACTTAATATTTTAGCTTGAAAACTGGAAACAGGCTAGCTCTTGCCTATGAGTGAAACTGTTATTTGGTCTTGTGCATGACAAGTACCAGAGAAGACTTAAATAAAATCTTTTTTTTTAGGAGGGGGAGGGGAATTAAGAGAAATTTTACATTTTTAAAGAGATGCTCAAGGGTTCAAAGATTTACTATTCATTCATTTTTAAAAGCTAGAATTACTTGCCAGTGAAAAAAACCAACAAAAACCAAACAGGATTTACACTTATGTCATAGCACCTCTACACAGAAGTTTTTTCAGCCTTTGAAATGCTGTTAGGTACTTTGTGCTGGTTTAAAGTACGTAACTAGTTACAACCAAGACCTTGTTTAACTAAGTTATTGCAGTTATGGATTCATAAAGGTACCTACAAACTTTAATACAAGTAGCCTAGTTCCACTAGTAACAAACAAAACCAAATACAATTAGATGCTACTTAACAGTGGTGGAAGCTCTCCCTACCAGCTACACAATACAAAACTAAAAAAAACCCAACA
Organism: Ciconia boyciana; assembly: GCF_034638445.1. Taxonomy (NCBI): domain Eukaryota; kingdom Metazoa; phylum Chordata; class Aves; order Ciconiiformes; family Ciconiidae; genus Ciconia; species Ciconia boyciana. Next base: position 16,293,342 of record NC_132937.1, read on the forward strand.
TCCAAGTCTTTCAAAAAGCAGCCTTTTAAGTAGTTGCCCAATAACCTCAATGCAAAGAAAGTTACAATACTGGAACTGGGGAAATAGTTAAAATGTTACAAGTCTGCTCAGACTGCCTTTTTCCTTTTTAAAAAGAACAAGTAGCACAGTTAAATTTTATATTCTCCTCGGATAGCTGTGTCACTGAAAGCCACATCTGCAACCCATTAGATGTTAGGAGCTCAAGGGGAACTCAGGCTAGATAAGCATTGAACAACTTCAACTTTTTTCCCCACATAAAATATATATTCCCACATCATCCAAGGTAAACAAAGAAGCAAAAAAAGAGAAGCATAAACCTGGAGCAGTTACACGACTTGTTTTTCAAAGGGTTTTTCTCCAAACAGCTAATACGATCCCACAACACACCACAGGAGTCCTACGAAACACAAAGTGGCCAGAAGTTGCTTCCAGGAGCTGTGACAAGGTTTTCATCTGCTGACTCCGGGCAAGGCTAGGACAAAAAAGCGGCGGCTAGGCTGGACTCCTGCGTTGCAGGTACCGTGTCGGGCCATGATAGAGATCACCCCTCACCGAGCTGGTCAGCGCTGAAAGCCACCCACCGGGCACCCACGTTCTCCTGAAACCCCTCGGCGGCGCGGAGGGCGCCCGGCGCGGGCAGGGCCGCCTCCCCGGCCTGGTGGGACCAGTCCCCGAGGCGCCGCGGGGCCGTGCCCGCCCGCCCCGGGGCACGGCCGGGCCGCCCGCTCCCGCCACCGCCAGCCCCGGGGGAGAGAAGAGGCGAAGCCAGTACCCGCCCCGCCGCCTCCCGCCCGCGCGCAGAGGGGCTAATGGCAACGGTTCCGCCGCCCGCCCGGCGCCCCCGCGGCTGCGGCGATGCGGCCCGGCCCCGCCGGAGCGCGCAGCGGGCGAAGCCCCGGCCGCGCCGGCCCCGCTCACCTGGACGACACAGGGCCCCTCCTGGCCTCTCCCACCGGAGGCAGCAGCTGGGGCATGGGCGGCCGGGAGGAGCCGGGTCTCAGCCGCGCCGCCGCCGCCCCCCGCCCCCGACGCCAGAGAAAATGTCACCGGAGGCCGCGGGGCTCCGCTGCGCGGCGTCACTTCCTCCCTCCGCCGCCGCCGGAGCAGCCGAGCGCCGCGCAGAGCGGCCGCCGCGCCCGCCAGCGCCACCCCGCGGCGCAGAGCGGCGCCGGGGCCGGCGGGCTCCGCCCCCTCCCTCTCCTTTGCCCCCACGGCGCCCTGAGGGGAGGGGCGGACAGGTGGGCTGTCACACGCGCCTTGACACCCGCGGGTGTCGTGCAGCCCTCACACGCTCCGGGTGGGCCCCCCCGTGACACGCACGCACTCCTCCCCGCCTACACCCGCGGGAGAGCCCCCCGGAGACCCTCGAGCAGACCCTAGGCCCAGTGAGGCCCCTGCGGGGCACCGCCTGAGGGGATGCACCCGGCCTCGGACAGATTGCAGCGTGTAGAGGTGCCTGTGCCGAGCGGCCGGCACGGCGTGAGGGGCAGAGCGGCAGGCGGCCGCCGCCGCAGCCCGTTCACGGCGGCCGGAGCCGCGGGTCGCCCGGCACAGAGGAAAGCTGAGGCAGCCGACGGCTGGTAAATGAGCCAGGAGGGAGACCTGCCTGCGGGCTAACGGCGCGGCTCTGCCTTTGGGTTCCCAGCAGCGAAGCAGAAGTGCGCAAACCAAGCATGGCGGTTGGACCCGGCTCACAGGAGGAAAAGAGCAGAGGAGGAAGCAGAAGGAAACCAGGAAACCAGAAAAAGGAAACGAGAAGAAAGAAATGAGAAGAGGGCTGAGCTTGGGAGATATACAGGCAAATGCAGCAGGAGCCCAGCACCACAAACGCCTCTCACCAGTCTCTCGGCCAACACTCATTCTCCCTCCAACACTGTTCCTGGTAATCCTGCCTCTGCACTCCCTGAGATCAGAAACCTGGGGGCTGGGTGGGGGAAGCATGGTGTGCAATTAGGGTGACATTATAATATGCAATGTATGCACATTAAACAACATTCTGATGTTTCTTAATCAGAGTATTTAGCTTTGCAGCCCTGGGGTATATATGCTGCACAATACATTGTAGGGAGTGCTCTGCAATTTGAAAACATGTGGCAGCGATCCTTTCAATATAGTCTCTAAATCCTGATCAGGGCCTACAAACGCCTGGGAAATTGAAGTGTTAAGCATGCATCGTACAGCAGAGGCAGCCTTGGAGAATCCCACTCCTCCACAGCCACTGCTCGCAGCACAGAATCCGTTACAGGGCTGGTAGTATAGAAATGTATGTATGCATCTACCCCCACCACCACCTGAATCATGTACGTGGACTTGGGAAACAAACGCAGCCATCACATACTACCTCAGGATAATTTATCACATTGAGAAGAAATAAGAATATGAGAGAGATTCAGGTAGAAGTAGAGCTACGTATTCAGGAATTAATGATTCTCTTTTAAAACAGTACTTTGCAAGATATTTCTTGCCAAACATGTAAAAAACTTCCTTTGCAAGAGCACCAGCCTCATAGGTGCATCCAATATTGGCAGTGTCAGCATAAGAGGGAAAAAGCAGGGCGCTAACGAAATCCATACTTAAGAAAAGATAAAACCTGTCCTGTGTGGGGCTGCTGGGGGCTCTAATCCAGAGTCTGCTCTGATTTCCTACATGGCTCCAACCATGCCCTGCCACCAACTAAAATCAACCTCCACAACCCAGCCGGCTACTTCTGGGAAAATAATCCAGAATCTGTATTTACAGGGAAGGATGTGCTTTGGAGGCACGACTCCTGAAAGACACCCGGAGGACAGCACGCTGTTGCACAGGCATTAGGACATGGCAGCGAGGAACAGGCAATGCAGTTTTGGACAGGGTACAGAAAAGCATAATGACACAGGTGAGGGCGGTGAGCATCTGCCTCGCATTTGCAAGAAAAGTGGTAAATGGAAAGGAGCTCAAAGAACCACGACTGAAGGAATTGGCAGCCTGGAGGCATTATGAAAGAAAAAAAGAAATTCTGCCTATCATAGGTACAATGGAATTAGTAAACTAAGCAGGGAGACATTAGTGATCCGTAAATATTTGAATGAAGTGGCACAAAGGGACAGACTGGTGATACATTAATGATTTTAATGGGGTGAAATTAAGGAAGGGCATGTTTAAGCTGAGAATCAGGGCGGAAAGCTTTTGAATGGAGAAATGTAGGCTGGAAAATTGTCTCCCTAAGGGAAGTGGTGAAAGCTTTATTGCCTGAGATTTTAAATGCCAGATTAGCAGAAATACCAGGGGACTCATTCTAAATTTTCAGGGAGATGGGCTGAAAGACTAGGAAGGGAGGAGGAAAGGCAAGAGGTGGTGCTAGCTTCAGGAGTTTAGGGAGTACAGCCCAGCGCCTCTTCTATGCTCCTTTGGCTCCGTTTTATCACTCTTCGACTGCCTCTGCCAAGAGTGAAATGATTTCAGCATTAGTTACCTCCACAAGGAAGCTATAAGAACTCCTCCGCCACGAAGAAATGCAGTTGAGAAACGGGAGTCTCAGTGGGACATCTCTAGAAAGGATCACTGGGGAAGGGAACAGCGGAGGCTCCTTCAGCTGCAGAGGGGCCCGGCAGTGCAGCCCCGTGCCTGAGCTTCCAGGGGACCGTCACCACCACCACCACCTCTCCTCTGCAGTACTTGTGCTTCCCCAAAGACAAAGAGAGGAAATTAGCTCAGCGCTGGAGCAGACAGCAGGAGCAACCCCGAGCCACGCTCCCGTGTGTCCTGGTTTTGGCTGAGATAGAGTTAATTTTCTTCCTAGTAGCTGGTATAGTGCTGTTTTGGATTTTAGTATGAGAATAATATTGATAACATGCTGATGTTTTGGCTGTTGCTAAGTGGTGTTTACACTGGGCAAGGACTTGTCAGCTTCCCATGCTCTGCCAGGTGCACAAGAAACTGGGAGGGGGCACAGCCAGGATAGTTGATCCAAACTGGCCAAAGGGCTATTCCATACCATATGATGTCATGCCCAGTATATAAACTGGGGCAGTTGGCCGGGGGGTAGTGATCACTGCTCGGGGACTGGCTGGGCATCAGTCAGTGGGTGGTGAGCAGTTACATATATATTTTTTAATTTTTTTCTTTTTCCCTCCCTTGGGTTTTGTTCCTCTCTTGCTCTCTTGTTGTTTTCCTTCTCATTACAATTCATTATTACTATTATTTTGTTCCAATTATTAAACTGTTCTTATCTCAACCCACGAGTTTTCTTACTTTTGCTCTTCTGATTCTCTCCCCCATCCCACTGGGGGGGAGTGAGAGAGCGGCTGCATGGTGCTTAGCTGCCAGCTGGGGCTAAACCACAACAGTCCTTTTTGGTGCCCAATGTGGGGCACAAAGGGTTTGAAATAATAACAGATTAACCAGAGTGTATTAAGGAATTTAGATCTGTTAGTAGTTGTGGGACATGATATTGATCCATCTGTTCTTAGCATTGGTTTACCTGATCTGCACCATGCTCATTTTTTTGCTGTACATGTTAAAGATCGGTGTTGGTTTTTGCAGTTTGCTGTGCTCTGCTTTAATTGGTGATGCTTTGCCTGTGAGATTTGTTATTAAAACAGTGACCTTGGGTTTATTTTGGTATCTAAGTGCTGTACTGAAACTGTTATTGTATGTCGGGTATTACCTCATAGAGACAACTAGCAGTTATATTTCTTCCTCTGAGAGGTTTTTTTTTATGGAGGAACTACAGAATGGCACCTTCGCTACTTTCTTCTACAATGTTTCCTCCTTTGTTACAATAACTTTTCAGTATCTTGAACATCCTTGGGTAGTTAAGATACATCTATTGGTATTGCTTGGGAATACTGTTTTGATCTTGTCCAAGGTTAGTAAGCAATTTAAGAATATCACCCAGAGATCTGCCCCAAGGCCGGATAGTTATGAGTGGCAGGGTGTGTGGGATAGCATGGGCAAATGCCTAAGTCATTGGGCACCTCCAATGTTTTGGAACTTCACCCCTGAACAAGTGCAGAATCCTGAAAAACTAGTAGACTATTTGGAAAAAGTATGCTGTCACCCTGGCAATTCTAGGGAGACACAAATCACTGCAGTGTGCTGGGGCCTGGCCCATGCCTACCGAGCCCTGTTCAACACTGTTCAGAACCCTCAAGGGTCAGGTGACAAAATGACAGGCCCTGCAGCTGCTCCGACCTCCCCCTGCAACAGGCACTGCGGCTGCTCTGGACAACTCTATTACAAGCACTGCGGTTCAAACAGAGAACCAACCTGTGTCAGTATCAGTTGCTAAACCGCGGGGGCTAAACCACGACACCTATACACAAGAAGAAATCCTGGAAGGGAAAGTCAGCTCGTTTAGAAAGGGAAGATGAAAAAGCAGGGCCATCACAAGGAGAGGAAGAGGAAGAACTCATAAACAAGACTGAAACCACCCGATCCCTACCCCTGAGTGAGCTGTGAGATATGTGAAAAGATTTCAGCCGTCGTCCAGGGGAGCACATTGTCACCTGGCTGCTCCAATGCTGGGATAATGGGGCCAGTAGCCTAGAATTAGAGGGTAAGGAACCCAAGCAGCTGGGATCCCTTTCTAGGGAAGGGGGCATTGACAAAGCAATTGGAAAAGGGGCATCAGCCCTCAGCCTCTGGAGGCAACTCCTGTCAGCTATGAAGGAAAGATATCCCTTCAAGGAAGATGTTGTATATCGCCCCGGGAAATGGACCACCATGGAGAAAGGGATCCAGTACCTGAGGGACTTAACTGTGCTGGAGGTGATTTATGGTGACCTGGACAACGAGCGGTTATCCAAAGATCCAGATGAAGTCCAGTGCACAAAACCTATGTGGTGGAAGTTGGTACAGAACGCACCACCGTCATGTGCCAACTCATTAGCAATAACGACCAGGAAAGACTGAGGGGGTGCAACGGTGGATGAAGCGGATAGTCAGCTCCAGGAATACAAAGAAAGTATCTCTTCCTCCCTTGTCTCGGCTGTGGAGAAACTGTCCCAGGAGTTCCAACGGTTCAAAGAAGATATGTCCTATTCCCCACCTGTACAGACCAGTATCTCAGCTATTAGGAGTCAGCGTTCCTCTGCTCAAGAGAGAGGATATAGAGCGTACACACCATGGGGCACCCTGTGGTTTTACCTGCATGACCATGGAGAGAACATGAGAAAGCAGGATGGAAAACCTACCTTGACCCTAGAGGTGCGGGTATGTGAGTTGCAAGGAAAAACAATCACCAAAGGGGGTTCTTCCAGGAAAATTGCTGCTCTGGTTTCCAGTGGGCAGTTCCCCAGACAGAGTAAAAGGGCTGATCTTACTCCTGATTTTAATGAAGGAACTCCTGACTCGTATATACAGGAAATGGGTAATAAATATTATGACCAGGACTAGGGGGGCACTGCCTCCAGCCAGGTGGAAGAAAGGAACAACCAGGTGTCTCCTCCTACTCGGTGGGTTGCGAGAGGGGTGAATCTTTTCGATTCCCTGACGCTTTGTGTACCGACAAAAGCCGATCTCTGCTCGGCAGAGCCGTGTGGTCGGTAGAGTCACGACAATGACTCAGAGAAACAGGCTGGCCAGCAACTTTATTAACTGGCAAATTCCACAAACAGACAAACTTAACGAACTGGCGAGCTTAACGAACGAACAAAGGCGATTTGGCAATAGAGCTATTTTCCGGGCAACCCATCACAATTTATCCCAAACTTGCATATATTGGAAGAGCAGAGGAAGAGAAAAGCAAGAAAAGGAAAAGAGAGGAGAGGAGAAAAGAAAAAGTATCACCACCCTTCGATCCCACAATGACACACGTGACAATCCTCCAATAGTAGGCACACCCGCGCGCTTCCCGTGGGGGCATGTCTTTTATACACTAATCCCCGCCTCCAGGTACGCCCCTTCAGGACTTACATGGTTCTTGTTCTAGAAAGTTCTCAATCTTCTGCGCAGGCGCTGGGGGAGGTGGGTGGTCACGAGGGGTCTCTCGGGCAGTTGCAAGCCCCCTTAAGGTCCGGCGGAACCCGGAACCGCGCGTCCTCTGACACGCTTCCCACGTGGTGCTCCTGCTCCTGCTCCCCTTCCCCCGCCCAGTGCTCGCCGACCTGCCATCGCCATGCGTCGCCATGCAAATATCGCCTCAAGTTGCCACAATGTTTGAGACATTAACTCTTTCAGTCTCTCACACCGGGTTTACTGGGCAGTGTGGATTCGATGGCCTGGCACATCAGACCCACAGGAGTATAAAGCTCTTGTAGACACCAGTGCACAGTGTACCCTAGTGCCATCAAGCTATAAAGGGGCAGAATCCATCTGTATTTGTGGAGTGACAGGGGGATCCCAACAGCTGACTGTCTTGGAGGCCAAAGTGAGCCTAACTGGGAATGAGTGGCAAAAGCACCCCATTGTGACTGGCCCAGAGGCTCCGTGCATCCTTGGCATAGACTACCTCAGGAGAGGGTATTTCAAGGACCCAAAAGGGTACCGGTGGGCTTTTGGTATAGCTGCCTTGGAGACGGAGGAAATTAAACAGCTGTCTACCTTGCCTGGTCTCTCAGAGGACCCTTCTGTGGTGGGGTTGCTGAGGGTTGAAGAACAACAGGTGCCAATTGCTACCACAACGGTGCACCGGAGGCAATATCATACCAACCGAGACTCCCTGATTCCCATCCATAAGCTGATTCGTCAACTGGAGAGCCAAGGAGTGATCAGTAAGACTCGCTCACCTTTTAACAGTCCTATATGGCCAGTGCAAAAGTCTAATGGAGACGAGTGGAGACTAACAGTAGACTATCGCGGCCTGAATGAAGTCACGCCGCCCCTGAGTGCTGCTGTGCCGGACATGCTGGAACTGCAATATGAACTGGAGTCAAAAGCAGCCAAGTGGTATGCTACAACTGATAGCGCTAATGCGTTTTTCTCAATCCCTTTGGCAGCAGAGTGCAGGCCACAGTTTGCTTTCACTTGGAGAGGTGTTCAGTACACTTGGAATCGACTGCCCCAGGGGTGGAAACACAGCCCTACCATTTGCCATGGACTGATCCAGATGGCACTGGAACAGGGCGAAGCTCCAGAACATCTGCAATACATTGATGACATTGTCGTGTGGGGCAATACAGCAGCAGAAGTTTTTGAGAAAGGGAAGAAAATAGTCCAGATCCTCCTGAAAGCCGGTTTTGCCATAAAACAAAGTAAGGTCAAGGGACCTGCACAGGAGATCCAGTTTTTAGGAATAAAATGGCAAGATGGACGTCGTCAGATCCCAATGGATGTGATTAACAAAATAACAGCCATGTCTCCACCAACTAGCAAAAAAGAAATACAATCTTTCTCAGGCATTGTGGGTTTTTGGAGGATGCATATTCCAAACTACAGTCTGATCGTAAGCCCTCTCTATCAAGTGACCTGGAAGAAGAACGATTTCAAATGGGGCCCTGAGCAACGACAAGCCTTTGAACAAATTAAACGGGAGATAGTTCATGCAGTAGCCCATGGGCCAGTCCGGGCAGGGCAAGACATAAAGAATGTTCTCTACACCACAGCCGGGGAGAATGGCCCTACCTGGAGCCTCTGGCAGAAAGCACCAGGGGAGACTCGAGGTCTAATTCCCTAGGGTTTTGGAGTCGGGGATACAGAGGATCCGAGGCCCGCTATACTCCAACTGAAAAAGAGATATTGGCAGCATATGAAGGGGTTTGAGCTGCTTCAGAAGTGGTTGGTACTGAAGCACAGCTCCTCCTGGCACCCCGGCTGCTGGGGCTGGGCTGGATGTTCAAAGGGAGGGTCCCCTCCACACGTCATGCAACTGATGCTATGTGGAGTAAGTGGGTTGCACTGATCACACAATGGGCTCGGATAGGAAACCCCAATCGCCCAGGGATCTTGGAAGTAATTATGGACTGGCCAGAAGGCAAAGATTTCGGAATATCACCAGAGGAGGAGGTGACGCGTGCTGAGGAGGCCCCACTGTACAATCAACTACCAGAAAATGAGAAGCAATATGCCCTGTTCAATGATGGGTCCTGTCGTATTGTAGGAAAGCATCGGAGGTGGAAAGCTGCTGTATGGAGTCCTATACGAGAAGTTGTAGAAACTGCTGAAGGAGACAGGGAATCGAGCCAATTTGCAGAAGTAAAGGCCATCCAGCTGGCTTTAGACATTGCTGAATGAGAAAAGTGGCCAGTGCTCTATCTCTATACTGACTCATGGATGGTGGCAAATGCCCTGTGGGGGTGGTTACAGCAATGGAAGCAGAACAATTGGCAGCGCAGAGGCAAACCCATCTGGGCTGCAGCACTGTGGCAAGATATTGCTGCCTGGGTAGAGAACCTGGTTGTAAAAGTATGTCACGTAGATGCTCAAGTACCCAAGAGTCAGGCCACTGAGGAACATCAAAACAACCAGCAGGTGGATCAGGCTGCTAAGATGGAAGTGGCTCAGGTGGATCTGGACTGGCAACATAAGGGTGAATTCTTTATAGCTCTGTGGGCCCATGACCCCTCAGGCCATCAAGGAAGAGATGCTGCATAGAGATGGGCTCGTGATTGAGGGGTGGACTTGACCATGGACACTATTGCACAGGTTATCCATGAATGTGAAACATGCGCTGCAATTAAACAAGACAAGCAGTTAAAGCCTGTGTGGTATGGAGGGCGATGGCTGAAATATAAATATGGGGAGGCCTGGCAGATCGATTATATCACACTCCCACAAACCCGCCAAGGCAAGCGCTATGTGTTTACAATGGTGGAAGCAACCACCGGATGGCTGGAAACATATCCTGTGCCCCATGCCACTGCCTGGAACACTCTCCTGGGCCTTGAAATGCAAGTCCTATGGTGACATGGCACCCCAGAAAGAATTGAGTCAGACAAGGGGACTCATTTTTGAAACAACCTCATAGACACCTGGGCCAAAGAGCATGGCATTGAGTGGGTATATCACATCCCCTATCATGCACCAGCCTCTGGGAAAATCAAACGATACAATGGACTGTTAAAGACTACGCTGAGAGCAAGGGGTGGTGGGACATTCAAACATTGGGATACACATTTAGCAAAGGCCACCTGGTTAGTCACCACTAGGGGATCTGTCAATCGAGCTGGCCCTGCCCAATCAAAACTGTTACGCACTGTAAAAGGGGATAAGGTCCCTGTAGTGCACATAAAAAACATGCTGGGGAAGGCAGTCTGGGTTACTCCTGCCTCAGGCAAAGGCAAGCCCATTTGTGGGACTGTTTTTGCTCAAGGACCTGGGTGCACTTGGTGGGTAATGGGAAAGGATTGGGAAGTCCACTGTGTACCTCAAGGGGATTTGATTTTGGGTGAGAATAGCCAATGAACTAAATGGTATGATGGTAATTGCTATATAATACTGTATGTCATCTCTTTTATGGTGGCTATATGCCATATCAATGGTATTTCAGTAAGAATCACCCAGATTAATGAAGAATGAACTTTGCTGAAAGCAAGCAAAGTGCAGCAGTGATGGAACCAGAACTGGCTTCAGCATGCAACAATCCAACACCACACACCCTCTCTCCTGCCCTGAAGGACTGTTATGACAGATGGAGCCCAAAGTCATGGACTAAATGAACTCAACGGACATTTTAGAGGGATGGCCCATAGACCAAGGGAATGATAGCTGTGTGTATATATCAAAAGACAGGGAAAGTGGTGGTGATTAATTGGAATGTATTGGAAAGGGTAGAACCTGGGCATGACGTAGATGGTATAGAATAAGGGGTGGATACTGTCCTGGTTTTGGCTGGGATAGAGTTAATTTTCTTCCTAGTAGCTGGTATAGTGCTGTGCTTTGGATTTTAGTATGAGAATAATATTGATAACACACTGATGTTTTGGCTGTTGCTAAGCGGTGTTTACACTGGGCAAGGACTTTTTCAGCTTCCCCTGCTCTGCCAGGTGCACAAGAAACTGTGAGGGGGCACAGCCAGGATAGTTGATCCAAACTGGCCAAAGGGCTATTCCATACCATATGATGTCATGCCCAGTATATAAACTGGGGGGAGTTGGATGGGTGTAGCGATTGCTGCTCGGGGACTGGCTGGGCATCAGTCAGCGGGTGGTGAGCGGTTGTATCTTTTTTTTTTTTAATTTTATTTTTTTCTTTTTCCCTCCCTTGGGTTTTGTTCCTCTCTCTCTCTTGTTGTTTTCCTTCTCATTACAATTCATTATTATTATTATTACTATTATTTTGTTCCAATTATTAAACTGTTTTTATCTCAACCCACAAATTTTCTTACTTTTGCTCTTCCGATTCTCTCCCCCATCCCACTGAGGGGGAGTGAGCGAGCGGCTGCGTGGTGCTTAGCTGCCGGCTGGGGCTAAACCACTACAGCATGTCAAAGTAAAAGCTGGTTGTGAGAGCACTTTGGTTCATGAGGGTTTCCAGGCCGGCTTCCCTCACCCGGCTCTTTGCAGGGGAAGTGGAGCTCCTCTGTCCCTGCTCCCATCTCGCAACCAGCCCCAAGCCAAAAGTTTCCCTCTGGCTCCAGACTGGGAGAATGACTTTTCAAGAGCTCATCCTCATGCATCCGATGGCAGTATCTGTAGGCACGTGACTAAGCATCCTCTGCAGAAGGAATATATAGAAACTTCACCTTCCGAGTAACATTTAAACAACGCCCATTTTCCAAGCTGGGTTGCGGGCTGCCAAACGTCTGAAATCACAAATGCGCCACTGAAACCCAGCCAAGCCGTCCCCTGGCTGCGCTCCCGCTCCTTCGCAAAGTCACCCAGGCTCCTCTGCAGCCACCGGCAGCAGCTGAACGGGGACCATGGGAAAGGTGCTCAGGACACCAAGGGATTCACCCACCCCTGAGCTACAGCCCACGTGTCCTGGGGAAGGAAGAGATATAATAAAATCTTTCGTTGCTGCTGGGTTTTACCAACCAATATTGCCTAATTAAGCAGCACAGCACAGCTGCTTAATTAGCATTAAAGGCATCTTTCGCAAGGGGCTAGAGGAAGCATTTATTAGATTAGGTCACAGTTTTGGAGTTGTTGGTTTTGTTTTTTTTTACCAGAGATTACATGGTTCCGGAAGGAAGGTGTAATGCTGAATGACTTCAAGGCAGATGGAAGCAGCGCTGTATCCTCCCACACAGGTGGTACCCAGTGAAGAGAGAAGGAACTGCAAGTTTTACTTTAAACACATGCTTATTGGTAAAGCCTCTGCTTACTCGCTTGTGGGGTTTTTTTTGCAGAAGAAATATTTCTGAATTGGAGAAGCAGAAATCCTTCCAGCCTAGTACTGAATTTTTTTAATGAAGTGAGCGTATAAGATAACGAAAAATGTTTCTAAAGCTGCTTGAAGTTATTAACAGCAACTGTGTACTCAGAGACAAACTGAAGAATTTCCTGCAGCATGCAGGGCTGCACGGACCAGGATTACTATTGTTTCACTGCTGACCCTGTAATTTAAAAATTCAAAGAATAGCTCAGAAATACAAAATTTTTTCAGACCTGTAAGACCTATTCAGTACTAGATGCAATTAAAAAAAAACTTAAGTACACTTACAATTTGACATATCACTTTTTTTGCTTATAAGTATGCAAAACAGAACTGAGTATCAAAAGAATATTTGGAGTGTTTTACTGGAGACGGTACAAAATGCAACCAACTTACTTTTAAAATAAATCTTGAAACTATTCTAATATTTTTTAAAATTGTATTTAATTGCAAAGTCCCATATTAATATTCTATATCTACTAAAGGATTGATATGAATGAAAAAAATTTTTGAATATTTTCAAAGGAAGACTGAAAAGCAACCACAATGAAATGTTTGCAACAAATAGAGTATTTCTATAGTACTAGCCAAAATATGTAGCCAAAAGAGATTCCATCCACATCTTTTGATTTAATGCATTTTGAGTAGATACGTATTTCAGCTCAGTAGCCTTAAATTTGCCTCATGTATTTTGCATTTCTCTAGCATTTTATTATCCTGGTTTTAGTACCTAAATGTGTTATTTTAAATAAATCCCTATGCCCTACCTAATTTGGGGATTAATTCTAATTTTTTTCCTAAAGCAATTATTATTTTGCATATTGGCCTGATAAGAACAGTATGTCACTTTGTGGTAAAACATATACAAGTTTACAGTTGAGGTTGACCACTGGTTTTCACATCTAGTGCATAATTTTAATTCATTTTTTTTTTCAGGTGGAATTTGGATCTTCACATTTTCCAGGAGGAGGAATTGAGCACATGGTGATAAAGCGTGCACATCTTTTGCACTTTGTCCATAAAACCAAGAGATCTGCAGCTCAGCCTGGCTCCAGCTCCAGCCCCGCAGCATCCCATGCTGTGGGCAGCTGCCCCGGTGCTGCGGGAGCCCCACGCCAAGCTCCCAGCGAGCACAGCTGCTCTCAGCTTGCAGCTGTTAATAGACAGGTGTCTCCAAAAATCAGGCTGGGAGTTCAGAGCAGAGCAGCTGATGTAATCTGAAGTGAGGCTGAAGCAGTGGAGGCCTCTCCAGGCATTGGTGTCATTCTCAGTTGGGTGATTATTTCATAATATACAATAGCCGAGGGGTCTAGCTGGCAGCCTCCCTCCTGGCTGTCGCACAGCTCCTTGCCACCTGCTGTGACCGCTGTGGAAACACTCAACAGCTGCCAGGGCAGAGGGTGAAGCCCAAAATCAAACATTTTCTCAGCTGAGCACGCAGGCTGGTGTGCTTCTGTCTCGGCAGGACCTCTGTGAGGCGTTCCTGCACCCGCATCCCATCCCGGCGCTGGAAAAGCTGGACCGCCCCAAAATACGAACAGCAAGGAAGGACATCTCTGCTTGCCCTGCAAGGCACTCTGCCCATGCAAACATGTAACTGAAGAGGTGAGAATTCTTACTGACAGTCCACTGGCTGCATAAGTCTCGTTTATTTGACTTTGCTTGTTTCCATCAAAAGTTGAACTGTTGCACCTGACAACTGGCTGCTGATTTACGTTGCATGTGCTGCAGATGGCTTCAGCTGTGGCACACAGTGCAAATGCAGCTGCTGGGTATTTTTTTCTCCTTGTGTTTCCAATGCTAGGAAGCAACACGTGGCTATCTTTGGAGAGCTCTTGAGTCACAGTCTGGCCCTGCCGCTGTCTATATTCGGGCTTTTTGCCAACAAACGGGACACAGCACATGCTGTGAAACAGCAGCAGCTGGTGAGCGGTGCAGCTGCCGTACAGGCGCAGGAGGAGAACACCCCCCAGGTTTCACAACTGGTGCAGTATTATGTGATGAAGTGGTGCGAAGGGAGAGCCACAGTCCCGGGAAATCCTCCCAAGCCTTGAGTCATGGTTACACGTGCACGATAAAAAGCCTTCATCTAATGTTAGCTGAGTAAGTCTCGAGGCTCTCATTGAAAAGCAGGGCTGGGAGCATATTCAAGCTCTCATCTAATCCATCTTTCTATCCCAAAGCATGATCAACACTCTCTCATGTTATAAACACTTAAGCAAAGTGTTTCTGATCTGCTCTTAAAAGTGATTAAGATTCCTTAATTGTCAGGCCATGACCTAGTGCCCTACAATGGCTTTCTTGTTAGATCATTCTCTGATGTCTACACAGCTATGTTCTGATGCCTTTGTAGACTATGATTTCTTTCTCCTTCCACAACAGGAAATATCAGATTATGCTTTTGCTCTTTCCAGATTCAAAGACTACTCCCTTGCCTTCTTTCGGTGTTTTTTTTGGTAAGCAGCAGCTGTACCTGTAGTCATCCCTGCACTACTATGCCTGCTCTAGATTTCATATCAGTTACCTCAGAGGTAATTTCCCCTTAGCCAGTTTAGCCCATGTGTACAAAAGATGGCTTGTCCGCTCACTTTTGCCAGCTTGATTCCTAGCCCAGAAGGAAATGAAGATGAATAGCCATGAAAGTATGGCAACTAACCCTTTCCTAATGTCTTGATTTAAAAATCTGAAACTAAACACAACTGCTAAGTGCCGGGTCCTGCACTTGGGCCACAGCAACCCCATGCAACGCTCCAGGCTTGGGGAAGAGTGGCTGGAAAGCTGCCTGGCAGAGAAGAACCTGGGGGTGTTGGTTGACAGCCGCCTGAATATGAGCCAGCAGTGTGCCCAGGTGGCCAAGAAAGCCAATGGCATTCTGGCTTGTATCAAAAATAGTGTGGCCAGCAGGACTAGGGCAGTGATCGTGCTCCTGTACTGGGCACTGGTGAGGCCGCACCTCAAACGCTGTGTTCAGTGTTGGGCCCCTCACTCCAAGAGAGACATGGAGGGGCTGGAGCGTGTCCAGAGAAGGGCAACGGAGCTGGGGAAGGGTCTGGAGCACAAGGCTGATGGGGAGCGGCTGAGGGACCTGGGGTTGTTCAGCCTGGAGAAAAGGAGGCTGAGGGGAGACCTTATTGCTCTCTACAACTACCTGAAAGGAGGTTGTAGAGAGGTGGGGGTCAGTCTCTTCTCCCAGGTAACAAGCAATAGAACAAGAGGAAATGGCCTCAAGGTGTGCCACAGGAGGTTTAGGTTGGATATGAGGAAAATAGTCTTCACTGAAAGGGTTATCAAGCACTGGAACAGGCTGCCCAGGGAAGCAGTGGAGTCACCATCCCTGGAGGTATTTAAAAGACAAGTAGATGTGGTGCTTAGGGACATGGTGTAGTGGTGGACTTGGCAGTGCTAGGTTAATGGTTGGATTTGATGACCTTAAGAGTCTTTTCCAACCTAAATGATTCTATGATCTAACTCCCTCCGGCATATAGAAGATGAGGCCAAAGATTCCCACGAGCAGTGGCTCTCTGAACATCCTTCGGTTCTTCCCCATCACAGTGAAAGAAACGAGGTGAAAAGGTCACAAGGTGAGGAGACTGTGGCACTTTACCAACATCAGTGTCATTCTGAGCTTGCAGCTTCTTAGAAATCAGAGCTACACCTTAAGCATAATCAGATACAGTTCTGGTGATCCTATTGCTTCAAGGGAGGACATGAAGCAACACAAGTAATCTCTCTTCCTGCAGATCAGTGAAATCAATTTCTGCAGTGAAGTAACAGCTCCTGGGGACGGGCACACCATGCTAAATCATTACCATAACCTTTTGCAACTCTAATTGCAAACAGATGTAGCTACAAATTGTCACTGAGAGCACCACTGCTATTTATCTGGATGCTGCCCAGCACGAACAGGCCCGAGTCCATGCTCCATGTCCTTCGGTGCTGCTACTATTTCTAGATTTTTATTTTTCCCCATCCACAGGAGATTTTCGGATTTTTGGCTTTAGAACAAAATGACTGTTAAAAGCTGGGGTGTTTAAGGTCAGTGTGGTGGTGGCATGGAAATAAGAGGAGGGCTCTGGGTACCCTTTTGGAAGATGACATTTGAGGTAGAATTGGAAAGGGCAATCTAGCTTCAAAGTGATCACATTCCACAGTGGTTCTGCAAAAATATCCATGTATTTTCAGACCTCGAATGGTCTTACTATAAAGCCCTTTTTTGTTTTTAAAGCTATCAGTTCACTATCCATAAAGTTATTTATCTACTTTCATTTGCTTAGCTCTATTTATAATGTAAGGAGAAACATCAAGTAGTCAACAGTAGACTGCTATCTCTCAAAGCCTTGAACATGGGCAAACCTTACAGGTTAGTACCATGGGCTCCCATTTTCTCAGATGACAATGAAGCGACAGAACCTTAGGAGGCTGATGCTGCTACATCTCATCTCAGCTCTTACCTGTGTGAGCAGTACAATTTGCTGATCTGTGAAGCCAGTACTATGAACTGTGTGAAAGAAGTCAGAGCTCAACCTGTTTCCATGAAAGCAGCCATCACACACGCAAGAAGATCCCCTTTGTGGGCTGCCTCAGATGCTGCAGGGCTTTAGAAGGCAATGGGAACTACTACTCTGAGCCTTCAGTCACAATTTCCGTATCGTTCACTTTGATTAACAAATCAAATCCCTGCTGAAGACATTAAGGAGAAATTTAACTGTTCACTTCTGTTTAAAGAAAATGCGCAAACTAAGAAGCACACCAGGCACAAGTCTAGAACTCGTCTTCACAAACTTGGTAAACATCAGACATGCTATGAGTGGTAAAAAAAATTTTGTGTCCCCAACCCTGAAATGACGAAAGAAAACAAAACAAGGGAGCAAAAGCCAATGCTCTAGTAGATGTAAAGAGAGTCTGTCATCACTGTACTTGCACCACCAAAGAGAGGACTCCAGGAAAAAGCACAATCCAGAGCCCAGACAGGGAAAAAGAAGAAAACCAGACTCCCTGATCAGTTCAGTTCTAAGTGGTAACAGTCAACCAAATCCTGACAGGGACATCTCCTGGTGAAGGTGCCATCTGGAGGCCAGTTACAGGTGTGTGTCGCATATGGAAAAAGAACTGATAAAGAAAATAGTAAGTTTGGAGGTTATTTTATGAAAAATAGGTGATGTTTACAAATGCAAGGCTACATGAACGCCTAAAAATGAGCATGCTTGCTGGAAGGTCACAAGTGTGCCATCCAACAGCAAGAAAAGTAAGGCAGAAAGCTGCAGAAGTACAGTAAGAATTCCAAAATGTTTTACTAGTGCAAATAAATAGACAATAGAAGGGAAATCTTCTTCCACGGAGGCCACTTCAGGTGAACTGGAGTTTGCTGGGCTCTGGCATCTCAAGAGTCAACATATCCATCTCCTTTGAGAACTCTGCCTCCAAGACATCCTAGAGTGAGAGAAAACCAAGAGGAATCAAGTGACCATGAAGCAGTTTTCTTACATTCTTGTTAGACAAACATATCTACAATGATCAAACCTTGGGATATTATTGGCACTTATTAACCCAAGTATTGAACCGGAAGGTGTCACTGCTTCAAACGGAGATTTATTTCTCTGTAGTTGTCTATGTAGTTGTCTATGCAGTTGTCAAATGAAGGGCTAAACAAGCTCAGTTGCCTTTATACTGTGCCCCAGTGTGATATTAGACACCTTCAAGCTCAACAGGTACACTCCAGAGGTGAGTATTCTGACCTGATAAAAGCCTCAGGCTGGTAAGGTGAGCTTGTATTTCTGCATCAACAACAAGTGGCTTACCAACCTGAGCAGTCCCATCTGAAAATGTACAAAATATTCTCAGATAACTGTGATTTTTGATCACAGCTTTAAGGCTTATCACTGAATACCTTGTGCTTTATCTGTGAGCAAGCAGACTGTGGCCCAAAGAAATAAAGACGGGTTTTATGCTCAAATGTGGCCCAGCTCACTCAGGAAAGCTATGTATGAACTTCCCAAACAGCTTTACATGAATGTTGCCCAACAACCATACCTGCAGATTACACAGGCATGGATTAAGTGGGCATTATGCTATAGGGGAAGACCCCCATTGCAGTCTACAAGGCAGCTGTTAAATAAAATATGGGCCCCAGAGCCCTCAGAGTTCAGGAGCAGCAAGGAAGTTTGTGAGACCAGTAAGCTGCAACACAGCCAAGTGAATAAACATTCTGACAGGTGAAGCAGACAAAATCCAGAGGGATATAGATACCTAATCCCCACTGATACCATTATGCCCAACTGCCTTTGTAGCTTAGGTATAATTCCTCTACCAGCTCCTCCTACCAATATGCACAGCTTCTGCCTTACCAGAGCACAAGTTCCCTGCAGAGATCATTAAGACTACATTCTGAAGTAGATAAATCCACAACCAATTAATAGATATAGCTTGTTTTGGAACAACAGCACTCATTTAAATCTCTGTGAAAGATAAAAAAAACACCTCTTACCAGTTCTCGTTTTACTTCTTCAATCTTCACTTGTGCAAGGAAAGGATTCTAATGAGAGAAAATGGCATAAAAATCAATATTTCAGCTGGAAACACAGAGTCCCTGCAATCACTGCAAGAGTCTAATGATGTGCTACAGGGGAATTCAGGGATAATGAAAATCAGTTTTGTGTACACTCTTCACATGCAAAAGGTACTGACATTAAAAAGCCTAGTATCAGTTTGGTTTGGGCAATCACATATTTTTCAAAAGTTTGGTATGGCCTAAAGTCTAAAAAACCCCAAGTTTAGCAATTTTCCAAACCTAGCAATCAAGGAACTGGATTTTAAACATATCTGTGCGTGAATTTTCCAAAGCACAATAAGCTTGCAAGGATAAACACCTTCCTCCCTCCTTCTGCCTACACCAGAAGTGAGGCACCGGGGCTCTCCCCGTCTCCACTGACAGCAAGATGGGAGGGAGGTGGAAATTGGACAACCTAATTGTCCTGGTTTCAGCTGGGATAGAGTTAATTTTCTTCCTAGTAGCTGGTATAGTGCTGTCCAATTTGAACATCCTGTTTCACTTGAGGAAAAGAGGCAGCTGCCTCTTGGAGCAAGATGAATTTAAAAGAGAAGCAGTCCCACCCTCTCCCTTCATCCTTTTCTTCTAGGAGGGAGACAGCAGTAGTTGTATGAGGGAGATGTGTTGAGAGGCAGGAATTCAATGGAGGGGCTAAGAGGTGAAGAGAGAAGCATGGCCCAGCAGACAGGTCCCTAGTTCAGTTCATAATACAAGAGACATGATTAATCGCAGAGTTTCTATGTGATTTTGGACAAGTCTCTCTGTTTCTCTGGACCTCTATGCCCCATCTATAAGAACCGAAATAAATCCTTTTCACCTCTTACACAGAAAGGTCTGAGGTTAGCTCCATTAAAGGCTGTGGGGTGCTCAGATGAGGAGGTAACAGGGGCCATATCAGGCAACTCAAATACAAGACTGTAAGCTAGACAGTCACAATTGTATTTAATCAAACCAAAACTCATTCAACTATTCGCTCCAGTTTTTGCTCCTCCTACCCTGAATGACAAAGATAAAAGTCCTTAATACTTATCTGTAAAAGCAATGTCAATCTTCCAAAGGAGATTGGAAATACTTGGGTTTAGTGGTCCCAAATATCACAGGTGGTGATGTACAGACATCACACAAAGCCAAGGCCTTCTGCTGCATGGTCTAAAGCCCTGTTTACCCATGACTTCTTTAAGCCACTATAAAGTTGTTCACAAAATTACCCTTAACTGAAACAGTCTTTTGTAATGAGCATTCTAATTTGAAAAGAGTAAAATCCTTTTTATAATAGGTGCTTCCCACAGCAGTCTGATAGTAACTCCTAGCACAGGGACCAATAGTGACAAGAGCCAAAATATAAAATGAAGAAAAGATAAGCAGACAGGGGCTTTCAAAACTGCAATTTAGTCACCTAAATGAGAAACCTGCGTTTTCAGAGAGCTGAGTACCCAGCACCCTCAAGAGAAATCAAAGAAAATGATGGAGCAGCCAGTATTCACACAAGCTAGAGTACTTGTTTAGGGGACAACGCCTACATTTGACTATTTCTTCATAATTATTAATCTTGCTCAGAGCTCCAACCTCTGCACAATGTACTGTGTCCACCATATTGACAGCCTGATGACATGTATAGCTAATATATTGGTAAATCTCAAAAAGTGTTATACTAAGGAGTTATATTTTTTCCACATTTCTTTGTCTAATTTCTAGCTAATTCACCTTGATACTGAGCTCACTCAGCAAATCTGTGCATTTTGTTAGAATTAAGTTTGCCTGGTAAGCATACTTAATTTCTTGGCTTTGATTAATAAATAGATAGCCTTCTGTTTAAGTAAAGTCTTCTGTTTACACCATTAATAGATCTGTAGGACATCTACCTGTCCACTGAAACCATCACAACAATATCCTTTATGTTCTGATGTCCATTAAAATTAATCTGATGGCAAATACAATAGAACAGTGGAAAAAATAATTACAGGAGTTAAATCTAGGTAGGACTCCAGTTTCTTCTTCAAAGGCACAATTTCTTCCTGCAGTCCAGCCAGTTTCTGTAAAGAGAGCAAGGCAGATTATATTCTATAGTCTTACTTGTAGAAGTGATGTAAATCAATGAAATAGATCCACAATTATCTACAGCATTTCAGAATTCACAGATGTTGGTGAGAGCTTTCATAATGCTTCTTAAAACCCATTGAAAACTAAAGATCTGCTATTCATTTAGTTATAAGTCAGTAAAACCCAGTTCAAATTTTACACAGAGGTACCAATTAATTTTCCTTCGTTCTGAAGACATCTTCAGATATCTTTTCTTACAGTATAACCACCTGATCTCACCTCCCTGAAAGGAGAGGGGATTTCAAATGAGAATCTACCAGACAGAGGACTTTCACTGTCAACCTCACTGTAGGCCAGAGAGAGAACTGAGCCCCAAGGGAAGGGGATGCATTCTCATGCCTACGGCTTCTGTGTGAAAACAGTTTTGCACATGCAGCAGCAAAAAGACTCCCCTTACACTAGCACTGCTTTGCTTATTCTATTAACAAGGGAAAATAATGTCTCTTTGGGGCTGAAAATTGAGCACCTTCCACAGTCCTCAACTCTTTTCAAATAATCAACTTAAAGTAAAAAAAAATTGCACTCCAAAGATAAAGCTATTTGTGCTGCCCAATTCACTGAGCTCTTGGCAAAGCAGATATAGAAGTGTCAGGGAGTCAAACCTGCCCTTATGCTCAGGTTCCAGAAGATGACAAGTCTAGAAAATTGCCTATGACTTTTTGTATGTAAAATTCCAACACAAATGATTTCTGGTTAATACGCTTCTGAAACACTGTGCAATGTAAACACTGCCACCCAGTGCTGGTTCACGAGAACGACAACATAAAAATCAGGAAACCTATTTTCATTGTTCAACTTAACTAACATGCAGGAAAAGCTAGCAAAAGAAATGGGGAGAAAAACTAAGTTCTCATTACAGTAATAGCAAATAACATTAAAGTGTGGTGAGTGCAGACAGAACACCACAAATATATGTTACATGTGTACAAATGCTTCAGCACAAAGCTGGAGAATCTATAGCTATTAACTCCAGAAATGAGCTTTTTCCTTTAACAAATTATCCCGCTGGGCTTATAATATAGCTGAAAAAGGTTATATTTAAAGACAAAAGGAAAAAAAGCACACAGTGGTTCAGAATTTAGGTTGCACTTGACCTCCCGCCTTTGCTCAGAAGTGTTTCAAAGCAGGTTTATTTCACACAAACTAGAAAGAATGACCCAGGTGATTCTATTTAGTAATTGCAATACACAGGCAGCCATGTAACAGGATATAGTTCACAGAATATCCACTCTCTTTACAACATGGATCACAGAGAGAGGGGGCAGATCAAGGGCTGCCAATTTTCTTTCAGTGGCAGGGAATTTATTCCATGGAAATTCTCTAGTAGGCTATATTCCCAGTTACAGAGAGAGGCAGAAAGAGAAGAGAGGGAAAAACAAAAGGCAACAAAGATTCCAATTGTCCCCCTCAATCAGTCCAGAAGGAAAGCTTCTTCCCAAGTCCAGAACAAGTCCACATCTAACCCTGAAGAAAAGGTACCACTTCAGCACCCATAGGTGCTTCTCAGTTTCTAGGAGAGACAAACCCATTGAACATACCCCAGTTCAGAGATATCCATCTACGGGATTTTTATTTGTGCTTCTTTTTATCATTAATATTTGTTCAGGCAACTAAATAGCAAACTACATTTCCTGAAACCACCCAACAAACAAGCCTGGTCTGTAGCACTGTAGAAACATCCATCTTGTACCAAAAGACCTACCTCAGACAGGCTCACAAGTGACTTGTGTGTCAGCAATTGGTCTAACCCTGTGGCAGCAAGCTGCTCCTACAAACAGGAGAGAGTTCATTCATAACTGACCACAAAATATAACAGGGAGGAGAAAGATTTTACTATTTCCTCGGGTTTTGATCTAAAGAGGCAAACAAGAATGCAGTTTGTCAACAGAAACATGTGCTATTTGAACCACAGCTATAGCTGGTATATGAAATCAGTTGCTACTAAAATTTGTATCAAGAATAACAAGTCTTTCCAGAAAACTACTGGGAGAAGAGCACATGGCAAGGCTGGGAAGAGGCTTCTCAGTAAAATGTCACCAACTCTAATACAACATTTTCCATCTCATATTCGTCAAGGTACCAGACAGCATCCAAGTGTTAAATAAAGTATTCATGTGTCCTTCATCATGTAGGAAAGGTGAAGGAGAAGACAGTACAACTTCTGCCTTCTGTGTTTAATAATTCATTAAGTTAAAAAATGGCTATATTCAGAATTTTGATACACAATTTACCTCAGTGACAGCTGCTCTACTGGTAGCTGTCTGTACTCTTATATGACAGTACCTCACAATAAGCACAAGGTAGTCTGAGCTAATACAGTTCTCAGTGAAAGAAGAGAAAGTGTCCTTGCATTTGTCATAGGACGTCCTGGGGAGAGACCATGAATACAGCAGGAACAACTGAAGTGTAGTAACATGTTGTCCTGTTAGCCCAAGAGTCCTCAGTCCTGGAGTTTAGGAAGCTCCTGGGATGTCTCTATTACTACAATTTTGGGCCCAACCAACCATGACTGTGCCATCCCATCACAACGCCTTGTTAGAAAATTCCTTCCATCTACCTCAGCAGCCTTGATCCTGATTTTTAAATCATCAGATTTATCTTTCAGGAACTTCAGGTTCTGCGATCGTCCATCAGCTTTGGCCTTTTTGATTTCAAGAAGTGCCTCTGTTTTTTTAATATCCCTGAAAAAAATTACAAAAAGTAACAAACTTTTATATTCAAAGAGATACCAGTATACAAATACTGCTTCATTATCTATGCTCAAGCTAAACCCTGTAATACAACCAACATGAGAAGGGAGAGAATGGAGAAAAACTTGCATTTCCCTGTGAGATTTCCCAGTGGAAAGATCCACAGCTGTTACATCCAGAGTCCCAAAGGCCAGGGAATAAAGAGAGGCCAAGGGGAAATCCATCTGCATAAAAGCAAAGAGTAATAGTCTTCTGCATAATTCCCTAATTCAGTTAGAGACCTGTTACGCAAGCTAAACTTAAGATCACAGAGAGGGGGCATGGCAAACCTGCAGAAAGCACAAAGGTCTGGTATCTTTGCTACAAGCAGTGCCACAATTACTACTTTAAAAGACAAAAAAACAGAAAATAATTAGTCTGGAAGGGGGCTGTGGAGATCATCTGGGCCAATCCCCACTTGAGGCAGAGGCTGATCCTGCTATGCTTGGCAAAGCACTTCAGATTACATCCTCTAGGGAATGGACTTGATACATTTTTTTTTTTTTTTAAGTCTCCCACACATTGGTTAAAGGAAATTCTTACCTGGGAATGGTTTCTGTTTTGCCTGGCTCCTTCACTCTGACTACAGAGCCCATGCAAAATGTGGCAAGAAAATCAGGTTTGCCTTCAACCTCAGACAAAGGCAACTGGTGGAACATGCCAGCCCATATCTGAAAACTGCTTGTAGACAATTTTTGGTTTAAAATAATGGGTCTGATGGTACCCCAAATCTCTTTTGATTACTGAATGTGTCCATAGCACATGGCTTTTGATAGATACTTCCAAATATTGTGAATTAGGGATGTGTCAATATCCCGGGAATTCAGTTATCCTTGTTAGTTTTCACAACCAATGTTCCACATAGCAGGGATCAGCAGTATTGCTTACATCTTTCCCTTTTCTCATCCATTACTCACTCCTCTAACCGCTTTTCCAGCATCAGCACTGCAGTTAGTTTTTTCCTAGTGTTGGTCAATTCCCATTCCATTTCTCTGGTTTTTGATTCTGTTTCAAACAGCTCCGAGATCATATCATTGATGGCACAGAAGCAGCTGGTGAAAGAGAGAGATTCAGTAGGAATGCTCAGGAATCAGCTCTTCTGAAACTCAGAATTATTATTTTCTCCACAATTCCCACAAATGACTTTTTTTTTGTTCTCATATTAGGATACATCAGATAACTGCCAGCTATTTTAGAGGACAAAAGTAAAATAAGTCACTAAGGGTATTTGCTTCCCTTAACTAACAAAGATTTCACCTGGAAAGGGAAATGGCCCAGCAATCTCAGCAGGAGGAAGTGAACAAGACCTGGCACTCTAGTAAATATAACCACTGGGTTTGACATGATCACATGCTCCATTCCTGGCTTGCCAAATTGCCTTTGAGAGAAACTATATTCAGTCCCTGAAAATGCACATCCCCAAGATGCCCAGCAGAATTTCAGTCTCTTCCTCTTCCCAAATGGTTCAAAGCTGCTTGCCCCTCCAGCTCAGGAGAAGAGCTGCAAGAGCTAAGCCTCCTGAACATCACACAAAAATTGGATTCCAAGGCAGATTTTGCCCCTTCCTTACTGCCAATACTCAGCACAAACCTGCTGTGTTATGGGTCAAGGCCAGGCTAGGGGGAGGGGCCCAGGAAGACTAACAGCCATTTCTCTGCAGCTAAGGAAACCTCCTTACATTAACCAGGTAAGGGAGGGAAGACAGAGGAGCTGAGGCTGAAAGACCAGTTACAGTTCCCCAGTCCTTGCCTAAGCAGTATGAAAGCTGCTCTAGCTTGTGCTACCTGGCACAACAGCCTGAGCGGCAGCATCCTGCAGCCACTGACCACAAAAGCAGGGGCAAAAGAGGGATTTAACTGTGGCCAAGGCACCTCTCACGCTTCAGAGACTTCCTTTGCTGGGATAATCAAGAGTCAGAGCTTTGTGCTAAGTTTCTGTGTCCTCCAAAGCTGCCCATGGGGTGCAAAAGAAGCTGGACAAGTAAGATTCCTGGTGTGAAAGTCAAGTTTGAAACTGTTGAATTGAAAAACCAGAGGGAAACAGCACAGACCATGACATTCAGAGGGAAACAGCACATTCCCACTGATGCACAGTGGAAAGAATTACCTGGCAAGAGAAGTGTCCTTTGTTTCAAGTGTCATTGCGCTGTTTACCAGGACATTGAAGTAGCCAATGCCTTCACTGGACAGACTGGATAGGGAAAGATCCAGGCTTTCTGCAAGAAGGCCCTGTAGATAGTTAGCTGGAAAACAAATACAACTCAAAATAGTAATTTTTTTATATTACTGTTCTTTTAAGGCCTAGATAGGACTCTCTCTTTTAACATGTGTGTTAAAAATGTATTATGGTCCCCTGAACCAGTCACTTGCTCCAAAAAACCCACATTATCACTCTAGACAGCTTGAGCATAACTTAATCACCTCACTGTTGTTTCAGAGTCCTCAAGTGCTTTCCTTAACAGTGGATTAGCACCAGCTCAAACTCTTAAATCAGCTGTAGGGTTGCTTCTCTGTCTATCCAGCCAATATTTCAATGCTGTGCTACTCAGCCCAGCAGGCTAGGAGGTTTTAGCAATTAATCTGCTTGTCCATATTTACAGCCTGCTCAAGACAGCTTAAAAAATTGCTCTCGACCAACCTTATGTCACCATAAGTTTTGCTGAAAGGAAAGCATGGGATGCATTGCAGTAAAAGCTGTACCAGAACAAAAGCTGAGTTCGTTTCAATTATATATATATATTTATTCATATATATATTTGTTCATAAGATTTTAACAAAGACAATCTTCAGGGTCACTAAGAAAAACTAACTTCAATGAAACTGAGAAGTGGAGCTTCAAACTCACCTTCTTCTTCATATTGTGTTGCCCTCTGCTTCGTGTCCTCTATCAGCAAAGAAACATCCCTGTCTCTGGCTTCATTGCATTCTGCAAGCTCATACAGGATATCAACTGTCGTTGCATTCACTTCGTACTGTGGAATAGGCTGATCCCCGTATATTTTCTTTAGCCATAAAGTAACCTGACAGAGAAGGGAAACAAAAAGAGTAAACGGTCAAGTGAAACAACAGAAAATAGCTGATAGATGTGAGAAACAAAGTGCTACAAGCTCTGCGTTCCTGAAGAATAACTCCTACTATATCAGTCAAGGCATGGGTGGAAAAAGGGGAGATTACTTCCTTTGTTTCTTCTTCAAACACCCTCCGTAGTTTAGAAAACCATTTCCCTTTTCATCTCCCTAATTTCCCTGGACACCTGCTTATCTCCAGGTGATAAAATTTTATCTTTTTATTCACACGACCTGTTTGCTACAGACACGCTAATGATCCAAGAGATGTTAAATGGATAGTTGGGCAGCTGGTAAAAACTGCATTAAAGCAGCGTGGGATAAAACTGCCCAAACCATTATCACTGGAAACAGTCTCTATGGGCTAACAGGGGAGAAAGAGTTACTACAATGTGCAGGCAGAAGCCCTGCAGAGCACAATTTATACCACTGAAAAGAAGGTCAGAAATGGGAGAGAGCGCAACACAGTGCTTGCAGGTGGCACTGAAAGACTGGATTATGACTGGTAATAATTGAAGACATGGAAGGTCACCACTGAGGTAACACATTCTTGTCTAAGGCTATCTAAGCAGCCTGATGATGGAACAGGATCCAGCCTTATAACTTAAAAAGACGTTTCTTGCTAGCATGTCCTTCTTTATGCTTCTACCATACCAGCATCTCAGCTACATACACTGCACACAGCAAACATCACCCTGAACTATGCTGGGGAGAAAACCATCAAGCCCTTAGAAGGAAACAGCACTAGCTGTACGTAGATGAAAACTCTAGTACTGCAAAAATGCCGAGCTCACAATCAAAGGATGAATTGCATCTTTCTGCCACTTTCTGTAGGAACAATGATTTGAAATGCAAAAACTTCAGGCACCCGAGATCTTCATAACCTAGCATTTTAAACCAGCTGTGAGCTTATACTTAAAGGTCAGCGAGCTCGGGCTGTTACCTAGTAGGCAGCAGAGGATGAAGTCGGTGAACACAGACTTCACTGCTGCAAAACCCACCCAGCGACCACGTCTTGCCTGTCCACCGACGTTAAAGGGGCAAGGAAACGGCACGGGCTCGTTTCTACTCTTAAACCGCGCACGTCCCAGCACCAGCCAAGCAGAAGGATAACTGCCAGGGCCCAGCAAAACCTTCAGCGCAACCGCTCCAGTGCCTCGCCTGTAAGGACTGAAAGAGACGCTCTCAGGAGAACAGGACGAGGGCTCCGATAACGCGCCGGTACCTTCCCCGGCGCCCGCAGCCCGCCCCAGGAGCATAGCACCCGCCCCACCCACTGCCCCCCATCGGGCCCTGGCCCGGGCCAGCAGGGAGAAGCCCCCGGGCGGATGAGGGACAGCCAGAGGACGGGGCCACCTCCACCTGCGGAAACCCCGCTCCGTGAGAGCCGCGGCCCGGCCCCACCGTTACCCGCTGGAGCTTCTCCTCCATGGCGGCCTCCTCCGCCGCCTCGGCCTCCCGCCTCCGCCCCGGCTTCCCCCGCGCGCAGCTGCGGCGCCTGATGGGACTTGTAGTTCGGCGGGGTGCGTGGGGCTGGGCGAGCTCACCCAGCCCAGCAGGACCCAGCCCAGCAGGACCCAGCCCAGCAGGACCCAGCCCAGCAGGACCCAGCCCAGCAGGACCCAGCCCAGCAGGACCCAGCCCAGCAGGACCCAGCCCAGCAGGACCCAGCCGTTTCCCAGTTTTAAATTCTTGAAACACAGAAAAAATAATTAAAAATCAGTTCAATTCGCTAGCTGCAATGAATGCTTTTACTAAAGTGGATTTAAATGTTCTAAATGTTTTGAAAGAATTATACCCAATACTTTTAAGAATAAGTATATATACCCAATACTTTTAAGAAAATAGTCCTGAATAATTGTTTTTGATTTTGACGCGATTTTGTTTTTTTGATGGAACCGTATGTTTCATGTATATCACAAGGCAAATTACAAATAAAGGCATATAAAACCCTTCATCAAAAAGGCATAAATCGTATTTTAAGTTAAAGGGCAAAAATTGAAATTTGAATAGCTTGTATATCACAGCTTACATAAATTCATATAAAAGCTGTGCTCCTTATTAGAAAATATGCCATAAAAACACATCTTCCGAGTCAAGCCCTTTAAACAATTATCAAGGAACCACCTTTCTTTAGCAATACAGAAAAAGTGCAAATGCACAAGGTTATTTAAATCAATGTGGGTTTTCTCAGGCGGTTTTACAGAATTTGAAGTGATCACTGAAACGATCAGCATGAGAAACATTGCTGAAGCATCACAGTTGATACAACACATGCCAAAATGGTTGAGGATTTTTCACTTAACCTTTTTAATTCCCAGAAAGGCCTGCTGGGACCTGTGCTTTACTAACCTCTCTGGATTACCACAGGAACGCCATCACACTCTGCCTGCCCGAGTTTCGCCACTTTCTCCCCGGCAGACTAAATCCTACGTTTCACATACGGTACTGGTTGCAAAGTGCGCTGTCCCGACAGGATTAGGCCTTGGTAGATGGATCACGACAAGGGAGAGAGCCCCGCACGCCATAAGCACGACCGCCTCTTGCAGTGAGGTTCTCCTCAGCTTGCAACACTGCTATCCTGTCACCGTCACCTCTGATGGCGCCTGTGAGGCCAGCTGTCAAGTTTCACTTATTATGAGCAGACTGGCTAAAAAATTTAAGCTCCTCTGTAGTAATAGTAAGAAAACCAACACGGCACTGCGCATCACGTCCCTTTTACCCCCGTTTCCAGAGCATGGGCGAGATGCCAGCGCTCCTCTACCACACTTTTCTTCTGCCACCAGCAGCTGCTACCAGACAGAACAGCCAGGAGCACGAGCACCCGCAGCTCCCAGAAAAGGGGAGACACCCCCCAACTACCCCCTGCCCCACACCACCGCCCTCTGCCTCACAGCCCCTCACACTCCTGCCCCGCGCCCCTACCCTATGCCACTACCCCACAGCACTCACAACCCAGCCTCCTACGCCTCACACCGACCCATGCCCACCTCATGCCCCCAGCCCCCGCCCCTTCCGCCCGCCGATGGCCATTTCAAGGGCACCTGCCGCAACGGGGCATTTTTCTAAAAGCCCCCTTTCAGTTTTTTTTATTATTTTGTATATATCTATATACTCCCTCATCGCTCAGACGTGCAGGGAGGCGGGAGGCGCCACGACGCCTGAGGGGGACGGTGGCGGCGAGGGAAACACTTCCGGTCTGCGCCCCGCCCCGTGGGCGTGGCCTCGCCGCCAAAAGGGGAGGAGCGGGCCGCCGCCATTTTGTGGAGAGAGCGCGGGGCCGGCCGCTGCCTCCCATCTGCTTCAGTCTTGTCCGGAGGAGCCGCCGTCCGCCGCCGCCGCCATGCTCTCCGCCCGCGTGGCTGCCGCCCTCGCCCGCTCCCTGCCGCGGCAGGCCGGCCTGGTGAGCGCGTCCTCTCCTCCCTGGAGCGAGCGAGTTAGTGGGGGGGAGGGGGGGGGAAGGACGGACGCCGCCGCCATCTTGGGGGCCGCGGTGACATTGAGGGGCCGCGGCCTTCAGCTCTCGGGAGTCTGGGGTGAGGTGTGCGTAGGGGAGCTCACCTCAGTGCTGCGTGACAGCTGGGCCCGACCCCCTCCTGAGGAGCGGGGGTGCTCTCACCTGAGGGTTGGTGGTCTAGGAGACGCCGTGCCCTTACCCGGAGGTGCGGATTGGCACTGCTGTGGTTCAGGTTAATGTCTGAAAGCTGCTGGATCCCAGTCAGGGTTAGGGATTTGAGCTGCGAGGCTTTGCCAGGTGGCATTTATTTCCCCGTGTTTGTGGGGAGAGGGAGGGTGCGAAGATCTGTCAGAACACATTCCCGGCCGGTGTCCCTTGTGAAGGTGAACGGAGCAGAGGCCTGCCCAGGCTTTCAGAGAAATAGCATTGATGCTGCATGGGACTGCATTGGGAGCTTTGCTTGGGATGTAGGATTATAACCTTTTAATTGATTCATTACAACAGACTTTTTTGTTGTTGTTTCTGCTATCACGTATGTTCTAGCCATACTTCAGAAATTCTGCAATTAGATGTTTATTGGAAAGGCCAATCTTTAGAAAACACAATTTTATTTCTCCCTTGTGCAGAACCATGAGGGGTGCACTGATTTCTTTATGCCCCAGCCTTTTGATGTTCAGCGCAAAGGTGGCAAACAAGAGGAGGGGTTGCTTTGGGAGCTGCTGCAGTGCTGTGATGGTGACATCATTGCAATGCAGAAAAATCCAGCAAGTAATTTAGAGCAATCTCCTTTACCATCTGTCCTTTCTTAAAAATGCTGGACTTGTTTTTATAACTGCAACTTGTGAACGGAGTGCTGTGGAGCTCAACTCAAAACTGGGACATGTTAAACGTATAAGCTTATGATGAAAAATTTCAGTGTGTTATCTCTTAAGATTTTTTGAATGATTGAGGAAATTCTCCTATTACTGAAACAGTTACTTATTTTAGATTTCCAGAAACACCCTGGGTGCAGCATTTGTTGCTACAAGAAACATCCATGCCTCCAAAACATGCTTTCAGAAAACTGGTGAGTCTGAGAAAGGTCTTCATATAAGAGTGTGGTTTAAGAACTTGCTCTGTCAGATAAAAAGGAATTTGAATATGGAGTGTTAGGGGTGTGTGTGTCAGCTGACAAAACACTTGAGGACATTTGTGTACTGGCAGTATTTAACAGTGAACGATCTGTCACACAGCCACATTCAGGAGACTTCACTTTAATAACTATTGAAATTATGTCCAAACCAAAGGAGTGGTCACATGTCTATTGGCTTACACAGCTTACCTGCTTCACGAGGATTCGATTCGGTCTTCAACTCCTGCAGAATTACTTGAAAAAATGTCTCAAATTCTAGTTTCCTGTCTTGTTTGTAACAGTATGAAGGAACGGATGACTTTCACAGGCCTGCCTGGGTTTGACCTTGTGTCCTTGGGTATAACCTTTTTGCTGCCAGCATCTTTGTGTTTAGAGAAGGCAGCAGCATTGCATAGCTGTATTTTTGGTAGTGGTTCATGTACAATTTTTGAAGTGGTTTAGGGTGATTAAAGGTATTATTAGGAAATAACAGTTTTACAGTGTTATTTACTGTTTCCTAGCCGAGGAAATAAAAAGTTGTTGGAGGTATGCTGCCAAACAAATTTGAGGAAGATGGAGAATACATTTTTATAGCTTACATTGAACAACTACCTCCTTGGGTGTATTGAGTTCCTTTAAATGTATTGGGACCTTGGATTACAAATCAGTTGACAGGGTATTTTGATGCCTCCTGTCTAAGTAAATGCTCTGCAAGTGGAGCTAGCATGTCTGTTCTTTCTGAGCTAAGTGTCTAATCCATTTAATCTAACTGCTTTCTAGGAGGAGAGATTGCTAACAGTGTAGGACACACTGAAGGAAATTGATAACTAAAGTCATCAATGTTTTGATTGAAGCTGACTCATGATGAGTTGAGGCTGCTTTTATTGGTTGTGAATACAGAAGCTGTTATTTATCTTATGCATTATATGTAGGGAAGAGTGTTGCTTGCTAGATCTTGTGGCATACCTGAGAAAGGGTACCTTGGCTTGTGAATTCAAGACAAGCTTACTGAATTCATACTGTGCCTTAATGTGCTAAAATCTGGTTTGAAACTTCTCTTTCCAGGCACTGCTGAGGTATCCTCTATTCTTGAGGAACGTATTTTGGGAGCTGACACCTCTGCTGAACTTGAGGAGACTGGCCGTGTGCTCTCGATTGGTGATGGTATTGCCCGTGTGTACGGCCTAAGAAATGTCCAGGCAGAAGAAATGGTTGAATTCTCTTCTGGACTGAAAGTAAGCTTTCACTAAAGCAGTTTGTTTAGCCTAGAAATAGAAAGACTTTTTTAAGAAGAATCTAAGACTATGCTTGGAGTTACCCATACCCATGGAGTTACCTTTTACAGACTTTATTGCAACTTTAATGTGTAGTAACTAGTTGAAATAATACTACAAAAAGCCAATAGTCTTTGAATTTGTAATAATTTGCTTTCAGTATTAGTATATGGTTCTTGGCCAACATTTGAGCTTTATCTGTCTTCATCTAAGAAGTATTAAGAATGAATCTGGCATTGGATTTTGTTTTCTTTGGTTTCAGGCTGGCTTTTCTGTTTACTGTTGAATAATAGTCTCTGTGCTCCAATACAGTGTGCAGTTTGATGACTTCTTATAGTCCTAAGAGTAGACTAGAGTTAAAAAGGTGACTGTTCCAAGAGTACTGCAACATCTCTTCCAGTATTTTTAATGACCTAACTCGCCTTCGGCAGAGAAGCAGCCACCAGTGCTTTTCTCTTGTCCAATTCCTAGGCAGGAGACAAATGTTGTATATGAATCCTGCTTATCCTTTCTGTTCGTTTTAGAGAGATAAATGACTTAATGCTAGACCGCTGCAAGTATAATTAATTATGTAGTAAGCTGAAGGCTAAGACAGGTTCTCTCACCTGTATGGGGGAACATACATGCATTGTACATTAAAGCAGAACATTGACTATTGTTACAAATAACATTGAGATAAGATGATGTTGGATGTTCTACACTGTAGAATAATCATATTGGTATTAAACTGTCAAAATTTTGTAAATGTTGGCATGGGTTTTCTCATGGTAATGCGATCTTTGTCCTAGGGTATGTCCTTGAATTTGGAGCCCGACAATGTTGGTGTTGTCGTGTTTGGTAATGACCGACTGATCAAGGAAGGGGATGTTGTGAAGAGGACTGGTGCCATTGTGGATGTTCCAGTTGGGGAGGAGCTGCTGGGCCGCGTTGTAGATGCCCTGGGCAATCCCATTGATGGGAAGGTAACTAGTTGTTTACTACCTCTGCTTGTATCTATGTGATACAGACTGCAACAGTTTCTTTCCTCTCTTTTAAGGGTCCTATCAAATCTAAGATGCGTAGAAGAGTTGGCTTAAAGGCCCCTGGGATCATTCCCAGAATCTCTGTGCGTGAACCTATGCAGACTGGTATTAAGGCTGTGGACAGCTTGGTGCCAATTGGTCGTGGCCAACGTGAGCTGATCATTGGTGACAGGCAGACTGGGTAAGTTAAATGGCCAACCTAAAAATGTTTCATTAAACAGACACACGAGTGCAGTGTGCTCCACTGTACAAAGCTGAACACAGAACTGTGTAGAAGTTGGGAGAACTGTAGGCAGCTTAACTTACCAGTCTCTGTGTTACACAGGAAAACTTCAATTGCAATTGACACAATAATCAACCAGAAACGATTTAATGATGGGACAGATGAGAAAAAGAAGCTGTACTGTATCTATGTTGCAATTGGCCAGAAGAGATCTACTGTTGCTCAGCTGGTGAAGAGGCTCACTGATGCAGGTACAGATTTTTGAAGATGGTTGAGTCTGGCAACTATAGTGACATCCTGTTCTCATTATAATGCTGAATACTATTATGAACTCTCCTAGCTGCGAGTGTGGACAGAATTATTTTCTTAGTAGATGTGAGAACTACTTGCTTTTCTGGACAAGAAAACTTTCTAGGTATACGGGGGAAAAAAACCTCTTTTGCTGCATTGCATTAGAAGACTAGTATGAGGCCCCAAAACTGCTGAATTGCTTCTGGAAAAAGTCACCTTCCATGTTTGTTTTAGCAGAGTTCAGAGAGCTTCCTCTTGGCAGTTAGGCAGGTCTGATGACAAGCTATGGTCTACAGGTATTTATGGACTTGGCATTTGTTTCATATGTATGCAAGTCAGTGTGAATGGCAGTTGCAAGTTTAGTGGAGAGACTTTACTGCCAAAATATAGACTTCACAGCTCAAACATAAGGGATTAAATGATAGCAGCTTTTCAGAAACAGTGATCTCATTGACCAAGGCTGCATATGTAATGGAGCTTGCAAGAGATCAGGCATCTTACCTTTTGCCTGCTGGTCAAGCAGAGTCATACCTAGCAGGAAAATAAACCCATTTTATAAAGACAATAATTTGTTTGGTACTATGAAACAAAGGGTAGTATTTCCTTGCAGAAGCCAGGAAATCACAGACTTTAAGGCTGAGTTACTTCTAGAACCAAGGAGTATCTTAGTGAAAGTTTAAACTTCATTTTACATGGGAAAGAAGTTTGCAAGTGTCAGACATTAGCTGCCATGAACTTGCTATTGAAACTTCTTGAGCTAACAGACATGTTAATCTAGTACGGTGTTCTTTCCTGTAACAATGTAGTGATGCTGCCTGGGCTTGCTTCAGCAACTAGTACTTTACATGTGTATCGTATTTGCTGATTACAGCATGATGAGATAATACACTGTGGTGTGTGTCTCCAATTCTTTCCAGATGCCATGAAGTACACTATTGTGGTGTCTGCCACAGCATCTGATGCAGCACCCCTTCAGTATCTGGCTCCCTATTCAGGCTGCTCCATGGGGGAATACTTCAGAGACAATGGAAAACACGCATTAATCATCTATGATGACTTATCCAAACAGGTCAGTAAACATTGTTTATAGGCCTCATAGTCTAGCATTGGTGTTTGTAGCTGTAAGATCACCTCAGGTTTAGAAATTCAAAATTTTAAACGAGCTGCTGAAGTCTGAGAGCTTTCTTTATACCACACAGGCTGTTGCCTATCGTCAGATGTCTCTGCTGCTGCGTCGTCCACCTGGTCGT
The DNA here is from genome assembly GCF_034638445.1 of Ciconia boyciana. Taxonomy (NCBI): domain Eukaryota; kingdom Metazoa; phylum Chordata; class Aves; order Ciconiiformes; family Ciconiidae; genus Ciconia; species Ciconia boyciana. The sequence goes on from NC_132937.1 coordinate 16,328,662, forward strand.
GAAGCCTACCCAGGGGATGTGTTCTACCTGCACTCTCGGCTGCTGGAGAGAGCAGCCAAAATGAATGATTCCTTTGGAGGTGGCTCTCTGACTGCCTTGCCTGTCATTGAAACTCAGGCTGGGGATGTGTCTGCCTACATTCCAACCAATGTCATCTCCATCACTGATGGACAGGTAGGACATCTTCTTCACATGCCAGTACTTCTGTGTAACTACTGAGGGTCTCTGAGGAGGCTTCCAGGCTTCTGACCAAGCTAATAAAACCATTTTCTCCTACAGATCTTCTTGGAAACTGAGTTGTTCTACAAAGGTATCCGTCCAGCCATCAATGTTGGTCTGTCTGTGTCCCGTGTAGGTTCTGCTGCTCAGACCAGGGCTATGAAGCAGGTAAGCGTGAAACTGCTGCTCCTCCTCTCACTAGAGATGAGTAGTGTGTAGGCTTTCCAACCCATTTCACTCTTTAGAGTTGTGAATAGGGAGGGAGCAAAGCTTTGGATTCCTTAGCATTATGAAATTACAGAAGAACAAACTTTGGGGATCTCTGATATTTCTCTTGCCTGTTAAGGCAGGGGGAAAGGAAAATAGTATCTGCATAAATACGTAGGACTATGAAGTTTCAGTATGCTGAACTGGGTACTGATCTAACTAGAAATAGAGAATGCTCTCTTAACCCCACACTTTTAATCCAGATGTGGAATTAGGTTTAATATCAGCTGTGCCCATTTTAGGGAGGAATAGCATGCTTGTGTTAAAAGGCCAAGCAGATGGTGGGATTTTTAGAAATGCATATAATCTTCATCAGAATCTTGAGATTCACTTGACTGGTATGCAAGGCAAAGCTGACTTGTGACCACTGTCAGCTGAAGATAACCTGCAAACTACTAGACTCATTTAAAAACTGGTCAAACTCAGTCTGACCTGTATCTTGTGTTGTAGGTGGCAGGTACCATGAAGCTGGAATTGGCTCAGTATCGTGAAGTAGCTGCCTTTGCTCAGTTTGGGTCTGATCTGGATGCTGCCACACAACAGCTGCTGAACCGTGGTGTACGTCTGACAGAGCTTCTCAAACAAGGACAGTATGGTGAGTGTCTTGGATGTAACAAGTCTGCGTTTCCCATTAGTCTCTTGTGCTAACAAGGCTGGTCTTTGTGGCAGCGTTAAGACATTCTGTGGACATGGTAAATGTAGATTTATTTGAACCATGTTGTATATGTGCAGTTGATCTTCAAAGAAGGACTCTGTAGTACTGATGTGTCCTGCTGTAAGAGTTACCAATGGCATGAGTGCTTTCTTTTATGCAGTTCCCATGGCTATTGAGGAACAGGTTGCAGTCATCTATGCTGGTGTAAGAGGTCACTTGGACAAGCTGGAGCCCAGCAAAATCACGAAGTTTGAGAGTGCTTTCCTAGCTCATGTACTGAGCCAGCACCAGGCCCTCCTCTCCACAATCAGGTATGATGATTTATCTTACTTCATCCCAAGGGTATTGACTTGATGGCTGGAGTGCTGATAATGGTCACTGAACTGTTAACTTAGTGTATCCTAGAACATCAGGCCTTTAGCTGCCTGTACCAGAACTGGAGGTTTAATCAGCCTTCCTGCTGCCCTGGCACATGCAGAGCTCAGCTTCTTGTCTCCAGTCTTTACTTAGGAAATCCAGCTGATGCTTAAAATGAACCTACTTGAATACCCCTTCTAATCTGATACCAAAATTACTTAATCTAGTCAGTTCCCATATTTTTGATAGCTTTAAGCTATTATGGTACTGTGGATTAAGTGCTGCTCACTGCCTTCCCTGCTGCTGAGTGTGGACTGTGGGGAATTGAGTATTTCTGTAGCCCTCTCCTGTAAAATGGTACTAGCTTGTTTTGTTGTGAGTCAAATCACATGTCTTCCATTGCTGAGGCATAGCTCTATAGAATATAGAGCCTTTTCCAGCTACGTACAGCTATTTTGAAAGTATTTGTTGGCAAACCTTAGTTCTTAAACAGGACTAACTTTTTGAGGAGAAGGGATGTTATGTTAGTTTCAGTGGTATAGCTTCATGCATCAAACAAATGTGTTAATTCGTCTGCTAATTTTGTTAGAAATTGGAAGGTTCATTGTACAGTTTTTCTTTGCCTTAGTCGGGGAGTGACCATATGTCTGTTTCTGTGTCAGAAGTTTAACTAAACTCTTTCAACAGGACCGAAGGAAAGATCTCTGACCAGACAGAAGCTAAGTTGAAGGAAATAGTCACAAGTTTCCTGGCTACTTTTGAGGCATAAACTCTTAACTGTTCAAACAGACCAGGCTGTTGTCGTGATCCTGTGCTCCAGGTCCATCAAAGACTTAAAAGTATGTGTGACTTGAATGTACAGATCTCAATGAGAATAAAAGTTTCCATGTAAAAAGGCTTGTATATTCTGTTCTAAATTATTGCTACCTGAGCAACACGTGCCTTTAAAACCACAGAGTTAAATTCCCCTGGACACACGCTTGCTAAAGGAACTCTGAAGAATCAGGGGACATCTCAACTGTTGAGTGGGTCAAACTCCCCTCACAAGAACAAGCAGGGGTAGCAGTTGGATTCTGTGGCTAAGACTGCAGTTCCCATCATGACAGAGCTGAGGGTTGCTCTTGCAGTTTTTATCCTTTTCACCTGACAAGTGGGAAAGGCATACAACTGGGGAAGCAGTTGAGGCTGTCTTGTTGTGGGTGGTGGCTAGCTGAACCTCAGTATTCTTTAACAGTCTGATACTGGGACGAATTGTTTCTGAGAATTGCTGTCTAACCCATCCTGGTGCCTGGCTTTCAGAAGACGGGTTCTTTCAGAACTGACCGTCCATGTGTCTCAGGACAACTGCATGTTTAGCTGTACAGTAGTAACTGCTAGAGATTTAAATGCTGCCATCCTCTGTAGTTGACTCTAGTTCTGTCAATAAACTCCAGTTGTTAATGGTTTGGGGAGAGGCTATATATCAGAGCACCCATTTAATCTCCTGACTTTATCTGCATGTTATGTGAGGTACAAGATCCCAGCATTAGAACTTCCATCTGGGGTGTGGGAAAGTTCAGTTTAAAGTTGCTCCACTTTGTGTGGTGTATTCAACTTTACCTGGTCCACTGGAACTTGGTCCTTAATCCTCAGTGAGCCTCTGCTCCACAGTGACCTATGATCAGGACTTCTGTTGGGGTTATTTGTGCTGTCCCTTGTTAACTTCCTTCACAGGAGCATCCTGCCTCCAAGCCTGCTGTGTTACAACCAGCTGGAAACATTTATGCCTTTCACATGGGTCCAGGCTAACAAGCTTCCCTATTTATAGCTTGAGTGCTTAGAGTGTGAGCTCTTGCTTCTGCAGTACAGGAAAAAATAAACACTTTTTTAGTCTAGAAGTGTTGGACATCTTCCTGGGAAGAGCTGGCATGTTAGAGTAGTGCTGTGCTGCTGGAGGAGGTCTTCCTGTGGCATTGCTCTTATGTTTCACAATGCTGTGTCTACGCACAGCTCCAGAACAGGTGCCTGGGAGGCTTCACAGGTGTGGGAATACTGTGCTGGAACCTTTTTGCTCTGGCTGCCCTATATCACTTGTCCCTTCCAGGACAGCTTTCACAGCTTGCTGCTCTGTTCTTGCACAGCGACTAAACCCCAGTTACTTGCCGGTGTTGCTGTGTCGTGTTTTACTTGCATGCTGCTGTGGTTGGAAAGCACCAAGCTCAGGGCTGTCTTAGTCTGAAATTGCACAGAGATATCTTTGTTTCTGGTAACAGGTAAATATTCCGAAGTCCTGATTTCTGCCCTGTTGCTGCTGTGACTTAGGAAGGTGATAATTTCCTCATTAAAGCACTGTGTGGTAAATCAGTCTAGTCAGACAAAAGGGCGGAGGGGCTGGTGTTGAAGGATTGGTCGCAAGTCCTGAGAGGGGCTGTGGCCTGCCCTGGCTGCTTGGTGGTGCTAGAAAGCAGAAAAAATAGCGAATGGGTTGTGATGGTGTGGATTTGTGGTGAGGGTTTGTGCCCTCTTCTGTTGGGAGTGTGCACAGGGTTGTCCCACTATATCAGCTGAAGAGCTGACTCGGAAAATCACAGAAAGATCCCAGAAACACGCTCTTTCAGCATGGTGTCCTGTCGCATGTAACTACCAGTGCTGTGATAACACCCGCTCTCTGTGCAGGTGATGCCAAAGCTGTCAAGTGCAGCTGTTGCTGCAGGGCTGATGATGACTGTTGCCGTACGCTGCCCTGAGCTGCTGTGCCTTGATCCATGCTACTCTGTCCTGCTCACTTTGGGTCTCAATCCCACTCAGGCTTATCTGCCTGTCCTAAAAGTGCGTCCTTCCAGTGCAGTCAGATCAGATGGAGAAAACTTGAAGATTTATTGCAGGATTCACACCTTGGAGTTTTTTTTGTGTTTGCAGCTGGGCAGATTTGATTCAGATCTGAAACAGAGATGTGATGCTACCTCTGCTGCTGGGTCAGGAACTGCAGCCACGAACACTGAAAGCAAAATCCATGCAAACCTCCTTTCATCAGTATAAACCTCAGAAACATTTGCTAAGTGGCAGGGGCCTCAGGTCACAACTGAGCAGATTTATTTCAGTAAGTGGAAAATGCCTTTTTTTACATTACTGGACTGCTTTATCTGTCTCCCTTTTAAAGCCAAGGCAGCATGTTATGGCAGCGGGTGTGACTCAGGCTTTCTGTCACACTGTCCTCTCTCATCTGCTTTCATCTTTCCTAAAAACTGCTCAGAGGTCACTCACCCAGTGCCTTGTCTTGGGCAGTGTCCTCTAGTCAACTAAGGATAAGAACAGGATGGGTATGGTGAAACCTTCCCAAAATACTCTGGCAACCTCTGGCCAAGCCAGGTGGGGAAGGTGCTGCAGGTCGAGTGGGCCCGGCCGCGATCCTCACCCTCCGCTCCGTGTTTCCTTCGCGCAGCCGTGCGGGTCGATGGGCTTTGACCGTCACTAGTGGGTTTCTCCGCCACCGTGCCTCGCATCCCCACTGATCCCATCCCCCTCCAGCCCACGGAGACCCAGGAGCGCACCGCCAAGCTCCACGCAGCAGGCGGGGTGGCCGTACCCGCGCTGTTGGGGGTGGCTGGGTGGGGACACCGCGCCGCGGGGTGGGGCCGGCCGGGCCGGGCCGGGCGGGGCGGGGCGGGACGGGACGGGACCGGGAGCGGCGGCGGCGGCGGCGGCAGCAGCAGCAGCAGCAGCAGCAGCAGCAGCATGCGGGACGCGCGGTTCAGGGACCACTTCTGGGTGAGCGGGGGGAGCGGGGTAGGACCCAGCCGGAGCCGGGGGGGTCACAGCTGGAAGCGGGGGTCACAGCTGGGGGCGGGGGATCACAGCTGGGGGCCGGGGGGGTCACCCCTCTCTGGTCAGAGTTGGCTCCAAAGCCGCCTTCGTGGTCCTTGAGTGCCTTTACCGGAGGCTCTGAGCATCCCCCGGCAGGCACTGCCCGTCCACGCGTGTCCTGAGAGCTGTGGCTGTGCAAGCTGCCCCATGCAGCCAAAATACGCCCTGGGGAGCTGCTGCTGCACTGCTGGAGGAAGTCGGTGCCGGGCGGAGGGTTTCATAATATTAATCGGTCAGCAGTGAACTACTTGCAGGCACCATGGCCAAAAAGTGTCCTTTGGTGTCGAGCTATTCCTGGACTAGGAGCGTGTTGCTCAGCGCGCTGCTGCCGAGTTGTGGAGGAGAAGCCACGGTTTCGGGGAAAGCCGCAATTTATTTTTTTTGAGTCTGAACTGTGCTTTTGGGAATGGAGAAGTGCTGAATAGCCACTTATCTGCTGCAGAGCATTGGTGCTGTGGCTGCTTGGTTCCTCTTGGTGTGTGGACCTTCGTTCCAGGTACTGCTAACCAGGAAATAAATTACAAAATTTTGGTTTTCGGGGCTGAAAATCCCTGTCTGTGAATGGCAGTGCTCAGGGTTTCCCAGATGATGCCTGGGAAGCAGCTCCCGTCTTGTAGGATTGGGTGAAGGTGCGTGGGCCCTGGGAGGAGTGGGTGCTGGGTTTGGGGCTGCTGCATGTTGTGGAATAAGAGGAGTAAATGCAGAGCACTGGGCTCACCCAGCATCATTAGTGTGTTATCTGGCATAGCGCCATCAAATATGTAAATCCCATATAGGTATTGAGCCCAGCTTGGAAAATAAAGCCAGCTTTGCATCTGGCAGCTGTTTCTCAACTATTTGTTGCCCGAGAAATTTCCACGGTGCTCCCTTTGCTTTGTAAATGTGCAGGAGGGGAGGGATGCGAGGGTGGTGGCAGCATCCCCCAGGCTGGGGGGAATAACTGATGCCGGGAGAGTTGAGTAGACATGGTTTGTCGTGCTTCGGTGGCACGTTGGATTGAAGAAGAGGTCCTCGCCATGGAGCTGGCTTCAGCTAGCACTGCCCAGTTTGTTCCTCTCCTGCTGCGGTGTGGTGCTTTTTGAGGAACCTGGAGGAGGGAGCTCAGTGGGAGAAAATACCAGGGCGGGAGCTGCCCCAAGCCCCGAAGGCGAGGAGGAGCCGGGACATTGCACGGGGCGCTCATGCCTGCCTGGTCCCTTTTATAGCAAACATGTCTAATTACTGAATAATCCTCTTGCTGAGCCCAAAACTATTGGCATTGCCAGGGATTTTGCTTGGCTTTTTCCTTTCCAAAGCCTGTGTGCTTCAACTCCCCCCTGACTGACATGCCTGGGGCGGAGGTTGGATGGGAGCGTGATGGATGTGACTCAGTGGAGAGATCGAGGCCCTGCTGTGGTGGTTTGGCCTATGGAAAAGGCAGGTACCACCCCAACCAGTCTCCACACCATGTACTGGTGACTGTGTATCAGCTGCAAGGGCGGGGGGGACGACACACGGATGAGAGATGGTCAGAAAAAAACAAATTTAGATGAGGTGCAGAGGGCTGCTTGTCTGGCTTTGGTTTGCTGTTAAGTGCTGTGAGAGAGTGTAAACTTCCTCCTGCGATTTTTTCCTCTTAGATTACTTTGCTTAAGCCAAAAAGGGAAGGAGAACTCTTAGCCAAAGCACGTGATTTCGCAGTGGTCAGGACAGCCTGATGGGAAAGGGGAGATTTTGAAAGGGCTCCAGGGGAGGGATACTCCAATTGATGGGACAAAGTCTAAAAATTAACCAAACCCCCCAAAAGCTGAGCTGTTTTTGGTGTTGCAGCTTTGAAACACAGCTGGTCATGAACGGTGACCGTACCTCGAATGCTGTGTTCAGTGTTGGGCCCCTCACTCCAAGAGAGACACTGAGGGGCTGGAGCGTGTCCAGAGAAGGGCAACGGAGCTGGGGAAGGGTCTGGAGCACAAGGCTGATGGGGAGCGGCTGAGGGACCTGGGGTTGTTCAGCCTGGAGCAAAGGAGGCTGAGGGGAGACCTCCTCGCTCTCTACAACGCCCTGAAAGGAGGCTGGAGAGAGGTGGGGGTCGGTGTCTTCTCCCAGGTAACAAGTGATAGGATGAGAGGAAATGGCCTCAAGTTGCTCCAGGGGAGGTTTAGACTGGATATTAGGAAATTTTACTTCACTGAAAGGGTTGTCAAGCACTGGAAGAGGCTGCCCAGGGAAGTGGTGGAGTCCCCATCCCTGGAGGTATTTAAAAGCCGTTTGGATGAGGTGCTTAGGGACATGGTGTAGTGGTGGTCTTGGTAGTGTTAGGTTTACAGTTGGACTTGATGATCTTAAAGGTCTTTTCCAACCTATACGATTCTGTGATTCTGTGACCACCCAGTTTCTTTGTGGGGACAAGCTGCAGCCCTGCCTTGCTCTGCCAGGGTGGCGGGGCTGTGCCTCAAGCCTCATCTGGAGACTGATTTAGCTTTAAACCCTGGCAGTTCTGGTTTCTTTGGTGGGTTTTTCTTTCTTTTCTTTTCATGTGTCTGTCTTTTCCTGCACTGGAACCTGGTCCCTGCTGAAGTTCATGGCGTGATGCTCATGATGCACTACGTTGGGAAAGCACATTGCGAGTTTGCTGTCTGCATTTGAGTTTGCTCTCTGCATTTGAGTTTGCTCATGCTCTTAGGTCTCAGCTCAAGATGATGAATTCCCTTAAATAAAGGGGTTTGCTCTTTTGCATCCTACCGCAGCTCCTGCTCACCCAGGGGCTGTGGTCCACAGATGCCCAAAGCTGCACGTGAGGGCAGGGAGGACCTTAAACCGGCATTGCCCAGAATGCCCCTGCTCATGTGACGCTCCCTCCTGCAGCCTGTGCTGCCTGCAGCTGCCTGCAAGAGCTGTGTAAAAATAAAAACACACCAAAGATCATGTTTGTTTCCTCTTACCCTGCCTGTAGTGATTGCCATGAGTTGAGCAAGTGTGGGGTTTTGTTTTCATTTGTTTTTGCAACTTGCTGTTCTTCTTTCATTATGTGAGGTCTCTTCTTTCACTTTAATAATTTTCTTGGTACGTGTTTGGTTCTCCCTAAGACTGTTCTTGCAGAGTATTTTGGGTAACCCAACAGCAAAGCTTTGGGTCTCATCATTCGGTCCTTGTAGGCACCTGTAAAACTATGTAGGAAAAATAGAAATTATGATAATGCTAAAACACACTTTAAGTCTGATCTATTGGCTAACAGCTTGCAACTTGGAGAGTGGATTCTCAGTCATTTTTCTTTTAAGGAAACAAAAGTAATAGCTCTGCTCTCTGCAGTGTGTTCCAAAGTGCATTAAGAAGAAGCATTTGGTAAAATATTTTAAAAAATAAGCAAATAATGCTGAAGACTGAGACCTGCTGACTCTCGCCGAGGTTGGTCTGGTCAAGCAATTTTTGAAAATAAGACTTAGGTATCTAAATCTTTTAGAAACTCCCAAATATTTATTTTTCACACCAAGAAAAAGTGATGCTGCTAAAACAATCCATGGCTCAAGGCAAGTCATCTGCAGTAAACACTGTACTGGCATATTTAATTTTCTAACAAAGCATGCAGCAAAGCATCTGAAAACACTTATTTCTTTCCCCCAACACATAGGAAAGAGCTATTGCATCTCTTTTTCCAATGGCAGTGTGCTGGTTTTGGCTGGGATAGTGTTAGTTTTCTTCAGAGCAGCTAGTATGGGGCTCTGTCTTGGATTTGTGCTGGAAACAGCGTTGATAACACAGGGATGTTTTAGTTGTTGCTGAGCAGTGCTTACACCGAGTCAAGGCCTTTTCTGCCTCTCACACCACCCCACCAGCGAGGAGGCTGGGGGTGCACAAGAAGTTGGGAGGGGCCGCAGCTGGGACAGCTGACCCCAACTGACCAAAGGGCTATTCCATGCCATATGACATCATGCTCAGCATATAAAGCTGGGGGAAGAAGAAGGAAGGGGGGGATGTTCGGAGTGATGGCATTTGTCTTCCCAAGTCACCGTTACGCGTGCTGGAGCCCTGCTGTCCTGGAGATGGCTGAACACCTGCCTGCCAATGAGAAGCAATGAATGAATTCCTTGTTTTGCTTTGCTTGCATGCACAGCTTTTGCTTTCCCTGTTAAACTGTCTTTATCTCACCCCTCGAGTTTTCTTACTTTTGCTCTTCCCATTCTCTCCCCCATCCCACCAGGGGGGAGTGAGTGAGTGGCTGTGTGGTGCTTAGTTGCCAGCTGGGGTTAAACCACGACAGGCAGAAACGAAGCGTGGGGGAAAAGAAATGCTTTGCCCCTCACTGCAGAGCAAGGGAGCGCTGGTGTCTGCAAAGGAACCTGCTACCACAGGTTATGGATGGTATTTTGTCAGAGCTGTGACTAGCTGTATTTCTTCTTCACTGCCGTGATTTTTTTTAGCCTCAAGAGGCTGTCCGGGGATAGACTCCTTTTTCTGCATCCCCACTGTTGGGGGATGGGGGGCTGCCAGCCCCGGGCTCCTGGGTTCATTCCCCAGCTGCTGACTCACGACGTGATGCTGGTTGGGCTGTTTCACTTCCCCTTAGCACTGCTTGTCCTTCTCTAAATGGGGACTGGCTTGGTGGAGTTTATTGGCAGCGTCATGAAATCCTCAGGTCGTCGTTTGAAAGGAGCAAGGTGGGGTTTGTGGGAAGAAGTAATTGCATTGAGGCGGGATGGTCCATTGCTTTCTGTGTCTCTGGGATGAGCAGGGTAGATGTGTTGGCACAGGAGGGAGGAAACGTCAAATGGAAAATTGTTGATCAAAAAGCTGCTTTTTGCAGGATGCCATTCTCAGGTGGGTGAATTTGCAGCGAGTCCTCTTCCTCCCTGCGATGAGTTTTGTCTGTCCTGTTGTACCCACCTGGTTATGGGATGGGGAGGAACTGCACCTCTTGCAGCATCTCCTGCTCCCCTCACCCTGCTCTCTGCAGGCACCAGCACAAGCATTTTTCTTGGTCTCAGCAACTTCTGCAGGACCCTGAGTGATTTTGAGGCTGTACTGACTGCAAGCAGGAATAGCACAGTCATTTATTGTTGCACGGTGTTTCTGACTACTAAAACAGACATACAGCTTATGCTGTGTTTCTCTGAGCAGGTAAGGCTGAGGAGAGATACTAAGAGCTCTGCATAAATAAAGATCTTTCAAGCGATGGTTCGTGAGCAGTGCAGTGCCCCAAACCTTTCATTTTTGGGAAGGTTGGGACAGACTCCTTGAGGGTAGGAAGGCTCTACAGAGGGATCTGGACAGGCTGGATCGATGGGCTGAGGCCAATTGTGTGAGGTTCAACAAGGCTAAGTGCTGGGTCCTGCACTTGGGTCACAACAACCCCATGCAACGCTACAGGCTTGGGGGAGAGTGGCTGGAAAGCTGCCTGGTGGAAAAGGACCTGGGGGTGTTGGTCGACAGCAGCCTGAATATGAGCCAGCAGTGTGCTCAGGTGGCCAAGAAGGTCAAGAGCATCCTGGCTTGTATCAGAAATAGTGTGGCCAGCAGGACCAGGGAAGTGATCGTGCCCCTGTACTCAGCACTGGTGAGACCATACCTCGAATACTGTGTTCACTTTTGGGTCCCTCACTACAAGAGAGACATTGAGGTGCTGGAGCATGTCCAGAGAAGGGCAACGAAGCTGGTGAAGGGTCTGTAGAGCAAGTCTTATGAGGAGTGGCTGAGGGAACTGGGGTTGTTTAGTCTGGAGAAGCGGAGGCTGAGGGGAGACCTTATTGCTCTCTACAACTACGTGAAAGGAGGTTGTAGAGAGGTGGGGGTTGGTCTCTTCTCCCAGGTAACAAGCAATAAGATGAGAGGAAATGGCCTCAAGGTGTGCCAGGGGAGGTTTAGATTGGATATTTGGAAAAATTTCTTAACCGAAAGGGTTGTCAAGCATTGGAACAGGCTGCCCAGGGAAGTGGTTGAGTCACCATCCCTGGAAGTATTTAAAAGACATGTAGATGTGGTGCTTAGAGACATGGTTTAGTGGTGGACTTGGCAGTGCTAGGTTAACAGCTGGACTCGATGATGTTAAGGGTCTTTTCCAACCTAAACAATTCTATGATTCTCCCATACCATTGGCTTTGTAGGGTGGTTTTCCATGTAAAGTGGGGTAGGAGATGGAAATGTCAAGCTCAGCAGCTTTCCTTTCAGTTGTGACTCACATAAGGTCATAACGTGATTTCAGATCACCCCTGGAGTGTTTTAGCCCCTCTTTTGGCTAAAAGTGCAAACAAAATTGAAAACATCACAAGCAGCACACAAATTCCTTCTCCTCATCGAGTCCATTGGTAGGATAGCACAAACCCAGGCAGCGGATCAGGAAGTGGGGGCACATCCTGCTGAGCCCCGCGGGCTCGGGAAACATCAGCTGCTGCTTTGTCACCTTGAAATCATCTGTTTGTAGTCCCCATGGGCTGTCCTCTAAATAGCACGTGGGCTCAGAGCTCTGCCCAGCGGGGAGGACCAGGACAGCCACATGCTGCAGGGTGGAAGGAGAGATGCTCATCCTCCTGCATCCCTCTGGTTGGGGAGAGCTTGGTGCAACTCCCCATGCTCCATACCTGCTTTTGGCTTAGTTTATTATGTGTTTAAATCTTGTGCTCTGTGCCCATGGCTCTGTGCTCGCCGTGTTGCCCTTCCTCTTTCATTGCTCCCTGCCAGCCCTGCCTTTGGGACGTCCCATGAGCAGTCATGCTGGTCCTTTTTATTCTTTCTGTGCCAACATCTGCCCAGAAGGGTGCTGCGAAGGCTGGTTTCGTGGCATACAACCCTGCCCAGCTCCTTCTGGGCCAGGAGCTCCTCCTGCCTGGAAGCAGCTCTTTTGGAAACCTCCACTGTTTCTGTTACCTCCCATGTTTTGTATAACACCTTGTACTGTGAGGTCTGGTCCAGCCTTGGGTGCTTAGGAAATACATACGTGCTAGAATTAAATCCTTCTACTGGAGGAGGAAGAGTGACAAAATAAAGAGCTTAGTGCACATTTTTGATGGATGGTCCCAATTTTTCCCCTGGCACTTCTGCCTGGCACAGTGAGCCCAAGTGTCCTAGGCAGTAGAGCAGGATGCAGGAGCCTTCAGGTGCCCCCTGACACGCAGCGATATGGGTCTGACTGCTCCGTCCTGCCTGGGCTTGCAGCAACCGACAGTTGTTCTCCGCATCCATTTTATTTCCTTTGAAACCGGGGATAGGAAGTCAAGTTAGGATGTTCCTGTGTTTTGCAACTGTAATGAAGACTGACTTCAGTGCAAGTGTGTTTCCTTTTTAACAGACCCAATTAGCAAAGACATGATGCAAACTGAGAACTGGTTGTGGGTTTATCAGTAATAAGCCCATTTTAGAGGGACGTTCGTGCTTTGTAAAGAAACAGAAACTGTATTGGTTTCTGCTTAGGTCCTGCTCCACAGTTCTCTCTTCCCGTGCATGCCACAGACGGAGCAAAGCTGATCTGGGATACCCGGGGATTTCCTGTGGGTCCCACTCCACCAGATTTCTGCTTCACTTCTTGCTTTCTGGCCACTGATGTTCAAGTCCTTGACTTGATGTTCAAGCCCACATAATTAAATCCTTCATTTATCACAAATACCAGCCCTGTTCCTCCTCATTTCTTGCACCAGGTATGAACTCCTGAGAAATTCCCCCTTCTGCTGCCCACACTTTCACGCCAGTTCTCTGCGTACTCTCATCCTAGCTTTGAACCATTTCCTGAATCTCTTCATCCTGCCATTATTCCTTTTCAAGCTTAATAACTGTTTGTGGCTTTTGCTTCCTTTCCCTGAGTTTCATATCTGCTCCTACCATTACTTCCTTTCTGCAGCCTCTTTCCCTGTATTTTTTGCTCCCATACATGCTGTTCTATGCAACACCAACTGGTCCTCTTTGCAGAAGACGACAGGTAGCACCTTCTGCTCAGCTCCCTGCATCTGCTTCAGTCTTCTTCCAGTGAAGGAGAGCTCATGGTCAGATCATCTCTTTGTATTATCATAGCACTTAGGAGCCCTGCTCTTGGTCCAGGTCTCCAGGGTGGTAAATCCTCAACAGTCATAGGGCAAAAATCCATTTTTTGTCCTAAGGTGCTTCCAGGCATGGGTATGAGGAAAGAATGGAGTAGAGTTAGTCAACCTTCATCCTAGCCCACCTACATCATTGCTGCATGTATCTTTTTTTTTTTTTAATAAGCATCAGTACAATATATGTTTTAAAGAAGTAATTCAAAGGAAAGCACTGATCCTTCAGAAGTCTATGGGAACTGTGAGTGGCACTGCAGGGCTGAGAGCCCTGGGTTGGAAGATGGGACTTGGCCCCGTGCTGTGGGTGGTGGAGGCAGGACCTCTCCATGGCTGTTTTCTGGGGAGTGAAGAAGCTAGCCCTGTGTGATGTGTTGGAGGGCATACAGCAGTGGTGGGGGAGGACCTGGTACTTAGGGAAATGATCTTTGCAGTGGTGTTTTGAATTGATGCGAGTGGGACAGGGTTGCTTTTCTCAAGGCCAAAGAGAAGGCTGTTGCAGCAGCGGTCATTGGGTGCATCCATACATTGCTGTGGAGGCAGCAAGGGAAGCCCATAGCTGAGCCAATCCCATGCAGAAAGGTCTGCTAAATTCACCTCCAGCCCAGATGCAGGTTCCCACAGCCAGATGTGAGGGTGATGCCCAGAATAGTGCAAGTCAATACTAACCAAGATCCATCTCCATGTCTGCAGAAACTGGGAGGAGTAGTAGTAAGACGGGCTGTATCTAGAGACTTGGAGGATTTTTAGTGTTTGATTTCATTAAGTTAGAGCTGACAGCTAAGCTCCTAGGAGGAGATGCCATGTGCCATGGGGCCAGCTGTGCTTAGGCCGGGGGGAGCAATAGGATGTGGTAGGACTGAGCTCTTCTGTTTTCTGTAAGTCATCAAAGTGCCTTGTCCCAAATTCCCACCATTGTTCTCATTCTGGAGCCTCTCCCACCCCTAAAAGAATCTGCACTCTGGCAGATGATTATTTCACATGTATGGCAGGATGTCAGACACTTTGATTTACAGTCTTCTCTAACAGACTCCATTTTCAAAGAAGTGCATGAGGGTTTTGCTTCCTCCCCCATAACCACTATTAAATAATCCACATTGAGAAATCTGACTTAAATTAAAGATCTTATTTCATAAAGACACACTTGCACACTTGCTCCCAGCTGAGCCATTGCTTGTGCAGATGCCGTTGGAGGTGGCAGTGGCTGTGGACTGCACTGATGGGGACGTGGCTCCTGTTCTTGTGTTCTCAGAGTACAGATCTGACAAGCACAGTTGGCTACGACAGCATCATTCAACATCTGAATGACGGCAGGAAGAACTGCAAAGAGTTTGAAGACTTTTTGAAGGAAAGGTATGGAGCTGCCTCTGAAAATGGGTTGGGTTGAACCTGGGAAGTGAGGTGGTAGCACTACTTCTACTCCTTGTATTCCCAGTTTGGTTTCTGTCACATTTAACTGTCCACTATGTTAAAACACCTTTGATTGTTGACTGATGAGGAACTTGTTTTCTTACACTGTCCTTTCCTTGCATGGCTGGTGCTGTGGTATGAAGTCCATGCCCAGGAATCCTCAGCTGCGAGGCAGTGATGGTGCCCAGGGCTTGATGCTCACATTTTGAACTGTCTGTTAAAAAGAAAGAGGAATCAGGAGCAGTTTAATAATTCAGTATTACATGTTGCCAGACATCTGTACTGATGTGTTTGCAGCTGTTGGTGGCCTGCTCAGGCCACACGCTCTCCCATGAAGTTCACCTTGCAGTTCAGCTTGCAGAAAATCAGGTGAAGACCTTGGTATAGGAGAGGCACAGCTTTGTCCTGAATCTGTCTTTGTACATTATGGATAGCCCACAGATTTTATGTTAAAGTAGTACCATTAGATAGTGCATTTATTAATCAGAGAATATGGCCTAAGTAGAGGTTCTGTGGCTACAAAGGCACAACTGAGATGGTCTGGTCATGTACTTTGACTTTATGGTTCACCTGGTTAGCAGTAGCTAAATATGAAGAGTGCTGTAGAACAACCCTGAATTAATGTAATTTTGGTATTGAGAACTGGAGAAAACAAACCTCTGAATAAAAGACTTGGTACAAAACAGCCTAGAACAAAGGTAATAGGGATGAAGAGGCGGAGAACCTGCAGTTAAAAGTGTCTAATGCACCTACATCTGTCTAAGCTGTAATCACATGTTCCAGGAAAATTTGGGCTTTCCAGCTGCCCAAGGAACCATCCGCTGAACCGAGAACCATGTCCCACTTATCTGTGACAACGGAGAGAGTGCAAAAAGCCTTCTCCACACCCTGTGCCCCATTCCTCTTTGCTGTTGAAGGAGGTGTAGGTTCCCACTGATGTGTCTAGCCAGGAAGAGATTAGAGGCTGGACCTGGACTTGCTACTGGCACCCCTCTCTGAACATGGCCCAGTTCTCCATGTACAGCATGACTGTTACATGGCCTCAGCCATGGAGAACATGCCTGTTCAATTTGATGCTTTGTCTCAAAAGGAAATTCACAGGAATATTGTTAGATAGAGGAAAAAGATCAATTTATAATCCTTATTTTTTCCATTTCCCTACAAGCTTTGGAGTTTTGAAGAGTTAAGTTAGGTGAACCCCACTGCCAAATTCTAAAAATCAACAGCATAGGCATCTGCGTTAGAGATACAGGCATTTTAGGAAGCTATTTAATTTATCCAGTAGACCTCCTAGTGCAAGCCTCTAGCAGTACTTGTTTCTCTCCACTGGCTGCAGACAGCTAGGGCAGCTTGCCCAGATGGAGATATCTACATTTGACCAAGCAAGTCCAGCCCTGGTTGTCTGTACAGATTTCAAAGCAACTGCAGAAAGCTGGTTGTTCTTCAACTGCAACACATAGGCTTTCTTTTTCCCCACCTCTTTCTTCCAAGAGAGAAGGACAATACGATCTCTCAAAGGTGTTATTTATGTTACCTAACAAGATGTGGCCTCTTCTTCAGGTGTTCTCCCTAAGGACCAGAGGCAGGCAGGAGAGAGTACCTATTGCCTCATTTTTAAAAGTCCTGAAGAGCTGAAATGGCCCAGATGAGCTTTGGGGTGCATGTATGGTGGCTGAGTGATCTTTGAGGTGCCTACTCCCTTCTGTCACATTTGGTTTAAATCAGTCAAATCAGATTCAAAAGTACTTTGTGTGGATGGACCGACAGATGCTGATGGCCGAGATGCAGAAAATGTGTGATTGCACAAGCCTTGTTCCCATAGGAAACTGAGCTAAAAACTACTCAGGTGACTCACCTGGCTGCATCTACCCACCAGCTGCGCTGGCTGCTTAGTCCTCCATCTCCAGCAGAGGTGGTCCTTGCACCCATTGGCCATGGGGAGATGGGGAGAGCAACACATTGGGACCACAGACACAGCAAAACAAAGTGTTTTCACTAAAAAGGCTGTTGGGTAACTGCAAACAACAGTCTTCCTTCAGCCAACTGTCCACAGTTCATTTGCAGCAGGTCAGAAGATAGGGAGGATGTTAAGAGTGGGTCTTGGCCTCTGCTGCAAACAAGTATCAGTTTCTGAAATGAGAACTTCCTCTCATTTCTCTCTTTCCTCAGCAGGGCAACTATAGAAGAAAAATACAGCAAAGAGCTCATTAACTTGTTGAAGAAGAAGCCCTGTGGGCAGACGGAGCTGAAGTAAGTTCACAGTCCTGTGTGTGTTTTGCTTTTATGGGTGTCCTTACTTGGAGCAATGAAGGAGAAAGAAGGAGGCTGAGAGAGACAAAACAGTGTTGAAATGTGATTGGGACACTACCAGAAGATGATCTGAAATCGGTCTTGTGAATGAACAGTGCAGTTGGATTGGCCTTTGCCAATAAATGAGTTGGACTCCACCAAGTTTCCACCAGCTGTAGACTAACCAAAGCATCGTGGATGCTCAGGCGAGACATGGGCTGGCGGTTCAGCAGAGGGCTGAGGATCATGAGACCTTGGGTCTGCTCCTGACTGTTTTTGTGACCAGAGGGAAGTACAGGTACTTCCTTGACTCAAACCATGCAAATCTTCAAAGCCCAGTGTGTTACCACCCCGCAGGGGTGCTGTGGCTGCTGCGGTTGGCTCCATGAGTGGGTCTCCATTTCCCCAGTGACCCTTGGCACCTTCTGCTTCCTGCTTTGTTTCTGTACTTTATACATGCCCGGTCTGATATTCTGTGATAATTTATTTACAGTTTTATATTGAGGTGTCACATAAAATGTTTCAGAAATCTTCATCGTACAATATTAATAGGGAGAAAAGTTCCCTGCATTTCCAACCACTGGCCAATGCACCATGTAGAAGGTGTTCATATGTCCCAAATGATACTTTTAGGAGGTTGCCTGAAACATTTGCCATGAAAGCTGGGATTTTCAAGAGCATCCAGTGTTCAGAAAGATGTAAAGTAGATCTCAAACCAAGTGAGCTGTTATACTTGCCAAGAGGGAAAAAGCTGGAAGTGTAAAGAGGGTAAATAAACCTACTTCGAGCTGCTTTGGCCAGCATTGAGTGAGGGACTTGCTATCTGGTTTGGGAGAGGTGCTCTGCTGATGCCTGCACCTGGCCATACTTTCCCACTCTTTTTAATGCTCTGCCTGTTTTTCAGCACGCTGAAGAGATCCCTGGATGTTTTCAAGCAACGTAAGTAATTCTTCTGACAAACACAAGTTTGTCAGGGCACTTGGCAGCGCCAAAGCCTGCAGGCAGCTGCTTGGGAAGAAAATAGCAGAGAAACCTCCAAAACAGCGCAATGCTGGGGTCAGGCATAGGCTGTCCTCCTGGCCAGGCTCATTCCAGCATGTGGGGTTTGGGATGGAGCGCTCTAGGGCACGGGTGGGAGAGGAGACCCACGGGGTGTCCCTTTGGGGATCTCTTGGGCTTTCATGGCTGGCTGCAGCTCAGAGGTTGTGCTTGCGTTGTACATCAGAAGCTGTGCATGTGAAGATCAGCTGGAGTTTGTTGGGCCGGCTCGCCTTGCCCTCTTCACATACATATGCAGTAATTGGAGCATCTAAAAGATGATGCTTTGGCCACCTTATATTGTCCCTTCATTGCCATGTGTCACAGCTCAGCAGGGTACAGGCAGCCAGCATCCCTACCCTGAGGGCTAGCACTCTGCTATCCTGTGCTGAGTCCACCCTCCACCCCAGCCAGGTTTGTCTGCTGCCCTGTACCTTGGAGGACCTCCCTGACAAGGCTCTGCCCTCACAGCAGCTCACTATTAATAGCTGCGGGTTTGGAACAGCTCTGGGGGCTGAATCGTGAGCTACAGTTTGGCTTAGCTCCCTTGATAAGCTTGCTGGGGTGGTGTTTCACGGTATGGCTGCTCACCTTCAGCAAAATGAGCCTGAGACTTTTTTAGCATTAGTTTTCCTGTGCCCCAATTTCGTTGTCTGCTAGCCTGGGGCAATGCTTCCTTCAGACAGCCGCTTCAGGGTGCGATGTGTTGAAACGTGTCTGAATTCATCTGGATGAGGGGGAGATGTGACTGTGCTTGTTTGAATAACTTCTCTTGATATGAGTTTTCTTAAACTGAAGGGCAGGCCCCAGCAGGACTGATCCTGAATAGCTCCTTACATAGGCAAGCACTGCTTGGAGGCTGTTTCAAAAGTGCTGCTGAATGTATGTGTTTCTGCAAGGGGATGCATGATGTGGGGTCTCTGGGTCACTTTGATGTCAGCTACAACAGTTGACTTGAGCAACAGAGTCTTAGGAATATATATATATTTATATATTTAATTTTTTTTCTTTGCAGAGATGGAAAATGTGGGGCAAGGTCACATCCAGCTGGCGCAAACCCTTCGGGAGGAAGCAAAGAAAATGGAGGACTTCAGGGAAAAGCAAAAACTGCATCGGAAAAAGGTCAGGCACCACAGGAGCACACGCCTTCGCCGCAGGGCGCTGATCCTGCCCCAGCGATGGGGTGCTCCTGGCTGGTGTCTCCTGCCGTGCCTCAGCCCCCTCCGTGTTCCCGGTGCCTGCTGCTGCCAGGAAGTCCTGAGCTCCTTCCTACATGTTGCAACCGTGTTGGTGAACTGTGCGGCAATCTGCGACTTCCTTCTTCTCACTGCCGTGTCTTCTCCTTTGGGTGCCTTTTGGGGCCAGCTATAGCAGGGACTCAGCTCCAGGGATGCCAGCCTCAACCAGGAATGTTTTTAAAACATATATATAGTGCTGTATGATCTCCATAGGGTCTGCTAAAATTGGCAAGCCTTTTAACTTCTTCTGGCTTGAGACTCCTTTGTCTGGAAAATGAGGGGAAACTGCTAGAACCAGGGGCTGGTTTGGACCTAGCAGAGGGGAGTGGGCTTCCCAATTTTGCCAGACCCTATGGAGATGATACAGTACTATATATTGCTAGGATTTCATTTGTAGAGCTCCTTTGCATACACAAGTGGAGGCTTAGATACATGCATAAAAGATGGGTTTTGTGGAGATGCTTTGGGTGGATGAAGGTCCTTAAACCTATCTCAGTCTGGTCCATGCCTCTTCCTTTCCGAAGCCATGTAGTCCATCCTGGAGCTTCAATGGTCAGTGATGTGCTGAGTCCAGGTCTGTTGTCTTCACAGATAGAGCTGATAATGGAGGCGATTCACAAAAACAGGAATTTGCAGTACAAGAAGACCATGGAGGTAAAGCAAATGTGCTGCTGTTTCTTGCCATATGGGTTAACGCTACTAACATGCACACCGCTGGGGCAGACTTAAATGCGAGGGTCTTCCTCCTTTGCTGCAACTCTCTACATTGTGTCTGCACGAGTGGTATGCCGGGTGTGCTCAGAAAAACTGAAGAGTACGCCAGGGACATGGCCGGTGGTAGCCTTGCAGTGTGATTTAGATGTCACGGACTTGATTGCCATGAGCTTTTCATCCCAAACAAAGAGCAGCTTGTCTTGTGAGGTCGGTTTTGCCCAGGCATTAGGGCATCTGGGACCTTGCGTGCCGTCCCCTGCTCTGCTGGCAGCCTGTGCCCACCTCTTCACTGGTGGGCTGTGCTTTCCTCCAAAGCCTCCCGTGTGAGCTGTATTTGCATCTTGTTGCTTGCTGACACGCTCCTGCCGTGTTTGGTGGCTCTTCTAGGCCAAGCGGCTCTATGAGCAGCGCTGCAGGGATAAGGATGAGGCAGAACAGGCTGTGCACCGCAACGCAAACCTGGTGACGCAGAAGCAGCAGGAGAAGGTACGGAGAGGGGGGTGGCCGTGGGGCAGGGGGAGAAAGGGGTGTCTCTTCTTGCAGCTCTCCTGCCCCATGGCTCTCCTCCCAGCTCTGGGTTTTGGGGTGAGACGGGAGGGCTGATGATGTTCCTTGGTGTCATGGTTTAACCCCAGCCAGCAACTGAGCACCACACAGCCGCTCGCTCACTCCCCCCACAGTGGGATGGGGGAGAGAATCAGAAGAGTAAAAGTCAGAAAACTCGTGGGTTGAGATAAAGACAGTTTAATAGGGAAAGCAAAAGCCGTGCACGCAAGCAAAGCAAAGCAAGGAATTCATTCACTACTTCCCGTGGGCAGGCAGGTGTTTAGCCATCTCCAGGAAAGCAGGGCTCCATCACGCGTAACAGTTACTTGGGAAGACAAACGCCATCACTCCGAACATCCCCCCCTTCCTTCTTCTTCCCCCAGCTTTATATACTGAGCATGACGTCATGTGGTATGGAATAGTCCTTTGGTCAGTTTGGATCAACTATCCTGGCTGTGTCCCCTCCCAGCTTCTTGTGCACCTGGCAGAGCGTGGGAAGCTGAAAAGTCCTTGAGTAGTGCAGCAACAACTAAAACATCTCTGTATTATCAACACTGTTTTCAGCACAAATCCCAAACATAGCCCCATACAAGCTACTATAAATAAAATTAATTATATCCCAGCCAAAACCAGCACATTCTCCACCCCTTATTCCATACCATTTATGTCATGCTCAGGTCTCACACTATCCAATACATTCTCATTACCCACCGTCACCCTTCCCATCCTTTGATATAATACACACATATCATTCCCTTAGTCTATGGACCACCCCTATAAAATGTCTGTAAAATGTCCATAAATGTCCACAAGATGTCCACTGAGTTCATTTAGTCCATGACTTTGGGCTCCATCTGTTATGGTGGTCACTCAGGACAGGAGAGGTGGTGTGTTGCTTGGAGTTATTGGGCACCAAAGCCAGCTCAGGTCAGGTCACTGCTGCACTTGCACTGCTTCTTGTAAGGCTTCTCCTCCATTTGTTCAGGTGGTTCCGGCTGTAGTAATTCCTATAACATGCAACTCAAATCATGGGTTACAACAATTTAAAGGTATATCCATTACAATCTCCACCCCTGGTCCCTTTGTGCCAGGATATCCTGGCACAAGGGTTTAACATTGCAATGAACTCCTCCCCGTGCCTATGCTCCAGCTTGGACTTATCCACAGAATGTAGTCCCTTCAGAAGTAAACTTGCTCCAACATGGACTTCATCTACAGCCACAGATGCTTCGAGGTGCACCTTATCCAGTGTGGACTTATCCTTGGGCCACAATCCCTTCAGAGGTATACCTGCTGTGGCACAGACATAACCATGGCCACAGACGTTTCAAGATATACCTGCTCTGGCATGGGCTTATCCATGGGCACAGATGCTTCGGGGTGTCCTGCTCCCACGTGGATTCATCCACAGGTCACAGTCCCTTCGACTCGAGTTCACACTGGAGTTCCAGCCTGTCCGGTACAGCAGCACAGAAACAGCAGCAATGCCCTGGCCATCTGCCAGCCCAGGCACATCGCCATTGCTGTTATCAAAATGTTCCCAGGCACAGCAGCCTAAGATGATCAGCAGTACAGCAGCACGGCAAGCAGCAAAAGCAAAAAGCAGCCACTAATGAGCCCTAGACTCCAATATACAGTAAGGCAAGCAAGCCCCATGGCAAGCACAGGAGCCTACTGATTAATAGTTTAACAGCAATAACAGCTATAAATTCTATCTATCTGGCACATTCCAATCAAATCTGTCATTATCTCAAACCCTTTGAGCCCCACGTTGGGCGCCAAAAAGGACTGTCGTGGTTTAGCCCCAGCCAGCAACTAAGCACCATGCAGCCGCTCGCTCTACCTCTGGTGGGATGGGGGAGAGAATCGGAAGAGCAAAAGTAAGAAAACTCGAGGGGTGAGATAAAAACAGTTTAATAGGTAAAGCAAAAGCCGCGCACACAAGCAAAGCAAAGCAAGGAATTCATTCACTACTTCCCATGGGCAGGCAGGTGTTCAGCCATCTCCAGGAAAGCAGGGCTCCATCACGCGTAATGGTTACTTGGGAAGACAAACGCCATCACTCCGAATGTCCCCCCTTCCTTCTTCTTCCCCCAGCTTTATATACTGAGCATGACGTCATGTGGTATGGAATAGCCCTTTGGTCAGTTTGGATCAACTATCCTGGCTGTGTCCCCTCCCAGCTTCTTCTGCACCTGGCAGAGCATGGGAAGCTGAAAAGTCCTTGACTAGTGCAGCAACAACTAAAACATCAGTGTGTTATCAGCACTGTTTTCAGCACAAATCCCAAACATAGCCCCATACTAGCTACTATAAAGAAAATTAACTCTA
Organism: Ciconia boyciana; assembly: GCF_034638445.1. Taxonomy (NCBI): domain Eukaryota; kingdom Metazoa; phylum Chordata; class Aves; order Ciconiiformes; family Ciconiidae; genus Ciconia; species Ciconia boyciana. The sequence continues at coordinate 16,351,563 of NC_132937.1, forward strand.
TCCCAGCCAAAACCAGCACACCTGGTTGGGCTGCAGTGCCATCGGTGATGCACCAGGGCTCTCCTCTACCTTTCTTCTCTCTCCCATTTTTGGCAGCTGTTTGTGAAGCTGGCTCAGACAAAATCGGCTCTGGAGGACTCTGGTGAGCATGGAACTGCAGCGTTTGAAGGGCGAGGGGAGCGTTTCCCCAGGGCAGGGTCTTGTGAAGCCATGGGATGGCTCTTGGGTGAGCTCCAGCTCTTGGGTCAGGGATGGCTCCTCAGAAACACGTGCCCAAGACACTTAGAGGTGGACACCTGCCCTGGAGAAGCCTGCATGGCTCCACCAAGGCTGCTCCCACCATTTCCCTGTGGCAGGACCCTCCGCCTCGCTGTGCGGCTCTGCGTCCCCTTGCAGTGCCCACCCACAGCCGAGCCTCAGGCATTACTGCTGCTTTCTCCCTGATGCCCCAGCCATTTCAGGCTTCACATGTTATCTTCTAGCAAAGGGGTTTTTTAAATGAATGTTAATCAGATGACAATATGATTTCTCTCACAGACAGGAGTTACCAGCAGAGCATTACCACACTGGAGAAGATCCGGGAAGAATGGCAGAAAGAGCACATCAAAGCTTGCGAGGTAAATGCCCCAGAATGCCTTCATGTGGCAGCATGGTCCTCTGGATGTCCATCTCCTTGCTGCGGGGGTCAGGGATAGTGCAGATTTGCCTTCTCTGTATTCCTCTGGAAGGTGTTGCAGCTAAGCTTGCGTGTGTCTCATGCTTGGCTTCTGGATTCAACATCCCACAACTTTCAGGTTTCCACTCTTTTTAAATTTTTTTTCTTCCACCACCTTTTAAAATTGACAGAGTCAATGCACTAACTAGTGACATTTTTGCACATTACCTGCGTGCACGTTTGGCGTGGCCATCATCTTGAACAGTCACAGTCATGGTCACCTCTGCACACCTGGCGACTCAAGGCCAATACGTGCTATAGCTGCAACACCCCCCAGCAGACTCTGAAACTCTGAAAGACTTTAAATTACTTTGCAGCAGAGGCAGGTGGTGAGTTGGGGATGCAGGCTGGGTGAAGCCATCCCCATGCACCAGGAGCCCTTCACCTGGTGCATGTGATAGTGTGGGAATCCCTCCGAGTTGTTGTATCAGCCTAAAGCAGACTGTCTCATAGTGAAGTGGTTTAGAAAGGATTTCTAGCATGTGCTGGGTAAGTCCAGAGCTGGTGGCGAGAGGACCATGTAGCTGCTCTGCTGCTGACCTGTGTCTTGCAGCCGCCTGTGATCTGTGACCGAGGGATGGACAGAGACTGCAGAGATCCGTGTTTTATCCCAGGTCTGCTGCAAGCTTGCAAAAGGTCTTCCCATCCCCAGCCATGCCAATCCCTTCCCAAGCTATTTCTCCTCAGGCCTCTAATTTACTTTTTCCTTTTGAAATGGAATTTGCTGTCTGTTTTGTGTGGTGTGCATTGGTGTCTCAGTGCTGGTGTGCTTTTGGTGTCTGGGGTCTCCAAAAGCCTCTCTGATGGTGGGGCGTGGGAAGCAGTAGTTTCAGTTCCGCAGATGGATCACATGGAGGTTTTCCCCTTGGTGTGTTGCAAAGGTCATAACTGATAACAAGTGCATATGTACACTTGGGATGAAAGGTTATCTTTCATGGAAATGAGTAAAAGCATGTGAAATTGAGGTATACCAGACAGATTTCAAAATACTTGGGTTTAAATCTGCATGGGAAAGGGCTAGGCAGGAAAGAGGGAGAAGAGCAGCCAGTCAATGCACCTCTGTTTTCATACATCCCCAGTGCTTTTTTATTGCTCCATACCTGTGGGAGGGAAGTAAGCTGGGACTGCAGGACCACAGGGTGCCTAGGGAACATGCACTGCCTTTAGAAGCTGGCTTGGTCTCCCCAGAGAGAGCGGTGTGCCAGGTGACCCCTTCCACATCGGTCCTGCAGACCTTCCTGAGCTTAACACTCATCTTTGAAATACCTGGTTGCATAGAGGGATGATTTCTCCTCTGGATGAGCTGGAGGACTCATGGTTTCCATGTTTCCTGCAGGAGACCACCACCACCTGCGTCTCACTGAGGACAGTCATCTTTGTAGCGGCACTTGGGGATGAGAAACATTCAGGATAGAAGAGATTTGCTCTCGTTTTAAAGATGTTAGGGCCGTTTTGTCTGTGTTGTTACAGTTCTTTGAGACTCAGGAGTGCGAGCGGATCAACTACTTCCGCAATGCCCTCTGGCTTCACGCCAACCAGCTCTCCCAGGACTGTGTCCAGAATGATGAAGTAAGTCAAATGAAAATCTTAATTTTTCTGTTTGGAAAGCAAAGCCCAATTTGCTTTCCTGTGCACCGAGCTGTGTTATGTCCGAGTTGGGCTGTGGCCTTTGATCGGCCACCAGACACCAGCACGAGCGTGCAGACAGAAGGTTCTGGCCAGAGCTCTTGCAGATGAGGTTGCCTCTGGGATTCCCATGTTTTTTGAGGGTGATAAAACACTGGAACAGGTTGCCCAGAGAGGTGATAGATGCCCCATCCCTGGAAACATTCAAGGTCAAGTTGGATGGGGCTCTGAGCAACCTGATCTAGTTGAAGATGTCCCTGCTCATTGCAGGGGGGTTGGACTAGATGACCTTTAAAGATCCCTTCCAACCCAAATCATTCTATGATTCTATGATTCTATGATTCTATGATTCCCCTACCATTGAAGCTTGTGTCCTGGGTGAGCATTGGGCTTTCACCCCATGTGTGATAAACAATTGGAAAAAACCCTCTTGTTTTTTGACCTGATGTATAGAAATGCTTTTTATTTCCCTTTTGCAGAAATATGAGGAAATCCGCAAGAGTTTAGAAATGTGCATCATTGAGAAGGATATTGATTTTTTTGTAAATTTACGCAAAACTGGAAGTTTGGCCCCAGGTAAGAGCTCAGTACAATCTCACAAAATAGTGGTGACTTCCTTGTACTCCTCGTGGAGCTGCTGCTCTGATCAGCATCAGTCTGGATGCAAAAAACATGGATTTTGCAACATCCCTCCTTTCATTCACTAGCATGCAGCACTAGTCTCTGCCACTTATCACCAGCTCCTGAAGATAATCTCCCCTTTCTGTAACTTTTAATTTCCTGAGAGAGGAAAGACTTAGCAGCTCAATGTTGGTGTTGACAAGCAGTTTATGCTTGTAAAAGGTCTGTACTTTACTATTGTTAACTTTTCCTAGCTCCTGTTGTTTATGAAAACTACTATAATACACAGAGAAATGCAACTCCTGTGAGAAGTATGGTTCCTGCACCTATATCAAGGTAAGGGACATAACATGTACAATTGCAATTGCTATTGCAAATGATGCTCTCCCCCCAAAAAAAAGGTATATTTTGTTGCTTTCAGTCTTGTTGGAGGCTTGACTTGGGAGTATTAGTGGAAAATATTTCCCATGCTATGTAGTCCATCACTCTCCACAGCAGGAGTTATGCCAATGTGCTGCCTATTATAAGCTCTTCAAGGACCACCTCAAGCCCAGTCAGAGGTTTTTGCTCCCCCTTTTGGGGTTATTTCTCCCTTCTCGTGGGTGGCAATATTATTCTGAAAGTGCTAGGTGGTGAGGGTGTGCTCATTTTTTCTTGTGACAAGCCTCTTCCAGAAGTCCTTTGCATTGAGGTGAGCAGCTGTGGTACTCGGACAGCAGAAAAGCAAGGCAGTTTCATGTCTTGCTCTCTCTAGGAACAATCTGAGCTCCCTTTTAGAGCAGCCTTTGATACCAAAATGAAACCTTCTGGGCTTCCCTGCATGGTTCTCTGTGGTCTGTCTATCTGAGGAGAGATGGATCAGTTAAAAGCATGTGTGGGTAGAGGGAGGAACAGCAGAGCTGTTTCAGAGCTGAATTCACTCCTCTGGGTTAATTCAGAGCTGAATTCACTCCTCTGGGACAGAAGCTGGGCAGGGAGGACAGGGTGAAGGATGCTTCTGCCAGGGGGAAGATGAGGATTCAGGGCCAAAGACTCTTGCTAAAGATGAGTGTGCCACTTTGGCTGTCATGTCAGGAGAGGAGTCACCACCAATTATGGCTTCCTGATGTCTCACTCTGGGCAAAGGCATGCAAAAAGGCATGCCCTGAGGCCCACTTGTGAATGTTTCCCCAACTTAGTGCTTTTTGGTTACTTTTTCCTCTCACCCACTGTATCAACTTCAATTCCTGTATTTGCCAAGCAGGCTGTTGGTGGTGAGCCCACCATGACATGCCTTGGTACCAGGTCTCCATAAAGCCCAGGCTGGCCAAACCTCTTGCCCTCCCACCAGCTCTGGGAGGGCAGTTGGGGAGCACAGAGCCAGAGCAATGGGAGTCCTGTGGCCATGCAGATCCTCAGCTCTGTGTTTCCTTCTGTGCAGGAGGGCACCTCTACCCACCCCGACCAGCGCGCCAGGTGAGTTACTTGCTTTATGGGGTTTCTGGCCCCACAGAGGAATTCTGCGCTTGCTCTTCCCCATCAGATCACGAGCTTTAGCTCTCTAAAGGGATTGCTTTAGATGAAGCTCCTGCTCTAAGTCCGGTCGCCACAGAAAGATGCTGGGAAGTTGGGCGCTGACTTTGGAGGCAAGGTTTGACACAGGAGAAGTTCTGATCAAAGCCCTGCGTGTAGGCATTTCTGAAGCTTAAGGATGTCTAAGCTTGGGATCCCACCTGCCTCTGCAGTTCGGGCCCTTCTCTGCTTCAGCAGCACGAGCTGTATCATTCCCAGTGACACTTTAGTGATGGGATACTGTAGTTGGCCTCAGTAAAATGAGGCCCTGCTTTGGCTCTTGGGCATATCAAGTCATCTCTTTGAGTCTCATCCCCCCTACCTCCCATCCCTTTAACACAGGTGGCCGGTGCATGATGTTTCTGTCCTGCATGAAGTCTCATAATGAGCACTTCTCATGAGCAGACCTAATTTTTTTGTGCTCTGTGTTTCAGGTGAGCCTGATTACGCCACAGTTGACGGCTACAGCTTGTTACATCACTAATAGCCACAGTAAGTACTCACATTTGATAAAGAAAGGATTTAATATGAGATGCAGCTACACAGAGGAGGTACAGTGGAGAAAGAAAGGCCACCAGTTAAGGGATGACATTTTGTGGTGACCAACTGGGAGTGATGATCACATCAGCCCTCCTGTTGCTTGTCTGAGCTGGAGCTGTGGTTTAGATGCTGTCAATCATGTTCTGTAGGTTCTCCAGACAGAAGACACCGTTCGTCTGGCCAGTGTGGCAGAGGTGGTGTTTCCAGTTATTCCCAGCCACAGAGAGCTGAAGTGCTTCTCCGTTTTATGAAAGTATTTGAGGACTCTGATAATTATTTGTACATTCAGAAAGTGCCTACTAAAAATCTGTGCCTTTGATCAGCAAACTCCTTGGATGGATATCCCATCTTCAAACTTAGGGGAAGAAAAGGAATATAAGCAATGGACCTGGACACAGGGCGATCTTCTGTGTCAGAAGAAGTTTTTTATTTGAAATTCTTCTAAAGTGCAGCCATCTGGGAGAGGCTGGAGCTTCCCACGCTCCAGATAACTAGAGAAGTCATATGGGCTGAGAGGAGTGTTGCAATGCTTTAGGCACGCTGGCTTGTGTTGAAGGCATATGTATCCCACTCAGATCTCAAGGTTATATTTTTGCCTGTTTCTAAAGTCTTTCCTTAATGGTGATTAAACTTGTAATTTAGATTTGATTTCAGTCATGTCTCTCAGGGAGCTTACTTAGAGGAGCACCAACCATGGAGGAGACCATGGGTCTGGCTTAGCTGTAGATGTGCTCCAGGCTTAAGCACTGATACTGAAGCTGATTTGCAGCTTGCCTGGTGCAGCAGTCTACAGCACAGCTACCTCGCGAGAGGCTGTGTCACCACAAACCTGCTGTGAAGTCCTGCATCCTATAGCGTCGTTGAGGATCTGAAGGAAGTTGGTCAGCTCTTCCAACCACCTCTCCAATGAGGGGATTGCAGTTTTTTAGGCTCATGGTATAGCTTGTCCCTGGTAGGCTCTGGAGACCCCCATTTGATTAACTTCTGGGAATCCCTGAACTTGGACTCATTCTGGCTATGCGCCATTGGAAACAAACCATTGGCCTGGAGCCATGAAACTAATTTCCTGACCAGGTCTCCTCAAAATGCCCTTTTTGTTAGTGTATATATGATTATGGCTTTGATTCAGAAGCTCATATGCCTCAGGGCTGCTGGTCTCTCTGAAGTCCCTGTGTACAGGGTTGCTTAACAGCTCCTCAGTGCCTTATGACACTGGACACGGGGACACAGGACATGGTGACCAGCACACAAGTTAGCTGTCTAAACCTGGTGCCAGGTGACTAACTTCAGAGCAACAGGAATTGCTAGTTGTATGATGTTCTTCAAGCTGAATCTGCATGACTTCAGTGTGTGCCTACGGCCACCGGTCTCCAGCGCTTTTACTGTATTTCCTTGTGCGGAGAAGATCATGGTGAGCTTTAACATCTGTCCTGCTGCATTATAATAAACTGTGCAAAGTGCATGTCAAGGTATCAGTTGTCCTATTTTATTTCTGAAAGAGCAAGTGTACAAATATTCTTCTGAAGGAGCCTGCTGTAGTCCTAGTTCTTTAAATACATATTTTAAAAGTAAGTTTTGAGACTCACATGCTGGATATGTTTTTTTTTTTAAAGGTTGTCACATTCACTTTCTGTCGGGGCTAGGGCTGGTACACCTTCAAAGCACCCTAGGATGTTCGGGTGGTGTGAGTTGCCTCTTCTGGAATGAAGCCTACAAAAGCATATCCTTGCTCAGCTTTTATTTCAGTATTTGCTCAGTACCAAGACAGTTGTGGGAGAGAACTCACCAAGGAAGGCTGGCATGAGAACAAGTACTTGTGATTAGCCATGAACTGCAGACCATGGAGGACTGTTTCCCCTGGAAGAGTAACTACTCTACAATACATTGCACAGTTTATTGGGATTTTTCAGTGGACAGAGCACAATAGATGGTGTTAAGCTCTTCTGGATGCAGAGGTCCCCAATGAGGCTCCAACTTGGCTTGCACATTCACCAAATGCACAGAAGTAATTCCAAAATAGGGGTGGTGGTTCTGAATACACCAGCTGTTTGAATAGACCTAAAGCCAAGCAAACTCTGGCTTGGAAGAGGAGTGTCCAGACATGGAGCTACTAGGAAGCAAGCCTGTGTGCCCATGAGCACTGAAATAGCTTTTTATCTTCAGCATCTTCCTTTGCCTGGTTGTCTTCCAAGTGGTGCAGAAGACTTTGGCCTCCTCCCAGGCCCCTGTGGAGAAGCCTAACCTCCTCCTGGGCCCCTCTAGTTAGGCTGGGCTTCCTCACAGATGTCTATAGAGGGGTCTGACCTCTCAGACCCCTATAGAAGTGCCTGGCTTCCCTACAGACCCTGATAACCAGCTGTGCAGCTCCTACTCTCCCTCCCCAGGGGGAGAGAGGCAACAAATGCCTTAATAAAACAACTGCTTTAATAAGACAGAATAAGAAGAGGAATACAGATAGCAAGTAAATCTTATGTCCCTTCAGATGCTGGGCACCCCACCTTTGGGCACAGTTGGACAGAGCTCTCCCTTTTTGGTCCTGTGAGCTAATACATACATTATCACAAGAAAACAGCTCTATTCATAAAGGAAGTTCACATGAGAACTTCTTGCTGCATGGCCAGATACAGGCAGGGCCAGGCAGGTGGCGTAAGGGCCAGTACCAGGTGGGAGCTGCCCACAGGCCAGTTAGCATGAGCTGGCTGAGCTCCTCCTGCAGCCAAGGGGCTTGTGCAGCACAGCACAGCCCTGCGCCTGCCGAGGGGATCACTGGCTCCTGGATGTGCAATGGGGTCCCAGTCAGGATGAATGCATCCCCGCCTTGACCCATGTACAGTTTACCTTTCCCACCGATATTATAAATTACAGATCGCATTAATAACATATGGGCTTCTCAAGCCCTAAGTACAAGGTCCAATAGAATGGACATTGCCTGTTCAAGATCACTGACTCCGCAACTACGATGTCTTCTGCAAGGTGGGCCTGAGCTCTGTGGGGCCTCATCTGTCTAGGGAGTGGGAGAAGTCACTCCTGCTCCCAGTGGGGCTTGGACTTGGCTCCAGCTGCAGCTCCCTGAGGATGTCTGGGTGCCAGGGCAGGGATCAGAAAGGGCAATGGTGCCTGGCCCCCGGGCTGAGCCAGCAGCCCTACTGTGGCTGGAGGTGCCTCAGGTGCTGCGGGACAGGCTGCCTGCTCCAATGGCACTTCCAGGTCCCACCATGGTGCTGGTCGAAAAGACCTCCTGCTCCCTATTCTCAATAGTAGGGGCTTGGCTTCTCACCCCACATTTCCTCTAGCATCAGCCTGGCCTCCCCACAGGTCCTTATAGGGGAGTCTGGCCTCCTCCCAGGCCCCTATGGAGGAGCCTGACCTCTCCCCAGATCCTTATAGGAGAGCCTGGCCTCCTCCCAGGCCCCTAGGAGGAGCCTGACCTCCCCGCAGGTCCTTACAGGGGAACCTGGCCTCCTCCCAGGCCCCTATGGAGGAGCCTGACCTCCCCGCAGGTCCTTACAGGGGAGCTTGGCGTCCTCACAGGATCCTTATAGAAGACCCCGACCTCCCCACAGGTGCTTACAGAAGACCCTGACCTCCCCGCAGGCCCCTATAGAAGAGCCTGACCTCCCCGCAGGTCCTTATAAAGCAGCCTGGTCTCCTCCCAGGCCCCTACGGAGGCGACGCACCGCGACTCGGTATGTCCCTCCGTCCCTCCCGTACCTGCCGCGCTGCTGATTGGACGAGCGCTCCCGAGGGCGGGCCCGCCCCCTCCACCTCCACCTCCCCCGGGCCGCCCGGGCAGCGCCGCAGCGGGCGGGGCCATGGCGGAGGCCGTGAGGGCTCCGCGCAAGGCCCGCGCCAGGAGCAGGCCTAAGGTAGGGAGCCGGGCCGGGGGGTGGCGGGGAGTGCTGCGGGGGGTCGCTGCGCCGTCCCGGGGCGGGGGGCCTCGGCACGGCGGCGGGTCTGTCACCGCCGCCTCCCGTTCGTGGCGGCTCCGGGCGGCGGTTGCAGCAGCAGCGAGGTGGGTTTAGTGCAGCGGGGTGTGTGTGGGGGGTATTATTACACCGAGGGACTTTAGTCAAGGGGTTTGGCTCGTATTTGGGGTTACTCCTTTTTTTTGTTGTTGTTTTTTAAAGCGGCGGAAAGGTATCTGCTGTAGGCGGTGTTTATGTCCGTGTTTGTTCGTCCTCTTCTGAAAGCAGTTAGGTCGGGGCGGGCGTGTTTTTCTAAAAAGACTTCTGAATGTCTGCGGTTTTCTGAAGCGATGTAAGAAGGCTTAGAGTAATTGGCAGCCAGGTGAAGGGAGTGATAGGCCTTGTGCTGTAAACGGTGGAAACAAGCTTTTTATTCTTATAGCGTATGGCCTTCTCAAATAGCTCCGCACAGCGAGACAGCTGGAGTTGCCTCTGCGGTGAAGCCGTAGAGGAGTAGAGCTTATTGGCATTTAGCAGTGTTTTAGTATAGTGTGGGATGACAGTCTTAATACATCTCATACATATAGATTTGGCTTCAAAATGCTCAAAACATGAGGCCATGTATAGCAGATGATGGTGTTTCTTCTTCATTAGTTGGTGCTGCAGTTGTTAAGTATCGCTCTTCCTAGGTTTTAATCCTGTTGTGAGTGTATTCCTTGTTCATGATGTTAGTACCGACAGCTTTCTGAAGACTTTGCTTTCCTTGCAGCTGTGCTACGCAGAATTTTAGTAGTTAGTGGAAGTGCTCTGAAGTGAAATATCTCCCCTCAGAGCCAAGTCAAAATGGAAATGTTTCCCTTAATTGCTTAACCTCTACGTGTTGTAAACTGCACCACATAGAGCAAAGGCGTTGAAGTTATGGCTGTCAAAGCCTGCTGAAAATAAATTAATGGGTTAATTGACCACTGTTTTGTAAAGCAAGGGTTAGATCCAAGTATCAACTGCAGTTGTGATTCCTGAACTCAAGGCAAGTAAAGATTGGAGGGAAGAGCAATCCCAGAAGAGTAAGTGTGTCACTGTTTTTATTTTGATTCAGCCCCATAGCATGAGCAAGGCAGTTAACTCTAAAGACTGCTGCTTGAGAGAATCAGTTCCCTGCAGGAAGGCAGTGAGTCACAGATGACACTGGTAGTTCATTAATGACACGTGTATGGTGACTCCAGTGGCTGCCGTCTTTGGCTGTCCCTTCCAGGTGTAATTCACTGTGAAACAATTCACTGGCGATGTCACGTGTGAGAATCCAGAATCCTTCAGGGTTACACATGACCCATTCCTGATATTTTTGTTGCTATTGGTATGCTCAGCTCTGTTAATATTCGGGGTGTTGGAGGATGCGGTTTGGGGCCCAGTCATGTTAAGGACTTTTCCATTCCCATGCCTCAGAAACAGCCATAATCCTTTGAAAAGCTGAAATTCTCATGAGCTGGGAGAAAGGCTGGCTCAGCTGCAGAGCTGCCAGGTAGTGGAATGGAGCCCAGGGCTTTCCGAAAATCGTAGCCCCAGCATTAAGCTTGTCCAATACCAGTAACACCAGACTGATTCAAGCACAGTGAGGTGGCAAAACCAGTGAACTTGGAACTGGTGAAGATGAGCCTGTGTATCTGTGTGCATCTTGGTGGGTAGCACTCCGTTACTCCACAGACGTTTCCTGAAAAATAGTACGTGTCCTTAGAGCTTAGGGCATCGTTCACTCATGTGCTAGGAGAGGTTAGGCACGGGACAAAGCTAACGAGTAAGTGTTGTCTTTGACTTAAAGGCTAAACCCTCAGAAGAGAGAACAGCAGATTTTGCCTTCATGTTAATTCAGGACCTGATTTCTCTCATCCTTTCGCAGATGAAATCCCTGTTAACGATTATGGCATTTTTTTGCCTTGGAAAGTGAGAACTGAAAGGCACTTCATAAGTTTTAAAAGAAACTATTTTATCTAACGGTAGCATTTGGGAGAAATACAGGATGCTACTCAAAGATAAAGGGAGTTTCTTCTGTATGAGGAGTGCAAGAGGGAATTTTGAGATTGTAGGGTGGAAAGGACCAGCATGTGTTTGTAAAGTATGTGGATCAGTACACTGTTAAAAATATGATCTAGTGATACAGTAGCCTGTGGAAGTTACTGACTTAGAGTTAATTGTCAGTCCAAGTTTAGAGAATTGTTGCTGATCTATTTCTAACCTCTCACCTGTAGCTTTAGCTAGCCTTGGAGCATGTTAGAAGTGTTTTGTGATCAGAAGTGTTTACAGCTTTTAATATACTGGAAAACACAGTCTGAAAGCAAAGCCAGTATATTGCCATTTTGTAAAGGAGCTGTGAGCATACACTTGGTAAAAAGCAGGCTTGAGATCAAGGTTAGCCAGGGCCTTGACTTGAGCTGTTTTCATGTATGCTCTTTCGTAAGGCGAAATCATGACAGATGCTTAGTGAAAGCATGTGTGATACTGTCAGCAAATTTCCAAAACTGTCGTCTTTTCCCCAATCATGGAGAAGTATTGAGAGCTTTTCCTAATTTCAGCTGTGTTCTTTGTTATATTATCTGGGTCATCAAAACTGGAGTGCTGCAACGAACTCGTTCTCAGTTTCACTTCTAATAATCTGGTAGGTATAGGCAAACAACTTACAAATTGGCAAAACACTTTGACAATTTTTTGGTTTACAAATTGGCAAATGATTTGCAAATTGACAAAATCTTTGTTGATTTCCTGTGCAACATTATTTCCCATGCTGTGCTTTGGGAAGGAGGCTAATCTACACCTTAGACTAGGTTTATGGGAACTATTTACCCACAAACTGATCTTAATTTAAAAGTGGGCAATCGGTTTACAATTTTAATGTCACTGCTAAGTTTTTCTACGTTTCTATTGTGTAATATCTATTGAAAATAGGTATTTTGGTAATTGTACAGATGTTGTGATGGTTTTAGAATGTAACTAGGGGGTGCATTCCAAACTTTCTTTGTTCTGAAAGTACTTTTTTGAAAATAATTTTCCACTTGTTTAAATATTCTGTAAAACTTAAGATGAATCACAAAGTAACTATTTTTTTTTTGTAATATGGTAAAACCTAGTGACTCTTTTTAGAGGTCAGGGTCCTGTTATTTTGATTATTTTGTATGTTAATGAAACATTCTGTTCTGTGATATTTATAGCTTTTTATGTAGAAATGTTGAAGAATTGTTCAAGAACTGACCAAGAAAATAGACGCTGATAGACAGTCTTCAAAGGGCAGCTAAAGAACAAGGAACTGTTTGGTACCTTTGTTTTTCCTTTTAATATTATGAAAATTAATGTGCTAAGAGGGGCTTTTGGAGTTGTGATGTTGACAAATACTAGTTTTGGTGATGGTGGGATTTGGGATGCGAGGGGGAGAGATTAACTTGGTAGTGACACTCTGTCAATTTTTTTTTTTCCTAGGAAAAAAAGAAAAAAAGTGGTGAGGAGTCCCAGATACAAGAATTTGATGATGTCTTCCTCCCTCCTGTGGCAGAAGTGTCTTCTCAAGCCAGTAAAGTGCAAGTGGAACATCCTGGAGAATTTACAGAAATTGGGCTCAGTGATGAAGTAGAGGATGGAAAAACTTATAAATGATGTGCGTGACATGCCCCAGAGTAATCTATCTTCAGCAAATGAAGCATCTTTGACAGTGACTCTAGAGCCTCCCACAGGTGCAGAAGAGTTCAAAGCTGATCCTTCCCATGAGGAATGGGGGGAGGATGTTGAGAAGAGTGGAAAAAGCAAGTCGGACAAACCTCACAGCCCTGTGGAGGCGATTGCTAGTGGATCAAGAAGCTCTGATTTATCGAGTAGTACCTTTCATTCCAGTGCTGCTGACTCTCAGACAGCAGTGGGCTTTATACAGGACAAAGGAACTGAAAACGTACAAGATGTTAAAAATCCTCGTTTGTTCTTCAGAGAAGCTTCCTTTTAGTATCTCGCAGCTTTCTGAGAAACCAAAAACACGTATTCAGCATTCGGGATTGAAACCAGGTTATCTAGACTTGTCGGCTGGATTCTCCTATGAGAGACTGACTGTAATAGCAGTTAAACAGCTCTTGCACAATGAAAGGCTGTATCCAGAGCTCCCAACTGAACCAGAATTGGTGCCATTTACCAGAGAACAGCTGAAAATTTTTGAGCAGTGTTCATGGTTGGAGAATGTTGACTCCTATGCAGAGGAATTTGAAAGTGTTGCTCATCAGGACAGGCATGAATTTTATGAACTGCTCCTGAACTACATGTGCTGCAGGAAGCAGCTGTTGCTGGCTGAGGCAGAGCTGCAGGCTATGACGACAGACTGCCAAAATATTAAGGGGAGATTATGGACTTTTAAAGAAGAACAGAAGACTGTGCAGGTGCTGTTGCTGAAGCTACTTTTGAACCCAAACTATTTGGATATGATTCCAGATGTTAATTTTACTTGCTGTCAAGTTTACCGTATTTAAGCTGTTTTATTCTAAGAGAGATGATTGCCTTTGCTTTTCTGTCTCTCCACTGATCCCCAGTACTTCAAACTATCATCCTGTTGAGATTTAAGACGGTTTGTTGTTTGATTTTTAAACTCTGAGTATAGGGTATTGGGATTTGGAGTACCTTTTGGGAACTCCAAAAGGTTAGTGATATCTTTTGGCGTCAGACTCATGTTTGTAGTCAGTCACAACGAGCCTGTGTACAGACAGTTCTGCCTGCAGTGTTGCGTGAAGTTTGTGCCGCAGTACTTCAGGTAGATGCAGGGGATACGTGGTGGAGTAGGACTTCAGAATGACTGTAGCAGTGGTGTCCCATCTGGCCTGCTGCCTATAGTGACAGTTTTCATAGACGTCATTCCTGACTGTCCTGCTGTCAGAGGCGGCAGCTGCAGAGGAGCTTGAGTCATGCTCGTGGGTGACCCCGTTGCTCAAAGCATAGGGAGCATGAAGTCCATCCACTTCCAGTAACTGTTGCGCCATAAGCGGTGCTGTGGTTTTAGCTCCTGCCAGGGTGGTCAAGGTACTTTGTAGCATTTCTGTCTGCAAACCAGAGGAGTCTGGGGAGTTCTTTGGTGCACGCGTCAAAAATTTCCCCCAAACTCATTCTGTGTAACTTGGTTTTGGAGCTGGACATTACAGTGGGAGTGAATGAAATTGTTCTGGTGCTCTGATGCTGTTTATAGCCACACATCATCAAAATTGTCCAAGGGTGCTAAGTACCTATGTATGTGGTGGCTTTTACTGTTGTTTCTGTGAGTGCAGTGCCTCTCCTGTGCAGTTCTTCAGAGTTGAGATGTTGAGAGACATCCACTGAACAGATTGGAATCTTTTCCTTTTTATTAGGGAAAACAACTTGTATCACTGAACCTCACTGGACTCTCAGTTTTGTGTTGATCACTTTCTATGCTGAAAGCTATTTTGACATCACTCTAACATCCCCACTGGTCATCATACAGTTAGCTAAGCTTCCTGCTTGCTTTATTCCATCCCGATTCACTATGTATTTATTGTATGTCCAGAATAATTGTTGTCTTTACGCTAATTTAAAATTCTTATTCTACTAATTTAGGAAACACAGAGATACTTCCAAGCTAAGCTTCCAAAGTGCTGATTCTGAAGCATGTTTCCTGGTTGCATAAAAGAATAATAGGGATGTTATATGTTGTGGTTTTCTTGTGCTGAAGAATTAGAGACAGGGCAGAGGAAGACTGGCCTCAGCTTTTAATTCCAGTTTGGGAAAAAGTTACAGTACAGTTAATTTCTGAAAGTTTTAAATGTATAATGGGGAATTGCTATAAATATTCATTTCTGGGAGCTTAGAAAAATATTTATCTTGTTTCAGTAGATATTTTAGCTTTAAAATAGCAGATCAAATATTTATGGAAATCTATAAACTGAGAAGCAAGTGCGCTCACTGGGAGTAGAGAGACATGGTTTTGTTCACATCTGTCAGTGATACAGACAAGTCACTTCATATCTGTTTCTAAATCTGAGTTATTGAGGGTTTATAGAGTCATTTTTTCAGAAGTCAGGGATATGCATCTTCAGTAACCAGCAGCTCTAAAAAGTATGTAGGATGTTCCGACATGTTTGCCTTTTCCACCTGTGAAGTGGCCCTTTTTATGAAAGCTTTGAAATCTTTTGAGGGGAGCGTTATGTCAAGGTTAATTTCTGTAAGCACGCTTGGCCCAACAAAATGACAAAGCCACTTAAATAAAAGAATTACTTTCTTTTCAGGGTGTCTGTGCAGATCAGTGCAAAGTGACAGGTTACCATCGCTACCAGACAGTGGAGCTGAATGAAAGTGTGTTGGGGGAACTGAAAAAGCTGTCTGAAGCCAAAGCAGACCACGTGCATCAGACACTGGTGCTGCGCTCATACGCTTCGGTGTTGTCCCGGTTGCAAGTGGAGTCCTACGTCTACAGGTTGCTCAGCAGCTCGTCCCTGCTGAGATCAGTGGCTCTTCAGCAGCAAGAACAAGGTGTGTTGCTGGTCTAGATGGCTCCCCATGCTGTTCAGGGTGCCCAACACCTTGTCCACCCTCAGCTTTGGAGTCTCGTGGTGAAATTTGTATACTGGATTGTTTCTCACAGAATCATATAGGTTGGAAAAGACCTTTAAGATCATCAAGTCCAACTGTAAACCTAACACTGCCAAGACCACCACTAAACCATGTCCCTAAGCACCTCATCCAGATGTCTTTTAAATACTTCCAGGGATGGTGACTCAACCACTTCCCTGGGCAGCCTGTTCCAATGCTTGACAACCCTTTCAGTGAAGTAAAATTTCCTAATATCCAATCTAAACCTCCCCTGGCGCAACTTGAGGCCATTTCCTCTCGTCCTATCGCTTGTTACTTGGGAGAAGAGACCGACCCCCACCTCTCTACAACCTCCTTTCAGGTAGTTGTAGAGAGCAATAAGGTCTCCCCTCAGCCTCCGCTTCTCCAGACTAAACAACCCCAGTTCCCTCAGCCGCTCCTCATAGGACTTCTGCTCTAGACCCTTCACCAGCTTCGTTGCCCTTCTCTGGACACGCTCCAGCACCTCAATGTCTCTCTTGTAGTGAGGGGCCCAAAAGTGAACACAGTATTCGAGGTGCGGCCTCACTAGTGCCAAGTACAGGGGCATGATCACTTCCCTAGTCCTGCTGGCCACGCTATTTTTGATATGAAAATTCTCCTCTGATACTAAAACCTGCTGATCTTGTGTAGGGATCAGTGAAACTTTTTTGTCACAGGAAAAACTCCAGTTCTCTTAACTTACTCACCTGGAGAGTCAAAGCTGAATTCAGGAGTACCTTCTTCTGTCTGAGCTGCATACTGCCACTGATTACTGTAGAGGAACACTGGGTGGGATGGGACACCCGAACTCCAATCTCTTGTTGTCAAAGGCAATGTATAATACAGTCCCTTTTCCAAATTGATTATGCTCAATTCTAAAGAATATCCAGCTGGATATTCGTCCTGCTTTACTTTCTTTTGGAAGGCCATTTGAAATCTCACAGCTCTAGTACTTAGAAATCTTTTTGGTTTTCATCCTAAGTATTACTTATTTGGGTTTGTGCCAATATAATCTTTTAGCTAAAGTATTCCTCCCTGTTGTGCCCCAGATATTTGTCCTTCCTAGTCCTCCTCCCTTTGCCCCTCACCTCCTGGAAAGTTTATATGCATAGTAAATGGTGGTTCTTACAAAGTTTATGTTGAGGGAAGGCCTTTTCTGAGAGTAACCATAGTATATTCTTGTAATTGGTGTCCAGCGCTTAATTATAAGATTAAATAAAGTATTCTAAATAAGTGGTGTTCTCTGTCAGATGTAGCAAGCAGCTGTGTTGAAATATCTTGGTATCTGTAGATACAGAGAGCAAGTTTTCTATATAGCCCCAAAACCACTACTTATGCTATTACGCTGAGAGCTGCTCGTCAAAGCTCCTTAATTCTGTTTTTAATTTACAGTTTCAAAGCAGTCAGAAAATCTTTCTTCAGACTTGAACCACTTGAAGGAGCGTATCAGTGTCCTTTTCAGTTTCACTTGCAGAGTTATCGAAGATCCTCAGTTTCAGAGTTACCTTCTCATGTGGCTGCAGAGACTGGTGAGGGAGTAAGCATGGATATAGCTGTTTGATCCAACACATGCGATGAATTCGGGAGTAATTTCTGAAAGTGTTTCTTTTGCTCTCCCATAGGCAATGATTTTTTGGGGCTTTGTTCTACTTGAGGAACAGAATCTGTTAGTGAATCTTTAGAATGAATACCGTTGTCTGATGAAATCAATGGAAGTCAGCAGCATTAATGAGGACTGGCACCTGAGCAGCCAACACTGCTCAAAGTGAACTTAATACTCAATATTCATTATGCTTTTACTTATTTTGAACGTAAAACTGTTTGGACTTGTCATTTTTGAGAAACTTCTATTCTTGCTGATTTCTAAATAAATTATTTTTTAATGCAATTGTAAAGTAATTAATTTTTCAGACAGCAGTTTGTGGTTCATAGGCCAAGCTAGCAGACTTTTAAGTATTGTTCTCCTGTAACTTGTTCTGAAAATTGAGGCTTGTTATAAAACATGGGAAGAGAAATGAAAAAACAGTGTTACTCTAGTTAGCAAGACTATAAAGGAATGAACCTTGAAATTCTTTACAAGATTCCAATATACTTCCCTTTAGGTGTCAGTGTTGCAAAGAATTGGCTGTCCAGGCGACCATCTCTTCCTCTTCAACCACATCCTTCGGTGTCCTGCTGGGATCAGTGAATGGGCTGTTCCGTTCATTCAGGTGTGAATGTTTAATTCTTTATTGTCAGAAGGTTGGAGTGGATAGGAGAGTGTCTTGTGTCTAGTCAATCCCTCATGATTGACACCATGTTTCCAGGTGTGTGGAATCATGGTAACAGTGAGGGGTTTGTCAAGGGATGTATTTACCCATATTAGCCCAACCATGAGCAGGTTAATAGGGAAACACATTGCTCATTCTTGCCTAGAGAGACTCCATGAAAGGGAGTCAAGGACTTGTGGTGTGCCTCAGAAGGTCTCATGCAGCAAGAGGTTTTGGGAGTGCTCCAAGAAAGGGAAAGAATATTTAGACTTAAAGCAGCAGCTGTGTATGAGACAAGTGAGATTGGAGGCAGCTCTGTGATGTATAAGGGATGAGAAAGAACAGATTTTTATATCCTGCATGTTGAAATGGGACTGGTTTCCCTGGGAAGTTTATTAGTTAGGTAATTTCAAGGGAAAGGGAAGGGGTTCACTTTGTATAGATCAGAGGGAGTGCAGATATCCAAAGGCACGAGGGTGTTCTTGCAAAGAACGTTTTTGTTCCTCCAAGAGGGGAAGATGTTGGAAATCTAGCCATAGGAAAAGGATTGCAATTGCACTAACAGGGGAAAGGCAAGCAGTGAAATAAAAGGATAGAATAGAATCATTTAGGTTGGAGAAGACCCTTAAGATCGAGTCCAACTGTTAACCTAACATGGTAGGATCCTAACTTCCCCTGTGCTCAACATCCCAATTCGTCCTGGTGCCAGAAGTACATGTGAAACGGAGAGAAGCTGTCTTTTTTGGAGCTTTTGATGTTTGTGGGTTTTTTTTCCCTCCTTTAATTTCTATAAGTACTTCTTTTGGACAACTGCCAATATTTTGCCATAGTAATACTTTCTCCAAGGTGTGGGTACTGTCTTGTATGGATACTTTTTAGTCTGAACAAAAAGCTAGTGAAAAATATGAAACTCTGAATTTCTCTGATAAAACTAATTTGCCCTTGGCTTTACTTGTTTACATTTACTTAGATTTTTGCATTTCATTTCAGATCAAAGTCTTGGATAACCCATCAGGTGTCTTTCATTTCATGCAATCTCTTGCCTTGCTTATGTCTCCTGTCAAGTAAGTATGAATATTATTTTATAAATATGTTCTGATTATTTAAGAGTAGAAAACACGACACAAGATTTACCTGTAAAACCCTGGAAGTTCATTGCAGGTAAAGTCATAAAAGCAGGCACAAATAGGAGATTCACAGTTTAATTCAAACTCTCTTTACTCATTCATCTTCAAATACAGCCTTGGAAGTACATTCTCCTACTGTGCACAGTATGATGCAGCTTGCTTTCAGCTGTCAAATAGCTTGTGAAGACTGACATACCCACGTGTTTTGTTACTGTGACTTCTGAAATGAAGTTCTTGCCTTGCATAATGGCTTGTTTATTATGCTGTCTCTGCAACAGAAGCCTTTGAGTAAAGGGTTTGTTAAGTTGGTGTATATGCTGGTTGTGCTTCTTTATTTTTTCATCCTTTTTTAATCTAGAAGGAATACATGGTGCTTGGAGAAGCTAGTTAATGAAAGAAATAATTAGTGAAAACTGTTATATGCTTCAGATAAATTATATAACTTGCATCCCCCCCCGCCCAAATTTTAAAGTGAAAGAATCAAACTGCTGGTATTTAGGGTTGTCATTGTGATCTTGATAGTCTGACCCTGAGTTGAGTAGGAGTCCTATTTATCGGAGGCTGCTATTTTACAGGATTTTGGTTTTACATTTCCTGTCTAGAGCTGCTTGGGGAAACAAGTGTGTCCTGAGGGCATGCATATTGCCAGTGCATTTTGATGCTTGTGTTTTGAACAAGGACTAATTCAATGTGTCTGGAGTGCTCTTGACTATTGATACAAGATTGCAGAGCCTCCATAATGGCTGTACTTTCTGCTAAAAGAGCTGACACTTGTCTGTACAGTGGCTGCATGTCAGGAACAAGTTGAATTCTGAATTTGGTTTGTGAAATCAGTATCTTAAAACTTGGATTTCGTTTGTAATATGTTCATGTTATCAGAGTATAAGTTCAAGGAGATCAGGAGGGTGATATTATGCTGGAGTTCTGTGGCACTGTGTGCAGACTTCTGCCGGAACATTTCTAGTTAGAATGAAGTTGGGTGTTATGATTTCAACTTTTTATACAACTTTTCTGCACGTTTGTTTAACTTGCTGGTATATGCCTGCATACCAACTAAGGATTTATACGGTACAGAGTCTGAAAACTAGTATCCCAGACTTAAGGTGGTCTAATACATGGAACTGGAGCTGGCTTGATTTGAGGCAACTCTTCCCTGGAAGGTCTTTAGTTGTGGTAGCTCAGCGTACCTAAGACCAGTCTTACTAACGTTGACATGGTGTCCAGCTAATGCAGCTATGAAAGTTGTATAGTGGAACTGGCCTGTACTCATCCTGTTCATTGTTGACTCACCAGGTGATAGCCTTAAATGGTTGTTGTAGAGTACCTCTTCTGAAATATGACTTTTTTTTTTTTAAGGACTTTTCTTACACATGGAAAAGAATAGCATTATTTCTTGCATATTTAAATGTGCTTGCTCTACAGGGCTGATAGCTATTTACATTGTTCAGAATATTGCTTGGAAGATCACTTACAGAATACAACAGATTGGTGCAAGTCTTGTAGGACATCAGGTTATTTGAAGTACTTGTTAATTTCTTGTTCTTGTATGTGTTTTTGAATATCTTCTCTTAACTAAAAGATGACTAAATTCAGAATTTTTAATTTTCTAATTTTTGTAAACTTGATTTTTTTTTTCCACTTTAAATCAGAAATTGGGTGGACTTCATGTGTCATATGAAACCAAGTGAAAGGAGAAGTTCTTCTTCATCTGGGAAAGAATCTGGGAACTGGACCCTGGTAGATGAGGGAGGAGAAGAGGTACAGCTCTTTCCCTGCCCCCGCCCCCCCCCCTCCTTCTTCGTGCTTTTTCTCAAGATTGTTGTATTGATTTTGTGAAATGGAGAAAGAAAAACTTACTGTTTTTCAGTTAAAAAGCATAATTTGAAATTTAGATCTATTTTACTCTTCTTATCTCTGCGATATAACTGTAGATAGTGAATTCCAGGAATGAGTATTAACAGATATAAATTACTTATTGAAGCTATTGCATGCAAAAGGAGCATGAAAGTAGACATATGTTTGAATAGGTGTTTCCCTTCAGAAGCTGTGTTGGACTAGCATAGCGTTGCCTCTAGTTCTATTTCCTAGTTGATAAGGGCTTTTATGTAGAAACACACACAGAAGAGGAATTTAGGAGGCTGTGTGCGTGTGGGAAGGAGAGTTCATTTGTACTTTCGTTGTTTTCCTCTTACAAGCAAACTGTAATTGGTACAATAGTGAAGCCCTCCTACCGTGTGTTTTGTTGGAAAGCTACTAAAAGGGGCTGTTTTGAATTTATCTATAGGATGAGGATCCTGAAACAAGCTGGATTCTGCTTTTGGAAGATGACTTAATTTCCCTGTTGTCACAGTTTCCATTTCATGAACTCTTTCAGCAGTTTCTTGGGTTTAAGCCTGGAGGTAAATCAGCTGCTAAAGAGTTATTCTTCACTTTGCTTATGCTAATTGTATTATTGACTAAAACTGCCAAGAATGATACTGTGTTATGAGAGTCTCTGAATGAAGTAATAACCTGTGCAACAGCTCACAGATCAAATAGATAAGATGGAAGTGTATGCCATGTGTATGGGATAACTTAAACTTATAGCAATACTAGCATGCAAAACACTAGTCCTTTCCCTTAGTTTTGATCTGCTTGGTATTTATACTCACAAATGTGCTTTCAGAACTAATTTTCTCCCCTTGTCTCTCAGTTGTAATGTTACTGTGATTTTTTTTTTCCTTTTTTTTTTTCCCCTCCGATTATTTGATCATTCTTTATATTGTTAAATCTCTGGACAAGTACATGAAGATAATTGCTTCCTAGATGTCTTAACCTGCATAGATTATTTTTACTTAACAGGTATTTATTTTCATTTCAGAAACAAAACATAAATTTCAGTTCACTATAACAATGAACTGTTTGCCAGCTATATGGTGAACTGTTGCTTTAAGTGCTTGTTAAGTTACTTAAAAAATCCAGAGTTCACACACTTTTTTGAGACTTAGTTTTTTCTGTCTTGGTCTTAGGTGCTTATTTTCCTGAAAAAACAACTCCCCAGGAGATGATGAAGACTTTTGCTTTTGCAAACTCTTTAGTGGAACTTCTATCTGTGGGGTTAGAAACATTTAACAGAGCATGATACTGACAGTTTGTGAAGTGAATTGGTCAGCTGATCAAGTAAGAGAATATCTTCTCTGTGATATGATTAAATCTTTTTCATACAGTTTGGTTTAAAGTTCAGAGCTGACAAAAAAACCCTCAAACAACCCACCACAAAACAAAAACACCTAAAACATGCCCCCCACCCCCAAACCAGTTCTTGAGTAGCTTTTGCTCGGAGAGTTGGTCAGTTCAGGGTTAGCTGATCTGTGAATCTGAAATCCCAGGGTCCTTGACTCTGAAGCTGCCTGTGAAGCGGGGAATTGCAGAGTCTAAATGCTGTGGCTACAAAGGAGCCAGGTGAGCTGTGGAACACCAGGCTGACTTCCATCAGGGATGTGCTTAGGCTTGTCTTGGAAAGTCACTGAAATCCAACAAACAGTTTTTCGAATCACCCCTATTTATAACCAGTGTTACTGCTTTCTTTCCATTGTTATCCAGAATCGTTTTAGGGTTTTTAATTTGACTATTTTCAAGGAGCATATTGTTGCATTAAGCAAATGTAACTGAAACCTAAAAGTTGCTCTTCATTTTTAAATCTCTAGCAGTCACTTTATGGCTTCTATGGGTGTGTTTTCAAGGGGGATACAGTTAAATCAGAAACAAAATCCATGTTTTTCTTTGTGTTATTAGAGCAGTAACTTTCTCAGTATAATTATTCCTATGTGACATTTTGCATGTACCACCATTTCATAATGTAGGATTACTTTAAGGCTCCAAAGTTCATACATGAACTAATTTGCTATGACAGAATATTATGCATTGTTTGCTTGCAAAACCAAGGATGGATAACACAGGAATTTTAAACTAACCCTGTCTGAAGAGGGGAGGGAAATGCTATTTATATGGAAATCTCTGGAAACCAAAGGAGGAAGGGTTGAACATGTCTCTTGTGACTAGACTCTGATCTAGTTGCACTTGTCTGTGTTTTTATATGGTGATGACGTACTTAATGATCCTTCTTCGACTTGTTTGTTCTGCTGTGTAGGATGATGCTTTGTCATGTGAGTGACCACTGGGCCCAATACGTTAGCAGTAATAAACAATATGGATCAGTAGTGCATCCCTACTCTGTGGAAAAATTGCAACTGGAGTTTGAGCTGTTTTTTAGAGCTGTCCTACATGTTCTGAAGGCAAAAAGGTAGGCTGTCCAATGTGATTGATACTGGCTTCATCATGGAGGATTTGAAACTGGGAATTGCAGTAGCTTTAAATACTTAATGGTTTAAACAAGCCTGCAATATGTGGGATTTTTCAGCATGTTGGTAGTATTAAGATGGGGAGGAATTACGCTTTGAATTCTAGCATCTGGCAGAAGGTCTGGGGACTTGTTCAGTTCAGAATGAGGTTAACTCAGAATTTGAGATGCTAAGACACATCCTCATGTTCCTAATTCTGTTATATGGCAGAGGTGTGGGCGTATGTTTCCTTTTCAAATGTTGGGATTTATCAGGGTGAAACTGTTTCTGTCTGCCTCTTCAAATCCAACAGGCTGGGAGTCTGGTTGTTCATGTCAGAGATGGCTTACAGAACCTTATCCAGTAACGTGCTTTGGAGGCTCTTCTTTGTCATGCACTGTGCAGAGAGCGAGCACCTGGAAAAGCTCTGCTCTACTCTGCAACCTGCTGACTGCAAACAAAGACTCAAAGGTAAAATTCCTTCACTCAGAGCCAATTCTCATAGATTCAGCTACTGGTGCATCAGCTATGGGTTTAATTCTTTGCAGGTTTCATTGATAAATACACCCTCAGCAGAAGCATGGCTGGTCCAGAGGCCCCAGGAATGTTTTCGGCAGTTCATAGGCTTCCAGTACTTGTTTGACCAAACTCTCATTTTAACAGGGATTGTTGTATCTACAGTCCTTTTAGTTTTTTCTCTGACAGTGACTGCTACTGGCTGCTTCAGAGACCTGCAAAAGCACCATGCAGTAGGTACATCTTGTGTATTCTCGTATCAGGTCCCATCTTGACCTTTTGATAGTATTTGGAGAGTGAGATTTAAATCTTGAAATAAAGAGTTATGTATCAGTTAGGTTTTTTTGTGAGCTGTTGACTGTTGTCAACTGTTGAGCTGTTGATATTTGTATAAATACCCCAGTCCACCACCCGCCTTGCTAATTTTGGCTTCAGGAACTAACATTGTGGGAGATCTGCTTACCTTCCACAACTGCAGATGTTTCCCTTATCCCAAGCCTTCTTTTGATGCTTTTCTTGTCCTATATGCCACCTTTTCTTTCTCCTTCCCCTTGGCTTCTGTCCTGTGTTGATCTCCACAGTGATTGTGGTGGCTTCAGCTTTAGCAGAGTTATTCAGAAGCCAGCTGAAATGCTACTTTCCCTTTGCTGCTGCCTTCATGGAAAATATTTCGGGACTTGATTGACAGGGAGACAGGTAAACAAAGCAGTAACTCCATACTTCACAGCCTCTTTGCTGTCTTCAGGGAGAGCAAACCTCACTCTCAGTCTTTTCAGCTACTTTTCAGCTAGCTGGTAGCCCAGATAGCTGTCACCACATCAACCAAGTCTTTTGATGGAGAAGTAGAAGAAAACGGCAATCTTGAGGGGTTACTGAGCGTATTGACTCTGTGCAAGCTCAGCTAACATTTAAGGCAACTTATGCAGAGTGGGAGAGGGATATCAAGACTGTAGCTGTGTACAGTTTATGAAGTGCTCATCTGTTTTGGCTGGCAAGTGCTAATCAGTAACAGACTGTTCCAGTAGGACTGTTTTTTTAATTTTTGTTTTTGCAATAAATTTTTACTGCATCTCAAACAGAGAGAATGTTGTATGGTATGGTGGGTTGCAGCTCTGACAGTAACAAACACTAATTTTGTTTTGTTTTGTTCAGGGTTTGTTTTGCTTCTAGCTAACTTTTATGTTTTAAAGTCTGTGGTATGCTGATGCAGGATATTTTTATCCTCTTCATTCTCCTCAATGGGTTATGTCAGCACAATACTGTTTTTCACAACTGTCTAGACAGGGAATATCGCAATTTCTTTCAGTGAAATCCATCTAGTCTTGTGAAATAGTTTCTTTTGACCTACACTTACCAATATAATGCTGACTTAGTTTCCTGTAATTAATATCCTAGAAGACCATGGCATTAACATTCTTTTGGAGAAAGCCTTTTTTATTGATTTCCCTTCCCAAATTAAGTTTGAGAAATGTTAAGCGGTGAATCTACAGGTAGTTGCAAGCCTTGGTGATTGATGGAAGCTTTAGGCTTGCACATATAGAGGTGGGAGCATAGTCGCTTTTAAGGGATAGGTAGAAATAATGTGATAAAATGGAGTGCAGTGATGGAGCTGCACTTACTAGGACAACCTCTGGACTATGAGAGCTACCAGTAACCCCTGGGGAAATATGGGAAGTCTGGTTACTTGAGGTATTCTTGTTTGGACCAAATATTAATAAATTTACTGTGGAACGCACACTTTCACTGACAAGCAGTGACCTTGTAGTTTCTTCTTGATGTTGGATACCTGTGTGAGTACAAATGTGTTCTCTGTAAGTTTTATAAATATAGGATTAACAGTTTTGTGTTTGCTTCCATTGCAATTGGCAATGAGAAGCTGCTGAACAACATTTCTGGTTACAGTTTCTTTACTGCCATTACCAAGATTTGAGGAGCCACTGATTTTTAGAGTCTCTCTGAACTTGAGTTGTAGTGTGATCAAATGTGCAGAGGAGGAAGGGAATTGGCTCAAGTAGCAACTGGGTGGTGAAGATGTCACTGCTCCACTGTGAGACAATAAGTTTTAGGTGGAGTCTCTCTTCTTCCCTTTTTCCTTTTCCACATCCTTCAGTCCCAAGCTATGGTTTGGTGTGGTTTTGAGGTTGGCATGGGGTCTGCAGTGTGTGGAGCCCACAGGTGACCCCAGGTACAGTCAAGAGGAAGGTGCAGCTGAAGCAGGAAGCTGGGAGATTGCAGAGCTGTGACTTGCAGCAGAGAAGATGCAGTGCACATGTGCTCGGCAGCTGGCACCAGCCTTCCTCTTTCTGTTTATGGTCTTTGTCCTTAACTTTACCAGATCCAGCTTTTCTCTTCTGTCCCCCTCCAAATCCCTTCTCTGTTGCTTAGCTGGACAATGCTTAATGAAACACAGACACACACATCACGGTGCTAATATGGTGACAATTGCTGTCATATGTCATAGTCATTCGTTACTTGCGTACTAATTCCTTCCCCAGGCTGTGGTCATTCTGCTATGCCTTTATATATAGTAATGGCATAGTCTTATTTTTTTTTCCCCCTTCTGCATTACCTTAAGAAAAATCCTAAATAACAAAAACCACAGTGCTCTAACTTCTGCTATAAGGATAAAAGGTAGCATTAGGAAAGGGAGATGAATGTATGAGACATCCCCTGTAAGTCTATTCTATCTATCAGGAGCGTAGTTTATCTTACTATATGGAAAAACTCTTTACTTAAATTTGCACAATCCTCTAGCACACTGTTCTTGAGATGTTTCGGCTGTACGAGTCTGACCTTCTCAGGTTGAAGTACAGTTGCAAAATTCTTGAAAGCCCTTAAAATAGAATGTAACCTAAGTGGAAGTGTTTAATCACAAGCATGTTGAGCGCATGCCTGTGCAGATTAAGTAGTTGAGTGCCACAATGAGTGCTTTTTCAACTGCTATGATAAGATCAGTGTAAACAGTGTTTACTGGCATGTTATGCTTCAGAGTAAGCAGACCACTCTCCAAACCATTTTACAGCTCAAATGCAGCTTTCAATGCATGTTTTGCTGCACAGACTCTATTTAAAGTTATTTGGAAGAAATAAAAATAATTTTTAAGTCCTGTACAGGTTTCTTTGTACCCTTACCTTCCTGTTGTCCCCGACCCCGAGGAATGAGATGTTTATTTGCATTTGGCAACATCTCACTATTTGGTTTAAAGAGGAAACCTGCTTTGAATTCAAATGAAAGTATCTCTTGGCCTTCCTGTCCTGTGCAACTTCAGTTCTCTCTTTTCAGAGATATTTTCCAAACAAGTGCATTCAGTAATTTTCTTGTATTGAGTCTGAGAAACTGAAACAGACCTTTCCTTGTAACTCTTAGACATAATCTAGGCCCAGGGCTAGATACTTGAAGTATTTTTATTTGTAATCGGCATAGAACAATCTCCCCAGTTTAATTGCTGCTTGAGATCATGGTATGTGGAATGGGCAGTCTCTCAACTTGATCAAAACCTCTCTGCTGTGCTTGGATGGGCTTAGTTTTAATCTTCTCTTGATTGTGTGCTGACTAAAACTAGAATCCTTTCATATAATTTGGACTTAATCTGTGGAATTAATTGCTCCAATATGTAATGGAAGCCAAAACTGTGATAACATTTTTAAAAAGCAAAAAAGATTCAAGCAGTTCTTCCTGTGGATGATTGGCATTGCATAGTTAAAATAATATTAAAAATTGAATTCCAGCTGTTCTTGAAGCAGTTTTAGCTTTCATTATTAATTACTAGCATATTTACTGAATCATATGGGCTCACTGCATATTATGGTGTTTCTTGTACCTTATTTAAAAGCAGCTGGTACCAGCTACTTCTAAAGAGAGGATACTAACTTAAAAGCCTCCAGTGATGATAATTCCTTTGTCACTGATTCCTTCTCTGGGATTGGACCGTGAATAAATGTATAAATGTTGATGATGTATGTCCTATAACACTTCTTTTATCATGTTTATTTCATGTGACTTTTTTCTAGACCCAGAGCACCTTGAAAATTTTGAAAAGTATCTCAAAACAATGAACTGCTCAGAAGAAATTTGTCTGCTTACCACATTTGCTCAGATGGCACAAACCAAACGGGCTGATGTTGATGAGGATTTTATTAAAATCATTGTTCTGGAGATATATGAGGTGAGTAACATTACTGGTCCATTCAGGAAAAGGATGAATGTGCTCTTTTTCTTTCTAACATTGGAAGGTGTGAAACAGTCATGGCTTCTGTAGTTTGTTCTACCATGGAACTAAGTGCTGCTTCTGAGGCTTATAATCTAGTACTGAATTAAAATATCCTGAAGTGCATGTTATTCTGGGAGAAAGAACAGCTTTTCTGTAGACCAAGCCAGAGTGAAACAAATGAACAAAAATATATTTCTTTTGCTTTATTTTTGTTGTGCAGGTCTAACTTGTCTAACTTGTAGCTCTGAAATTCCTTGTGTGGTGTTTTTTCTGTTGTGGTGTATAGAGTTGTGGGTTTTTGGGGTTTTTTTGTTTGTTCGTGGTGGGTTGTTTGTTTGTTTTAGTGTGTGTGGTGGTGTTGTTCCTGTATTTAGTTCTGGACTTCGTTTTTGGCACTGTGACATAATAATTTCCTTATCTTCTATGGCAATCAGTTTCAGTTTTAATATTGGCATTTATCAACTTTTTCCTGGATCACCAAGAGCAATTTGGTTCTGTATTTTCCAAAAGACGTTTTATTGCAGTGTCAGTGAAGGTCAGCCATAACAGGTAACTTCTCTCTGCTCATTTTCTCAGGTGTCTTATGTTAGTCTTTCCACAAGAGAGACATTTTCAAAAGTTGGTCGAGAACTCTTGGGAGCAATTGCGAGCATCCATACACAGATCATTTCTGTACTGCTGGATCGAATTAAAGAGACTATTGAGAAAGTTGGGATGGTAAGTGCTAATGTCCATCACTTAAAGCAGGCACCCAGTTAAAACTAGAGGCCATACCAGACTGTGTTATAAGATATGGCTTGCTATGAACCAAGGTATGAACCTTGGTATGGATGGTGTTAAAGACCTGTCCATGTTTTTTTGCTCATATCACTCTTAAAGATAGAAGGGCATAATGCTGATTATTGTTCCATACTGAATGCTGATTAGCCTTTTTGTTTTCTGTCCTCAAAGGTTTCTTTATATCTGTTTAAAGAGCTGCCATTGTACCTGTGGAAGCCTTCTTCGTCTGAGATAGCACTGATTCGTGACTGGTTATTAAATTACAGTCTAACAACAGTGGAGAATAAACTAGCTTGCATTATCTTGGAAGGGCTAAACTGGGGATTCAGTGAGCATGTATGTATTAAAAACAGGAGGCCTGAACCTGGTCAGTTTGTCAGAGCAAAAGTATTACTCAACCTGGGACTATAACTGAATTTGAAAACAATTAATTACATGCTTTTATATGATGGCTGTACACTTGATGGTGTAGAATGGGAACTTCACAGTAATTTTGCAGCATTCTGCCTGAGGATTTGCTTGTGTTGCTTTCTTGTAGTGCTGCAGCTGAGACTGAGAGATATTTAAGCAGGAGTTTCCTCTCTCTAAACAAGAGGAAACAGCTAACAGGACAATTTTTGTGACTCACTTCATTAAGACATCTGTGGGTGCAGAAATAGAGGAATCCTCCAAGAAGTGTGAATGAGACTGGTGTGACTGTAGTTTGCAGGCTTGTATCCAGGTATGTTTTTCACAATGCAAGAAAACTCATGCTTGAAATAGGTTTCAAAACCATGAGCATTATTTAAACAATGGGAAAATATCCCATAGAATGGGTTACTCCAGGAGCTCCATCAGTTCAGGATCCAATCAAGGGTGAATGTTTTTTCAGAGAGAAACAGAAATAGACTGGGGGGAAAATCCTGTTGCCTGTGTTCAGTGATCCATTTTAGCATTGCAATTTGTGCATTTGATTTACTGAACTCTTCTCTTTGCTGTGCTGATACTTGTACATGAAGATTGCCTTACTTTTTCTCCCTGTTTCTTGATGACACATGAAAACAAAGGAATGGTAGGGAAAATTAACTGTGAGGTCTTTACTGTGCAATAACAGTGTCATGTCTGTGCCCTTTGATATGGGGAAAAATAGTTCTTTAATGTGGCAATTGATAAGAGGAATTACGATGTTTTGATTCAAAAAACATGGTAAGTTTTTTGGTTTTGTTTTTAAAGGCAAGATTTCCAGTGTCTGTACTATGTAATTTAAAATGCTATCTATGGATCTTTGGATTAATTGCTATAAATCCACAAAATGCACATGAGAAGTGATTATGGTCACTTTTTTCTGGAAGTAATCTAGCTGTTGAGCTTTGTATTGCCCAGTGTGAGCTCATTATTCTTCAATGTTGAGCTGAAATTTTTCTTACTGGCCAAGATTTTGCCTAGGTATTACAATACTTAATCTCTTTCTGGCTGTTCAAATTAAGATTCATTTCTCTGTAGTGCAACTGAATGATACAGTTGTAGAGACCTTTTAAAAGAGGCAAAGTTTTGTGATATGATTCTGTTTTTAGCAGGATGCTCTTCATCTGGATCCATCTGTCCATTCTGAAGTTGCATTGATGGTCCTGGAAGCATATCAGAAATACCTCTCCCAGAAACCATATGCTGGGCTGCTTTCTGAAAGCATAAAACAGGTATTCCTCCTTCAGAATTACAGGGAATAGCTTATGGATGGTGATAGGAAAATCTGCAGGCCAAGACCTTGTTTTCTCTTTTTCTTTTTAAAAGCTATGCTATCTTGATACTACTAGAACATCATAATATACCAACTCTCAGTATTTTTGCACCCACAGACCTGTTTGAAGATACCATTAGACTTACATTGAACATCTGTATGAGAAACAGAAATTTTAAATTTGTCTCCCTTGTAGGTTTGCATTATTATCCAGCCTGTAGTTGGATAGTTGCAAACTGTTCTTGCAAAGCATCCTTTACTCATGTGGAGTTGGCCAGTACTTGCTTAATGAAAGGCTACTTACTATTACTGGTGAACATAAGAGACATCCTTCCTGTGTCTCCAGCTCTTAGTTTTACCTTGTTTAAAGACTCAAGATTTTAGGAACTTTTCAGTACTGATCAGTGCTGTGTTACCTGAACACCCTACAAACATTTATTACATTGATTTTACAGCACACTGGTGACTGAGGAAGGTATGGCTCCAAGTTACAGAAGGGGAATGGAAGGATAGAAGGATCAAGGTTAAAAATCCCTTTTTTGGATATTCAGTCCAAGATGCTTCTATTTTATTCAGAGCTTTTAGCATTATGTTGTGCTTTGTCTTCCCCTCCTCCCCTGTGCTTTTTTTCCCTCTAGTCTTTTCTTCCGACACTTTGAATGTTCCTTATTGTCTCTGCTCTTTCTTGACTTGCATCTCTGCACTATTTAATTATGGTTTGTTGTCTTGTGCCAGCTAGATGAGTTCTCTTTTTAAACCTATTTCAGCCTTGGTTGCCACTTGTATTGGTAAATCTGTCCTGACTTGCATGAGCTAGTAACTGGAACTTGAGAGAAAATAATGCTTAGGTTCTTGTACCCTGCCCTGGTTTCGGCTGGGATAGAGTTAATTTTCTTCCTAGTAGCTGGTATAGTGCTGTGCTTTGGATTTTAGTATGAGAATAATATTGATAACACGCTGATGTTTTGACTGTTGCTAAGCGGTGTTTACACTGGGCAAGGACTTTTCAGCTTCCCCTGCTCTGCCAGGTGCCCAAGAAATGGGAGGGGGCACAGCCAGGATAGTTGATCCAAACTGACCAAAGGGCTATTCCATACCATATGACATCATGCTCAGTATATAAACTGGGGGAGTTGGCCGGGGGGTAGTGATCACTGCTCGGGGACTGGCTGGGCGTCGGTCGGCGGGTGGTGAGCGGTTGTATCTTTTTTTTTTCCCCCCTTTTTTCCCTCCCTTGGCTTTTGTTCCTCTCTCTCTCTCTCTCTCTCTGTTTTCCTTCTCGTTATAATTCATTACTATTATTACTATTATTTTGTTCCAATTATTAAACTGTTCTTCTCTCAACCCATGAGTTTTCTTACTCTTGCTCTTCCGATTCTCTCCCCCATCCCACTGGGGGGAAGTGAGCGAGCGGCTGCGTGGTGCATAGCTGCCGGCTGGGGCTAAACCACGACAGTCCTTTTTGGCACCCAACGTGGGGCTCTAAGGGTTTGAGATAATAACAGATTAACCAGAGCGTATTAAGGAATTTAGATCTGTTAGTAGTTGTGGGACGTGATATTGATCCATCTGTTCCTAGCATTGGTTTACCTGATCTGCACCATGCTCATTTTTTTGCTGTACATGTTAAAGATCGGTGTTGGATTTTGCAGTTTGCTGTGCTCTACAGTGATTAGTGATGTTTAGCCTGGGAGATTTGTTATTAAAACAGTGACCTTGGGTTTATTTTGGTATCTAAGTTCTGTACTGAAACCGTTATTGTATGTCGGGTATCAGCTTATGGAGACAATTAGCAATTATACTTCTTCCTCTGAGAGGTTTTTTATGGAGGAAATAAAGAACGGTACCTTCACTACTTCCTTCTACGATGCTTCCTCCTTCGTTACAGTAACTTTTCAGTATCTTGAACATCCTTGGGTAGTTAAGATACTTCTATTGGTATTGCTTGGGAATATTGTTTTGGTTTTGTCCAAGGTTAGTAAGCAATTTAAGAATATCATCCAGAGATCTGCCCCAAGGCCGGATAGTTATGAGTGGCAGGGTGTGTGGGATAGCATGGGCAAATGCCTAGGACGGTGGGCACCTCCAATGTTTTGGAACTTCACCCCTGAACAAGTGCAGAATCCTGGAAAATTAGTAGAATATTTGGAAAAAGTATGCTGTCACCCCGGCAATTCTAGGGAGACACAAATCACTGCAGTGTGCTGGGGTCTGGCCCATGCCTACCGAGCCCTGTTCAACACTATTCAAAACCCTCAAGGATCTGGTGACAAAATGACAGGCCCTGCGGCTGCTCCGATTACCCCTGCGACAGGCCCTGCAGCTGCTCCGGACAACTCTGTTACAAGCACTGCGGTTCAAACAGGGAACGAACCCGTGTCAGTATCAGTTGCCCCTATACATAAAAAGAAATCCTGGAAGCGAAAGTCATCTCGTTTAGAAAGGGAAGATGAAAGAGCAGGGCCATCACAGGGAGAGGAAGAGGAAGAACTCGTAAATGAGACAGAAACCACCCGATCCCTATCCCTGAGTGAGCCGCAAGATATGCGAAAAGATTTCAGCCATCGTCCAGGGGAACACATTGTCACCTGGCTGCTCCGATGCTGGGATAGTGGGGCCAGTAGCCTGGAATTAGAGGGTAAGGAAGCCAAGCAGCTGGGATCCCTTTCTAGGGAAGGGGGCATTGACAAAGCGATTGGAAAAGGGGAACCAGTCCTCAGCCTCTGGAGGCGACTCCTGTCAGCTACGAAGGAAAGATATCCTTTCAAGGAAGCTGTTGTATATCGCCCCGGGAAATGGACTACCATGGAGAAAGGGATCCAGTACCTGAGGGAATTAGCTGTGCTGGAAGTGATTTATGGTGACCTGGAAGACATGCGGTTACCCACAGATCCAGACGAGGTCCAGTGCACAAGACCTATGTGGCGGAAGTTGGTACGAAACGCACCACCGTCGTGTGCCAACTCATTGGCAATACTGACCTGGAAAGATGGAGACGGTCCAACAGTGAATGAAACTGCTAGTAACCTCCGAGAATATGAAGAAAGTATCTCTTCCTCCCTTGTCTCGGCTGTGGAGAAACTGTCCCAGGAGTTCCAACGGTTCAAAGAAGATATGTCCTACTCCCCACCTATACGGACCAGTGTCTCAGCTATTAGGAGTCAGCGTTCCTCTGTTCAAGAGAGAGGATATAGAGGGCACACACCACGGGGCACCCTATGGTTTTACCTGCGTGACCATGGAGAGGACATGAGGAAGTGGGATGGAAAACCTACCTCGACCCTAGAGGCGTGGGTACGTGAGTTGCAAGGAAAAACAATCACCAAAGGGGGTTCTTCCAGGAAAATTGCTGCTCCGGTTTCCAGTGGACAGTTCCCCAGACAGAGTAAAAGGGCTGATCTTACTCCTGATTTTAATGAAGGAGCTCCTGACTTGTATATACAGGAAGTAGGTAATGACTACTATGACCAGGACTAGAGGGAGCCAGGAGATCTAGTTTTTAGGAATAAAATGGCAAGATGGAAGTCGTCAGATCCCAATGGATGTGATTAACAAAATAACAGCCATGTCTCCACCAACTAGCAAAAAAGAAATACAAGCTTTCTTAGGCATTGTGGGTTTTTGGAGGATGCATATTCCAAACTACAGTCTGATTGTAAGCCCTCTCTATCAAGTGACCTGGAAGAAGAACAATTTCCAATGGGGCCCTGAGCAACGACAAGCCTTTGAACAAATTAAATGGGAGATAGTTCATGCAATAGCCCTTGGGCCAGTCCGGGCAGGGCAAGACATAAAGAATGTGCTCTACACCACAGCCGGGGAGAATGGCCCTACCTGGAGCCTCTGGCAGAAAGCACCAGGGGAGACTTGAGGTCGACCCCTAGGGTTTTGGAGTCGGGGATACAGAGGATCCGAGGCCTGCTATACTCCAACTGAAAAAGAGATATTGGCAGCATATGAAGGGGTTCGAGCTGCTTCAGAAGTGGTTGGTACTGAAGCACAGCTCCTCCTGGTACCCCGGCTGCCGGTGCTGGGCTGGATGTTCAAAGGGAGGGTCCCCTCTACACATCATGCAACTGATGCTACGTGGAGTGAGTGGGTTGCACTGATCACACAATGGGCTCAAATAGGAAACCCCAATCGCCCAGGAATCTTGGAACTAATTATGGACTGGCCAGAAGGCAAAGATTTCGGAATATCGCCAGAGGAGGTGGTGACGTGTGCTGAGGAGGCCCCACTGTACAATCAACTACCAGAAAATGAGAAGCAATATGCCCTGTTTACTGATGGGTCCTGTCGTATTGTAGGAAAGCATCGGAGATGGAAAGCTGCTGTATGGAGTCCTATACGACAAGTTGTAGAAACTGCTGAAGGAGACAGGGAATCGAGCCAATTTGCAGAAGTAAAGGCCATCCAGCTGGCTTTAGACATTGCTGAATGAGAAAAGTGGCCAGTGCTCTATACTGCCCTGTACTGACTCATGGATGGTGGCAAATGCCCTGTGGGGGTGGTTACAGCAATGGAAGCAGAGCAACTGGCAGCGCAGAGGCAAACCCATCTGGGCTGCAGCATTGTGGCAAAATATTGCTGCCCAGATAGAGAACCTGTCTGTAAAAGTACATCACGTAGATGCTCATGTACCCAAGAGTCAGGCCACTGAGGAACATCAAAACAACCAGCAGGTGGATCAGGCTGCTAAGATGGAAGTGGCTCAGGTGGATCTGGACTGGCAACATAAGGGTGAATTATTTATAGCTGGGTGGGCCCATGACCCCTCAGGCCATCAAGGAAGAGATGCAACATAGAGATGGGCTCGTGATCGAGGGGTGGACTTAACCATGGACACTATTGCACATTCATGGATAACCTGTGCAACATGCGCTGCAATTAAACAAGCCAAGCGGTTAAAGCCTCTGTGGTATGGAGGGCGATGGCTGAAATATAAATATGGGGAGGCCTGGCAGATTGATTATATCACACTCCCACAAACCCGCCAAGGCAAGCGCTATGTGTTTACAATGGTGGAAGCAACCACCGGATGGCTGGAAACATATCCTGTGCCCCATGCCACTGCCCGGAACACTATCCTGGGCCTTGAAATGCAAGTCCTGTGGCGACATGGCACCCCAGAAAGAATTGAGTCAGACAACGGAACACATTTTCGAAACAGTCTCATAGACACCTGGGCCAAAGAGCATGGCATTGAGTGGGTATATCACATCCCCTATCATGCACCAGCCTCTGGGAAGATTCAACGATACAATGGACTGTTAAAGAGTACGCTGAGAGCAATGGGTGCTGGGACATTCAAACATTGGGATACACATTTAGCAAAGGCCACCTGGTTAGTCACCACTAGGGGATCTGTCAATCGAGCTGGCCCTGCCCAATCAAAACTGTTACGCACTGTAAAAGGGGATAAGGTCCCTGTAGTGCACATAAAAAACATGCTGGGGAAGGCAGTCTGGGTTACTCCTGCCTCAGGCAAAGGCAAGCCCATTTGTGGGACTGTTTTTGCTCAAGGACCTGGGTGCACTTGGTGGGTAATGGGAAAGGATTGGGAAGTCCACTGTGTACCTCAAGGGGATTTGATTTTGGGTGAGAATAGCCAATGAACTAAATGGTATGATGGTAATTGCTATATAATACTGTATGTCATCTCTTTTATGGTGGCTATATGCCATATCAATGGTATTTCAGTAAGAATCACCCAGATTAATGAAGAATGAACTTTGCTGAAAGCAAGCAAAGTGCAGCAGTGATGGAACCAGAACTGGCTTCAGCATGCAACAATCCAACACCACACACCCTCTCTCCTGCCCTGAAGGACTGTTATGACAGATGGAGCCCAAAGTCATGGACTAAATGAACTCAACGGACATTTTAGAGGGATGGCCCATAGACCAAGGGAATGATAGCTGTGTGTATATATCAAAAGACAGGGAAAGTGGTGGTGATTAATTGGAATGTATTGGAAAGGGTAGAACCTGGGCATGACGTAGATGGTATAGAATAAGGGGTGGATACTGTCCTGGTTTTGGCTGGGATAGAGTTAATTTTCTTCCTAGTAGCTGGTATAGTGCTGTGCTTTGGATTTTAGTATGAGAATAATATTGATAACATGCTGATGTTTTGGCTGTCGCTAAGCAGTGTTTACATTGGTCAAGGACCTTTTTTTTCCTTCAGCTCCCCATGCTCTGCCAGGTGCCCAAGAAATGGGAGGGGGCACAGCCAGGATAGTTGATCCAAACTGGCCAA
Organism: Ciconia boyciana; assembly: GCF_034638445.1. Classification (NCBI taxonomy): domain Eukaryota; kingdom Metazoa; phylum Chordata; class Aves; order Ciconiiformes; family Ciconiidae; genus Ciconia; species Ciconia boyciana. The sequence goes on from NC_132937.1 coordinate 16,388,276, forward strand.
AGGGCTATTCCATACCATAGGATGTCATGCCCAGTATATAAACTGGGGTAGTTGGCCGGGGGGAGTAGCGATCGCTGCTCGGGGACTGGCTGGGCGTCAGTCGGCGGGTGGTGAGCGGTTGTATCTTTTTTGTTTTCCCCTTTTTTCCCCTCCCTTGGGTTTTGTTCCTCTCTCGCTCTCTCGTTGTTTTCCTTCTCATTATAATTCATTATTATTATTATTATTTTGTTCCAATTATTAAACTGTTCTTATCTCAACCCATGAGTTTTCTTACTTTTGCTCTTCCGATTCTCTCCCCCATCCCACTGGGGGGGAGGGTGAGCGAGCGGCTGTGTGGTGCTTAGCTGCCAGCTGGGGCTAAACCATGACATACCCCCACTCAGAGAGGATGAAATATCTGCATTGACTCCCAGCTCTGCAGTTTACACTGGTCTGTCAGACATGTACAACATCTTTTCCTAAAGATTTATAATTCCCTCTTGTCTAGACAGCCTCTTCATGATAATGGACATGTTTACATGGCATAGAGATTGTGCCTGTCTACATTACAGACTTGCATCCTTGGAGACTAGTCTGGAGAACATTTGTCCCTTGGCTTGCATGTCTCGATTTACCTGGAAAACAGTGAGATAGTATGTGGGGGAGTGTGTGGAAAAGGGTGCTTAGCGTTCCTGAGGTCTAGTGTGGGTGATGAGGTAGTGCCAGGGTCTGTGCTGAGACCTGGGAACTCAGAAAAGCCTCCCTTTCCCCTGCTTCAGGCACAGTCCATGTGAGCTTGATGTATGACTTTTTAATGATTTAGTGGGTCTGTGGAGTAGTGTTCTGCATTGCTAATATGGAGTGCTGCTGCTCATACATTGCATTGCCTTTGTTCTGCTTTTGCAAAAAGAAAAGTAATTTTTTTTCCCCTTCTGTATTCTTTCTTCACATTAGTTTTAAGTTTTAGATTTTCAATAAGGCTGTATGGAATGTAGTCTGGAAAAAGCTAAAAATGGTAGCATGCTGTAGGATTCTGCATCCTCACGTGGCTTAAGACTTATTTTTACTGGCTGGAATGTGCTGCATGCTTCAGTGCTGCTGCTTTGTTCTCTAACGGCACTGGTCTTATGGAAGCCTAAACTAGGAACATATACATCTGGGAGGAAAACCAGTAATCCACTGTAATTAACACCAATGGCCCGTATGTTGGCCTTGCATCACACTAGCTCCTCTGTTCATGCTGCTGCTTTTTTTTTTTTTAAAAAACATCAGAGGTGTAGCACTGCTCTAACAGCTGTCCAACACAACTATGAGCTGGGCAGCTCTTCCTCTAAGACCTGTAGTAGATGTGTGAATGTTTCCAAAGTTTTCTCCTTCATAATTGCTGAATTTTCACGCTGTGTTAATCTGTTGGTTTAAGCTGTGGCAGCCTGTTACAGGGAACAGCAGTAGAACACTTGTCTGAAAATTGTTCTTTTTGCAGAAAGCACAGACCCAGCTGAAGCTGCCCATTGTACCTTCCCTTCAGAGGCTCATGATTTACCACTGGGCTTACCAGGCCCTTGCTACCCTTGCCGATCACCCTCTCATGCCACTAATCTGGCAGAAATTCTTCCTCCTTTACCTTCACCGACCAGGACCACAGTATGGGTAGGTCTGATCGTAAGGGCTCTAGCTGATTAGCAAGCACTAATAAGTTTGTTCTGCAAGTGAGATTAAGTGCCTCATACTAAGACTGCACCTGAAAGCAGTGGGTACCAGCAACTTCTCTAGACAGTCAATTTATTTTCAGAGATGCTGATTTGACACTTGCAACAAGACTTTGTGCTTTTTTGTTCATTTTTAGATTACCTGTAGATGGCTGTATTGGAAGACGTTTTTTCCAGAGTGCAGCTCATGTTAATTTACTAAATGAAATGAAGCAGCGCTTAATAGAGGTAGTAGACTTTCACCATGCTGCCAGTAAAGCACTAAGGGTGAGTCCTGCAGAGGGCAGTGACAGATCACCAGAGAAGGCAAGCTGCTCACTAGATTATCTGACTTCACAAGAACTGCATAAGGAACTTGTCAGGTAAAAAAAGCTTCCCCAGTTCAATCTCATTCAGTGCAACCACCTGAGCAACTACTAGAGCACAGTTTTAGTTGGGGGAGACATGAAGGGATGTGACCCTTGCCTGACCTAGATGTACTGCAGGCACTTGTTATATGCGTATTTGTGATCAAATCTGTTCCTCTGTTGATAAAACTTGTTTTGTTTGAGGGGGAGCTGATTTTACTACTAAAAATAAAACATTGTTGATAGAGTTGTCACTGCCCTTAGGGGAGAGCTTTGCTTTTTAATTAATGGTATCCCCATGCTAGTAAAATATTTGTTGTTTAGACATATCTGCTACCAGTATGTACATCGCTAGCTATAAATGTAAAATGCTACTTTGTGTTAATACATCTGTTTGTCATAGACCAGGGCCTAAGTGTATATCTGAGTAAGATTACTTCATAAGGGAATTTACTGGGGACTTCAACACATGATTCAGTTAGTGCAGTTTACCCAGTTAGCATGCTGAAGTTGAGCTGTGACAAATGTGTTCTGTGCCAGCTGGAAAGTGATATGTCTGCTTAACCAAAACCTTGGCACAAGACTGTTGTCTTGTGTTGGAGTAGGCTAAGGAGATGGGCATGGTCACTCGCTGTGACTCAGCTGATGAACGCTCACTTTTGTAAGGGGTGGTAACTTGTAAGAGCTACATATCTCATGCATGCTGAAACTGTAGCTATGCTGTTCAGAAGTCCGTGGTTCTGTTACACAGAGACTTTTGGTCTGAGAAGTCTACCTTAAGAAATATTTGCAGTATTACAGTATCTGAATATTCCCAGAAACTAGTTGAAAGGGTTGTTTGGAAAGAGCCCCTTGTTCAGGGGTTTTGGGCATATGGGATCTGAGCTGCTTTTAAGTGCTTCTCCCACAGCAATCAGTAGGTACTGTACAACCAAACAAGGGAGATCATAAATCCTCCTTGGTAATTTGTGGAAAAAAAAAAAAATCCAGAGATGCTCACTGGGTGTAACTTGATTAATTTTTTCAGTCTTTTATTTCAAAGGAGTTCCCCACTCCAACATAAAACCAGATTGCTCTACAGCCAAGTAAATCTTACACTCAGGAAGTTTAAGACCACCTAAACAGGAGGGAAAACATTGGTAGAGGTCATCAGAGCTGACTCTTGGAACTAGACTACTTCCATTTTTTCACCAATGACACTGATACAGAAAACAGGAGTTTGCTAGTGATATTTAATACCACAGTGCAAAGATTTAATGGTATTCTAGTTCTCCCTTGTATTTAATCAGGAAAGCTTGGATGGTATGATTATAAAAAGGGTATCCTTCCTATAAAAAGTGATGCCAGTTGAAGAAAGAAGTATATTTATGTTAAAGTACAGTGTTAGTAGAGGAGGAAATGGGAATAAACTAGCCATGAATTTGAGTCTGACCAGAAATTAAAAGATATAACTCAGGTGTGAGCTTTTAGAGCAGGCACTCTGGAGTAAAGGCATGGGGTGAGAAGCCAAATGTGCTCAGATGTACTCTTTTTTTTTTTTTTCTTCATTGGTCTCTTGAATGGGGTTGTCAATATGATTCCCTGATGTAAGAGACACTTCCAGTCCTGGGTCACGTTTGCTAATTCACATAAATGTTCTCCTTTTCAAAATTTGTCCTGTTACTCTTGGTTATTGCCCTTCATATTTTTCTACTGCTGGTCTTTGAACTGACACTTAGTAAGCTAGTCACAAAGCATCTGAAGCATCTACGTTCTGAGCCGTGTCACCTTGTAGCATGATTTGTTGCCTTAACTCTAAACCCCAGGATGAGACTGCTGTGTAATACATGCTATGCATACAATTCAAGTTCACATTGATTTACTTTTTTCTTTTTTGTTTTTCTTCTCAGGCTTTGTAATGTTTTTGTTTTGTGGTTGGAAGAAGAAAGTTTCCAGAAAGGAGACACATACGTTCCTTCTTTACCAAAGCAATACAATGCACATAGACTTGCTAAAGCCATGCAGAATCAACAGGTGAAGTGCCAATGACATTGGCAATTTGGGATCCAAAATTCACTTCGCTTGTTAGTAGTGAATTTTGGATCCCAGATCTTGGGAGAGACTTGGTGTCACTGGTCTTTAATACATGTACAGCATGTATGGTAGTTTTACAGCTCTAACTTTTTTCCTAAAAATCCTGTGCTGTCACAAACTGTCTTCCTTTATATTTGAGCGAGGACTCATGAGTAGATTTCTTGCATATCTTAATGAGAACACAGTCCTTATTCTGTACTGTTCTGTAATTCTTTTTATGTTCTAAGATAATTTTAGAGAATTATTGATGTTGGAACTTTAAATGACAAAAGACTGGAAGTTGAAATATGCTCATGTTGGTAGTCTGTAATATGTCAGGTTCAAATATAAGTTAGTGAGTGGGAAGTGTATATTGTGGGAATTGTATATTAGGTTAGTATAGTTATACTAACCTAAAGAGTTAGTATAATTAAAAAACCTGTGTGAGGGGAGATTTTGGAAGGACATTTCCTCATGCCTGCTTTGTTTTGATTTCTCCAGTGTATGTGACTACTGGAAATGCAGCCTGCTTTAGCCTGATTACAGTTAATCATGTCATGATGTTTTAGACTATCTTGGTTTCCTCTGTGTTCCTTTTTTAGGAACAGAATTTTAATAATCTGTATCCTTTCTCTCTTATTTGTTAGAAATTATACTGTGTATGCTTGTCAGAATTCTTCTCCAAGTGTCACAAATGCTTTTCAGTGGCTTATCTGTATGTGATGATAATTCTGCAGCTTTTTTTCTTCAGTATAGACCGACCTCCCCCCCCCCCCCCCGTAATAATTTTCCTATGACTTAAAACTGCAGGGTCTAGTTTTATGTACTTACTTTAGTTCCCCAGCTACTGGGATGGATGCACAGTATATGGTACTGACCAAAATGGGAATGATAATTTAATTGTTTTGTGCTTTAGGATTTGTGGATGGAGTTTGTCAATGTTGAACTCATACACCATGAGTTTCAGGAAGCTCTAAACCTTTGGCTGCAGGTTCAGCTTGAATCACATACAGCCTGTGTTTTTGCAGGGCAAACAGATTTCACCAACCCTTTATTAGGTAAGAGATAAGAATGTTGGTAATGAAATTGGGCCAGAAAGAATTGTTAGGGTGTTGAAGCCCTGGTTTCTTTAGGAACATAATGATGTCTGTGAATAAAGATGTTAATACAGTTCGTTTTCTATAGGTACAGTATTTTGCATGAAGTTTTCATGGTGTTCTCGCCAAGATGCTCATGTGAGAGGCTAACATCGATGTTTTTGGTTTAAAGTTTGCCACATCACAGAACAGCAGGTCATGTTGTGCCTAGAGCTTCGTGAGTGAACTCCCCAAAGATTCCTCTGCACAGAGCATGCTCCAGACAGGGTGAATTTTCCTCAAGTTTAGAGAGACACAGCTGCAAGCAAAGGCAAAACCCACTGTAACTGAAAACAGAAAGATTGTCTCTGTTTTGTTGTTCCTAATGTCTTTCCTTGCTGTTTCCCTGGAATTTTGGCATGGTGAAAGGGTTGTTCTAGCACACAAGGGGATAATAGTCATGGTAGGTATATTAAGGATATGATGAGATTAGATTTTTGGGGGCTGATTAAAAAAGGGGAGGGAGGGAATAGAAGGAAACTGGAGTAGTTTCATAGGTGAATTGGCACTGTTTGGGCAAAGGAACTGAATGGGAATCGGGAGAAGGAGAGAGCTGACCTGGAGAGAGGCTGCACTTTGGGGAGAAATTGGAGCTGACAAGACTAGAGATGAGGATGAATTGTAGGGAAAGGAAGACAAATTTGCCTTAGCAGACTGGGTCTGGGAGCCTCTGTCAGATGAGGGGAATAAATGGGGTGATAAGAGGAAAATTGGAAGGGTAGAAGGTAGGAGTGACTGGGGGAAACAAGGAAAGCAATGGAGCCTTGGATCCTAATGTTTGTGTGATGAAGCTGGTCATGAAAATTAGCTGTGTGAAATAAACTTTGTCAACAAAAGTAGGAAGATTAGTTAGGTGACTTTTTTTTCTTTTTTAAAGGGAGGAATCCTGAGAAATATGTCATGTTAAACATGTTTCATGCAAAAAAGTAATGTTTTTGTTCAGTTTCTCCTAAACTTTTCTTATTGACAAAACTTGCTTTTCCTTTCTTTTCTAGCCAAAGAGAGGATAATGAATAATTTGAAGAAGTTTGATAATCCCAAGCCCCTTCTTCCGCTCCAGACGATGAAAGCTCCTGTGCCAGTTATTTCCTCTGCCAGTCTAGTAAGTCAGAAAGAAGCAATTCAGCTCATGGCATGTCACTGCAAGATGTTAAGGTCCATGCACAAGTAAGACACAGCTGTGTTTCCCTCTGCCTCACTAGCGTGTCTAGCAGTGTTTTCAGGTGCCCTTTACAGCAGCCTCATTTGTGGTGGTGGCACAAGACTGTCAGTACTTGACTTCTGCTTCTTGTCTCAGTGTTGTGTTGGTTTGGTGGTGTGTGTGTTTTTTGTTTTTTTTTTGGCTGGTTGTGTGTTTTTGTTGTGTGTGGTGTTTGGTTCCCCCCCCCCCCCCTTGGCTATCATGTTGTTATTCCACTCCTTTAACTAAGATAAGACTACACAGGTCTTATCTAATGACTGAGATTACATCAGCTGAAATCGAAGTGCTACAGTTTCATTTCTCATTTGGCATACATCTTAAAATAAAGCCTCCCTTTAGCCTAGATTTGTTGACAATAAGTTAGTTAACCCTTTTGCACTAATGTAGTAGCTGCAGTGTGAGGCACTGGAACCCCCAAGAGAGAAATCTGATTTCTGGGACTATTAGCTTTGTGTGTGAAAGAGAAGAGACTTTCTGTTTTTAATATTCCTACTAAGAGAATCCAGCTGAAGTATTTTCAAACACAGCTGACAAATCTATAGCTATTCTTGCCCAGTGTAGTCATTTAATATCAATATTATTATAAAAAAAAAAAAAGAAAAAACCCAAACAAAAAAACCCCCAAAACTCGCTAAGCCCAAGAGAGGATGCGTCTAGACAATTACAGCAGCAATTTTAGATGGGCTTTTTTTGTTGACTGAATCATCCCACAGTGCAGCGTTTTTTATCTGGTGGAAAATTGCATTTTCTATGGAGGGTGATCTATTTAATTTCCTTACAGGTTGTCATATAGAATAACTAAAAAACTCATGCAGACTTGAGTAGTTTTGTTCTTATGAACCTATTTCTTTATTACTTTGAAGTGCTATTACTTTGAAATTTTAACTCAATTTCATTTAATAACCTTTTATGTTTTCTAGGAAAGTGTCACGAGTCTTTGTACAGCACATTAAATTGAAGTTTCATCTCTTGCTTATAAATTCTTATTATTACTGTTTTCACTAAAGATTTTGGTAACTTTATCAATAAATGCTTTTCAGAACTGCAGCTCTCTGGGAATCTCAGCATGTTGCCCTCAATAGTGAAATATTGGATACAGTACCGAAGCTGTATGTCAATCGGGAAGAGCAGATCACCCTCCATTTAGAGTGCTGCGGAACTTCAAATAAAGGCTGCCAGGGAGCAGCTCTTCTAACAGTCCAGGTTAGAGATATGGCATCACTTGTGTTTTGGGGCTGTTGGACATGAATAATGGAAGTGAAATGACTGAATGGTTACAAGAATGGTAGCAGTTGACCAAATAAACCCATACACACATAATAGTTACCTGAAATACCTAATATGTAATGCTCAAAAGGAGATGCAGATCAACAGCTGAAAAATAAGTTGTTGCATAAAATTAGTTTTGCTCATAGCATCCATTCTAAACTGCTTCCCGATGTGTGAATGTGGGAATATGCTCACTGATAGGAATAGAAGCATGAAAATGTTTATAGAAATATTTCCATGTTGCTTGGTATATGAATTTCTTGACCCCCTCTAAGTTTCAGTCCCTGTGGATTAAAAGTCCTACATAAAAGACATGAATTATATTAGTGTGTGATAATTAAATAGGAACATGACCAAGGATGTGTGCTTGGGCACGATGTACTGAATCTGATCAAAACTTTCAGGGGAAAACCATCTATATTCAGAGTTCTCTTACCGGGCTCTGCTTCATTTTTTACAAATAGGTGCAACATCAAAGAATTTTAGCAAAAGATATTATTCTGAAATGAGTATGTGTCTTTTTGTCATTTAGTTTGAAGGGAAACATAAAAATGAAGCAGTGAGCCAGCAGCTTCATGCTTTGCGTAAAGAAGTGAGACAACTGCAGGCAGAAGCTACGAAGCCACCTTCTCTGGGTGTTATGGAAGCAGCAGTACATGTGAAAAATTTTATAACGTAGGTTGTTCAGACACTTTTAGGTAGTGATGTTTTATATTTCTTTCTGTGTATTAGAGTTAAAATGTGGAACCTGTTTGTGTGGTTTTCGTAATGCTTATCAGCTTGGGTCAACAACAGAGCTGGAATCCTGAGACTTGTATGTTTGTGACACAGACTTCTAAAGGAATAACTCTGTATTATCAGAAGAGCTATAACTGGTGGTTGTTCAGCCTCCACAGGGCACACAGTATTGTTTTCTACTTCAATTTATTGTACTGTGTATCAGAATAGCCCTTCTAACCCTGCAAAAGCATGCTGAGTGATGACAGGGATGCTGTGTTAAACTTCAGGAAATGGCAAACTTGTACCACAGCTGTTTCAGCCATAGGCTAAACTATATGTGTTTTAACATATCTCTCTCTAGGTTTTTCCCTCTAATAGTGCAGGAAGTAGTTCTTTAATAGAGAGTTATGAGTTGAAGTAGCTTTTCAATATGTGAAACAAAATCGTGCAATGGAAGAGGACTATGTAATATCACTTTTTTGGGAGGGTGTGTGAATAAATGGATTAGTCCAAGGCCCTCTTCCTCTTGAAGGCCTTTTAGAGCTCATCCCAGAGGTCCAGTTTTGCAACACCATTCTTCTCAATCTTCTAGATTTCTGCTGGGATTCTTTTAGTGTAGTGGGTTTCCTACAGAGCATGCTTGCTGTACAAGTAAAAATAGTTGATTACTATTTCTACACATTCATTCTTGATCACTAATCTGAAAAATTCTGTGGATGAGCTAGTTCTTGGGATTTACATCTGTGGAATTGCATGTTCTTCATGTTTTAATTCAGACTCAGTGAAGATGGGAGCTTGAGCTCAATAAAACATTTATTTGGCAAAACACAATAAAAGATTGATTCTGTTTTAAGTCTCTTATTGCCGAGCCTGTTAAGTAAAATGAGGTAAATTTTCTTGCAGTACAAATGTAGTTGAGATGGCCTAAGAACGTGACAAACACATGATTTGAGGGAGAAACCTGTTGTAACTATGCTGTGAAAAAACTTTTGATGATCACTTTCTGACTCTGATTATGGAGACTTTCTAAGGTTTGGAGGTACCCATTTCAGGCAGCAAAATTACTTGAGCTAAACCTGGGACTGTTCAGCCTGGATATGAGAAAGCTCAGGAGGTTCTCATCAATGTATAGAAATACCTGAAGGGAGGGTGCAAAGAAGATGGAGCCAGGCTCTTTTCAGGGGTGTCTAGTGACAGGACAAGAAGCAATGGGCACAAACTGAGATACAGGAGGTTCCCTCTGAACATCAGGAAACCCTCTTTTACTGTGAGGGTGACACAGGCTGTCCAGAGAGGTTTTGGAGTCTCCATCCTTGGACATACTCAAAAGCTATTTGGACACAGTCCTGGGCAGCTAGCTGTAGGTGGCCCTGCTTGAGTAGGGGGGTTGGTCCACATGTCCTCCAGAGGTCCTTCCCAACCTCAACCATGCTGTGACTCTGTGAAACCATGCTTGATTATCATGTAAGCCAGAAATACCCATCTCAAGGCTATATATTTGCAAGAAACCTTTCTTTATTGTCACAGATTATTTTCCATATGTAAACTTAATCTGCTCTTTTTTTTTCCAGGGCCTTAATAAATATCTACAAGGTGCAGCCTATGCCTGCAATTAAGAAAGTCGGAATTAGTTTGTTTTTTACATTAGTGGAATATGTGTGTGGTGAAACTCAATGCAGTCCTCCCACAAGGCAGTTCTTCACATCCTGCATCGAGATTCTAGGCCAAGTGAGTTTCTTCTCTGATTTTTGAATGCCTAATGCTTGTCCCAATGCCTGCTGATATTGGGGGTCTAAAACATTCAGAAGCCTGAAAATTAACTTCTGAGCTTCTATCCTATTTTCCTTTCAACTAATTGTGTAGTATACACAGTCTTTAGGAGAGTTTAAGCTTGCATATAAGCAAAATAAAAACTGTTGCTCTGAGATGCCTGTTTAGTGCTAATAAATGCTCACTCTATTAGTTAAATGCTAAGATAGGCTGGATTTTGGGGCAGGTAACTAAAGTTTGGGTACTTCCAGTGTGTAAAAGAGTGTTTTAGCATGTATTTTGCTGTTATCGATAATTTTTTAGCTGACATATATCTTGTCAACCTCTCTTCTACAGCCTTGCAATAAATATTCTTTGTGTAGAGAGTTAGCCAGAAGTTTGCTGGTAGAGCACATAAGTGCTTGTTGTTTTTGGTAATATTTGCCGTGGGGAACACATTATGTGGGTGCTCTAAGAAAAAGCATTAGCCTCTGCTTTGGGTCCAGGCAGTTATTTTTATCTCTTAAATACAGTTTGTTTCAATGTGCAGCTGTCCTTAAGCACCTTTAACAGCTGAGGTGCTGAAGAGCTCTCCATGGGCATAGTTCTGTTTAAACTTTTCCTAGTGTCAGGCAGGGCTGCTGAAATCTGGATTCATTTTCTTTTGTTAACCCATCAGAAAAATTGGATTTCTAGGTATTTTTATGCAGTGTGTATGGTCACAAGTGCTGTTCTTAAGTGTGTTAGGGAAACATGTTTGTTTTACTTTGTATTTTGTGGAACAGCAGTATTTAGTTGAGGTTGATCTACTACAGTCTGTCATTTGTGAGAAAACTTTTATTTTTTTAAAAGGACCAAAAATTGTGCTTGTCTTGACAGAAAGCTCTAAGAGTTGTTTCCCCCCCCCAATAGATTCATACTAGGCCTTTTTTCTCACCATTCCTGATCTTTCCTCAGGTGTTCATCAGTGGGACCAAGTCAGAGTGCAAATGTTTCCTCCAGACAATCCTGCAGAATCAAAGGCTCTGTACTCTTCTTTCTTTACTTCACTCCTGTTGCCTCTCCCAATGAATTTGTGACTTTATATGAAAAAGTTGTGGCCTTTCTGAGTGAGGATAACAGTGATGATGTCTTCATGCTGCTGACAAAGGTAAAGTACTCGTGAATACTGCGTCTGGTTTGTGGGTTGCTTTTGTGGGTGGTCTTTCCCTGAAGACTGTGACTTTAGGCTAAGGAAGAAAGAGGTGCAAATCTGGTACTTTAAAATAACACTGACAGATTCTATAGATCTGTGTTGCTCATTCTGAATGGTATGTGCTGTATTTAAGCTCAAGAGGGGCTGGAGTTAAAAGCAAGTGGGAAGCTTAAACTACCCTTTCCTGCCCAGATAGCATTAGTGTGTGCTTCCTAGGCCTCACTCTTCAGTGGACTCTTACTCTTGAAATTAAAGCAGGCTCTCGATGGCTGCTGCCTGATATCTCTGCAGAGACGTTCATCAAAATAGCCAGTGAATCCCAGGTATCTTAAAAATAAAAACAAAAAAAAAATTGGGAAGAGTGTCTTAATCTTTCATGTCCGTTTGGCACCCATGTCCTTCCTACCTATCTTAAAACATACAGAGTTAGGTAAGAGCAAGTGATTTGCATATCTCTTGTTTCAGGGCTGCATGATGCTGTCTGTGTGTATTGTCAGTGGAGAAATTTCTATTATACTTAGGCTTTGATATCGCTCTGATTCTCTTCGTTAGTTACACAGAGACAGGGTTTGACAGCTGTGAATAGCAGGCAGTCTGTTTTGGGCATGACTCTGAGCTGTCCTTAGTGGCAATGATCAGCATTGTCCCTGCTGACCTAGGTCTGAACAGATGGCCTAGAGGGTACAAAAGCTTTGCACCTCTACCTGAAAATTTATAGACTATGGAGATTAGCCCAGTCTAATGTTTGTAAGTGTGTGTTTGGCAGTAGTACGGAAGTGTGGAAATTGATACACATCTTTATGAATCGGAGAACCCCTGCCAAGGGTTGTTTCATAAATTCAGGGACTTGTGCAATATGCTAAAGCATAATCTTTGAAGAGTGTTACCATGGTTTTGAGTTAGGGATAATGAGGTGCAAATTCATTAGGTTTTTCATAAAAACGTCAGGATTTTTTTAGCCTGACAATTTCTCCCTCCTCCTAAAGGTGTTGTGGCTGTTAAAGCTTCTACTTATAAATGCTTCCTGTCCTCTGTTCTAGTTTGACCTTACGCAATGGTTGAGTGTTGCTAAGCCACTGCTGTCTGAACGTACCAAGCTTCTGGAGTCTATTCACTTGGCTCTCAATGCATGTGGCCTTGAGCCTGAAGAAGAGATTTTGATGCCATTTAATATCTTCTGCAAGCATTGGACTAACCTTCTCCAGTATCAGTTCCCTGATCACTATAATGATTTCCTAAGATTGTTTGTGCAAAGTGAGTATCTAAATTGTTGCATACTAAACCTTTCATACAGAACTCTTCTGCCTTAAAAATGACCTGCATGCAGTAGCGTTAAATAGCAACAAATATGAAGTGATTTAAACTTTCTTAAGTTGCTATTTGCACTTTTATGTGCATGCTATGGGATATGTTTTTATTAGAGATATTTTAGCTCTACTAGGAAGAAACACTCTTCTGCAGATCAAAGTATACTTGTCTGTGACAACAGATTTCAGCCCATATTACAGGATAAGGGTGGAGGAAAGGTTTATTTTAATGGAAGCACTTGTTAATTATAATTATGCCACAGTCTGTAATGCAGCATCCTTGTTCTTCAGCACCCTTCAATGTCAAATTGAGAACTGGAATTATGGACACCTGGGACTGATACTGAAATCTGCTGAAAATGTCCTGGTTGACATTAGATGCTACCTATAATCTGCTGTGTGCCTGTAACATGAGAACAAAAGTACTTATTTTCTGTTAAACTGTGTGCTGAGGCAGCAACTGTCTCTTAATAGGTGTTTGTAGCCAGGGATGTACTAAGTGCCTGGGAAACTCTCTAAGAAGAGAGCATGTAGATGCCAAAAGGGAATGTTACTTATGTTTGGGAATTGGAGACATTTCTCACCCTTAAACTTGGGGCTTTCAAGCTATTGCTGTACCTAATTTTTTTTTTTATGTAGTAGGGAGCTCTAATTTCAACCTTTTCTGACTCATATTGAGAAAGGGACTAATATCCTTCTCCCGATTTTCACCAATGCATTCCCTTCTCTTTCTCCTAAGGCTCATCAGAGCAACTTCTAAGCCCTGACTGTTGGAAGGCATCACTTAAAGCTTTGGGATGTGGTTCACCTGCAACTGAACAGGGAAGCTTCAAGAAAAGTGATTCTACTGAAAGTCCTGTATTGCAGAATGCTGCAAAAATTCTCCTCTCTGCAGAACAGGTGGGTGCCTCTTTGGTTGATTTATTATGTTTTTCAGCTGAAGCAGATGCCCACCAGTGACAGATAACACTGCTGTGCAGTCTTTCTGTAGCTGATTAATAGTTTCCTTCTTTTCACAGGTTAGAGAGACAATAGAATGGCTTTTCACATCTTTCTGCAAACTCTGACTGGCTTTGATGGACTTTAGGACTTTTGGCCTGTTTTCAAAATGGAATCCTTATGTGGCTGAAGTGAATAAATTTCTGGAGTATCTTATTAAACGACTTATTGACACCAAAGTTGCCAATTTAGCCTGAGAGTCTGTTGGCAGTAACAGAATTCTAGCAGGTAATGTGTCTTAAAAGCAAATTACTTATGAACAGGCACTCAGTTTCTCTAATTTCCTCTGTTAAAGGCCATTCAAATATACAGTAAAATCTTCTTACTCTGCGTTTGTACAATGATGAGAACATTAAAATACAGATGGGAAATATTGATGCTACTTCATGGCCCTGTGGGACTTTATGCTTTATCTTTATGCCTGTTGGAGGAAGCTTGTTTATATTTGAGCTTGCTTTAAAATTGTTTTATGAAGAGATCATACTTTCTTCAAAGAAAAATAGTCTTTTGCACTGAGCAGAGGTTTGGGAATGAGGGACTAATGAATTTCATCATGGTGTGATTTTGATTTGGAGAAAATCACCAAAACACCTTTTATTTTAGTATATGCAGGCTTGAAGTGTGAATCATTATTACTCCGCACAGTCTCAGATGTGTTAAAGTGATAGTAATAAAACATTTAAGCAATGCAAAATGCTTATGATTGTTGTTAAAATAAACATTGTTAACCAGAGTTACTAATAAGCATATTGTCTTTTAAATTTTTATTTGACCAGGAAGAACTGATTAAATGTTGGAATAAGCAAAGGACATTGTATTAAAGTTTGGAAAAGTGTAATATGTTCACTGTTGCTAATTTGAGGGGAAAAAAAGCAACTTCTATGTTTTATTTTCTTCTAGCATTGCAGTCCTTGTATTCAGTCATTGCTGGACTCTTTAAACCATGGATACTGGTCTTGGATAAGGAAGATGCAAGGTATATATTGCATTTTAAAATTAAATTAGTTTTTTGCTCAAGTAAGGACTTTTACCCTATAAGAATGGCTTTCTTTGTTACCTGGTTCTTTTCTAATTCATGACTGTATTGTGACCTTCCATTAAATAGCTGTGATTTGTGTCATATCCTTAACAATTACAGAACTAATTCATGAGTTTAAGTCAAATTTTCCAAGACTTGGATTGAGTAATTGTTTTAGATACAAGAAATATAACCAATTATAGGTCAGGAAGCAGAGATGAGAAAAATATGAATTGCACTTAGTTCTGGAAGCAGTCAAATTTAAATTTTAGATTCCTTTTTTTTAGCTTCTGTAATACTGATAACTCCTTAGTTTAAAACAAAACAAAAAAGCCAAACAAATGTAACCCCAAATGCCAGTGACACATATAGAAACCTTGGACCAAATCAGTACTATGATGTCTTGTCTTGTGTACTTCTGTCTTCATATGGAGAGTTATTGGTAATGTTATACACTTAAATTTGTCTGTCTTCGGAAGCCAAAAGCTTTTTGAGCTGTGAGTGCATCTCCAGCATTTAATTAGAATGTTGACTGCAGGTGGTATGTGCTGTCATTCAGAAATTCCTGTGTTTTGGTATTTAATTCAGTTATGAAATGTCAAACAAGTAATTGCTGCTTACTCAATGGTATCGTGGCTCTTCAGTGTGACGTTAAAATATGTACCTCTTCTAAGGAAGAAACAGGCAGTTCTAAAGAGTTGAGTTTGAATTAAAGGACTGCTGATACCTACTATATTGATTTACTGTGTGCTACCTACTGTATTGATTTACTATGCTTTAGAATATTTAAATCGTTTAAGTGTTTATGATCTGTTTATGGTCTGGTAACTCAGCACTGAAATTTGTGTTGCTTCACTACTTCTGTTAAGTAACCAGCCCTGTTACCCTTGGTTAGAGAGTGACACTCCTGTAGCATCCACCATGGTCTGTTTGTTTACAGATTGCATCAAGCTTTTGCACGAGAGCTTTAAAGGTGGGTAAAGTCCCCACTGTTTTAACGTAATGGCACCTCCTGTTCTATCAGACCAAAAAAGACTTTTGATTGAGATGCGGGACATGAGGAGATTTTGTTTGTTATGAACTTTTAGCCAAGATGATCACTGCAGTGGTACCAGGAGCATTTATTTATTTCGTCCTTAATAGACAGTTTTTTTCCTTGGCAAGGGTAGATAGCGTGATTCATAAATGCATATCTGTCAGATAGCAAAGTTAATGTGAAGGAAGCCAAAACAAAATGAGCTGTCATGAAAAGTGCATGACTTCTTTCTAGGTCTCTATGTTGTTCCCATACAACATATGCAGTAGCATGTCACAGTGACCAATACATGTGTCTCAATAGCTAGTCTTGGGGGTAATTTAGTCTCCAGGACTGATAATTTTGAGCTCCTATTTAGCATTGCTTATTGTTCCTAATGTGTAGTTAGACATAGGAATGGAAAAAATTAATTTCACAATAACTCTTAACAACTTTTAGGGATGAACTAGATTCAAACTTATCTTGTAAAAATAAATAATTTAAAATATTGTGTGTTTTATAAAATTTGAGATAGATAAGATCTTTTTAAAAAAAACCCCAAACAACCCAACATAAAAGCAATAAAGTTCTACATGGAAGGAGTATTTTATAACTTCAGACTATTGTCCAGCAACTCTTCAAAAGATCAAGGAAGGGCATGAAATCATAAGTTTCCCCACTTACTGATTTGGAGAAAAAAATCTGAAAGCTTAAAAATGTGCTTTTTTTAATTATTATTTGACAAATGTATTTTACTGTAACTTGCATTTATGGTTTTTCATCTTCAAGATTGGACTTCCTTCTGTAATCAAGCTTTCCCTGAATTTTTTCTGTTGTTAATTCAGCTGTTTTCTTTGAATCTAGATAAGCTGTTGCCAAGCCACCGTGGGGCTCTCTGGTTACATCTAATGCATTACTGTGAATGTTGCACAGCCCCCAAAATGCCTGAGTTTATTCTCTATACTTTGCATACTGAGTTCAGACGGCTTCCATGGAAGGAAATGCATCCAGACCAGATGCTTATGGAAGAGTTCTTGAAAGTGAGTACATTAGCATCTGTTGAATTAAGTTCATAATCAGTGTTGCCCTTGAAAATAACTGCAGAACTGGAGACAGTTCTTTAGCAAGTAAGCTTTTAAAGTTTATTGTAGTATTCACAGCTGCTCATTTTGTGACTGATTTTTGTGAAGGAGTGCTATTGAGTCTTATACAAAGTTGTAGGGAGCTGTAAAGCTGGCAGTCTTTGTAATCTGTCATTGCGCTGAATGCCTCATTTATTACATATATATTTAAGATGTATTTAGTTAGAGTTAATATATTTTACTATTGCCATGTTGTTCTCACTTCCAAGTTGTCTGAGACAATGTAAACCTGCAGATAGGTGTGGAAATGCTCCAGGATTTACTGCTTATCTGTTTGGGATGAGTTCTTCATGCAGTTCTAAACAGTCTCAGAGTTTCTTAATTTCTCTTCATTCTAAGAGAAATGGATGCAATCATGCAGCGAAGAGTTTGTAATAGATTATTTCTTTCTGGTTTGCAGTAGCTTGGTATTCTGTACTGGTTGTTTGAGAGGCTTAGAAAGTTACATGTGCAACTCTTCTGGTGGGGGGCAAAATGATGGAGAAGCAGTGTCTGTCTACTCCTCTGCTGACCTAAAATGCTGCTGTGGATTTATGGTTGGCTAAGGAGTTAAAAGGTATGAAAGTATTTATATCTTACATTGTTTTATGTACCTGTTTTTTTTTTTCCTTTCTAGATTGAAAGAGGCAGCCCCAAGAGCTGTTTCTTATTCTTGGGTTATGTTTTATGTGAAATAAACTGGGTCAGTGTCCTCTCTGATGCCTGGAATCCCAACCCTCATCCTCAGACTCACAACATGATTGTCTGTTTGCTGTATATGATGGTCCTGTTGGCAAAGGAGGAACAACTTATAGGCAAAGAGGTAATTTTTGAAAAGGTTCATACCTGTCTGTCTTAAAAGAAGAATAATCCTTTGCTAGCAAGGACACAGGCTGTGATGACTTTCTGACTTGCAGAATGATTATCTCAGAAGTGCCTAGGTAAAATACCCCAAATAGTGTTCTAGAGATGGCCAAGACTAAATCCTTATGTGAGGCATTTTGTATAACTTCTGTGAGAAAAGAAGAGCTGCTGTTCGTTTTAAGAAGCTTCTGTAGGTGCTATGATTCAGTAGTGTTGTTGTAAAGTGTAGGCAAATAAATACAGACAGTTTCCTGGAGTTACAAAATGACTCTCCGGGTTTTGGAAAGAACAAATATATATGTTAGTTTCATTAGTGTTTTAAAAAATATATATTGTTATGTAAAACTACTGTGCAGTTGTTTTCATAGTTAAGTATGGGATGCTGCATAGTATGTCTTTCTTGTCTCTTAGGCCAGCCCTTAATTAAAATGTCTGTTTCCTTTTCTCATTCCTGGTTTTGGAGAGCCTTAGTTATAAGCACATGCAAAGTAGAGGTAGTATTAGCAAGAATTTACATATGCACCTATAATACATGTACGCATATATATATATGCACAATATTATATATAACTTAAGATGAAGCTTTTTCTGACAGCCTGAGTGACAAGGGTGTCTAGCATCAGCCGTCTGACTCAGGCAGTCTGCCGTGAGTGCAGGAGCAGCATTGGCTGTGGTGTTCATGCTTGTAGCACCTGTGGTGCTGTGAGAAGAATCAGGAGGCTCACTGAGTCACGTTTATTCTGTCACGGCCAGTCACGTAAATCTCCGCTGTGCCTTGCTTCTTTTTATGAGTGGCAAACATGAATGTGTGGAGGGATGGTAAGGAATCATTCATTTATGAAAAGCATATGCCTGGCTCTGTCTCTTACTGTGCATGTTCGTGATGTTTTCCAACTTGATCTTCAGTACTGGTCACACTTCAAGTTGGTTGTGTTAAGCACAACTCAGCAATGGGATTAGTCCCTGTGAGGTTAGGAGCAGCACTTGATCTGAGCGTAGTTTTTTTCATAGCTGTCTAAAAAGAAAATATTTGTCTGCTTGAACATGTTTTCTCAGGAGTTATAAGTAAGTGTTGTTCAGTCCTTACTCAGAACTGCTTTTGCAAACATTTATTTCTTACCATGAAATGCTCCCCTCCTAACTCCACATCATGTGATGGCAAGTCACAATGATGTTACAACATCTTGAAGACCAGATAGATCTTTAAGAAGCTTGTCACTGTCTGCTTCTGATGAGTTACTGGGGTCAGATATTTTATTGACTATTAACTAAGATTCAGATTGAATCAGTTGAACTCAACTAAGATTCAGATTGAATCTTAGTTGAGTTTTCTTGTTCCCTTGCTCTGAAGGGGGATTTGATCATCTCTGATTTCTCAAAATGCGTTTCCCATTTATGGTTGTATTCCAGTATTTCTGAATTGTTGGAGTAGGGAAGAGAAACACAGGGTGTTAGGATGAACTTTCCAAACCCTGCTTTTGCTAAGAGCTTTGTGTGAGTAAATCTAGCACAGTCTGATTCAGTCCATTGCTTCTGGAGGACTCTTCCAGAGAGGCTGGGTAATCTTCAAGAAGTCCCATTTCACATCTGCCAGTTTTCTCCCACTTGCAGCATCTTCTGTTTTCTATTTCCTCTGAGGCATTACATGATGCTGTGTCAAGATGTCACTACCAGCCTTTGATCAGCATTGTATTCCAGCTTAGGAAAATTACTGGAGTTCACAGTTCGTGTGCTTTGACCTGAACATATTTGCTTATCAGAAGCTTCTCAAGCTTCAAAAGATACCTGTTTGTACATTGTATGAGTCAGCCTCAGGAATTCCCTCCTAGCCTCCAGCAACGTGTTAAACTGATGCACTGTCACTTGCTTTTTACCTCCCAGAATGCTCCTGTCACACCTTGACCTAAATCTCAAACTTTCTCAGCCTTATGTTCCAGTGCATGAGCAACTTGAGAAATACTTGATGTACCAGTGTCACATTCTTGTTAATGTAGTCTAATTTGGGTTAGTTCTTGGATCCTTAAAATCTTTAGGTTGTGTTGGCCATCAACACAATTCCAGTATTTGTTCATTCTATAACATGTAGAAATTTGGTGCTTCTCAGTGTCCAGCAGGTGCCCTTTTGTACTGCAGGTGTATACGAACCCGTGAGAGGAGGATGGCAGTAGCTGAGGCTAGACTCTGCTGCTTGTAGACAAGAGAGACTTTTCCATCTGCATACTTGCACTGCCTGTGTGAGTTGTGGACACTGTAGGCTGCTGTACTGTTCAGGGTGGTATTTATGAGAATAAGCACTTGAGCAGTGCTTATAATGGAAAATTGAGGGACCCAGCTTCTGTCCCTGGTTCTACTGTGAACTTAAATTATTTTTTTTTAATAATTTTTTTAATGCCTTTTTTAAACCTCTATGAAATGACTTTACCTTGTAGGGTCTCCATTTCTTTCTAGCTGTCTTCACATGTTTACATGTCAAATTTTAATGTCTCACTGACTTTCGTGCTTGGTTAGAGCTGCTGCAGCAGTCTGAGTACTGTTATGTGAATGCTAGAGATGACATACGTGTGTTGGCTTGCTGCTTGAATGAGGAGCAGCTTTTCAGCCAGACTCCCAGTGGTCATCTATTTCTGTGGGGTTTCTGCTCTGTCTCCTTCAAATTTTGGAATCTGAGCTTCCTTCCAATATTGAGTATTGTGAATATTAATTTAAAACAGCAAAGAAGGTGGAGCTTAGACTGGTGTCTTTAAATCTTCAGGAATCGCCACTCATAAATCTTCTCGGACAGACCAGCTCCCTTCCTTGGCAGCTTGTGGGCATTTCATCTTATCAAAGCATAATCAGCTACTGCAACAGTCACTACCCTCCCTCTGTTATCCTTGCTAAGGATGCTGCAGCTGAACTGATAGTGAAGCTCCTGAAAATCTCAGCAGGCTTTGGTGCATCTTCAGATAGTCACATCCACCTTGTAAGTTGAACTGGTTTTGCACTGTCTCTGAGCTGTTCTTGTCATTTGCAATGTTCTTCTTTTTTATATTATGTATGGAGTGTGGAAAGAATTCTAGGCATGATTTTTTTCTAATTGATTTTAATTTTGATTAACAGGATGCAACACTGAAGTGCTGAGCATACATTCGCCAGGTGGTTCAATTTCTCAGCACCTTAGAACAAAATGGAAAGATTACTCTTGCAGTTTTGGAACAAGAAATGTCCAAGTTGCTAGATGATGTAGTCATCTTTAATCTTCCAAGTTTGTGTTAAAGAAGTGGCAAATAACTTTAAAGCTGTCAAGATCCTTTATTGTACTGCATGAATTGTTGAACATCTGTGACTATGTAATTACTTGCATTACTATAATGTCTCCCTTATGGGCAGCAGGGCATGTTGCTTTAGTAATGTATATATAGGTGGTATATTAGCACAAAACAAAATTATGAACGTTACCCCGTAGAGCTGTCGAGTGACAGAACCAACAGAAAAAACAGGGGTTATGTTGTGAGTAAAACTGACCGATATACAGGAGCTTGAGGGATTCTTTTCTTTGTCTAGTTTTTAAATCTTTTTTAATTTTTATTTGGCATTTGCATCTTTCTTAAAAGGAAGTATGACACAAATACACTCTCTTGGTCCTGAGGAATTGGGTTCTAAGAAAGGGTTCTAAACTGTTGTGCAATTGGGAAAACTGACTATACTGAAGGAGGGGAATTATATTGATGTACGCTAGTAGTACGGCGTATCCACACCCACAGCATTTTTTGATCTCAGTTTTAGTACTAGTACCATCCTGAGCTTCCTCTGTCAAACTAAAACTTCAGGTGAAATCAGTTGTCTCACTACACTACACAGAAATACTTGTCAGGAGTCGTGTCTCTTCCTGTCCATGACTCACACAGGCGTGCTAGCAAGAGTAACAGAGTGTCTGAAAATCTGAGAGAGTGGTAACTGTCTCTCAGTACTTGTATTGCTACTTGGGGAAACTGTAGGACAGCCCCATAGTCAGTAAAACTGTGTGACTTGAAGAGAAGTCAAGGCTTGCCTCTTGCTGCTGACACTCCTTGTAGTGGAGACATTTTGGAGGAGACAGGAGCTCCAGTATAAGAGGGGCAGCTCTGTTTCATGAACCCCTGTATGCACGCTTGTGTATGCTAAAGGGCTGAAAGAGAGAATGTTCCGTGTTCCTCAGCCAGGCTGTAGAGTGCAGGAGGATCACTGATGCAGAGCAGCAGGAAAGTGGTGGTGTGTATCAGATTTAGCTTCTCTGTGAGGTTTGGAAGGGGCTGGTGGAGGTTTTCGGAAGAGCCTCTGGGGCAGCACCTTCTGTTGACAACAGCTGGAGAGGAGAAAGCTGGGCTTCTTGCATGGGCGCTGCACCAGGACTTGTGCCAGGGGATCTGGTGGGCCCTGGTGTCAGGTGTCTGGTGGTGGTCCTGCTCGGTGGTCTGCAGCCAGTGAAGTGGGACTTGGCTGTAAAACTAGTTGTGACCTTAGGTAAGTCAGTTAACCTCCTGGCATTGTCTTTCTTGTTTGGGCTGTGATAAGATGTTTACCTTACTGGAGAGCTGTGCTGTGTCGGATGACTTTTGGGGCATGCTTTTTTTTTTTTTTTTTCTCCTTAGTAGGTAGATGATACAAACAGAATATCTTAGTTTGGAAGGGACCTCTGGAGGCCTGTAGTCCAACCTCCTCCTCAAACCAGGGCTAGCTTCAAAGTTAAATCAGGTTGTTCAGGGCCTTGTCTGATGAGCTTCCAAATATCTGCAAGTGTGGAAGTCTCAACCTCTTTGGGCGATGTTTTTCCAGTGATTAATCCCTCTTTGTGCACAACTTTTTCTTCATAACCAGTTGAAATTTTTCCTTCTACAATGTCTGATGTTGCTTGTTATATTCTGTTATATATAACAGAATATAACTGTTATATATAACATACCGATGGCTTTTTTCCCATCAGTATGTGCAGAGGTCTACTCTGTAGTTAGACTTGTAAGAGCCAAGCACAGGAAACGTTTGTACTTCGAGGGTACTGTTACAGGTGGCCCATGATAACATGTTCAGGTAATGCCAAGAGATGGTTTCAAAAAAATATTCTGGGGCTGAACACTGGGATTAGCAAGAAATCTAGAATCCCAGAAGTGCATGAGGGGATTGCAACATTTCAGCACTTATCTCGGTCATATTTCAAATTGAATCATCTAAAATCTTGGTCGTTTCACTCTAAGCTGTGCTTTAAACTGCTTTGAACTTTTCTTGGAGACCGTAACCATGCTTTATCATTCAATTTCTTTGCACTGTAGTCATGGTAAAAGATCCTAGGTGAAAGATGGGCTCCTGTGTACTCTGCTGTACAGTCCCATCAACTGTGTCTCTGTTTAATGAATGATGAACTATCTCATCAAGGGAAGGGCTTGTGAGGAACGGGTGTCTCACTGCAGTTTCGTAAGTACAGACAAGGAATTGAGGTGTGTACTGAGCAAGAGGCTTTTCCCAGTATCTACAGAAAGTGTTCAGTGGTGAAGTTGAATTTGGGTTCTAGTGTCTATTTACTGAAATGGTTCTCTTATTTCTGACTTTCAGATACGGATCTGCAAACACGTCATATGGCCCTCAGCAGTCTCTTTACAGAAACGCTGATGATGATGAACAATTCTAGCGTCACGACAGCTGAGTCACTACGAGGGAGCTTGCGGAAGTGGATTGACAGCAAAGTGCACGGCTTGCTAGCAATGCCCCTTCTCACAGCAGCGTGCCAGAGCCTGGCCTCTGTGCGACACATGGCAGAGACGACAGAAGCCTGTATCACTGCTTACTTCAATGAAGGTAGGCGCCTGTGTTCTTCTGCTGCTTGTCTCAAAAAACTTTGATCAGTCTTGGATGACCGGTAAATACAAACTGTCTGGAATCCTTATAGCTTTACGCTGCCCAGTACTGGAACTGGATTTTAATCTGGTTTCCGTAATCAGAGCTCCTTTCTTTGTATCTGGTGGCTTCCAACTGTCACACATATATGTGCTGTAGTAACTAGGTGTAGAAGGGTTAGGCCATTGTGGTTTGGATTTTCCAACTGCTCTAATTGTGTATTCTCTTAAGAACTATACCTGTCTCTGAAAACCGATTTGCTCTGTGTAACGGTTGCCATTTTTCCAGCTAAAGGGAGGCTTTACTTTTTTAAAAAAAATAATCATCCCAAGGGAATAAACCAGGCATTTGTCCCCTCCTCTAGTATTCTGTAGGCTTATTTAAGAAAAAAATACTCTTGATTGGTAAAACTCTGAAATTCTGTGGTGTGGGCTTTTTTTTTACATTCTGTGTGATCAGATTTCAGTACACATGAAGGAAATATTTAAAATTACATTTCTAAAATTTTCAAAATTAAGCCCGACTGAATCCTGGGAAAATACCTTGCCTTGACCTCAAGGAAGTGCCTTGAGGTGCCACCTCCATCATATCCTATGATAGTGGGAGTTGTTCTTTTCTCTCCATCAGAGTTGCATGACAAACTGATTACCTGGAAAACAGCTAAACCAGCCCAAATTCCGTAACTTATAGGAACGCGGTGAAGTAGTTATAGTTCTTAGGTTTTACCAAGTGCTGCTTTCTCACATGCTCTTTGTTCTGTCCTTTTGTTTTCTTTATAGATTGTCCTCACCACCAGGATTTAGGCTGGGGCCCTGTCCTTGCCTCCCTCCAAGTTCCTGAGCTAACCATGGAAGAATTCCTGCAGGAGTGTCTGTCTTTAGGAAGCTACTTGACCCTGTATGTCTACCTGCTGCAATGCCTAAACACTGACCAAACTCTTACCAATGAAATGAAGATCCTGCTAACCATCAGCAAATGGCTGGAGCAAGTGTACCCAAGGTACGAAACTCAAGGCTTCTGAATATGCCTTGACTTTTAAATAAGGCTATAGTTCTATAGCCAGTATAATTAGGTGGCCAGGTTAACTAGGCTATTTTCACCGGGCTGCTGGATGAAATGGCCAGTCCTTCTATATCCACTATTACAGAGTCTGCTGAATCCTTGTGCCAACACTAATAGTTGTTGTGATTAAATAGAAGAGGGAATTTTATTTACTTGAACACTTCTGGAGCAGTTTTGGTCTTTTTTCAGTCAGAGAAGCTTGATTTCAATGGCAGCCTGGATTTATGCTCAGTTAAAATTACTTTAAGCAAACCCTAAATCACTGTGGGTTCCACTTTCTAGCATGTCCACTAGGTGGGATGAGTTATGTGCTAAATATTCAGTCTGACACTGAGACACCTGGTGTTCAAAGCTGCTCAGTGGGGACTGTCAGCAGCTCTGAACCAAATCTGAACCCAGTGAATCTGGTGGGGTGCCCAGAGTTAGTGGCCTCCTACTGCTGTAAAACAACTCACTAGACAACAGGGTTCGGGTGGGAAAGGATGGATAGCTTTGGGGTTAAAATGATAATACTTTGTATTTAAAGTATGTAACAACTGTATTTACAGTTGCCACTGAAATTGGCAGAATTTAGCAAATGTGGTGAATATTTTTCCATATTAATGTTGATAATGTTCATATTTGCTGTGAAAGAACATTTTGTGAAAATGCACATTCCCACTGTTTCTTGAAATTCAAAAAATACTTCCACTTTTGTAGGTACCATAGTAATGTGATTGCTAAAGTGTGAAGGAGACAGCAAAGCCACCATACACAGTAAATTAAACCTTGCTCTAAACATCAAAGCTGAGGGTGCCTGGGATAGGAAATGACTGGGCGGAGTAATGTGAGGATAGTCTGATGCAGGAAACTCGTGCTGATGCTTTATGTGGAAAATCTGAGCTTGTTAACTTAAACTGCAAACTGTTTGGGGAAAGACTAAAAATATCATAGGGGGAACTTCACTTTGTGCTTTGCTCAACAAAAAACTTCAATGTTTCCATTTCTAGAAGACCATATTAAAAGTCTAAATTGTTGTGGAAACAACAGCTAGTGCTTCCTGAAGTCTTTTATTTGTAAGTAAAGAAAAAAAAAGAGTAGAGATACAGCTTCATTCCTTTTATACCAAGTCTTAAAGAAGTTTAAATCCACTTAATGGCTCCATTATAATTTATTCTCAGTTGTTTGTAAAGCTTATAAGGAAGTATTGTTCTTTTTCCTCCTACAGGCCCTTAAGACCTGCTAGCTGATGTCTGCATCAAATCCATAACAATAGCAGTTACAGCAGTATAATAACTGGTGGGGTAGTGTGGTTATGCTATCCTCATATAGTAAGATTAGCTGTCACTAACCATCTGAATTCTTCATAGGCCTAATGGGGAGAGATACAAACTTCTTAATGTATGCATCTGACTTCTTTTTTTAATTTATATTTTGTTTTATTTTATTCTTTAAATTTTACCTAAAGCTCAGCAAAGGAAGAGGCAAAGCTGTTTCTTTGGTGGCATAAAGCCATGCAGTTATCCTTGATTCAGATGGAGCAGGATGACACCATTCTGATCGAATCTGTCATTCGGACACTGCTGTCAATCCAGGGCAGGCAGAGTCAGCTGGCTGAGGAGAGACTGAGTTCTGGAATACTTGGTGCTATTGGGCTAGGCAGGAGGTCTCCTTTGTCACCCAGGTAAGGGCTGAAGGTGAGGTAAATTAATTTGAGTGATCATGTTAAAAAAGCTGCAGCCTGGATCCAGGCTGCTCAGTGCAATGCCAAAAGATGTTCTGAATCCATGCTGTCCCCAGATCTATAAATCTGTTTGGGCCCATCGCAGAAAAAAATGTAGTGAGTGTTTTAATCTGGTTAAGAATATGAACTTCTGCAAAGTTTGTGCTGGAAAAGGAAAGAAAATGCAGTTCTGATTCTAGCTTAATGTCTATCTCCAGCGAAGTTTGTAGGGAGACTGTTTGTTAGAGGAAAATACTTTCACCTGGTCTGTAGAAGACTGTTCCAGTTGACCTCACAAGAATTTTGCATGATCACATGCATGTTGCCTTTTCCATCTTAACCTTGAGGTGTTGGAAATGTTCAGAGAAGCTCAAAGAAGTATGTGCTTGCTTGTTATTCACTTTACCTTCTAAAGAGAGACACCAAGTTTGGTTGTTAGGTATTAAAATCAAGTTCACTGTGGAAAGAATGCTGAGAAAAAAATACGTAAATGTTTGTGGAACACCAATTCCACACCGTACCCAAACATAACTATGTTTATAAAGACTACGTGGGATGCAATCCTGTTAAAATTGTTCTGAAATCTTAGTCTTGTTCAACTCGTCCCTTGATTTGTCTGATGTGGATGTTTCAAAGGCTGCAGCTAAGCGTGGCATCAAGGCTGCAGCTAAGCATGGAACAGATGTAACATTTCATATGTATGGTATTATCTTATCCTCTAGTATGTATGATATACTACTATGTATATATTAAAGTGATTTATTTTTTTCTAATGCATTGAAAAAGGTCCTGTAAAGCCTTTACTGTGTTCCTCATGCAAGAGGTATCTCTTGGGATAGAACTTCTAGTTTATCTGCTGTTGAAGACTTGCAAATTTGATCCCACCTTCTCTCTGTCTGTGCTTTTCCCTATGCAAGGTTTCGGGTAGTTGCCCGCAGTTTGTCTGCCTTCCTCTTGGTGCAGATTCCTGCAGAGAGTCAAGTCCGCCTGAAAGCGGGGTCAGAGCCAAAGCTGTCGCAGAAGGCCCAGCAGGTAGTGTGTGCCAGTTGCTGGTTTCTTGACATGCCCTCTTTGTGTGCTTGCTCAGTTTGTGAACTGAGGCTTATGAGAGTCACTGCAAGCCTTGCTTCAAGCTAAATCTTATTCTCAACTTGTTGATTTTATTTGGCACTGAATGCCCTCAATCTTTTTTTGCTACTGCTCTACATCTGGCTCTAAATTCTGAATTTCAGAAGTAGCTTGTTGCTCTCATTTGTCTTCTCAGGGAAGGGTGTGTATCACAAACTTGTGTACTGTTTTGCTATATATCAAAATACCATCTTGTAGTTTGCCAGAGACAAGGCAGGTGCAGCATAGGCAAGGCGATGTGAGTTTGCTGAACTCTGGTAGCAGGGTTGTGTGTCTGAGCCCTAACCTAAAGTGATCCTAGGTTGAATGCAAGTAAAACTTTATACAGCCTTCTGTAGAAACTGATGCCTTCATTATGAATAATCTTATACACTGAAAAGGTGCAGATGAACTTACATCTGTAAACCCTGAGTTCAGAAACTTTGGAACATAACAGGTAGAAGGAGTTTAAAACAAACAGGAAAAACAATGCTGCAGTGATTGCCCTGCTTTTCAGTGATAAAGCAGGACTACATTCATACTAACATTTTTTTATGTGACATCAGGGCTTAAAAGCCCTATGACAAATAAACATTCCTTCTTCAGTATGTGCACTGACCATGTTATTGTTTCAGTAAGTGCATGAGAAGAGGAAGGAGGAGTTGCTTAGAAACCAAAGCAAAGCAACTTAATTGTTATAACTTGTTTGTCTTCTCTAAGAAGTGGATGAAACTTGTTAAACATACTTCCAGCATTTGCCCTGGTTGGTACTGCCAGCATAGGCTCTTTTACATATAATTTCTAACTTGACATTGTCTCTATAATATTATTAATGGGAGCAAAATAATACTTTTATGAAAGTCAAAGATGCTCATAAGAACAACCTGAAATGAATAGTTAAGTGTGTTGCAGTTTGTAGTTTGGTGTAATTTCCTTGAAACCATGTCTTGAATTCATGAAGTAAATATTTGACAATATTTGGGTTACCTAATCCTAGTAAGCCTTGATAGAGCAGTTGTGTTGACCTTGGGGAGAGAACAGCTTGAAAAATCATGAGTTGACTTGAAACGCTGTTATGTGGTTGTATTTTACAAATGTTTTGTTCTGAATACTCTGGGTTCTCTAGCAGATAATCTTCTAGTGGAACTGTGCATATGGTGGCTCGTGAACTGGTTTGTAATGGACTGAAGTACACACAGCTAACAGAATTTTCCCTTGTATCTACAGGCACTGAACGCTCTTGAATCTATGGCATCAAATAAACAATACATGGATTATCAGGAGCAGCTCTCCCAGGCTTCTCAGTTCATCAAGCATCCAGAACATTGTCTTCGAGATGGCAATAATCTCTTGGCTCTCCTTATTAACACTCTGTACCCAGAAGTGCATTATTTGGACAGCATACGATAGCAGCACTGAGCTCGCAGAATCATCCAATGTTGCTTACTCTGGTTTACATTTAATGTTGTTATTGCACAAGGAATTTTTACCTTTCAGAGTTCCACTTTAAGTCAGAAATGTGAATGGGAACCGCACCCTAGCAAGTTTTCTCCTCTAAAGTTTTCTCTCTTTTTCTTTTGACTTGTAGGCCTGTGGAATTGCTCAGTTTTTGTTGACTGAAAACACTTTAATATCTTCCTGTGTATGGTGCACATCTGAGAGGAGGATACCTGAGGGTAAATCTACAAATCGTTAGACAGCAAAGGTCATCCTGTAGCATCTTAAGTTTTTGCTTTGTGCCTTTTTTGTTTTCCAGTGAGTCATCACTCAGGCCAGTTCAAAGTGAGTGGAGGATTGTGGGTAAAAGAGGTTTTGACTTTCTTAACCACGATACCTCTAAATCTTACGTGAGTGTGTGTTTGGAGACTTGTGAAGTCACTGTATTTGGAAAGATAGTATTTTAAATTTTGACCTTTTTTTTGCTGTCCCACAGAAATCTGTCGCTGAAAGACATGTCTACAATATTCTCCCACTTCTGTAAATACAAACTAAAGTTTGAACTAAAGAACTTTGGTTTTTCCTTTTTTCTAAATATTAGTGAGTCTGCATCTGTATTGCTTGATTAAATGCAAGTCACTTCTAGCCAAGGTCTTTTTAAGTCAGGTGACTTGGATCCAGAGATGGATTTTCTGGCTTCCCAGTGTCTGGGAGGGGAACAGTCAGTTATGTTCATGCTAGATAGGATTCCTTAATTCTGGAAGTCTGGTTGTTTAGGAATTACTGGTTTAACAAATGGACACCCACCACTTAAGTTTTCTTTCTAGCTAGGCATGGCACAACAGGATTTTAGATGACGCTGAAAAGATATTTATCTTGTATTAAATTTGGTGATCACTTGTTAAAATTCTATTGCCAAAGCATGAACCATGAGCCTGTAAACCTATTGTTTCAACTGAACGATCACAGGTTTTGTTGCCTTGTCTGATCATAAGATGCACCTTTGTTTAAGGAAAGCAGAAGGCGAGCTTCCCCAGTTGCTTGTCGAACGTTGCCCCTTTTATCATTGATCCATTTGAGGTGGCCCAAGGTCCTGCAGTCCCAGTCTGTACACCTCTGTGAAGGAATAATGATCCCTTCTTCTCTTTCTCCATTAATTGTGCCTTTTTGTTTAGAACATGGTTACACGTTAAAACATTAGTTCTGGTCACTAGGGGAAGGAAACGTGCTACCTACTGTCTGGTCAATAATGCGTTGAAGTGTTGCTCTTAACTGTGGTTCCGGTGCTGGAGAACAAATCACCTTTTTCTTTTTGACAGGTTCTACTATCTATGCCAGCTGGGCCATTAGATCACCTTCATCTTAATGTGGTCTTAGAGTTCTTTGCTCTATCTGCGAGCCTATAAATATATATACATACATATATACACACATACCTACATCCCTCTGTATATTAACCAGATAACGATGCAGCATGTTTTTTAACAGACTCTTTTGGAAAATTCACGTCTGGAAGAATACATTCTGCTGCTTTTTTTTCCCCCCCAAAGACTTAAAAGCACTGGTTTTATTAGATTCAATGTTATTGATCAGTTGCATAAAAATGTGAAAAAGTCTGAAAAATGTGTTTGACAAGCACTTTTAAAATGAGGTATTGTTTCAGCTGCTGAGTTTTTACAAATGTTGTATTTATAACATGCTATGTCTGCAAAGACCATGCAAAATAAAAATGAAAAATCAAGTAATTTGTGACAAATGCCATGATATTTTCAAGTTGCTGGAAGAATCCACATCAGGTAATAAATAATTGTTCTTGGAGATGAAAGTATGATGGGGGAATGCCACGTAGCTGCTCAGTTGATGGAGATTTGGCAACTCTTGTCTTTGACATCCTGGATTTAACATGTATGGGATACAACAGCCTATTCTTGTGCCCAGAACCCAAGAGAAAGCTCATCTATGTAATGGCAGAAATAACATTTCTCTGTCCTGGCAAAATTCCCCAAACCTCTGTGATACCGTGACCGCAGGATGATGCACTGGTTCAGGTCTTTCAGCACTCACAACTGACCCAGACTGTGGAATTTGGTATTTATCCCAAATGAGGGGAAGGCTGGTGGTGTGGAGGGAAGTAGGGGAAAACTATGCCTCCAGTGCTGGTGGTACAACATTCTTGCTGAGGGCTTCGCTGGTGGGCAGGGCCGGACCAGGCTGGGATCACTGCTGTCAGCAAACACCATTGACACCATCATCATGATGTCCGTTTGTCTTGACCACTGAAACAGCTTCTTTAATAACTAATGTAATAGAAATTATGCTGTTGACTTTTTTCCCATTTCTTGATCTAATAATTGTGATGAAAATGATTTATCATGGTTAAAGTACTCTCTGAATAATACTATGGTAGGTCCTAAGAAATAGGAAGAATTCACAGTGAGCTGCTATTTTTGATGTACACATTGCCCACAAACCATTCTGCTGGCTTCTCGGAGAGTGGTGAAAGTCTGAACCTGTGCTTTCTTCAAATACAGGGGAGCGGTTTTATGAAATAACAGATCCACTGGCAGTTCTCCGTCACCAATGTGCACTCCAGGGTTTGGAGTCTCATTCTCCAAATGGTGCCCAACAGATTGACTTTGTTTCTTCTAGCTTTACTGGAAAGGCTTTCATGTTCTCAGCATCTCCCACCCTCCCTCCTACCCCAAACTGCAGTGTTCTCTTTCACATCATAAATGTAACCAGGTAATCTCAGAGGAAAACACAGATTTGTGTTGTTTTTAGTGTTGTAGATTGCAGTGGAAAGAGATGAAATTGGAATGTCAGCTACTTAATAACAAGTGTGCCTTTTGGATAATTTGTGCAGTTTAGTTGGAGCATGGGTATCTGAGGCTTTTTGAATGTTTGACTTGCACAGCAGTTGTTGTATTGGGATGAATCATTGCATGTGGATTGCAGCTTCAGTATTTGTTAAGAAAATATGGCCAAATAGGGAAATGGACATAACAGCTGAATGTGGCATTAACTTAAGTCAGTGGAATGGAGAACCAGAAGTCTGCGCAGCAAGATGCATGAAATGTGTGGACAGTGCTTCCTATGCAGGCTGACTCTACAGCATCCTACAGGGGCTGGGGCGTTGTGGTGATGGGAGTTGGCATCGTTTACTCTGGAAGCTAAAGTGCCTAACAGAGCAATGGCCAAATCCTCCCAAACCCTGACTATGCATGAACTGGGGCGAAAAAGGGAGAGGAACTGGAACACACTTGTTAGGCCAAATGAGGTCAGTACTAGAAACGTCCTGGCATGTGCTGTGCTCTGTTTTACCCCTCCAGTATATACTGGTTTGAGTGGGTGATTTGAGTCCCCTGTGGGGACCAGGGCCTGCCAATATGGGGCTGCTTCTTTATGGGAAGGGGGGCCTGCCAACAAGGGGCCCACTTCCTGGACAGGTGGTCTGCAGTGGTCACCCACCATGCAATCACCTGTGTTTGGCCTGCTAATGCTGACCTGTCAGCTCTCGGCTGGCTCGTCGTCCGCCCCTGGCCAGTGCCCTGTGCGTTCCCGCTGCGCTCGCATAAGGGACAACTCCTTGTCCTTGCTGTCCGGGCTTGTCCTTCCTGAAGAGGCTGTATCCATCCATGGCCGCACTCCAGGCTTGTGAGCTATCCCGCAGCATCTCTGTCATCCCAGTGAGATTGTAGCCCTGCAACTGCACATGGACTTCTTAATTCCTCCTGCTTGTTCCCCCACTTGAGAAGCACCTGGTTGTGCTGACTTCTCAGAAAAGGTATGAGAGCTTTCCCCACAACACCGTCCTGTAGGCCCTTCTTTATTGTGCATGTACACTGAAGTGGGCTCCTTCCACTCCATTTTGTTGATTATGAGGTCTCTCCTCTGCACATCAATCCATGCCTTTTGCTTTCCAAAGGATGAAACAGCGGGTAGTGAGAGGGAAATGTTGAGAGCAGACTCTTCCCACTGAAGATCAATCTTGCAGGGGTTTGGATGGGTTAAAGAGGTCTCTCATTAGGGAGAGGGGTAGGATTCAGGCAAACTCATTTCTGTGCCTTTCCTAGTGTCCAGGGGTGTGGTGGGTTCCTGTACCTGGACGTTCTTGTTCTCCCCCTTGCTGTACTAACATGGACTGTGCTCTGGAAGCCAAGTAAGTAAAATTTGGACAGTGCTAATCCATGAGTTTTCTCATACCTGAGTTACTGCAGCTGTTTTGTGACATGCATTTGCTGGCAGTGTGTAGGGTGCTGATAAGATGCAACAGGGCATGCTCAGTGGTTTTGGGGCACAAGGTCTGATGCTTCTGTTTGGACTCAAGCTACTTGAGTTAAAGTAGTAGTTTTCAAGAGAAAAGTCCTGTAAGCCAAGCTTCAATCCCATACATGGGTAGAAATGGGTTCTCATTACTTTGATGTATGTCTATAAATCATAAGGGCTCAGAAATTCAATTCAGTTTGTCCAGTTAATATCTCTGAGATCTTTCTTCCTGTGAAACTGAGCTTAGTGGTCCATGACTACACTGTCTGCTATAACTTCCTTTTTCCTCTTTGCATCTTTTCCTATTTTTATTAAACCTGGTTTTGCCACTGCTGGGATTTTAAACTGGAATTTAAAAGATCAGGTTCAAATATTTACTTGCAATTTTTCTTTCTTTCTTTCTTTTTTCCTTGTTATCCTGGCCAAGTCATTTAAAGTTGCACTTTACTTTCCCAGCACAGATGTTATGAAGAGGTGAACTTTAAAATAATAATTCCTAGGCTGGGGGTGAGCTTGCGAGCAGGACCACAGGCTTGATGGTAATTCAGTGGCAGCTTGGGGTCCCGGCCAGTGGTGGTTGTTACCAGAAGCGGGATTGTTAGGAGAAGAGTTCTGGAGCTGCTGCATTGGAATGATTCCACAGAGCATCAAATCCAGTGATATAAACCTGAAAGTAGGTTCTTGTCACTCCTCTTTTTTATCTTTTCATTCTATCTTATCCTCCTCTATGCTAATCCATTGTTCTTCACAGCCCTCTCCTGGATGTTTGTCTATCTGACCAAGACTCCAGGTTGACTTGTCTCATTCTGTACCATAAGCTGGGTCTTTTCACCTGGTCTCGGAGCATGTTCAGAGTGGGGTTAGAGACTTGTCTGTGGATGGCCAGTGACTTTGTAGTAATAACTTAATTTCAGAAGAATTTAGGAGATGAGCAGTCAGGTCTTAAAGGAACTTTTTCATCTAACACAGAGATGGAAATTGTTTAGAAATAATTTTATTTTCTTTTTTTAAAAGCCAATTTGGTTTATTGGAACATTTTCACAGCATGTTTATCACAAAGCTCTGAGATTCTGCTTGTGTGTGCATATGAGCACTAGGAGCTGCAGTGGAGTTACAATATGGACCACTTTGATTTCTTTGAATCAAAGATTCAAAGAATGCTTTGATTCAAATTGATTTCAGCTGTACCAGCTTTTAGAAAACCTCTTTTCCTTTTTGCTTGGACTCCTCTTGAAAGTTAAGATTTCCTTTAAACTCTAAATAAACTCTTCTGGAAGTTAAGGAATAATAATAATTTTAAAAAAACCTGCAGAAATTCCAGTAGCATTTTTTCACAGCTGGTGTTTGAAATATGAAAATACTTCACTTACTGGCTCTAGGAAGCTGCATGTGGTTTGACAAGTGGAGTGGTGAAAACTGGTTTTTGAAGTAACATTTGAAAAATGCCAAAGCAAAAAGATGTGAGAAAACGGTAGACTCTTATCTGCTTGCTAAACACTATCTGATGTGGGCTAAAACCACCCAGGTTGGTTAGAACTGACATCCTATGTAGATCATCATCTGCTCTTCCAGCTCTATCCCTCTTTCTCTTTTTTTTTTTCTTCTGTCTTCCCTTTAAAGGCTTCTCTTACTTGTAAGCAGCAACAGGGATGGAAAACACGCACTTACAAGGCCTGTTTGACCTTCTGTGCATCGGTCAACGGCAGTCTTATGTTCACTGGGAAAAGGCATCCTTGTACAGAGCAGACAGGAATTTGAGCCATGCAAGTGAGTGCGGATGAGACTGCCCAGGTCCTCAGCTGCATCTCGATGCTGTTCTTTCTGGCGGCAAAGTCTGGCTGCTGCTGTGTCTGCGGTCAAAGTTCTTGTAGGTGGAGTCTTGCAGCTGTGGCCTGGCAGTGGAAGAAGTGAATAAGGTGAAGACACATTTCTGGCCGCTCTAGACTTTATAAGTGGCTTCAACTAGTAGTTAAGGAGTGTCAGAGTAAGTGTCTGCGGTACTGTCTGATATGGATCCTCCCCTCTGCAGCAGGTAGTTTTTAAGTGTCTGAGTTGTATCTAATGTTTTACATCTTAAAGCATCCAGACTGATCTCCTACACCATTATTGTTAACTCCTACTACTGTCCTGCTGCTCAGAGCCTCAGGGGATTGTGCAAACCTCTCCTGAGAAGGATCTTCTCATGTAGAGCACGGAGGATCTTGGTTTTTAAACTTTCATCTATGTATGTTTGTATATATAATAGACATACAAATTGTTCTTAAGCTTTGATTTTTAAGCTTTCATCTATGTATGTATGTATGCAAATATTATCAAGGGTGCAGTATGGTTTAGAGACTCTTAAATCAGCAAAAACTATGCTTTTGCAAAGAATTATTGCAAATTTAACTGTAGGATTAAATTCCCCATTGCCTCTTTGGCTGTGTCCTGACGCTGTACACTTGACTGTCCTGAAATGGCCATCTTTCTTGGGTAAGGTGGGGGAAGGAGATGTCGCATAAGGATAACTCAGGTTGGAAGAGAGCAGCCCCAGGCAGGTATAATTATGCTGACCTCAGATACAGTTTCTTTAGGTTTAGCCTAAGGGTGGTGGTTGTTTTTTAGTTGGTTTTGGGTCGTGTCCCCCCCCCCCCCCATCCCCATCCCTTTCTATCTTGGCCACCACAGCTGTCAGAGTGCCCAAGAATGGTGTTGTGCTGGATAAAGGGACATGTGGGTTATGGGAAATGGGATAGTGGGAGTGTTGTATGGATACCAGCCAAAGAATTGCGCCCTGCCGCACCTGAGCTCTCTCTGAGGTGGGCTGTTTGGCATCTCCATACCTTCTTTATACTTGGCAGAGCTCATCAGCTTTGACGTGGGCCCTTTTTCTGTCCCAGTAGAGACTGGGGTGCAGAAGGGGGGAAGAGTTTCTGTTGTACAGAGTTTCCCTCTCTTGTTCATCATTCATCAGCCTTACAGATGCCTGTTCCCCTCACCTGTCCCTCAGGTGGGTGGTTCTT
Source organism: Ciconia boyciana (assembly GCF_034638445.1). Lineage (NCBI taxonomy): Eukaryota > Metazoa > Chordata > Aves > Ciconiiformes > Ciconiidae > Ciconia > Ciconia boyciana. The sequence goes on from NC_132937.1 coordinate 16,424,380, forward strand.
TTGCTAGCTTAATGTGGCTTCCTACCATGCTCTGAGCCTATGGCCCACCTAAACTTCTGCTAGCCCCTTGCTGCTGCAGCATCCATATGCCATGCTCTCTCCAATCTGCTGCCCCAGTCCCTTGTCCTCACATCAGTGGGGTCTCTCCTCAGCTGTACCCAAGCCAGAGCTTACTCCCAGCAGTTCCCAAGCCTTGGTCCCTCACACTGGCTTGCCTGGCCATCAGCCCAACCCTGTCCTTGTCCAGGAGCCTACTCTTGGGCTGGAATGTTGTTGCCGAGACCAAGGACACGTTGCATTTCTCTCCTTAGCCATCTCCACCCTCCTGCTGGAAAACATGAGTAGAAGGCAGAACGTCCTTACCGGGCCAGGCTGGATGGGGCAGAGGAGGGACCTGTGAAGTGGGAAGGAAGATGTGGGTTAGCAATGTGGTCTGAGTGAGCTGGGGAGGCAGGACTGACCTAGAGCTGTTGGGAAGCTGCACTGGAGGGTGGTTGTGACACTCCAGTGGATGGAGAGAAGACCTTTTGTCAGGCATGTGGTCCCCTTCATGAGGGTGGGAATTTGGTACTGGAATATAAGGAGCAAAGCATTTCTGATTTGTCTTACAGCTTCTACAGTTTGAGGCAAGTGGTGGCTTTTGCAACGTGTTGACATCAGACTGTCTCTACAGATGAGTCAGGGTGGATGAGATGTCACATCACCATGAGAGGCAGAGCCCAGAGTCCCTCCTGGTCCCCTCCTCCCTGTGCCATTGTGCAGCAGGGATGGTGGGCTGGGGGCCAGTGGTCTCCAGGCTTCTTAGGAGGCCTCATGCTGATGCTCATCTCCTCTGTGCCGGGATTTCCCTGCTCTCATGGCCTTGGTGTGGCTGGAAGATGGGATTTCACTAACGATGGGGAAGCATCCGGGTAGCGAGGTCCGAGGGGTGGTCTGTAAAATAAGGATGCCTGCCCCAAGAGATTAATCTGTTGTGTGGGATGCAGCAAAGGTAAATCCTGCCCACAGGCTACAGGCGAAGAGGTAGTAATTAGTCTGCTTCAAGAAAAAAAATTAAAAATCTGGTTGTGTAGACAGTGGGTTCTCTGCTAATTGCCCATCTGTTAGTTTATTAACCTTTCTCCTCAGGTGCAGGGAAAACTCCTGCTCCCTCTGTCTTTTCAAAGGTCTCTTCCCAAAGGAGACCTCCTGTCTGCAGGCTGTGACCAGCCAGCCAGAAGGTCCCTCTTGTTCTTAGATTTCCCATTAGACATGCCCTTCTCCTATGGTGGAAAACAATAAAATCATTTAGAAACAAAACAAAACAAACCCAACCCCTCCTGCCTGACTCTATCTGCTGCATCCCGTCGCTGGTTACCAATGGTCTGATGGAGGAAGACTATCAAGGGAAATAGCAATACATACCTCCTCTCGAGAAAACGATGAAGCCTAGTATCACCAGCAAAATGAGCACTTTAATTCCCAGCGGCACAAAGATCAGGATCAGGAAGAAGGAGCTGTTAGATGCTTTGAATTTATAGAAGTACACAGCCCCCTCTGCTCTCCCTTAGCTGTTGACAGCAGTACAGGTGTTTTCTGTTGTGGGTCAGGTACTGGAGCTCCTTGGTGATGTGGTGGTTCATGCTGGTGATGGAGGTGAGGTTTTTGTAGGGTGGTCCAGTCCAGGTCAGAGCAGGCGCTGGCTCCCCCTCAGCGGTGCAGCATGCCTGGAAGGTGCGATCCCCGTTGGAGCTGATGGTGATGTTAATGATCCTGGGGGCAGCTGCAGAAATCACAGCGGGGGGAGAAGTGCAGCAGGTTTCAAAGGCAGGTCTAACACACAATACACCTGGAATGAGTGTTTGGTCTTTGTGGACCCTCAGTGTGTTATATCAGGATAATGTTGGGATCAAACCTTCCCTTCCTTGTTTTTCTCAGCACTTTCTTTCCCTAGGTTTCCCCACCCTGCCTGTATTGGATAGAGGAGCAAAGGGATTCACCCAGCAAAGCCTGGGTGCAAGGATGTGTACTCTTATTTGCGTTTTTTGTTTAATGCCTTATGTTTTGTGTTTAATGCCCTATGCAGTTTTCTGAGCTTTGGTCAACTTCAGCTGCTGTGACCTTCCATGGTGGCAGAAGGCAGAGGCACTGCGCTGTAGCAGGGCAATTGTCCATGAAGATGGGTTGCTTTTCACAGTTGCACTGTGAATTGCAGCCCAGTGCCATCTGTGATGTAAGCACAGGTGCAGCTTGGCAACCTTTTCAGACTGGCTGCATTTCCACATGGTCCAGGACAAGGCAACCATGGTGTTCTCCTGCAAGTGTTTCATGGCTGTTCCCTTGGTCTCTGACCTCCAGAGCACACATGGAGAGATCCATTTGTGTGAGCCCTTTGTTCAGTGCCAGAGACTTACAAGATTTGGTAAATTATTGTCAGGGAACACTTCCACTCTCTGCTACAACCTGTTTTTGATGTTTTCCTCCAACCCTGTAGTGACCACCCAACAGCTGGTATAGGTTCCTGGTTGCTTTGGGGTAGCACACCAATACCAAGACAGGGCCACTAATTTTGTATCCTGTATTTGTAGTATATGGGATTGTGTAACCGAATGAACAGTGGTAAAGATAATTTGGGGGATGCAGAGTATTGAGAGCCACTGTTGAACCTGTTGTCTTCAGTCTAGTCTGCTAAGGAAGTGTAGCTTGGTCATATCAGCTTGTCTTACCCGTTGGTCCTCTCCTCTTGGACCTGTTGGCCCATTTCATGCATTTGGTTCCTAAAGGCACTGTGAAAACTGAAGGGAACTAAATGAATGTCCTCACGGAGGAAAAGCAGGAGTTCAGTATTTATCTCATTTTTGTCAGGCTGGACAGCAAATACATAGTTTGCAACCACCTACAGCATGTCTTCTCCCTTGTTTATGTAATGCAGGTTTGAGGCTGGAGGACTGATCTGTAAGAAAGCTAGCTGGGTTGTCATGTGTCTGCGTGTTTTGGTGTTTAAATTAATCTTTTAAGCATTATTTAATCCCTCCCATTCATACTGTTGGGGCCCACTCCCAAAGCGGGGTGCAACCTGTGTACCATATCTGCTTATGTTATCATTCCTCTGGTGTTAAAATCCAGGCAGCCCCTGAGGGACAGCTTTTGCTGCCATCCTGCCCTGGTCATGCTGTGTGTGTGGGTGTTTAGGAGCTGTTCCAAGTGAAAGAGACCCTCAACTATGCAGAACTTCCCAAGAAGTAACAGAGCTCATCCTCAGGTCCCGTCTGGATGCCCGCAGTGCACAGCAGGCATAAGGCAGCTTCACTTCACAAGCAAAATCATCCAACACATGGCACCTTTGCACGCACGGGTAAGGTCTGGGTCTGTTCCGGAGGCCACCTGGGTCTCCTAGCACTCTCTTGATCTGCGAGCGCACGCTGGGAGAGGGGAATAGCATTTGACATTTGTTGATCCGAGCTGTTTTTTTCAGGCTGTTTGTACTTAGTTTTTCCTGCTCCAGAAGAGTTTGGACCTATGGCACGTGGGTACCAGGTATCTTGTCTTTCCAATCCCCTGTTACCATCCAGGCCTTCTTGTGCTTACATTTGCTAACATGTGCTCAGCACCCAGGCTCTCCAGTTTAGATTCTGATGAAGAGGATATCTTTAACCCCACCCCATGGGCTGCTGACCCCAGCTTGTGCCTCTGCTGCCTGCACAGATCCTGTGCTGCAGGGACAAAGTGGGATGCCCAGGACTTGGCTGGTTCTTACCCTGGCAGCTGGAGCTTGGCTATTTCCTTACCAGTTTTGTTCCTATTCCCTTCCCTGCGTTGTGCTCATCGCCTCGTACTGGGAGACTGCAGAAGGCAATGAGTATTCCCCGCCCAAATGTTATAAACTGTCCACAGAGCTGGAAAAGCCAACCCTTTGGAAGACCATCTCAGGTCATTGTCTGTTACCATCTTATCAATTTCCACATCTTGTGGTGCTCACTTCCCTACAGGGTGGCTTTGCCTCCTTTGGCTGTCATGCCCTCTTACCAATCAAATGCAGTTTTATCCTATTCCTGCTTTCATACTTGTGGATATCTCCAGACAACTCCACCCGGCAGAAGTATCTCTTGCTGTCGCTCCAGGTCAGATTGTCAATCCTGATGGAAAGGTCCTTGTGCCGGGGGTTGCCGAGCAGTTTGTATTTGTTTTTGTAGCTGATGGCAGTCTTACAGAGCTCGCTGGTGCTCTGACTAATGCATTTGAAAACTATTGTGCCATTGTAAGGTTCCTTGATCCTCCAAATAGCAGTGAGGGTCTGGTCAAATGTTTTGTAGGGGTGTGTGAAAGTACAGGGCAGGATAACCATCTTCCCAAGTTCACCAATAACATCAGATGGGACATGAACAGACCAGCCATTGGACTGCACGCCTAGAAGCAAAAAGAGATGATAGACTGATTTATCTGGAGTGTTTAAGAGGGAAATTGAGCATCCTTCTTGCATCTGCTCTGTTATCAGTCAGAAAATGGATGCTCTGTTCCTGTGGTGGGCCCTGTGCTGCTTGATGTTCTTGCTGAGGACTTGCAGATGATAGTGAGTTACTGTGGCTGGATTTGGTACCAGTCTGCAGCAAAGCTAAGGGGACTGACTAGCTCATGTTGAAAGTGATTTAATTCCTAAGCAGGCCTCTTGTTTATAAAGTGAACAATAACACCTTAAGTTGTTTAACCGTCTTTTGCAGTTAGCAGACATTTATGTGCTTGGAAGAACAGACTTCTTTTTTTCTTAAAAAAAAAAAAAAAAAAACAACCCACAAAAAAAAGCTAAATAAGTTTTGCATGTATTCAGAGATCTGGTGGCTTTAGGCACTGAAATGCAGTAAGCATAGTAGCCTTGCATTTGAGTGCATGCACACACGCACTCCTACGTTATAGTATTCAACAAGGCTAAGTGCAAGGTCCTGCACTTGGGTCACAACAACCCCATGCAACGCTACAGGCTTGGGGAAGAGTGGCTGGAAAGCTGCCTGGCAGAGAAGGACCTGGGGGTGTTGGTTGACAGCCGCCTGAATATGAGCCAGCAGTGTGCCCAGGTGGCCAAGAAGGCCAAGAGCATCCTGGCTTGTATCAAAAATAGTGTGGCCAGCAGGACCAGGGAAGTGATCATGCCCCTGTACTCGGCACTGGTGAGGCCGCACCTCGAATACTGTGTTCACTTTTGGGCCCCTCACTACAAGAGAGACATTGAGGTGCTGGAGCGTGTCCAGAGAAGGGCAACGAAGCTGGTGAAGGGTCTAGAGCAGAAGTCTTATGAGGAGCGGCTGAGGGAACTGGGGTTGTTGAGCCTGGAGAAGCGGAGGCTGAGGGGAGACCTTATTGCTCTCTACAACTACCTGAAAGGAGGTTGTAGAGAGGTGGGGGTCAGTCTCTTCTCCCAGGTAACAAGTGATAGGACGAGAGGAAATGGCCTCAAGTTGCACCAGGGGAGGTTTAGACTGGATATTAGGAAATTTTACTTCACTGAAAGGGTTGTCAAGCATTGGAACAGGCTGCCCAGGGAAGTGGTTGAGTCGCCATCCCTGGAGGTATTTAAAAGACGTTAGGATGAGGTGCTTAGGGACATGGTATAGTGGTGGTCTTGGTAGTGTTAGGTTTACGGTTGGAGTTGATGATCTTAAAGGTCTTTTCCAACCTATACGATTCTGTATTTGTTACACTAATCAGTTGGTGGTTGCATTACCCCTGGGGAAGGTAGTAACAGCTGATGTTTCTAAGGATCAATGCTGCTATCATCACAAAGTAGCACTTTATTCGTAAGACACGACAGGATCTGAATAAAGATTTGGAGATACTCATCTTGCAAGGGATGGTGAGAACAGGCAAGTTCCCTGTATCACCTCCTGTTGTAAGAAGGAGGATGCCTGTGACAGTACAGAAAGCACCTCCCTGTTAGCAGAGCAGGTTGTCACTATGTGGACTCTGGCTGCCAGTGTCTTCCCAGACAGGCCTTGTCCTGCTGTCACAGTGGGGGAAATCCTGAGTTTTCCAGCTGAGATGTCACAAACAGTTGGGATTTTGCTCTCTTGGCTAAATTTGGTCACAGTAAATCCTAGCGCAGACTGGGGAGCTGAAGCTCACTGTCACCAGACCCAGTCTGATCCTTTCTGTCCAGTGATGAAAACAGCTTTCACCTGAATGGATGCTCCCCACCTTGGAAGTATATAGGGAAAACTCAAGGTCTCATCTGTTTCCCTTCCCCAGGAACCAACAGCATCAACAAACAGCACCTGTAGGCAGTGCTTTCCATATAGATATGTGTATCTATCCACTGTATTGCTAACTGCAACAGCTGTAGCAGCAGATTGTGGCTTCAGAATGTCTGTGGCTATGTTCCTGTCTTATAAAACTCACTTGATGGCTTCATTAAATCAGGAGCTTTCTCCTCAATAGCTGAGAATAACTGTGATGTTAAGGGCATCCTGTAAATAATTGCCACCCATCCCTGGTCTAGCTGACTTCACTGTGGGCGTTCAGCTGACAGGTTAATCGTGTAAACTTGAAGATAAGGTTTGTTGCTTGTTCATATCTCTGTTCTCCGTAATATTTGACAAATACCTCAGTAGCAGCTCATTTTAATGTATTGTGCGCTGCACAATGGACAAAGGCCAACACAGGACAGGTTCTCTGCCATTAAGTTATTTATCTGGAATCAACGCCAAGCTGGTATTTTGATTAATAAGATCTGGAGTCGGGCTGTCTTGTCATTCATTATAACTATATGAGTACCCTTTGCAGCCTAGGCAATCTAATATACAAGGCTACATAGCCACAGGAGCTCCAGGAAGCTCATGGAGTTTGAACACAAGGACCTGGCAGTGAAAACAAAAAATGCGGTTGCTTTCTAGTTTATTTAATGTTATTTTGTTTATTTTACAGCATGTCACTGTAATCCTTACTTTTGGAGAACTGCAGACAATGTGCTTTTGAGTACATGATTTGCTTTTCTCTGCTACCCTTTTGCTTTGCATTTTTTTAAAATCTTAAACAAAGAACACTATTTTTAGCACTTAAACCATCCCCTTGCATTCCACATGAGAAATAATGTTAAAAATAAGTGCTTCTAATGTCACCAGCTCCACCCATTTCTATGGAAACACAGTTTGCCTAGGTTATGAGCGGAGGGAGTTGTCAGCATCTTGTGTATAATTTAACCTTAAAACTTCAGCGGGGTAGGTATTCCATGTCTTCCTCTTGCTAATATGCAGTCTCCATTTGTTCCTGGGATTGAAGCTCTCACAAGAAACAGAGATGATCATAGGCAAATAGCCTACACACCTTACACGAGGGAACTCCTGAAAGGAATTGTCAGGTCAGTGTATCTGCTAGTTGTCAGGGGAAAGGTCATGAAGACAATAACAAGATCAAGAGCTGGAGACCACCACAGACACTAGCCTTGCTCTAGCAAACACTGTTTGACAGTATATCTAAGCAAAGCCTATTGAGTTTAATGGAACTTAAGTGCATACTTGAAGTTAAACGTGAGCTTAAGTGCTCAGTGGAACTGGAGCAAATTGTGCCTGTTGCATAATAACTCATAGGAACGTGAAAGAGCACTTCTGGGTGGTGGTGGAAATGCTGCATCCAACTGACAATGCAGGGGAAAAGTTAGATGAAGGTGAACTCCCTGCACAAGTTAAGCAAAAAAATGCAAAAAACCCCAAGCCAAATATCTCTCTGACAATTGCAGAGTCAAGCCTTTGAGTTTTTCCAGTATTCTCACATGCACCTGGAATTTCAGGATCCTTTTAAGTAACATGATGGATGGTACAATTCTTGGAGAGTTTATTGTACCAGGAAATTCCCCTGGCACTTTGACTAGAGCGAGAAGAAAAGCCCTGATCAGACAGGGGTTTGTAGCAAGCTCAGAACTCACCCTTCCTGGAGATGTGAAGGAGGCACAGAAGAAACAAACTGAACTCTCTCATGCTGATTGACGTTCTCCACTGAGGTGTATCAGCAAACCAGAACCGTCTCTACTACATCTGAGCTGCTGGTCTTGCAGTCACAAAAGGTTTTTCCAGGGATGGAAGAAGTTGTGGTTTTCCTCTCCTTGGAGGGAATGAGTTGTCTGGCTGAACCAGCTCTGGATTCAGATATTAATAGTTCTGTGGTCAGTCATGTGAAAAATCCAACAGAGGGAATCAGAGTATTACCATTTTCCGTCTAAACGAAGGGGACTGCAGATTTGGGCTGCAACCACCCACTCCATGTGTGTGATGGTGCAAGAGGGGATGGCTTTCAAGTGCTACTTCCTCACTGATCTGGAGGAAGTCCTTGCAATCTACCTAAGGAGGTGGCAAGTGAGACCCTTGCTCTCCTGGCTTGAGGTAGTTCATCCTCCTGAACCTGGAGCCTGCAAGCCAACTGTGTTTTACCCCTGGTTGTTGTCATCCCTAGGTGTAAAAACCCACCCTCTTCTTTCAAAATCAGCTGAGCACTTGTGCCAAGGTTCAGCGGTGGAAGAGTGCTCTGGAGTCCCCTGGTACCCTGCTCTGTCCGGACTCCCACAACTCTGATGAGTTGCAAGTCATTCTTCTCCTTGTTGTTAAGCTGCATTTGAAACAAGCCGAGCTCCAGCTTTTGCCCAGAATCCTTGTGCAAATGCTCGCTCTTTCCTTCTGGGTTTAGCTTTAGCAAACTTGCTCTGCAGTTTGCTAATCTGCAGACCTCTGGGCTGGTGGAGTGCTGACCATGCTCCCCTCCACATCATCTCCCATACGGTGATGCCATGACGTTGTTAAATTTAGCCTTAGAGCATGTATTCCCTATCAGGGCTTAGCTTGAGGCTTGCTGCTTTTGCTTCAGACCGGAGGAAGGGCTGATGTCTGACTCCCTCTTCTCATCTCGGCAGCTATGCCGCTGGAGGGTCCCACTACCTCTCTCCTGTTTGGGGATGGGGACAGCAGCACCCACACGATTCCTGTTGTAGGCAGCGGCGGGTGTACAGCCACTGAAGGGCTCCTAGAGCCAATATAAGATGCTGCTGCTTAGTAGCTGCTGCCACTTTCGCTGTGCCAAGAGCCAGCGCCTTCCCCCAGCAGAGATGCCAGGGCTTCCCTTTGCTCCCCATCTCTTCTTAAACTCTTCACATATGTTCCCTTCTTAACTTGCTGTGCAAAAGCTCCCAGAAGAGGGACTTGGAGATTTGGTAGTATTAAGTGTGTTTGCTGCTTTCTGAACTCTTTCTTTGTTCTGGTCACAGTTAGAGTTACTCTCCCAGTGTTTGTGAAGGGAGGGATTTCTGTTTTCCCAGACTTTTTTGAAGGAGGCTCTGAGAGTACCTAGCTATTATTTACAGTTGCTTGGACCTGTTGCTACTCAGCAGAGGGTGGTATTATTTCAACTAATGACTTAGAGCCCTGCTCAGTCCCTGTGCATGTCCTCCCAGAGCAGGAGGATCAGGACCCAGTGCTCTAACTACTTTGCAAACTGTCCTTAATAGCTGTAAAAGTAATACATGCTATCGTCAGCAGAGAAACCTGAGAGTATGGGTGGTGGAAACAGCAAATAAGAGACCTGTATCCTTATCCTATCTGTGTTGTGTCTTTTCTGTGTACCTTCCCCGTTTTCCTCCATATACTGTTTGATTTTACCTATTTGTGATGTAAACTTTTTGGTGTTGTGACTATCTCTAAGCATTTCACCTTTCTTGGCCCAGTGGCTCTCAGTGGATTGAAGTAAAAGATTAAAGTGAAATCCATGCTTACAACATGTTGTTACAGTGAAGCATAAACGATCAATGTAAAAAGCTGCAGTTAACAGTTAGTATGAAGCTCTCCCTCTCTAATGTTTTACTCCAGCATCTCCTAGACAAATATCTGGTAAATCAGTGCAGAAGTATGAATCCTTCAGGTTTTATCTCTAAACTGATTTTATTTTCAGACTGTGAAATAGCTATTTGCAAAGAAGCATTTTAATGTTTGAAAATGCAGAGTTGAAAATATATAGCTGAAAAAGGTAACAAACTATTTGAATTGGCCAAAAAATTTTGTAAACAAAACCATCCATGGCTATACGATCCACAGACTCTGTTATCTGTGACCTTTTTTCCCAATTCTCTGCTTAAATAGTATCTAAGATTTCTGTAAGGAGGGCTGCTTCTGGTCCAACACCAAAACCCAGATGGCTTCCATATTCATCAAATTCTGTTTTTCTTCCTGGTAAATCTTTTTTAAGGGCTGTAGGTAATGACAGCGATTGTTATGCTACTTTACTAATATCTTCCTTCAGTGCTGGTACAGAAGCGACAATCACAGATCTGGTCCCAGAGACACCCCAGTTTCTGGTGCTTTCTTGTGCTATGAAAATACATGGAATCTGGAGAAAGAGAAGAGAATGGAAAGTTGTGGGTTTTCCCACTCAGAAAATGGATGAACCTGTGAATAAAAACTAGAGGAACCTGTAAATACAAGTAAGTAACACTTGAACATAGGCCAGTGGCAAATTTTCAGCCAAGGACAGGGAGACATCTGCCCAGCCTGCCAGTGGTATGGCCAGTTCATGGCTCATGGTGTGCTTTTTGGCAGCTGAAGGGGAGTATCTCATGTCCCCATCACTGTTATGGCTGCATCTGGTCCTGTGAATAGCAGTCCTGGGTTTTGAAGGTTGCCTCTGGAGGATGGTATGGACTAAATCAAACTGCCTTCAGCAAGTGGTAACATCAGCCTTTGCTCCCTGGACTTTGCCTCCTCTGTCTGCGCTGAATCCAGTTGACGGCCTCATGAGGCATTAAGAAAGGTGAGAGATGTATGGTGTCTGTGTGTTGCTTTCACTGCAGTAACTATGTGTTAGTGGCACTGTAAGGAGTTACATACCATACCATATAGGTTGCAATTTAAAGGCACGATCTGGTGGAGAAAGCACAGAAGGAGGGGAGAATGATGTTGAAATAAACTGATTGAGGTGGTCAGTGGCTGTGTCTTGCTAATGCGAATGTTTTACTGGACCAGCAGCATTTCCCAGCTCCTTTTAACCTTTCCTAGTTGGCTGACTTCTTGTAGAGGCTAGCCTCTTGTAGAGTGTTCACCTCTCCTAACTCCCTGAGAAATTCCCACAGCGTTTTGTGATGGATGGTTGACAAAACTTGCAGGGTGACCCAGAAGCATGCCAGGATTATTTCTTAGCAGATGTGCTCTCTGTTCAGCGATACCCCTTGCACCACATGCGTTGGCAGACAGCAACTTTTTAGCCGAGCCCTTTGGACTTGTCAGAAGCTGCTCCATGCCACTCTGCACGCTTCTTTACTGACCACCATGTTAAACTGCTTCAATCTGAGCATCTGTCCAGTCCTGGGGGGTGGTGATGTACACCCAGGTTGCAACACATAGCTGGAGATGGGCACAGCAATGCTCATGCCTCCTTGTCCCACGTTTGTCACTGAGGACCTCCACAATGAGCTTTTCTGTGTGGCTGTATGTCCTGGTTTTGGCTGGGATAGAGTTAATTTTCTTCCTAGTAGCTGCTATAGTACTGTGCTTTGGATTTTAGTATGAGAATGATAGTGATAACACACTGATGTTTTGGCTGTTGCTAAGTGGTGTTTACACTGGTCAAGGGCTTTTCAGCTTCCCCTGCTCTGCTGGGTGCACAAGAAGCTGGGAGGGGGCACAGCCAGGACAGCTGACCCCAACTGGCCGAAGGGCTATTCCATACCATATGGCCTCATGCCCAGTATAGAAACTGGGGGGAGTTGGCCGGGGGGCAGCGATCGCTGCTCGGGGACTGGCTGGGCATCGGTCGGTGGGTGGTGAGTGGTTATATCACTTGTTTTTTTTCCTTGGGTTTTGTTCCTTTCTCACTCTTGTTGTTTTCCTTCTCATTAGAATTATTTATTATTATTATTATTAGTAGTAGTAGTATTAGTATTATTATTACTATTATTATTATTTTGTTCCAATTATTAAACTGTTCTTATCTCAACCCACGAGTTTTCTTACTTTTGCTCTTCTGATTATCTCCCCCATCCCACCGGGGCGGAGGATGACCTACCGGCTGTGTGGTGCTTAATTGCCGACTGGGGCTAAACCACAACACTACCTGTGCTGACAATACACCTGCTTATTCAAGGACCAGAGTGGAGCGGGTTGTTCCCCCTCCCTCCCTTTGGGTCTTAATTCCAGCTCCAAGGTTTTCTACTGCAATTACTTCAGCAGGATGTGTAAATCCTGCCCCTAGTCCTTCAAGTGTGCCAATCTGCACATGTTCAATGCAAAAGCCTTATGTTTTGTTAAATCTGGCACTCTTCCCTGAAGGGATTGGGTCTGTGAAGTAGCTGGGAGGTGAAACTGGGAGGCCAGAGGAATTTTCCCTCCACCTGGTCTCTGCCAGCTGAGCAGGAGAAAGCTGAGCCACGCTCTGCTTCTTGGGGAGCCGCTGCAGGCCACTGATCTCCCGTGTGACCACTTCATCCTCACTGAGCTGGAGGGGAAAAAAAAATCAACAGGTATACCTACAGTGCAATGAAAGTAGAAGGGGTGGGAGGGATGGAGGATGTCAAAGCCAGACACCATTCCTGTAAGTGACACTGATCCTGCTTCCTGGCACCAGTGCCGCTGCAGAGCATAGTCACCAGTGCGTCAAGCTCCTGCTGATCCAATTTGAATGTCTACAGGTTGGGTCGGTCGCCTGTGGTGTTTGCTTAGCCCCTTACAAATGCTCCTGGCCTGGGAAACTCTCCTGTCTGCCATATCATCGCTGCGAGGTCTTGGGCGGTTCCATCACCAAAGCTGCAGCGGCAAATTGATGGAGCAGCAACAAGGGTGCTGGTCAGCCCTTGTTGCCTCTGGTGAATGTCAGCTAAAGAAAGTTAGATGTTAAACGTTTGGATACGTTTCGCCTGGTGGGCAATTACTGTATGAAAAACATAGCTTGCATCTTACTATGGGCAGAGCATCATGGATAGAGGAAGAAATAGGAAATGTGTCTCTAGTGACTTCTTGTCTGTTGACTTCTGTAGTCACATCCATGTATTGAGATGAAGAAGAGGTCTGATCTCCCAGACCCATGTGTTTCTGTCCCCACTACTGCCTGCACAAAACCTCTGCTATGACCAAGAATAACTGGTTTTGGGACACCTGCGGACAGGCAAGGATGTGGTATGGTCAACTTTTCCTGTACCAAGGTAGGTCAAAACCATTGAGAGAATGAGTCTGGGGCCATGATAACACTAGTGCCCACCTTCTCCAGGCAGCACTAGAGCTCAGGATAAGGCAGCCTTTTATGCAACCTTAAGGCTTGCAAAGTTTACGGTGGAGTTGTCTCATCTCAGCACTGGGCTTGGTCCCAAGCTTAGCCAACAGTGTAGATACACCTGATTTCATCACTGCTTTGCCCTGAAATGCCTTATGTGGCCATTCAGAATGGCAACCCTAAGAGACCTTTGACTTGCAAGGGATATATGTGTACTTGCTTAATGATAGCAATAGAAAGTTTTAGGACTGAACCCAATGCTCCTCAGACCCAAGTGAGCTCACCAGCCACTGACTGTCCTCCCCTACCCTGGTCATCCTGTCATCCAAATAAGCACTGAAGGTCTGGTCTCTGTGTGATGCTGGGATTAGCCTGAGCAAGGGGGTGAGCCAGCTGGCAAAGCAGAGACACTAAACCTGTCCTTTAGCCTAATCCGAATGACGTGTCTGATTAAAGGCGCTTGAAATGCCACCAGAAAAGAAGTCCCTGCCCACCCTTCCTACTGAAACGGGGCCTGTGATGATTTATGTGCTCTGTCTTTCCCTGCTGAATGAGCACAGCTGGTGATTTAAGAGATTTATGCTCCTTTAGCTGTGGATTTCATAGCCCTTCTCTGGGATTAGAGATGCACTCCCTTACGCTGCAGCTTGGGAAGGAGCGTGGGCTGGTTATATCCATCAGCGCACACAATATCTGAAGCAGGTCCTGAACTTTCCCTTGACACAACGCTCTGGGCCAGTAAAGCAATGAGGCTGATGCATGGTCTGAGCTCTAGCAATCACTACCTCTGTGCTGTCTCACTTCGACTCAAAGCAGATTCAAAAGCACTTAGACTTAGATCTGTGACAAGGAATAGAAACACACCTCTCTAGGATGTGCCTCTGGAGAATACCTCTCTACCCCTTGTTTTTACTCACACTCTGCCTTGCTTGAGATCCTGTACCCAGCCCCTCTAGACTGAAGTGTAGCATGGCATCTTCTCTGAGAAACATACCATTCTGTTGTCCTTTGTGCTTCCTAATGTCTGATAGCTGATAGTGTTTCATTGATCCAAATGCAAAATATAACTATGATGATGTCATTGGTGGGGGGGGTGTTTTGGTTGTTTTGGTTTTTTTGTGGGTTGTTTTTTTTTTTTTTTTTACTTTAGTGCCCCAAGCTGTCATGTGTCTGAAATGTGATTAAGGCCTGGCCTATTCAGCCGTTTCCCCTTGCTCACTGCCAAACTTCAGCTGATCGTGCCCCTGTACTTGGCACTGGTGAGGCCGCACCTCGAATGCTGTGTTCAGTGCTGGGCCCCTCACTCCAAGAGAGACATGGAGGGGCTGAAGCGTGTCCAGAGAAGGGCAACGGAGCTGGGGAAGGGTCTGGAGCACAAGGCTGATGGGGAGCGGCTGAGGGACCTGGGGTTGTTTAGCCTGGAGAAAGGAGGCCGAGGGGAGACCTTATCGCTCTCTACAACGACCTGTAAGGAGGTTGTAGCCAGATGAAGGTCGGTCTCTTCTCCCTACTATCAAGTCATAGGACAAGAGGAAATGGCCTCAAGTTGCACCAGGGGAGGTTTAGACTGGATATTAGGAAAAATTTCTTTACTGAAAGGGTTGTCAAGCATTGGAAGAGGCTGCTCAGAGAGGCGATGGAGTCACCATCCCTGGAGGAGTTCAAAAAATGTGTAGATGTGGCACTTCAGGACATGGTTTAGTAGGCATGGAGGTGTTGGGTTGACGGTTGGACTCGATGATCTTAGAGGTCTTTTCCAACCTTACTGATTCTATGATTCTATTCTATGAATTTAATCTCTTGGCATTATCTGCCACTGTACAGCTCCAAAAGTGCTTTGACTGCTCCTCAGCTCACCTGTAAGTGTTGGTCACAGGTTTTCCATCCTGCATGGGTATCTCACCATCTTGCTTGCTCTTAAATATAGCCCAACATGTGTTTGAAAGTGATGGCTTTCAAGGGTGGGTTGAATGGCCAGAGGAGACCACTGCACCATCTAATCTGACCTGGTATATAACTTCTAGTATAACATAGATTGTTTTCATCCATTTGCTTCTGAACTGAATTCCAAAACTTGGATTGGTACTGAAATACCCCATGTGGTACGAAGGAGTGAGGGAAGGCACAGCGCCCACAGCCCCTGCCCAGCCACGCTGGGCAAGCGTGGGAGGAAAGGGGAGTTGCAGATGTGAAGCCAAGCTGTTGAGGTAATAAATGAGGCAAGGCTGAGTGATCATCCTGTCCAATGAATGTTGTCTGGAGGCAATATTCTTTGACGTCCTTGACTTAATTGTCCCAGGATTGTCTACTTTGCAGTTAAATCTGTGGCTGAGTCATAGGAAAGAGGTAAGTGTGTTTTAAGGGCATTGTAGACACTTTTGCCTTTAAGGGGACCACTGCAAATAATTTTTGTAGGTAGCTCATGACCTGTATGAAGGGAAGGCAGTGTAGGTACTATTGAAAGAGGAGACCTTTACTTGAATTCTTGGCAGAGCCTGTCAGTGCAAGATCAGCTTCTTTCTAGCTGGGACAGGAATTAGGTTAGATGAAGGCAGCAACTTTCCTTGCCCTGGTGGAGTGACCTGCCTTTGGAAGACCCAGGAGAAGGAATAATTTTTGCTCTCTATGGCAGGACTTCCCCAGAAGACAGATTGAAGATGGAATTGTGTTGCTGTTTTATCTTATTTGGGGTTGCTCTTCTAGAGTTCAGTTTGCTCAATGGGTGTGATATTTTGATCAATGCAGGCAACAGAGCTAAATAGGACATACTGATAAAGTATTACTGCCTGTGAGTTTATTCTTTACCTTCACCTCAGGAAACATTTCTGGTGGTAAATGGAACACTAAAAGTGGCAATAAATGGCAAACTGTTTTGAGCACGTCCCCAGTATGCTCAGTCCTGCCTTCAAACCACAACACTTGCTCATGTCTGTGTTGGTAGGTGCCCAAATCTGGCAGTTTCTCTTTCTGTGTTGTTGGTACTGGGATCTGCTGGGTCAGAAGGTCCTAGTGATGGAAGTGCCAGGAAGAGACATGTGAGTTGTAGCATATTAAGGCATTTATTTTTGCTTCCTCTGGTCTCTGATAACATAGAGGTGTTCCCAAAGAGCCAGTGCTAACACTTTCAGGCCAATGTAACCTTTACTTAATTGCACTATTGCCATAACCTCGTATGGCCCTTTAGATACCAAGTGAGATAAGGCCCCTGCCTAGGGGAGCTCACACTCATTAACAGTGATGGATTATGACATTGACTCCTGGGATTAAGATCAGAGGCTGATAACATGGAGGAGAAGCGTTATGGGGAGGGCATTGTTCTTATCAGTTCTCACCACACACGGGGTTGAAGCAAACAATAGATCAATTTACATCACTTAATACACCCTGCTCACAACCATGTATGCAAGTGGCTGTTGACTCACCGGCAGGATCCTGTTGAAAGCTCAGTGTTCCTGTCCAGGCAAGATTAGAAAATGAAGTTGCTCCAGAGGAGGGAAGCTCCTTGACACAGAGGTGGCAAAGCGAGGGAAGCTGAGGAAGCATGGTGGGAAAGTGGGGTGAAGAAGAGATGCAACTTGGGGTGGGGCAAAGATGATGCTACAGTGTTGGAGAATAGCAGAGCATGGGGGATGAGGGGAGGATGGCCCTTCCATGAGGTGGACATTTCCATACAGTCATTTCTCTCCTCTCCAATCTTGAACCCCCTTTATGGGTTGTGACCTTTGGTCATGGTCCCTTTTGCAAAGAGATTACCTTAAAGCACAGTAGGATGGAGCCAGGGCATCAGAGAGATGAATTTTGGTCATGCTGCAGGGTAAATAAGATACCAGTAGTCTAAAGCTGGGAATTGGGTAAAGCAGGCGGGGAGGGGAACGTGCCGGTTAGGAGTGGATGTGATTAATGGAATGAGCAGTTACATCGTTTCTTGGCAGGCGGGGCAGGCGGGTTTCTCAGAAATCCCTGCTTCTCACGTGATGTCTTCAGAGAACTTAGCTAAGTTAACTAGAGAGGCTCTGCAGTCCCTGAAGGCAAACTCTTCCTGGGGTTTCCACAATCCGTTGGGTTGGGTGTGAGCTTATCTTGGTGTGTTTGAAAATCACCGTGCCTTGTTGCAGCATGTCCTTAAGCACCTAAAGAGTTAAAAATACGTGACCCTAGACTGCCCATGTTGTAGTTTCCAGCAGTAAGAGGGAAAGGAGGTTTCTCTTTCTGTTAGGGAACTGGGTGACTAAGGCCATCCACAGGCAGGCTTTCATGGAGTAGACTGCAGATAACTG
This sequence comes from Ciconia boyciana, assembly GCF_034638445.1. NCBI lineage: Eukaryota > Metazoa > Chordata > Aves > Ciconiiformes > Ciconiidae > Ciconia > Ciconia boyciana. Next base: position 16,441,860 of record NC_132937.1, read on the forward strand.
TGTCATACGGAGGGGTTTTGATCTAGCCCATGTTGGTGAAACAGAGCCAAGTCCTTGTAGGCAAAAGGCATTACTTTGTAACAGATAATCATATTGTAGAAAGATTAGTCCATGACTTAGTAAGGGAAGGAAGAACAGACATGTTCATCCTCTGAGGTGCAATAACTTATTTGCCCGTCAGGCTTGATTATTTTGAATAATCAGGCCTTTGGCCCTTTTTCTCTGAGAGCATAAACGATTCTCAGTTATCCTTTGAATGCTTTTGGATGGGTTCCCAGAAGAACTTAAATCCTGGATGGCTTCATGACACGTCTGAAAGCAGCTGTCTTCTCCAGCACTGGTATGTGGTTACCTCTCCCATGCCATGATCAGGAGAAATCTGGCTATGTGTATTTGAGGAGCACAGGAACAACCCCACATGTCTGAAGTCAGAGCTGTTTGGGTGCATTTCTTTCGTTGCTTGCTCACAGCTTCATCTAAAAGCACAGGTTTCTGCAAGTCTTACAAATAGCCATCATTCTTTGAAAGGACAATGGAACGAACGAACGTGCAAAACTTGCCGGTGTGATTATCAGTCACATCCCAAATGGGGCCTCTGTTACCTCCTTAGCTTTATTACGTAAATCTGCAACATACAGGTTAGCAGCCTCCTCTGGGAGAAGGATTGTTGTAAGGACAATGTGCCTTTCCTGCACTTCATTCTTGCTGACATTCCTCCTCTGCTATGGTAGGCTTCAAAAGTCCTTGACCTGCTATGTGCTCTAGCTTGAAGGATGGCACTGGTTTTGCCTGGACGGTCTATGTGAGTCTTGTGGATTCCTGCTTGTTTGCAGAATTGCCACCCTTGGAGGCAGTGAAATGCCTACAGCTGTGGCTTTCAGCTATACTGGAAAGGAGCTGATGGGTGGTTTGACTTGCTGTGAAGGACCATTCCACAGGTGCCAGCAGAGTTTAGGCTGAAGCTATGAATACTGCTTCCCTCTTGTGTAATTCCTTCGTTGGCACCTGCTGCTTGTTTGTGCTGAAGATGAGAGAAAACTTCAGCTTCCAGGAGGTACCAGTCAGGGGAAAGTTTTTCTTCTGGAATTTTCATTGCAGGCAAAATATAAAACATTTCTGTACTAAAGAAAAAAAAAAGCTTTCAGTATTCAGTGGAGAAAATCTGGATATCTCAATCCAACTGAGCCCATTTCTCAAGCACATTTGGTATAACTTATTTCTGTGACACCCCTCTGCTTCTTTTCAGCACATCTGCAAACATCTCAGGGATAAGGATAGATCTCCTTTTCTGCTCTGTTCTTGCTATTTTGCTCTTTATCCCCAGCATGACTTTCAGTTCACGACATCTATCATTTGGTATGTTAGCGGGCATTTGCCCTTTTGAACTAATCTAGTTCTTCTCTCTCTGCTTTGTATCAGCTTTCAGCTTTGGCTTAGTAAAATAAAAAATTATAATGTGGCAAATTCATCCCAAAGGTGTATCACTCATGTTTTGGCTAAATGTAATCTCACGCTCTCTTATGTAAAATCCCCGCTATGTTTTGCGTGGGCTGGTCTGTCTTCTGCACTGCTGTGTGGATCCTCTGTTTCCTGAATCCATTTTTTGTCTTTTCCAGTTAAACTGGTGTAATCAAACAGTGTCTTCTGTATCATATGGGTGAAGGGTGATGAAATAGTATGTAATCTGCCTGCAGGGAATCTTAACTGATTGCCTCTGTAATAGTTTTGTTGCTGTCCTAGCCCTCTGGGAGCACTGCTCTTGTACCCGGGCGGAGCAAGTCTCCGGTGCTGTGGACTCTCTTGCCAGGTCACACATCTTTCATCATTCTCCACCCCACAGAGATGAAATCATGTGCCTTTATGTGTTTCAGGAGAGAAATGAATGGTATGTACTTTCCAGTGAGCTGCAGAGGGCAGCAGGTGTTGAGTGAACTCCAGCGAGGGTCCTGCTCGTGGATGCCTGTGGATGGACCCTGCTGTGGCAGGAACGTGGGTGCAGGGAGAGCTGCAGAGCAAGCTCTGGTAGCATCTGCAGGGGCTTGTGGCTGAAGGTATTCAAGGGTTAGTGAAGTTGAAGTGGCTGGTGGTGCTGGAGAAGCTAGAATGCTTCCCCAGAGGGGTTGGTGGTGATGTCCGTCACTATCAACACACTGCGAGCAAACCAGGAAGGGGGAAATTGAAAAGGGAGCGAGGGCTCAAAGAGCCATGCATGGTGGGATGGCCAAGATGGGAAGGGGTTTCTTGGCGTGAAGGCCAGAAGTTCAATATCTCCTTAGGGGAATTCTTTTGAACTTGCAGTTTATCCAAATTGTTGCCATGTTCCTTGTCTCTTGGATAAAACTTGGGTTTATTAAACGTAGCAAACTTGCTAGCTGCTCACAGTGCCTGGTAGAGAAGTTACACACAGAGGTGTGTCTTGTTGCTAATCCACCACTGCACAACACTTGCTGTTAAGTGGGATTTCTCTCTCCAGGGAGGAAGAGTTTATATTTTGAAGATATTCTGTGCGTAGTTAGGGTTGAGTCACCTATGCAGTTTAGATAAGGGTAAGTTGAAGATAAGTGATCTGTTGGGTCATGCTGAAGTGAATTGGAGAGCTCTGTCAAGGGGGTTATCATTCTGGATCTTCCTATTCAGGTGAAAACTGCTGCTTTGTATGCAGGGAGCGCATGAACGAAGGGAAGGGTTGTATATTCCTCTGGCTGAGAGTAAAGGCAGGACACTTCAGGCAGCAGGAGGTGACTCAGGATCCTGCATTTGCTGCTGGATGCTGCCGCTTGCTGTAGGTGTTCTCTGTCATGTGAGTAGAGGAAAACAAGAGAGAGCAAAGGGAAGATGGGGATGAGTTGGGAATGTGCAGTGAAAAGTATATAGCAATTACAGATACAGGAAGTTTTCTTATTTTCTTGTCCTGCAGACGAGAAAAGGTGCACGTCAGGGGAGACAGATGTAACACAAGCTACTACTTACGTGGCCTGTTTGTCATCACTAACAAAACCTCATCTACCTTTTTTACCCACACAAAAGGTGTTCAGCATCAGGATGGCTAATGAGATGAGTGACTGGTTCACTAGGGCTGGCAGATGAAGTGACAGCATTTCTATAGACTAGCAGTGAAGAGGCCTTAGACAGATGCCCCTTGACTGCTTGCTGAGAGTCTTATTAGTGTTTTAGCATCTCAACACAAACAAATCAATGTTGTATTTGTTTCTCCCATGAAAAGTTAAACCACAGAAAATGTCATATTTTGAGTGTATAATTCCGTTCTGTTTTTCTGAAGAGTAATAAAGACCCAATTCCAGTTATAAAAGACCCAATTTAGTAATAGAGTAATAAATTCAGTTAGGCAGGGATTGTGAGGATCTAATCTTGAATTTAGGCTTAAACTGGCTGTTAACCAGAGTGATGCGGTATCTCCTGGGAGCTGTTTCGTTGTGGATGTAGACCATTTGTGGATCTACGCTTAAAGCCTAGATCTGTCTCACCTAACTTGTCTGTCATTAAAGTGGGTGTCTAGTTGCTCTAATTGAATGTGCATTGAATGTTGACCATAGACCTTCTATGGTCAACAGAGAAAAACAAGCTGTTCCTACTTAGCTAGCTATTTCAGAAAGGGTTGTAGTATTTTACTGAAGTGCTTCTCTCTCTGCCTTGAATCTCTCTCTCTCTCTTTCTCCGTGAATTGTATAAAGTGTTTGTAGCTACCAGACTACAAAGTCTGGCATTTCAACAAGAGTCTCTGAAGTCAAACGGGGTGTATCTAGGCCTTCGTGGGGCAGAGTTTGGTGAGAACCAGGCACTGCTGTCACAGAGAGCACAGCAGGAGACAAGCATTGCCTGACCACAGAGAAAGCTGAAGGGTAAAGACAGGCAAGGCAAGTTGAAAAAGAGTTCGATACATCTTCCTTTTAGAGATGAGAAAGAAAAACACAGAGGGTTTGCTCTGTATGTGTGTAGTCAGAGGCACACATGTTGGATTCTTATGCAGGGTGTTCAGTACAAAGTCATGTTCCCATCTGATTTTTTTCAGTGTAAGTCCTAGAGCTTTATGCACAGATCCTTAATGATAGTCAGGCTGTTAAATTTGTAGCTCACTGGTGTTCTGAACCATTTTTCCTGAAATATAGGAATTTATCTGCTCTTCCCTGTTCTTTTCTCCAGATGTGTGATTGTCTTGCCCTGCACATTCGATCGGCATGTGTAGGGTCTTTCATAGACATGGCAACCTCTGCAATACACATGCAGAACATAACCTGCCAGCAGGGCAGAATGTCCCACCCTGTGCATGAGTGTGAATGCCAGCACAGCTTTTAATGACAGTGGAGGAAGGAATCAGGGAGGTTACTTCTACTCACATCAGTTTGTAACGTCCCTCTCTGTTTCTTAGAAGCTGTTTTCACGTTTTGTTATCTCTTTAAATAACCTGCTCTTTCTGTGTCTCATAAGCAGCGAATAGGGAAAGGGAAGGTAGCATGAGACTGTTAGAATGGCCTCTTTAATAGAAAAGAAAGTTCAAAGATAAAGATGCAACCCTTAATTCCCTTCATTTAATTTTTTTTTTTAAAATAATCTATTGTTAGGAGACCATCCAAAGACTTTTCTATAAAGTTGAAAACTACACTGCTGGGTTGTCCTACACTTTGGTATGTTTATGTGGTACGAGAGCATAGTCAGTGCAGGATAGTGCTATGAGTAGTGCCTTCACCTGTAGCAAATCCTTTGTGCAGCAATGTAGTCCAGAGTGGCTGATTTTCTTATAGAGCATCACATCCTCCCCCACCAAAACTATATACTACAATGTGTTTTATAGCTGCTTTATGGTTGAGACACCAGGACTGTTTGCTGGAAAATTCCACTTGAAATAATTCCTTATTTTCCTTCCCAGTGCACCATGCCAGGGGCATGCTTTTCCTAGTATTATTTCTTTAATTATACTAATTAGCAAATCTGATCATTAACCTCCCACTGATCTCAGCCTTATCCAATTAAACTGATGACTGATCCAAAGATGTTTAATCTAAAGTGAGGGGATTTGTAGTTTGTCAGTTTTCCAAGCCCATGGCTCCCATCCTTTTTCTAATCTATATATTTTCATGGGAGGCAAAAAAAAGGAAAATACAGATTTTCCTAGAAAGTGTTTGCTTTTGAACTCCCAATTTTGTAATCATGTGCACATGTGGTTTTATTTTACTCAAAAAAAAAAAAAAAACCACGCTCCTTGACCTCACTGGGCCTAAAAGTGGAAGCAATTGCTCCGATGTTACAAGTGCAACTGAGCCATATTTTCCCACACAGGTACTTCTGTTTGATCACAGGATTGATTTTGTTGCTCACTTCTAAGCATTTGAATTTGTTGTGAGAAATCCTTCTCATGGCGGTTGGATATGCTCTGCATTTGGGGCCAGCTTTCAAGCTGCATCGCTCCCTAGGGCAGTTTGAAATACTGATATCGTGGGCAGGATTTCATCTGGTCTCAGACTGGATCTTGTTGTCCCAGTCTCTGAGGCTCTTGCTGGAGCACATGAAGCAACATGAGATCCTCTGTCACGTGTTTGCCCTTTCAGCCTCCCTTTCACTGGTTCTTGGTGACATCCTTCTTCAGTGATGCCCAGAACCACCAGGTTGCAGAGTTACTCGTGTTCCCTCTCCCTCTTTATTTCTGTTCCTCTTTCTACCCCAGGTGAGTGCTTCTGTGTCAGGCAAAGGGCAGGGCTTCAATGCCACTGTCTCCTGGGGTCTGCCCCTCGTGTGTGCCAAGGACATCTTTGGCCCTGATGATCGAGGCAGGGTGGGCAGCAGCCCCGCAGTGCAGGAGCTAAACCCCAGCCCATGCAGGACCAGGAGGCTGCAGTTGCAAACAGTAAGACACGAAAGGGCTCTCGCTAATGAAAAGTGCAGGAACGCTATGAAGCAAAGTTGTTTTACTTTGCATTGAAATGTGACAGCAAGTCAGCAGGGCTCAACCTCAAGGTAGGTAATTCACCCTTCAGACTCCCTTTGCAAGTGAAATGTCTTCAAATATTAGCTGGTGCAGGAAGTACTGAGGAGCCAAGAGAGGTCCACGCTGCTTGCTGAGCTGTGTCTAGGCACTGTCTGGGGGCTGCTGGTTGACAAAGGCTGGGACCGTGCCAGGGCGTGTATGCTCAGTCAAGCAGGGTGGGTGTCTGTGTGCCAGCACCTGATCCTTTTCATTTACCAGGATGGATGTAGCCTTTGGGGACCTAAGCCCAAGTCTTCTGGCCCAGTTCTATGAAATATTAAGGCTTCCAACTCCTGCTTAAACACTTTCCATTTGTACGCATGGGAAACTAATTGCCAATTACCTTGGTCTGTCTGTCCCTTCAAGAATAAGCAGAGTGAGGGTCTGAAGTCATTGGGCTGTTTTTGCTTTGAGAGTTATACTGTTTCCCCATCTCATTCAACATCTCAGGTAAGCTGAACTCCTGGTAACAAAAAAAGGCCTTACCACCTGAAGGCACATTTCCATGGCAAGACAAAGAGAAAGCATCAGAAGGATGTTCATTTGTGTCTAACAATTCACTTGCCATAGTAGCCTTTGCAATGTTTATACTCTGAGGGAGGGGGAAATAATAAAATATTTATTTTGAATGCACAGCCCTGCTTCCTCGTGGCTGGCGTCTTTCTTAGCGGGTGAATTATTCCTAGCTATGGCCAAATTGTCAATTCTACCCCTTATACTAAATGTCAAGATTCAAAAGATTAGATAATTATCAACACAAGCATTCTTTATACTGTTTATATTTCATGTACAACATGGTAAAACCAAACAAAACCTGCAACAGTCCTGGAGGATCAGATAAAGGATTGTTGCATGTCCCCAGATCTGAGCATCTAGAATGCTGCTGTGCTGCACTCATACCTCCTGGTTTCAGTCCTGCTTCTGCATCTGACTCTTGGGTCTGGTCTTCAGGTGACCTGGGCTGAACATTTCCTCTTCCCAGTTGAGCATCACCAAGGGTGTAGTGCCTTCACTGCATGGCTAAATATTGGCCTCTTGTGCACTTGCCCAAATACTGGCTTGCTGGGGGGGAGGGGAAATGAGGGCTGTAGTCCACTTCTTGATACCACTGCTGGTGTTGCCAGGATGCCCTGGGCTTTGTGAGGAAGCAGCACTGCTTTGGGAGGGGAGAGGAGTGAACTCTGCTGACAAAAAGCTGCTGCTCCTTGCTCAGCATCCCATGATTGCTTGTCTTAAGTTGTCATTCGTGCTTTCCCTCCCCTTACATCCAATAGCAAACCCCATGCAGGACTGCAAGGTGTGTGGCTGCAGCCAGGGCTAGTGGGCAGTTGAACCACAGCAGAGGGTGCTGGGGGGCAGGAGACCGGGGCAGTTCTTGACATGGTGCTGGGAGTCTTGGAGAGAATTGTGCACGTCAGACAGAAGCAATAACAATGGCACAGGAAATGGCAGTGAGGCAGTTCATCTGAGTTAGACTTTTGAATGAAATCTGTTTTCCAAGCAGATGTCATTGTTTTCAAGTGGTTTGGTGTTGTGGTGGTGGGTTTTTTTTTAAAAATTTTTTTAATTTTAGAAATGTTAAATGCAGTGCATCTCTTTTGCTATGTTCTGCTGGCACGGAGAGGGAAGTAGTCCAAGAAAGAGCCCCAAACATAAATGTTTCTTATGAGTCTGGTATCATCTCTGTGCCAAAAAGAAGAATGCAAAAAGAGTGCTTGAAAAAAATTTGTGACTTGAATAGCATTTATTTGATGTAGAGGGAGGGGGAAAAAAAGGAAAAAAGAACAATTTCAATAATAAGATAAATTAGTCCTGTTAGCAAAGACTGCGTTATGAACATTAATGGGAAAAAGCATGATACGCATATTCTGACTGATATACATGTCAAATTATCAAATAACTGTTATTTTGCATGGGGTCATGGGAAGAATGAATTCTCTGGATAGTGTAAAATGAAGAATTAATTCTGAATGATGTGCAGAGTCTTTCTAATAGCAAGACGTGGCCTTCATCTTTTGTTGTTTTTCTCTTCTATGCATATGGTTTCTTTACGGTACTGCCAAAATATCCCTGTTGCTCAGCAACAGCAAGCTGAAATAGCACCAGTCGGAGGAAATCTGCTGATTTACACTGGTCATAAAGTGTGTACTCTTACCCAAGTGCAGATTTTGACATAAGAGTGAAAGCTAGCTTTTGTAGGTTTGCCTCTCTGGGGCACACATGGTCCTGGGTTGGGAGATGTCAGTTCAGACATCAAAAGATATTCCTTTCCATCACACTTTCACAAATGGAGAGGTGCATCCTCTGGACAGAACATGACCTTGTCTGACCCCAATCTGGGGGTCTGTTCAGCATCTCCCCTAAGAACGAGTTCTCATCTGGTCTCAAGGAGGTTTCCAGCCCTGACTGTAACTCTGCAGGCACAACACTGTGCCTTCGGCTGATTGTACCTCCTGTTCAGAGGCAGACTTTGCACTTGTACATTTAAGAAGGTATTGATGCAGCAAAATGCCTTAAGTACAAAGAGCAGAAGTTAAAAGTTTGCTAAATATCCCCCATACACTGATTTCATAATTTTATTTTCCAACATCTTCTAGACTACTTCCTTAAGAGATAACCTATCTTTGAAAGAGCTTAGTGATGATAAATAGAAGAAAACTTATACCAAACTCAAAGAAGTATGAGTATTTGTTTTAAAAATCAAATCCACACAGTATTATGTAGGTATTTACCAAGTAAAACACAGCAAATGGTACATTTTTACAAGCGATCTCTGGAGTGTCAGTCATACAGAAATACTGTCAAACATCTGAAAACCTAACACTTCACCAGAAAATACTGACAGCAGTTCATCCCAAATATTTTTCACTCAGATCTTTTTGGTGTTCGTAAAAAGACATGTTTTTTTTCCCCCAACTTCAAAAATCAGCAGTACAACTATTCACAGGCTACTTTTTATTTCCTCTGCTACAAGAGGAGCAGGTTTTGTTCTGCTTTCCCAGGAGCGACATTATTGCACATACGCTAATGCCAACTGAAGGACCTGAGCATATGGAGTATTTGTGGTGAAGATGTCAGCTTCATCATGAGATGAAGTATCTCGATATGCCAGGCAGAAAAGTGGCTGAGTTAACACCCATTGAGGTGACCAGCACTGTTGGGTGCAAGGTTAGCTTCCTTCTTCCCTACCTGCAGACCCCAGGAGCCTGTGCAGAGGTGGCACAAGGCTGGTCTGCTGCAGAGCTCTGCTACATCCACCAGTCCTCCAACCATCCTCTTCCCATCGCGGTGTGGAGGGACATGGCAGAGCAGCAACTTCGGCAGCAGGCTGGGACAGTGCACCGTTTTGCTGCTTGACATTTGTGGGCTGAGGGGGATGGTGTAGGGAGAGAGGTCAAGAAGATTAACTCAAATTAGTTCTACTTGTGCACCGACTGAACTGAGACATTTTATAGCATAGGAAAGGGACAGCAATGCCTTTGCTGCTGTCCCCTCCTTTGCTAACCCATGACCAAGTTCAAGTATTAACTTTTATTAACTTTTATGTTAATCACAAGATTAACATAAAATCATGAAACTTCTTACTTTTTTTTTGTAGAAAAAGATTCTTTTTACTGGCATTTGCTTTCTTGGCCTTGGGTTTACAGACTTTTCTCTGCAACTGGGTAGGCCTGAAACATTTTTTTTCATGAAATGTTAGAGCCTAGTGTGAACTAAAACATCCAAAAGCTGGGGCTTATAGACACCCCCCTCCCTGCCATTATTGTGATTTTTACCACAAGTCTTGCAAGTGTTAGCAATGCTGCCTGCAGTTTATCTGTGTCCATCTCATGTGTGACGATTGCTAGTGCACATCACTCTCCACCTGGCTTGAGAGATCCTCCAGGCAGAATTCTTCACCACCTATTTTCTACTTAGCAAAGGGTACTCTTTATTCCACTTCTCTGCTACTATGAAGCTCTCTAAGACATATCTTATTGCCATTATAAGCTGGTTTTAGCCATTAATTAGGAGTCCCATCAGATGCTGAGAGATGCTCTGCTCTTTATTGCTTTACGTCCGATTGCTGTGATGTGGATTTCACAAACAGATTTTTTTTTTTTTTTCAATTTCTAAGTCACTTCCCTACTGCTTAAAATTCAAGTGTCTTTTCAGGCATATGTGCTTTTAAATCATTACAGGTTGGTCTCGGGAAAGGTCCTTCCAGCACAGTCCTATCTAATCAGGATAGAACAAACAAATGTGGTGGAAAAAGTCTCCCCACTCAGGAGGTGGTGATTTTTTTTTTTGGTCTTTTGACTTTGTAGCACACAAATCACATTTTTGTGGGGAAACACCTTGCACTCTTGCCTTAAAATCTGCAAAGTATCTCTCTTCTTGGGTTTTTATACCTCACAGCAAGACCGCTGATGTTTCTTCATCTTCAGATAATAAGCTTGGTTGGCTTCTGGATACGTGACTTTGGAGAGCGGTAGCTCTCCGCTCTTTGGAGAATGGCCTGACCTGGAGCCTCTGGCAGAAAGGATCTATATGTGCGCAGTCAATCCTTTATATCACTTAGCTAAGATTTCAAAGTTTAGCATGCTGTTAGTCACTTACCGAGGATCTGTTGCGGCAAGGAATCTCTCAACCTCGAGGAGTAACCTTGAGAGGCGTCCCTGCCCAAGGGGAGATCCTGGCGTGCAGCCCGCTGCCGTGCAGGAGAGCTCAAAGGGCCCTGGGCTGTCCACTATTTAAGGAGTAAGATGATTGACTTATGGTCATATTTGCATATCAGCAAGAGGTTTAGATCCTTGCTTCAAAGCAGCCAATGGCTACTTTGTTGCCATTTGTCCTCAAGGTCCAGGATAACTGGATGCAGCTATCAGGATGACTCCCACTGATGGTTACTGCTTGTGCAGGGAGCTGGGGAGCTGGGGGGGGGGGAGCACACCGCCACACCACCTTTGGCAGTGGTCTGCAGGCTGGGGATTCAGCATCCCACGCTCTGGAGGAAACCTAATTTGCCCTTGAGCTAAGCTTTCCAAAAAGCACTCGGGTAACAGAATAATGGCTGTGTTATTGATCCACATCCTGTTAACTTGAAAGTCACCTCTTATCAATAATAATTGTAAGAACAGGCAGAAGAACATTAATGCTGACAAGAGGCTGTATTTAATTTCAGAGGTGTAATTTAACAAAATAAATATGCTGAGAAGGACTTGGTATCTAATAATGAATAATGTAAGAACTACGTCAAGAGCTGCATTTCAAATTAAGAACATGTATATTTGAAAGCGGAATAAACAGATTGATCTCTTCCTTTCTTATGTGTCATCAATGTCTAACCCTCTTAATCACTCTTAACAGCTACAACATACACAGGTAAATATTCTTACAGAGTGCATACCATTTTTGGTGCCACCTACTGACTCCTCGTTAAGCCCCAAGACAATGAAGATATGAATATATATGCTTTAACGAGACTAGAAAAGTGACTAGCTAGCACTGACCAAACTTTTTTTTTCCTTGCATCATTTTCTGTCTTACAAATAGAAGATCTCTCTCCTGCTGAATGCAGGATAGTAGGTCTGAATCCCAACACATCAAGTGGGAAATAGGAAAACTTCATGTAAAGAATGAGATAAACATTTAATGCTGGTGGCAGTTACTGCAGTTCTTTCTCTCCTTTTCCTAGGGGAGCAGTTCCCTTGCATTAAGCCATGAGCAATGAACAAGTCAAAGGCTCCCCCTGATGTTTGTTGGGTGTCAGACTGGGATCTTCTCATGGGTCTTCAGTGTCTGGCTTGCCCCAGAGAAACCTCACAAGGCATCATCAGAGTTAGTCATGGGAAGCTGAGGACCCTCCTACCAATGTTCTCCCCGGGGGTTGATTTCTAACAGGCTGTTGTGGTTTAAGCCCAGCTAGCAACTGAGCACCACACAGCCGCTCACTCACTCCCCCCTGGTGGGATGGGGGAGAGAATTAGAAGAGTAAAAGTCAGAAAACTCGTGGGTTGAGATAAAGACAGTTTAATACGGAAAGCAAAAGCAGTGCATGCAAGCAAAGCAAAACAAGGAATTCATTCACTACTTCCTATTGGCAGGCAGGTGTTCAGCCATCTCCAGGAAAGCAGGGCTCCATCATGTGTAATGGTTACTTGGGAAGACAAACGCCATAACTCTGAAAGTCCCCCCCTTCCTTCTTCTTCCCCCAGCTTTATATGCTGAGCATGATGTCATATGGTATGGAATATCGCTTTGGTCAGTTGGGGTCAGCTGTCCCAGCTGCGTCCCCTCCCAACTTCTTGTGCACCTCCAGCCTACTCGCTGGTGGGGTGGTGTGAGAGGCAGAAAAAGCCTTGACTCTGTGTAAGCACTGCTCAGCAGTAACTAAAACATCTCTGTATTATCAACACTGTTTTCAGCACAAATCCAAAACATAGCCCCATACAAGCTACTATGAAGGAAATAAACTCTATCCCAGCCAAACCCTGCACATTCTCCACTCCTTAGTCCATGCCATTTACGTCATGCTCAGGTCTCACACTATCCAATACAACCTCATTAACCACTACTGCCCTTCCCATCCTTTGATATAATACATACATATCATTCCCTTAGTCTATGGACCACCCCTGTAAAATGTCTGTAAAATGTCCATAAATGTCCACAAAATGTCCACTGAGTTCATTTAGTCCATGACTTTGGGCTCCATCTCTTATGGTGGTCACTCAGGACAGGAGAGGTGGTGTGTTGCATGGAGTTACTGGGCACCAAAGCCAGCTCAGGTCGGGTCACTGCTGCACTTGCACTGCTTCTTGTAAGGCTTGTTCTCCATTGGTTCAGGTGGTTCCTGCTATAGTAATTCCCATAACATGCAACTCAAATCCCAGTTTACAACAATTTAAAGGTATATCCATTACAATCTCCACCCCTGGTCCCTTTGGACCAGACCATCGGGTTTAACACTGCAATGAATTCCTCCCCTTGCCCATGCTCCGGCTTGGACTTATCCACAGACTGCAGTCCCTTAGGGGTGTACCTGCTCCAAGCAGAGCCTTATTTATGAGCCACAGTCTCTCCAGGGGTATACCTGCTGTGGCATAGACTTATCCACAGCCACAGTCGCTTTGAGGTGCACCTGTTCCAGCGTGGCCTTCTCCATGGGCCATAATGCCTTCAGAGATATACCTGCTCCAGCGTGGCTTTACCCACAGCCACAGTCCTTCAGAAGTAAACCTGCTCCAACACGGCCTTACCCATGGCTACAATTCCTCCAGGGGTGTACCTGCCCTGTCGCAGGCTAACTGTCCTGATTTCAGCTGGGATAGATTTAATTTTCTTCCTAGTAGCTGGTATAGTGCTGTGTTTTGGATTTAGCATGAGAACAATATTGATAACACACTGATGTTTTAGTTGTTGCTAAGTGCTGTTTGCACTAGTCAAGGACTTTTCAGCTTCCCATGCTCTGCCAGGTACACAAGAAACTGGGAGGGGGCACAGCCAAGATAGATAGTTGATCCAAACTGACCAAAGGCCTATTCCATACCATATGATGTCATGCTCAGTATATAAACTGGGGGGGAGTTGGACGGGGGGTAGCGATCGCTGCTCAGGGACTGGCTGGGCATCGGTCGGCGGGTGGTGAGCGGTTGTATCACTTGTTTTTTCTCCTGGGTTTTGTTCCTCTCTTGCTCTCTTGTTGTTTTCCTTTTCATTACAATTTATTATTGTTGTTGTTGTTGTTGTTGTTCCAATCATTAAACTGTTCTTACCTCAATCCACGAGTTTTCTTACTTGTGCTTTTCCGATTCTCTCCACCATCCCACTGGGGGGGGGAGGGTGAGTGAACAGCTGTGTGGTACTTAATTGCCAACTGGGGCTAAACCACAACAGTCCTTTTTGGCACCCGACATGGGGCACGAAGGGTTTGAGATAATAACAGATTAACCAGAGTGTATTAAGGAATTTAGATCTATTAAGAGTTGCGGGCCACAATATTGATTCATCTGTTCTCGATATTGGTTTACCTGATCTGCACCATGCTCATTTTTTTGCTGTACGTTAAAGATGGGTGTTGGGTTTTGCAGTTTGCTGTGCTCTGCTTTAATTGGTGATGTTTTGCCTGCAACATTTGTTATTAAACAGTGACCTTGAGCTTAATCTGGTATCTGAGTTTTGTACTGAAGCCATTACTGTACATTGGGTACCACCTCATGGAGACAATTAGCAATTATAGCTCTTCCTCTGAGAGGTTTTTTATGGAGGAAATACAAAATGGCACCTTCGCTACTTTCTTCTACAATGTTTCCTCCTTCGTTACAATAACTTTTCAGTATCTTGAACATCCTTGGGTAGTTAAGATACATCTATTGGTATTGCTTGGGAATATTGTTTTGGTTTTGTCCAAGATTAGTAAGCAATTTAAGAATGTCATCCAGAGATCTGTCCCAAGGCCGGATAGTTATGAGTGGCAGGGTGTGTGGGATAGCATGGGCAAATGCCTAGGACGGTGGGCACCTCCAATGTTTTGGAACTTCACCCCTGAACAAGTGCAGAATCCTGAAAAATGAGTAGAATATTTGGAAAAAGTATGCTGTCACCCTGACAGTTCTAAGGAGACACAAATCACTGCAACATGCTGGGATCTGGCCCGTGCCTAGCAAGCCCTGCTCAACACTATTCAGAACCCTCAAGGGGAAGAGAAGGTCTCTGGATCTGACAGAAAAGCAAAAGGCACTGTGGCTACTCCAGCCCCTCCTGCAACAGACACTGTGGCTACTCCATCCCCCTTTGCGACAGGCACTGTGGCTACTCCAACCTCGGCGACAGATACTGCGGTTACTCCAACCCCCTGCGACAGGCACTGCGGCTGAACGAGGGAACCAACCTGTGTCGGTATCAGTCTCCCCTATACACAAGAAGAAATCTTGGAAGTGAAAGTCAGCTCGTTTAGAAAGGGAAGATGAAAGACCAGGGCCATCACAGGGAGAGGAGGAGGAAGAGGAAGAACTCATGGACGCGATGGAAACCACCCGATCCCTATCCCTGAGTGAGCTGCGAGATATGTGAGAAGATTTCAGCCGTCGTCCAGGCGAGCACGTTGTCACCTGGCTGCTCCGATGCTGGGATAATGGGGCCAGTAGCCTGGAATTAGAGGGTAAGGAAGCCAAGTAGCTGGGATCCCTTTCTAGGGAAGGGGGCACTGACAAAGCGATTGGAAAAGGGGCACCAGCCCTCAACCTCTGGAAGCGACTCCTGTCAGCTATGAAGGAAAGATATCCCTTCAAGGAAGATGTTGTATATCGCCCTGGGAAATGGACCACCATGGAGAAAGGGATCCAGTACTTGAGGGAATTAGCCGTGCTGGAGGTGATTTATGGTGACCTGAGCAATGAGCAGTTATCCAAAGATCCAGATGAAGTCCAGTGCACACGACCCATGTGGCGGAAGTTGGTACGGAGCGCACCAATCGTCGTGTGCCAACTCATTGGCAATACTGACCTGGAAAGATGGAGAGGATCCAACAGTGGATGAAGCGGCTAGTCACCTCCAGGAATATGGAAGACAGTATCTCTTCCTCCCTCGTCTGAGCTGTGGAGAAGCTGGTCCAGAAACTCAAAGAGGGTAGATCCTACTCTCCACCTGTACAGACCAGTGTCTCACCTATTAGGAGTCAGCGTTCCTCTGCTCAAGAGAGAGACAATATAGAGGGTACACACCACGGGGCACCCTATGGTTTTACTTGCGTGACCACGGAGAGGACATGAGGAAGTGGATGGAAAACCTACCTCGACCCTAGAGGCGTGGGTACGTGAGTTGCAAGGAACAACAATCAACAAAGGGGGTTCTTCCAGGAAAATTGCTGCTCTGGTTTCCAGTGGACAGTTCCCTCAGACAGAGTAAAAGGGCTGATCTTACTCCTGATTTTAATGAAGGAGCTCCTGACTTGTATATACAGGAAGTAGGTAATGACTACTATGACCAGGACTAGAGGGAGACAGGAGATCCAGTTTTTAGGAATAAAATGGCAAGATGGACGTTGTCAGATCACAATGGATGTGATCAACAAAATAACAGCCATGTCTCCACCAACTAGCACAAAGGAAACACAAGCTTTCTCAGGCATTGTGGGTTTTTGGAGGATGCATATTCCAAATTACAGTCTGATTGTAAGCCCTCTCAAGTGACCCGGAAGAAGAATGATTTCCAATGGAGCCCTGAGCAATGACAAGCCTTTGAACAAATTAAACGGGAGATAGTTCATGCAGTAGCCCTTGGGCCAGTCTGGGCAGGGCAAGATGTAAAGAATGTTCTCTACACCACAGCCGGGGAGAATGGTTCTACCTGAGCCTCTGGCAGAAAGCACCAGGGGAGACTTTGAGGTCGACCCCTAGGGTTTTGGAGTTGGGGATACAGGAGGATCCGAGGCCTGCTACACTCCAACTGAAAAAGAGATATTGGCAGCATATAGAATCATAGAATCATTAAGGTTGGAAAAGATCTCTAAGATCATCTAGTCCAACCGTCAACCCAACACCTCCATGCCTACTAAACCATGTCCTGAAGTGCCACATCTAGACGTCTTTTAAATACCTCCAGGGATGGCGACTCCACCACCTCTTTGGGCAGCCTGTTCCAATGCTTGACAACCCTTTCAGTAAAGAAACTTTTTCCTAATATCCACTCTAAACCTCTCCTGACGCAACTTGAGGCCATTTCCTCTCATCCTATCGCTAGTTACTTGGGAGAAGAGACCGATTCTCACCTCTCTACAACCTCCTTTCAGGTAGTTGTAGAGAGCACAAGGTCTCCCTCAGCCTCCTTTTCTCCAGGCTGAACAACCCCAGTTCCCTCAGCCGCTCCTCATAAGACTTGCTCTACAGACCTTCACCAGCTTCGTTGCCCTTCTCTGGACACACTTCAGCACCTCAATGTCTCTCTTGTAGTGAGGGACCCAAAAGTGAACACAGTATTCGAGGTGTGGCCTCACCAGTGCTGAGTACAGGGGCACAGTCACTTCCCTACTCCTGCTGGCCACACTGTTCCTGATACAAGCCAGGATGCTGTTGGCTTTCTTGGCCACCTGGGCACACTGCTGGCTCATATTCAGGCGGCTGTCAACCAACACCCCAGGTCCTTTTCCGCTCGGGGTAGCTTTCCAGCCACTCTTCCCCAAGCCTGTAGCGTTGCATGGGTTGTTGTGACCCAAGTGCAGGACCTGGCACTTGGCCTTGTTGGAACCCCATACAACTGACCTTGGCCCATCGATCCAGCCTGTCCAGATCCCTCTGCAGAGCCTTTCCTACTCTCAAGCAGATCGACACCCCTCCCAATTTGGTGTCATCTGCAAACTTACTGAGGGTGCACTCAATCCCATCATCCAGATCATTGATAAAGGTATTAAACAAGACTGACCCCAAAACTGAGCCCTGGGGAACACCGCTTGTGACTGGCCACCAACTGGATTTAACTCCATTCACCACAACTTTCTGGGCTTGGCCATCCAGCCAGTTTTTTACCCAGCGAAGAGTACACCCGCCTAAGCCATGAGCCTCCAGCTTCTCCAGGAGAATGCTGTGGAGACAGTGTCAAAGGTTTTACTAAAGTCCAGGTAGATAATATCTACAGCCTTTCCTCATCCACTAGGCAGGTCACCTTGTCGTAGAAGGAGATGAGGTTGGTCAAGCAGGACCTGCCTTTCATGAACCCACGCTGGCTGGGCCTGATCCCCTGGTTGGCCTGCACATGCCTGTTGAGCGCACTCAAGATGAACCGCTCCATAATTTTCCCCGGTACCGAGGTCAGGCTGACAGGCCTGTAGTTCCCCAAATCCTCCTTCCGGCCCTTCTTGTAGATGGGCGTCACATTGGCAAGCCTCCAGTCATCTGGGACCTCCCCTGTTAACCAGGAGACTGCTGATAAATGATGGAGAGTGGCTTGGCAAGCTCCTCCGCCAGCTCCTCAGTACTCTCGGGCGGATCCCATCCGGCCCCATAGACTTGTGAGTGTCCAGGTGGCGTAGCAGGTCATTAACTGCTTCCTCCTGGATTATGGGGAGTTTATTCTGCTCTCCATCCCTGTCTTCCTGCTCAGGGGGCTGAATACCCTGGGGATAACCGGTCTGACTATTGAAGACTGAGGGAAAGAAGGCATTAAGTACCTCAGCCTTTTCCTCATCCTTGATGGCAATGTTCCCCCCTGCATCCAATAAAGGAGGAAGATTCTCCTTGGCTCTCTTTTTGTTGTTAATGTATTTGTAAAATCATTTTTTATTATCTCTTACAACAGTGGCCAGCTTGAGTTCTAGCTGGGCTTTTGCCTTTCTAATCTTCTCTCTGCTTGACTTGATGAGATCCCTGTACTCTTCTTGAGTTGCCTGCCCCTTCTTCCAAAAGTGGTAAGCTCTCTTTTTTTTTTTTTTTCCTGAGTCCCAGCAAAAGCTCCCTGTTCAGCCAGGCCGGTCATCTTCCCCGCCGGTTCGTCTTACGGCACATGGGGACAGCCTGCTCCTGCGCCTTTAAGACTTCCTTCTTGAAGAATGCCCAGCCTTCCTGGATCCCTTTGCCCTTCAGGACTGTCTCCCAAGGGACTCTCTCAACCAGTGTCCTGAACAGGCCAAAGTCTGCCCTCTGGAAGTCCATGGTAGTGGTTTTGCTCACCCCCCTCCTTACTTCGCCCGAATCGAGAACTCTGTCATATCATGGTCGCTAAGCCCAAGACGGCCTCCAACCACCACATCTCCCACCAGTCCTTCTCTGTTTGTAAACAGCAGGTCAAGCAAGGCACCTCCTGGTAGGCTCACTTACCAGCTGTGTCAGGAAGCTATCATCTTCCACACATTCCAGGAACCTCCTAGACTGCTTCCTCTCTGCTGCGTTGTATTTCCAGCAGACATCCAGTAAGCTGAAGTCCCCCACGAGAACAAGGGCTAGTGATTGTGAGACTTCTGCCAGCTGCTTATAGAATGCTTCATCTGCCTCTTCATCCTGGTTGGGTGGTCTATAACAGACACCCAGCAGGATATCTGCCTTGTTGGCTTTCCCCTCATCCTTACCCATAAGCGCTCAACCTTATCGTCATAATCGCCGTGTTCTACACCATCGAAACACTCCCTAACATACAGAACCACCCCACCGTCTCTCCTTCCTTGCCTATCCCTTCTGAAGAGCTTATAGCCATCCATTGCAGCACTCCAGTCGTGAGAGTCATCCCACCACGTTTCTGTGATGGTGACTAAGTCATAGCTATCCTGCTGCACAATGGCTTCCAGCTCCTCCTGTTTGTTGCCCATGCTGCGTGCATTGATGTAGATGCACTTGAGCCGGGCTATTGATTTCACTCCCAACATTGGCATGCCACCCTTAGGCTCCTCTCTAGTGAGCCTGGTTACATCCCCTTCCCCCTTCAAACCTAGTTTAAAGCCCTCTTGATGAGCCCCGCCAACTCATGGGTGAGAATCCTTTTCCCCCTTTGAGATAGCTGAACTCTATCCGTCGCCAGCAGGCCTGGTGCCATGTAAACATCCCCATGATCAAAAAAACCAAAATTCTGCTGATGGCACCAGCCTCTGAGCCATGTGTTGAGCAGGTGAGTTTCCTTGTTCCTTTCGGTATTCTTCCCTGCCACTGATGGGATTGAGGAAAACACTACCTGTGCTCCTGATCCCTCAACCAATTGCCCCAGTGCCCTGAAGTCCCTTTTGATCACTTTTGGACTTTTCTCCGAAACCTCATCATAGCCAACCTGCATAACCAATAGCAGGTAATAATCAAAGGACCGTACCAGACCAGGGAGTTTCCTAGTAATGTCTCTAACCCAGGCCCCAGGGAGACAGCAGACTTCCCTGTGGGCTGGGTCTGGTCAGCATATTGGGCCCTCTGTTCCCCTCAGAAGGAAATTGCCTATGACAATTACCCTCCTATTTTTCTTAACAGAGGCAGTCGTAATACATGGGGCTGGCTGGCTTACCCAAGGCAACCCCCTGGATGGACCTTCACCTACATCCTCATCCTCATTTGCCTGGCCCTCAAGTTCCAGAGCCCCATATCTGTTGTGTAAGGGCAACTGGCAAGGTGAGGGAGGCTGGGGGGTCCACCTGCCGCCCCGAGCAGGGACCTGTTTCCATTCCCCCCCGTCTCCTAGGTCCTCTCCTCCTGCTGGGTGGCAAGAGGGTAGGGGATCCTCTGCTTCTTGTGGAGCCTCTATCAGCTGCCTTGGCCTCAGGGATGGTAGGGTGTGGCTCCACCAGTCTATCTCCCTCTCACACTCCCTGATACTCCTTAACCTTTCCACTTCCTCTTTCAGCTCTGCCACCAGGCTGAGCAGATCATCCACCTGGTCACACCGAAAACAGTTGTTGTCTCTGCTGCCCTCCGGTATGAGTGACAGGCTCAGGCACTCCCTGCAGCCAGAGACCTGGACAGCTTTCATTTGATCCCCCAGCCCTTGAACAAAACTCAGAGCCAGGCATCTTGGAACAAGCTTTCTCAAGGAAGTCTTGACTTGGTTTTGCATGGAGTCTCTCCCTGGGAGGGCAGGATTTCTTTATGAGATCTTGACATTGTGCATTAACCTGCAACATCTACCAGCTCTGGTGAGAAGGCTGCCTTCTCTTTGTGCATCTGCAGTGCTCTGGCATGGAGATGAGATAGGAGTGGATGGGGATGAGACAGGACTGGATACCAGAAGCATTCAGCTTTTCCCTGGGCTGTTGTACTGACTGCCTTTTGGCACTTGGGCAAAGCAATTAAACGAAACTTGAGGTTTCTTTACACGTGTGGAGGGCCCTTTTCTCAACTGCTTCAGGCACAGAGTATAAACATATAATTATCTCAGAGGTGTTGAGGGCTGAGCTGTGGAAGTTCATACAAGCTCCGAGGATGAAAAGTGGTAAGTGGTGATTGTAAGTGGCCTGTTTCAGTGGGAGCCACACCAAACCCTTAAGCAGACAGTGTCCCCTCTCCCAGGTCAGCTCTGCCTTTTGGCTGAATTGTTCTCCAAGTCTTGGTGTCTTGCCTGACAAGCCAGGAAAATATACACTATTCAAATCTGCTGTTGGAAACAAGACCTTAGCTGATACACTACTTACCACAGACAACATGTTAGTCACTGTTGCTCCCAGATAGGCACTGAAGAATGCTGTGAAAAAGAAAGTTAGTTCCTAGTGAGTTCAGTTGCTCATGGAGGAAACCAGCAAGGACAAACATCTCTCACATTGCCTTGGGTAGCTCAACCAATATTTATGACCATGCCTGGACAGACCCCTCTTAAAGCTCTTTCCTGTGCACTGTGTCCCCTCCAACCCAGAGCTCATGGAAAAGGCAAAACAAAAAAAGAAGTGGAGTGATGAAAAGTGTGACTCTGGAAACAGAGGCTTTTGAAAAATGCAGTGATGTAGAAAGTATGTAGCTTGATGGATGGGGTTACATCATAGGAAAATAACCCTTCCACCCCCATCTCTCCTGCCTCTAGGGCTAGAAGGTGGGTCAACGAGATACAAAGCTAAATCTTTTTTATATGAGCACTGAATGAGCAATAGTTTCACTCCCAATCCACAGTTTCACTGTGATAATGAAATTTCATATGGAATTGCCTTATAAATAATTCTTCAATCATTCTGTGTTGCCTAGCTCATGCCTTTGGTATCCAGTTCAATAGACTGGGGAAACTGTGCTGTCTAACTCCAGGTGCAGACTGATCTTGAGCTCCAGTTTTCTCAAAGTTTAGATATGTCCTTCTCCAAAGAAGGAATTTGAGCTGGTATCTGTGATTGGAAAAAACAGTATAATTCATCCAGCAATGTTGAACAAACACAATTAAAGCCTCAAAACTAAGCATTTAATTTCAGAGACCTTCGTTAATCAGTGTCCACTGATTGCATCTCTTGTTTTGAACAGCACTCTTGGCTGAAAGTGAAAGCACTGCTTTTATTTTGTCAGGGTACATTAGAGCAATGGCTCCAACATCCGGCTCCATCATTCATCAGTCTCGCCTAAGTCCGTCTGCCTGTCTAGAGGTGGCCATCTGGCTTCAGCCCACCTCCAGTATAAATGCGTCTTGTCTCAATTCAAAAGAAAACACAGCAGTAGTGAAAATCCATAGGGTACGTACCACAGGCAATTGCCAGCAAATGTGTCTGCCAGGTGAAAGCGTAGAACATGCCTCCGATCACAACGCATGAGAGGGAGCTGTTGTAGCCCCGCAAGCTGGAGTAGATTTTGCTAAAAGGTGTTGCTAAGCTCAGTGCTGCAAAATAAGTCAAAGATGTGTCATTCCTTGGCCAAAGAGATAAAAGCAGCTAGAAATGGCATTAATTCAACTTTTTAGGGCTGTAGCCTGCATATGTACACCAAGTTCCTATTTGTAGTCATGTTGCTATGGTCTAAGACTAAAGCCACTTTAATCTAATGCAATCGTAGCAGAATTTCCCTGGTGCTGCTGAGCTGAATTTGGCCATACGATTTCAGCAGAAGATATACGAGTGAACGAGCATACATGTGAACTCTAAATGCATCCCTGAGGCCTGCACGTTCAGACTGATGGCTATGGCTTTCATTAAGCTGCTCCTAAAGCCATCAGAATATATTCAGAAATGAAGTACTTAATGATAAAACTTCATTTCAGCCAAAAATACTCTTCTTTCTTGTGATCATTTCCACCATCATAAAATGAGGTAAGAGAAAGGGGTAGTCAATCAAAAGAATTCTTAAAACAAAGGTGTATACATTTTTTTTTCCAAGCAGTGATTCTCCAATGGAAGAAACATTTGTGGCTGTAAATGCTCCACTCATTGCAGTTCCTCTTTTATTCTCCATGCTTTTATATAAATCTGTGACACAAGTCAAATCCTTACCTTCCAGCATCCCCACTGCTGATCCAATTGCCGCATGCAGACAAATGAGCAGAGAAGAGATAAATAAAGCAATTAGGAAAATTCCCCCAGTCCAGAGGTTATCAATCACAGCCATAAACCTGACCCACCCCGACTGGAATGGATTGCAGGAGCTGCAGGAATTAAAAAAAAAACCACAGTTTGTTATTGGCGTCGTAATTTCTTTTTTTTTTTTTAAATCTATTTTTCTTGGCCAGGTTTGTGTTCGGCATTTGTTGGATGCAGTCTCTCTTTCTGGACTGTAAGTGGAAAGTTTGAACACTTCTCAGGAGACAGCAGGGCATTTCCACAGGGTTTCCCCTTCGATGAAAATGAGTCATGCCTTGTTCCCTAGCCATGAGCTCCTCTGCTGGGTTTTTGCTCTAATATCAAAGCTAAATGTCTTTTGTGAAAGGACTTGGAAGGGTTTGCTCATCATCTTTACACGTGCTGCTGACTTGGCCATTTTTGCATGCTGTTATGGAGCATGACAGTGAATCTAGGAAATGGAAGTGCTCAGATAGATGATGCCTTTGAGAAGATATTTGCTTCTGAGTGGGCAGATCCGAGGATGAAATGGCCAATAATGGCTTGGCCAGAATTACAAGACTTTACTCAGATAAGACTGGATCCCTGATGTGTTTACATACCTGAAACTCCCTTGGGATTCACTAGGAATATGAATGAGACTTGCTGGGTTGGTGGGACAGACCCCAACTTGGTTACAGCTTAGAGATGGTTTTAAGACACTTTTTGTCAAAATATTGTGTTCCCCCACATGGAACAGTGCATTTATGGTCCCCATAAAATTATGCACCATGGTAAACATTCTTTTAGAAATGTCACTTGTGGATTGCTATTTAGTGTCAATTAACTTCCTTTTCTTAATCACTCCCTGGGAACCCCTCAAAATAGTCCACTGAACTGTAGGGGAAAGCTATTACTCTGGTATCTATGTTGTTTACCACACTATGCAGGTGAACAAATTTTTTTATTTTAAAGGTCCCACTTGAATATTAACTAAAAATATGTGAACATGTGCCTGCACCCAAGTTTTTAACTGTTCTTCCATAGTAATATCTGCTTTCTCATTTCTAATCAGAAAGATGCAATTTTAAAAACACAGTACTCTCTACATGGAAAATTAAATTAACCTGTGAGTTAACTGGTAGTCTCAGCACAACCTTATCTATGGGGTGCTGATCAGTATACACACAGTAATGGTTAATTAAGTTTTAGAGGCTCTTTGAAGATTATAATTTAGATCCAACTGTAAATGAAATATACCAGATACCAAAAAGATTCTTATTTTCAAGCTATCAAAAATGTCAATTCCTAGAGTAAACCTTTGTGTTTTGGATAATAGCTATCTTATAAATGCAATTTTGTATTGCCAGGCCATAATGCAGTAACATAAAGGAAGATAATATGATTCTATAGTGGTTTTCTTTGTAAATGGAGAAGGCTATTATCTTTAGGGCATCCTACCATTGGCATTTCAGCATCCATCCAGGTGATGTTTGGTGTTGCTGTTGCGGGCTGAATGACAGTTGTAGGGAAGAAGAGATTATGGGGTCCTGATGCAGCCAGATAGAGGGTCAAGACCAAGTTGAAAGGCAAGCTGAAAACAGGCAGATCCCACTTACAGAAGACTGAGCCTAAAGCGCTGGTGAAAACAGGGCTGAAAGAACAACAAAATGGTCTCAATAGGAGCTTATCAGCTAGGCAAAACGAAACACCAAACGAACACCCACCAAAAACGAACAAAAAAAACCCCTGCAGGAAATTCACTCTATTTTTTTAAAAAAAGCTGTTTAATTTCCTCAGTCTTTCTGATAAAATCAGAGATATGCTAGGGTCACTTGGTAATTTCCTACCCTTCCCAGGGCAGTTAGCAATGTACAGATTCCTGTCATGTTATGCAATATATTGGGTGAATTTGGTGTCCATGAAGGAGCCAAGATCCTCCACTCATGTGGAGGATCCAGTGATTTAATGGAGTTATTCCACAGCTCAGTCTCAGTGCTTACTTTTTGGTTTTTATTACTTGAAGTGGACTGAATTTAGGACACCTGTATCAGGTCTGAGCGAACTGTAAAGGTGGCTGTGTGTCCTTGTTCAAGCTTATGGATCAGAAGTAAAGGCTGACATCAGAGTTGTGCTTATTACAGTGAGTATAACACTACATGAACTTCAGGCAGACAGATGATGCGTGGTTTAGCAATCTCCAATTAGACATTTGGGGGTGAAAGACCAGCTTTCAAAATTTTTGCTGTCCAAATACCTAGCCAATTATGGTGTCATGTATATAAGTAAAGTATTATTAGTTGTTTGTTTTCATTAGCATCAACCATCATGTCTTGGGACCAGTGAACAGCTTCTGTGCCTGGAGAGGTAAATTTTCATGACATTTTTATATGGTGGTTTAAATAGATGAAACGCTTGTAGTTGTTGGTGATAGGGAATGGTTAAAATAATGTTCCTCTTGAGACAAAAATTAATTGATGCATCGCAGCAATATGGCTAACATTTAGGGCATTGAATTACATATGATCAGCCATCGATTTTCCTTTTCCCCATTGGGTTTATTTGTGATTATGTGGGTATTTTATTTGTTTCGGGATTACATTCAAGTTTAAAAATGCAAATAATGATACAGATTTAGTAGCACATATGTGCCAGTTGTGTTTCTTTCCCACTGTAGTCTGTATAGTGCGTAAAAATACAACAGCTCAGTCTCAGTGTGGGGACACTGGGACTGGAATAAGAAGCAGAGGAGCCATCCGACTTACCACGTCACAGACTGTCGCGGATGGAGTGAGAGTGCACTTCACTCGTAAGAGAGAAGTAAAAATATAGTTTATTGATACAGAATAGGGAGTTAACAAAGTTCAATGCGACAGTGTTTTAACAAGATTCAATGGCAAGGCACACTTGATTATTTACTGCATAGAGGACAGGGTCAGACAAAACTGTCAGGGAGACCCTCCCGTTGAGTCATGAGGTTCAGAAAAGGACCCCCTTGCTTTCTAAACTCCTTCTCAGAGAGGAGTCTAGGTGCGGCTAGATCCAGTCCTAGTCCCAGACTTGGTCAACGGTTTATATCTAAAGGATTATATGTGCGCAATCAATCCTTTATATCACTTAGCTAAGATTTCAAAGTTTAGCATGCTATTAGTCACTTACCGAGGATCTGTTGCAGCAAGGAATCTCTCAACCTCAAGGAGTAACCTTGAGAGGCGTCCCTGCTCAAGGGGAGATCCTGGCGTGCAGCCCGCTGCCGTGCAGGAGAGCTCAAAGGGCCCTGGGCTGTCCACTATTTAAGGAGTAAGATGATTGACTTATGGTCATATTTGCATATCAGCAAGAGGTTTAGATCACTGCTTCAGGCAGCCCTTGGCTACTTTGTTGCCATTCGTCCTCAAGGTCCAGCATAAGCTGGATGCAGCTATCAGGATGACTCCCACTGATGGTTACTGCTTGTGCAGGGAGCTTGGGGGGGGGAGCACACGGCCACACAGACACCAGTGCTACCGGCAGCAGAAGCCACCAGTGGTAGTCTCCCTTAGCAGAGAAGACGGCCATGAGCAATCCCACCAAGACCCCATTATAGCCGTACAGGCCTGCTGCAATGGCTGATCTATGTGAAAGAAACAACCATCTTGAAATCTTCTCCCCTGTGGGTGCTTTGCTCGCATCACCCCCTCCCTCCCCATGCAGTTGTGACTCTGTGATGATGACCTGCCAAGGCTCATGCACCGACCTTCAATTTCACATGCTTGAGTCCCATGTCCTCTCAGCCCCAGCTACCCCTTCTGCAATTATGTCCAGTGTCCCTTTGCATCAGATGCAGCTGGTGGGAAGATCTGTCTAGTCCTACCAGACCAGATACATAGCCAGTGAAGGCTAGATACATGCTTTTCACCCATGTCGCTTGTTTAACACATAAGTCAGCATTGAAGTGACAGTCTGGTTTTGAAGGGGAAAAGGATGGACTTACCTGTCCTGACCCAGAATAAGTGCTGTTAAAGTTGAGACAACCGTTCCTAAACAGCCCGTGAGTGTCCACCATGGGTTCTGCACCAGGAAACCAGCAACTACAATAAGCCCACTGAGGGGGTTGTTGACAAACATCACCTGGGATATCCCATGCAGCACCCAGTCAATAAATTGGATCATGAGAGGTTTATCTGGAAGAGATCAGATTAAATAATAATAATAATAATAAAAAACCCCAACAAAATGCACAGATGATACTGATTCGTGATGGCTTTTTTGAAACTCAGGAAGAGTTTTGGCAGTGGAACTTGGCAGCATGACTGAAGCAATGAATCAACAAGACTGTAAAACCTGACTGGGATTTATTATGGTCTATACTGAAGTCTTACAGCTGGAAAACTGAGATGAACAGTGTGGTTGCCAGTCCCCTGTTATAAAGTACCCTGGACCAGTTTCATATGAACCAGCTAATTTATGATGTCTGTGCCTCAGATGGCAAATCATGTGTGTATCCTGTTGCTGATTTATTATGGGGACCAAACACACCTACCTATGTGTAATTTAACTTCACAGTGGCATTAGGCTTGACAGAAATTGCTCAGCTGAAAGGACAGGGAGCATTATGAAGAATGGCAGAGCACAGAATAACCATCCCGGGTTATGTTCTGTGGGACTAAATTTGCTTTGTACATGACATGTTGGAGGTAAATGTCATCTCAGTCATCCTCAGGATTTAAGCAATATGTGAATCTCTGCACAAAGCTGATTTTTTCCCTACAAAATGGAAATAAATCAGGGCAGAGGTAGTTTCTGTAATACTTCAACTTGAATCACGTTACTGAGAAGTTAGTTATTACTCCTTTGATGTAATTCTTTGGAATCCCCTAATTAGTCATGATGAAGTAGCTTTACCTTTTAGCCAGGCTCCAAATTCCTTCATGTCTCCAGTGATGTACCCAACAGCTCTGCAGACTCTCTTCCCAGCTTTGCTCAGTGGATTCTGCTTTATTGGTTTTCTTTCCCCCTTGGTTTCTATCTTGACATCAACATTATTTTCCATGTTGATGTTCTGACCCTTTGGTAAAATTCAAGGGGAAAAAAGAGAGTTCATTACAATGCCTCTTACCGATCCCTGTTTATTCTCTCTACGACATATTATTGCTCACCATGTGTTATTTTGGAGCCAGAAAGAGGAAAATCCTTGCTCTGAACACCTGATTCTCAAGTGTCCATGAGCACATTCTCTCTTCATGTGCTCTTGGGACCCTGCACTGTCCTTCCAGACTTTCATGCAGTCATAGACTTGAACACCAGAAGGAACCACTGAGCCTTGTGTCATAGCAGTATTTCACCTGATTTTAACACCCTGCTCAGCTATACCATGTTTTCTAGAAACCAAGCAGCTCTTGATTTAAAGGGCGACTTCAAGAAGAGCAAGACAGCATTAAGAGACACTAGTTTCACATAAGTTAAAGCTTACCTCAAGATTCAAATTGATAGAAGTTGAACACAGAGGTTGTAGAAGTTGAACCACAATCTAGGAAGCTGCTTCAATGATTAAGTTTCCCCTGCTGCTTAACCCATATTTCCAGTTTGAATTTATCCATCAGCCATCAATAATAGGTATCTAAAGTTAGGTTTATGAATCTCTATACAGTCACCTACTGGGATCAGCTCAACCTTTCTCAGGAGCATGGTCTTAGCTTGAGGGTTGTTTATAGTGCCTTACTCCATTACTCACATACATACATACAATTTTTTTCTGTGTTGAATTGTACTTTTAGCTGCCCCATCTTTAGAAGTACCCAGCACCGATTTAAGAGCTTAAAGGCCACATTCAGAGTGCTCACTTTCCATTCTACCTTAGTCATGTTGCCGCCTTCTCTCTGCCAGCGGCCACATAGGGTGTTACGTGGTCTGCACCAGCCTTTGCTCTTCAGCATAAGACAAGGTAGGTGACCACATATTAGGATCTGTAATGAGAAATCCTCAGGGACTAATGAAAAGACTCTTATTAAATTTAGCAGGCACTATATCAAGACTTAAATAAGGTAGGGGAGCATTATAGGCCAAACAGAGGTGTTTAGGCCTAAATAAGGTGTTTGAAACATCCACGTAGAACTGGCAGAGATGGGGTCCCCTATGGGAGACATGCCCTTTGGATTGGGAACTGCTGGAATACCCTGTGGCACCTCATACAGCTCTAGACAGCTTAATTCAGGCACATAGATCAGAGACTTTCACCTAGCTGTAAACACTGGAGTTTAAAAACAATGTCCTATAGACAATTCATTATTTGTTTAAGGGCCTATTCTCAATATGAAGTCAGCAAATTTAAAACAGCCAAACCTTTCCCTGGAGTGTATTCAGTTTCCTGAAGAGTAGGACTAATTCTTGGTAATTGTCAAGACAAAGAAAACAAGACAAGATACGTTATTGAGTGAACACAGAACCAGGGCTGCTTCAGGTCTCACTGGTGAGTAACAGCTTGTGCAAGAAGTAAAGACTTTAAGTTGTGAGTTAATAGTCTGAATAAGATGATACAAGCACGTTGTTATTGGAGTTAGTCCTTGACTCACTCACAACTTCAGTAAAAGCCTTCTTGGCAGCTGGGGAAGAGAATTCGTACTTCAGAAATACAGGTGCTGAGCACTTAAGCTAAAGCAGCCTCACCCCTGGGCATTACACTTGCAGCCTCAGACGTGGTTAAGCAGCTCTGAGTCTTTGTGGGGGAACGGCTGGTTAATGTACATCCTGGCCAGTTTCTTACTGTATGTTATTGGAAGGCTGATGGTGACATTTCAGGAAGTAGTAAATATTTGCACAAATAATAAATAGACATTTTCTACCTTCTGGAAAGGCCCTGCTAATGCAAGGATAGGTTCCACGTGAAAGAGAATGAAGACAGGACCAGTACGTAGAAGAGTGTTGAATTTGACTTTGTAGGACACAAAGGAAAGGAGGTTAGCTAGAGGAGGAAGAAAAGAAAAGGATGAGAGTGTTGCTAGGGATGGTGTCTCGGTGCTGGAAGGCTTTTTCCTGGCTCAGTTATAATTCATTACCTTGATTCATTAACCTTCGCTTTTCTCATATTTTATTCTGAAATAATGGAATAAGTGAATTGGATGCACTTTCAGTTAAATCAAAATTTCCAGCCAAGATTAATGCTCTTCATTTGGTGAAAGTGCATTTACATTTTCAATTTAAGGAATCTTCCTCTTTATGTAACTTAGGCTTTCTCTGTTGCTAATCCGTAAAGTCAAGGGCTGTTGGATTTGCATTTGCAGAGTGATGCTGTGTGTCCCATGCTACCACGCCCAATATGTTTCCCTGCGTACTGAGTGAGGAGCTGTTTGCATCACAGGAGTCTGGAGACGTCCTGCAGCGTGGGATGTAACGTGCACGTGAAGTGTCAGGGTCACTGTCTGGCCCACTCACATGGTGGAGAAGAAAACGGGTCAAGTTGGATGCCCTAATTCATCAAAACTTTGAGTTGCTTTGCCATAGGAAGGCACCTAAGCCTGTACTGAACTTGCCAGTGAAGCCATGTGAATTCAGTGCTTTGCTGAATCAGGACCAGAATGAGCAGGAAAGGACTTCTCCCGTGGTGAGTGCCTGAGTGGAGTTTCATTTCTTTCTTGTGCAAGGTAATTTTTACCCTGGGATATATGATAATTATATGCTTTAAGCCCCTGGGAGGTGTGAAGCCTTTTATCTGCTGTTGAGGCTATTTGGCAGTGCATGGGCTGTGCTGCTGGCATGGCAGCTGTGTAAGGCAGTACTGCATGGTGCAAGTGTGAGACCAGAGAACTCCTTTGCTCTGCGTTTTCATGGGCAGAAATGAAGTCAGCTCAATGCACTTGGCACAGCAAAAAGACCAGGTGAGTCACTTCCACCAACCTGGCTTGAACTTCACCCCCGATGGAGGCTGCGTCAATATCCTGCATACCTGTTCTTCCAGAATATTCAAAATCACAGTGATTAGGGGATGATCATGGGTACTTCCTGGCCAGCAGCACTGGTCAAACTCATGTTCATTATGTCCCGGTCTATCAAATGATGTGTCTCTCTAGAGAGGGATCACATGAACTTTGGTTCATCTCTCCTGTCACCTTATATATGCTAAAGGAGAAGAAAATCATTATGAAACACCCCCATCACCTGCAGAGCAACCTGGTATGTAATGGGTAGGCTAAGAGCACCTTTGGTTTCAGGTGGGGTCTTCACAACACTGTAAAGACCCAGATCCAGCTCCACTGGCTTCACTGCCACCCCAAATCACATCCCAGGTTCTGCGTGAGGGCTGCCTTCTGTGTGTGGTGGTTCAGCTATCACCACAGCCATAAGGCTTGTCCCATCTGTCCAGAAACACAGAGCATGGAGGACTTGCGCTACTTCTACTTAGTTGTGCAAAGACAGTATAAAGGAGTAGTGAACCACTTGGAAACCGGCACCAGCATAGAATTTTTTTGGCATTTTAAATAATTTTTGACATTGTAAGAAGCAGTGGCTGCCATATATGCTCAGATTAATGATCTGCTAACATATTACCCTGTTTTAGGGAGTAGGCAATAGCAGCTATTTAAGAAAGGACAGAAGACAAACAGTATCTTATCCCAGAATAATGGGGATGCTCAGAGAATTTTGAGACAGTGATGTCTGAATTTTAATTCAAGCTGAAATGTGCATGTTCTGACAGGGAATTGCATGAAGGCCAGTCTACACCAGGTCTTTTGAAGACCTGCTATTGAAGTTACGTTAACATGTGGTTTTCAGTCAAAGTGGGCTTTTTTTCCTAGTGCACAAAGGAGGGAAATGAAAATAATTGTGAAAGGACTATTCTGCTGGAACAGCCTGCATGACTTCTGCAGGGGGGCAGGATTTAAAAAAAAAAAATTTTTATTCCTTATTTCTATTATTCCGGGAAAGTGTTTTTTGATCTCAGATTCTTAACTAAAGACTGTGTAAGCCCTGCATTCAGACACACAGCTTGAAGTGCACTGCCTGATCTCATGTATGCTCTGGAGAGGTGCTCCAGACAAGCATTTGGTAGGAAATGCGTGCAGGCCTCTGATGCTGGTGTGTAACTGGTGTGATACAGGAGCAGCAGGACCCAGGCAGAGAGAGTCTGAACGTGAGTTTAATTTCTGTGGTGCAAAGACTGATTTGTGCTCTGCTGCAAGTGCAGAGGAACTATGTAAAACTATTTTCCCATAGTGTACCACGGAAAGCAAGAGCTAGATTTGGGGCATTGCTGCTTTTCCCCAGTGATTCCAGATGTTTGCTGCCTCCCCTTGCCTAGATATCTTTGTGCTGTTGGATAATATCTCTCTGCCATCCTTGCTAAGAATGCTCACATAAGCAAGAAGGAAAGTTTTGCAGCTAAAAGTATCTAAATACTTTTGTATCAGCTATGAAATGGAACCCGTGAGAATAGAAAAGAAAAAAAAAAGATGTTTTTCTTACATGAAAATGAAGTCATCACAGGGCCAAGAAGCTAATCTATTGTTTTTTTAATCATCTTTTCAGAGTCAAAAATGTCCTGTAGCAAAGTACTGATGTTATGCAACTTCATGTCTCCCTAAATCAATTTCTCTTCCACTTGTGTAAACTTCTTCCATGTCACGCCATAGTTACGGCATCTCAGTAATGCCTCGTTAAAGCTGCAGCGAAGCAGGCTCCGTGCTGGTGCTGCACTCCTGCAACATCTGGCCTGCAAATACTTTTTTATTCACGTGCTGAAATGGAGACAAGCCTGGTCACACATTCATTATGTGTTATGCACGGTAAGAGCAGTGCTGTGCTTGCAGCTGGGAAAGGAACAGAGGCTTTTATTTGGCTAATTGTTTTAATACTCCCAGGTAACAGTTATTTCCAAGCTAGTGCCTGTGTTGCTAGGTGTTCGGCTTTTATCTCTGAAAATGCAGCAAAGTTATCTAGTACTTTCTCTTCTTTCTGGAATTTTCCTCTCTCCCTGACAAAATCCAAGTTACTCTGTAAATCAAGAGGATTTAAATTACCATATGCTATTTCTTGCCCAAGGAATGGGCTACTGCACAATTACAGTCATTGTATCTTGCATTCCCTGAATTGTTGCTGTGAAGTGTGCAGGCAGCCAGCTCTGTGTGCAGCATGTTTTTAGAGGAATTCCTGCATCCAAGTACAATAGGAGGAAAGGGCCACATTCTCTGCAACTCTGATTCCAGCATAGCCTGGGTAATGTTACCAGGGGTTTAGTAAAGCTGGGTAGGTATAGTGTTGTGTTACGTATAGGAACACACGCATGCACAAGGACACTCCCCAAAACAGAGAGATTATAATGCACTTGACCCTCACTGAAAAAAACGTTCAGGTTTTCCCATAGAAGATACATTTCAAAGCATTAGTTCAAAAGAAAGCTCATCCCTCAGATTCAAATATTCATTAAGCCCATTCGCAATTCAGTTTTCAGAGATCTGTCTCTCGGGGACACAGAAATCCGAGATACTATCACATGAACTGCATATTATTACTATCTGGGCATTTTTCATTTTGCAGAATAGAAAGGCGG
Organism: Ciconia boyciana; assembly: GCF_034638445.1. Taxonomy (NCBI): domain Eukaryota; kingdom Metazoa; phylum Chordata; class Aves; order Ciconiiformes; family Ciconiidae; genus Ciconia; species Ciconia boyciana. The sequence continues at coordinate 16,475,244 of NC_132937.1, forward strand.
TAAACGGAGATGTGAAAGAGTTCCAGGTTTTGTTTTTTTTTTTTTCTCTTTTTTCTCAAACCTTCAGCCAACTGGGCTAAGTAGTTCTAATAAATCCTCACCCTGCTAGAAAATTCTCCGTAATTGACATTCTTGTGACATTCCCCAACCTCTGTGCTCCTCTTGAGCCTTAGCTGCTCTCGCTCCGAAGGACTGTTCAAATGCTGTTAGGTGTTTTGGGGAGAGGAAAGATCCAGGCAAGTCAGTCAGTAACAGGGTGCATGTTTATTGCTGTGCATTAAAAGGAACGAACAGAGTGCTCTTACCTCTCCGACGAGTTCAGGAGTAGCTGTTGCTTTGCTGGGTAGGATAGAAGGAAAGCAGGGCTAAGAGAGTAGGAAAAAGAAAATGCCCCACCAGCTTATATAGGTTAGCATAGCTCCTGTCCTGATATTACTAATTAGTTTGTTTCTCCTCCCACTTGGTGAGCACCAAGCAAATGTTAAGAAGGTTCCCTCTTGAATTCTCCACCTTTCCTCTTGCTCTGTCCTTGGTCTCTTGCCAACAGCCTCTCCAAATGTCCTCTTCCCCGCTGCTTTTTGTTGTTGTTGTTGTTAATTCCCCTTTAACTCTGTCCTTTCTCCTCCTCTACCACTTAGAAGGACTCAAGGCTTCAAAGCAGACTCTCGGTATACCTGAGCTTGACCTCTCCAGCGTTATTCTCCTTATCCAAGACAGCTCAGCATCCTTCCCTCTCAAAACACTGACCTGGGAGCGTGCATCACAGCGTGTCGTGTTTAGCAGCCTGTCGAGTTTTCCTGTTTCTGAGTAGTTCTTGGTGGCGCTATTCTGTTAACACACCGGAGCAAAGAACCTGGTGACCTTCTGTTGTTTAATTGTTTTTTATCAGTTATTTGAGAAATTCAAGGGGTATTTTTTCCTTCTTCTTTTAACCTGGCCTCCCTGGCTCACTGGAGGAATCTGGAATATCAGAAGTGTGGCATATTTGAGAGGTTTATAAGGCTGTGAAATCACTGTGAAAGGCAGAGAAGAGGCTGGAGAGGGAAGTCTTGAGAGAGTGAATTATAGGAGAAAGGGCAGAGAAAAAGCTAGTGAACTTAAGGAACCTGTTAGGCTAATTTAAACCACAGTTTAATTCACTTTAGGACTCTTCTACAGTGATGGCTTAGAGAAGCAATCCTGCAACTTCACCTGAGTGCTGGAGCGAATGGTTCGTTGTTGAACCAGAACCTATCTAGCTTTATGACTTTGCTTCCTCCAGCCCTGTGGAAACAGCCTCAGCATCTACATGAGCTGGAGTGATGTTATTCTCACTGTGTTCGTTCCCAGGGTGCCTGTCTTTTGATGGAGATGTTTTTAACAGGAGACTGCATTCTTTTTTTTCCCCCCTAAGAGTAGGGTTTCTGATAGCGGTTGTCAGCTTAGTATTGCTGCACGAGCAAGGCTTCCTCTCATCAAACAGGCACCAGCCTCAGTGTCATTTAAACCAGCATCTTTTCTGCTCTTTGTGAAAGAGATGCAGCGCCGCATGTAGGCAGGTTTTGCTGTCGGGCTGTGCTGTCTCCATCTGCGGAGCGATGCAGTGGCTCTGCAGGCTCAGCAGCTGCCTTGCCCCTCCAGGGAACTAGATTCAGGACCGCCCTGTCCAATTCTGGTGCTTTAAAGAGGTTGTTGACATGTTGGAGGGGATTCACAAAAAAGCCACCAGATTGCAGGTCTGTGATGGATGTCTTGGAGTGATGTTTTGTTTAGCTCATCAAAGAGATGGTTAATAAGTAACAGGATCACAGCCTGCTGATGCCTACGTGGGGATGAGGTGCCTGGCAGCAGCCTGCTCTGTGAACTACAGGCAGAAGAGTGATGTTCTCCACTGCCATGTGATGGGTTCATTGGATCATAGGTGCAGCCAGCTATGGGGAGGGTTTAACTACTGTGGCAATTGCCTTAGGGAATCCCTAAATTTCCAAGAATTACCTTCCGAAAATGTCTGGGCCAGATCCCAGATTGGGTGCTGGAGTCAGGTGCAGGAACGCCTGCCCGAGCTCTGTGCCTTAGCCAGCCAAAGCAGTCCTGGTTGCCTGAGGATTGAGATTCCCTATAGGTCTGGTGCAGAAGGGTGGGAATAGTAGAAAACATGTCCAGAGAAGGGCACCGGATCTGGGGAAGGGTCTGGAGCACAAGTCTGATGAGGAGCAGCTGAGGGACCTGGGATTGTTTAGCCTGGAGAAAAGGAGGCTGAGGGGAGACCTCATTGCTCTCTACAACAACCTGAAAGGAGGCTGGAGAGAGGTGGGGGTTGGTCTCTTCTCCCAGGTAACAAGTGATAGGACAAGAGGAAATGGCCTCAAGTTGCGCCAGGGGAGGTTTAGACTGGATATTAGGAAAAATGAAAGGGTTATCAAGCATTGGAAGAGACTGCCCAGGGAAGTGGTGGAGTCACCATCCCTGGAGGTATTTAAAAGCCGTTTGTATGAGGTGCTTAAGGACATGGTGTAGTGGTGGTCTTGGTAGTGTTAGGTTTACGGTTGGACTTGATGATCTTAAAGGTCTTTTCCAACCTATACAATTCTGTGATTCTGTGAAAACCTCCCAGGTGTAATTCAATCCACCCCAAGTCAAGTGCCCACTGCTAACCTCCAGTGCTGAGCACTCAAAGGTGTAGGTATCTACTCCTGTCTTTTGGGCTTTGGGATTCAAGGTGGGGAGACTGAAACAGCAGAGGCCATTCCTCATCAAAAGGATCACGATGTGCCATGTGCCTGTTATGTAGCTGTCAGGTACCATCTGTCTGGGAGTGGGCCACCAGCTCTGGGTGAGCTCTGGGTAACCATGTAATGATGTGCAAACTGAGCATGCAGGTAACACTTAAAGGTGACTAGTGAGTTGCCTCTTGATTTTAGACACATGTGAAGAGTGCTTGGTGCTGAGGACAAGGCAGCTGGGGTTAGTGTCTGGCCCTTAAGTCCCACATAATTTAGGAGAGCTGAATCCATGGCTTAACTCATCAGCTCTCTGCCAGTGAAGCTGGTTGATGTGTTTCTTCTGCCTGCTGTGCTCTGCAGGAAGGTGGCTCTGAGAACTCCCCTTGGACCGAGCCCAGCGGTTGTCATGATGAGAAGAGGGGTTGGTGACTGGATCCCAACCAGACTTAGTACCTGAGCCGTCCCAGAGAAATGCCTGAATGATTCCTGACTGTGTTAGCTCACCAGGCAGGAGCTGTCTAGCTGCGTTAGCTGGGTACGGTGCTTGAACTTGTCAGCTCTGCCAGGAAAGACTCTTATGGCCCTAATCCAGCTTCACATGCTCTATCTCCATGCCTCTCTCAAGGCTCAGTGGCCTTCAAGAGGTGTATTGAAAACCACTCTAGTAGCAGATTGCCATTATACTTGCTGGTTTTGGCTGTGCTCCTCGGCTCAAGTTGCACTGCAGGGATTAGGTCTGCACAGGGAGCTGCATCAGCTCTTGGACTCCCATAGGTGCTTTAAAATGACGTAAATCCACGTACGGAGCTCTGCAGATTGCTAAAACTCAAGTTCTGGTCTGCCTTTGCTAGGTTGGGCTGTGGATGTGTGAAACGTAGCCAATGTTTGTGGGCTCCTCGTCATCCCTCATTGGTCGGGAAATCACTCCCAGGAGCTGAGCTCCTGTTGCTGGGCTCCACTGAGGAGAGCCTGGCTCTGCCTTCTTTTCTCTCCCCATCAGATATTTGTAGACATTGATAAGATATCCCTGAGCCTTCACTTCTCCAGGCTGAACAGTTCCAGCGCTCTCAACCTCTCCTTGTATGACAGGGGCTCTAATCCTTTAATCATCTTTGTGTCCCTTTACTGGTCTTGCTTGGTATGTCCCTGTTTCTCCTTCACTGGGGAGCCCAAAACTGGACTCAGTATCCCGGATGTGTCTCACCAGTGCATAGTAAAGGGGAAGGAAATAAAGGATCATCTCCCTCGACCTGCTGGCAATGTTCCTCCTAATGCAGCTCAGGAAGCTGTTGTCCGCCTTTGTTGCGAGGGCACATTGCTGGATCATGGTCAACTTGGTGTCCACCAAGACTCCCAGGGTCTTTTCTGCCAAGCTGCTTTCCAGCTGGGTGGCCCCCAGCATGTACTGGTGCATGGAATTGTTCCTCCCCAGGTGTAGGACTTTGCACTTCTCCTTGTTGAACTTCATGAGGTTCCTGTCAGCCCATTTTTCCAGCCTGTTGAGGACCCTATGGATGGCAGCATGACCCTCTGGCATATCAACCACACCTCCCAGTTTTGTATCTTCCCAAATTTGCTGAGGGTGCACTCTACCCCATCACTCAGGTCATTAATTAAGACGTTAAACAGTTTTGGCCCCAGTATATATTAACCCCTGGGTTATACCACTAGTGACTGGCCTCTGGCTGGACTTTGTGCCACTGATTACAACCCTCTGGGCCCTTCCATTCAGCCAGTTTTCAATCCACCTCGCTGTCCACTTATCTAGCCCACACTTCATTAACTTGTCTATGAGGATGTTATGGGAGACAGTGTCAAACCCAAATGATGCCCAAAACTGCTCCAGTGACTTAGGACTGTAGGATAAGGGACCTCTGCAGCTCACCTGGTCTAGCCTCCTGCTGTAAGGCTGATTATGACCGAACCCACCATTTCACTTCCAGAAATTTTCCGGTCTGTGGTTTCCCTGGAGGGGCATGGAGAGGTGGCAATGGAAATGGAGGTATGGCAGGAGGGCGAGATAACCACACGGTGTCTTGAGGGAGAGTGATGCTCAGCCCATGTTCTGGCCGAGGAGGCAGCTCCTCTGGGACAGATAAGGGCTGAGCCATCCTGGAGGGAGGATGGAGGTGCCTGGAGGAGCAACATCAGCAAGTCTGTGCCCATTGGCATCTGTGGCCACGTTGCTTTTCATCATCTTGTTTTTATGAGCAAATGCAGAGTAGAAAAATCTGTTTCAGCACAGAGAACCAAGGGGTCTGTCACAAGCTTGCACTTATTTGCTGAGGGAAGTAGTTTTGGGTTTATACAGAGTGGACCAAAAGCCAAGCTGGTGTGGGCAGCTTCTATCCCTTCATTTTGGCCTGTAAAAATTATCTAGAGAAAGCTGCTATTTAACATTCCTCTGTGTGACAACTGGATGGCATTTCCTCTAGTTAGTGGCTATGGGGATGGCTGGAGAGGAGAGCTGGCCGGCTCCGGTGTCCAGCTCCCTCTCGTGGTATGTGTCCGGCACAGCCACATGTGCAGTTATGGAAATCAGAGCAAATATTCATATGTCAATTTTTAGAGGGCTCATAAACAGCAGTTCCCTGGCCCTGGCACAATCAAAGCTCCCCATGCTCTGAGCTTGTGTAAGGCTCTGGATACTGCTGCTGATGTATGCTCCCAAAATAAATGGGTCCCCTAATGCACGCACATCACTTCCCTCCCCTGCCCACCTGCTCTGGAGACCCACTGTCCTTTCTATCCAGCCTGACGTGCTCCCGGGACTCATCTTCTCAGATCATGCAGCTGCAAGAGTGCAAAACTGCTGTCTGGAAACCTACTGGGATAGGAGTGGGGCAGGAATTTGTGAAGAGCAGGTTGTAAATGGTTTATGGCTAGAGTAGGGTGTAAAAAAGCTCTACACTGTCATGGAAATTAGGTGCTAAGTTTAGGCAGAGGTTCAGACTCTCTTCCTGTAGGCTGATGCTCTGAATACCGGAGTGCTGAGTTAGCAAACAACTCATCTCTTTTAGTTGCAGGTTTTTCAAGATATTTGTTTAAAATGTTGCTGCTAGTGGGAGTGAAGAATTGCTTGGAAATGAGCTAGTTGGCCAAGGCCAACACATGCCAAGGACTACGCTGGCGATTCAGCATCTAGGTGATGATGAGCTGCCACCTGTCACCATTCCATTCGTTAGTGTAGAGGTGGCCGTGGTGTCCATCACAGGAAATGTCTCTGAAACCCCAAGAAAGACCAGGTAGTCATATCTCTCATGAAACCCAAGGAAATACAGGTCAAAGAAAAGCCAAGTGCATTCATCTGTCTGGTTCCCCTTGTGTTCCCTGCCCTTTTTACAGGCAGCACTATCACTTTTCTTACCAGTAATGGCCATTTCTCTAGGCTGGCCTGGATGCCTGTGGAAATGAGATTGAGTTGCAAGCACCCATGGGATGTCCACTGGAAATCATTCTTTTCACCATCATGATCCTAGCTCCAATTGCTTACTGTGGCAAACTGGCTCCCAAGATAATGAGCACTTTGGCTGGAAGACACTGGTCTCTGGTATGGTTGTCTTTACCTTCAGACACCTTCAGATCCTCTCCTCTCTCCCTGCTGTGTGCATCTGTTCTGGAGGACGGAGTATCAGTTCTGCCTGGCTCTTGGCATGATCCTGTTTGTTTCTCTGCTCTGGGACTCAGGAGTTGGTGGTGAGCAAAGGTCTCCACTTCATACCATGAGTCTGAACCTCATGGCTGCTTGTTTTTCTGGTCATCTGTAGCATTGTAGACTGGATCAGCTATATTGAAACATTCTGAAATACTAGAGGGTTTTGGAAGCCCAAGGTTAACTGTATAGCTGTATTTCAGGACCAGAGAGGAAATTGCAACTCAATTCTGAATTCCAGCTTCAAACCCCTCTCCTGTTCTCCTGGCTTGTGGGAAAAGCCCAAATCCAAAGGGGCTCATTTTCCAGACCTGCCTCCAGACAGCAGGATGCCCATGAGAATGACAAAGCTGGCTGGACTTGCCTCATTTTTATGACACAAGGCAAGGTGTTTTTCTGCTGCTTCATCCACTTTTGCAATTTCAGAGTCTGTTCACTTAACTTCCCTGCATCTAATTTCAGCTTGGTAGAGTTTCACTCCCTTTCCCCTTCCTTTGCCCTGATGGTGGGGGTGTAAGTCTCACCCAGGGCATGCCTACTTTCAAGGAAATAATCCATTCTCACAAACCTATACGTTGTAGGTGATCAATGTGTTAGGCCTTAGCAAAGAGCATAATACTATAATAGTTCCAACAAGAAACTCTGTCAGCATATAAATGCCAGTGATTACTATTTTCTTGCCAAGTAGGTCTTAATAGAAGTGGGGAGGTGCTGTACATAGCATGGGTTGCAGCTCTGATCAACAAGAGAAAGAAGACTGGCAGCATCCGGAAATGAGCCAGCAGACAGTAGGAACAACTGAAAATTAATAATCAGTGCAATGGTAGGGGTAGAGTTACACTGGTTGTAGATGCTTATGGGGTTTTGCAAGCAGTACTACAGAGCAGCATTTTCATGCACACACACAAGAAGACATAAGTCCATTTTGTGAACTTGGTGTGCAGTGAAGAAGTGCAAAGTGTGCAAAGTGTGCAGTGAAGAAGCACACTTTGTAGTAGACAAAAGAAAAAAAAAATCATATCTGTTGGATAACTCAGTTTCTGGGAATGGAAAATGCCCTAAACAGGATTTAATTTGCACAAGTGAAATAAACTCACTCAGCTACAGTAAGAAACCATCCCTGGCTGATAGTTTGTCATCATCTTTGCCTTTCTGGTTTTCTTCACAACCAGGAAGTTGCTGCCTGGCTTCTGGCTGAGTGGTTTTGCAGAGTGGAGATTTGTAGATGACAGAGCAACAGAGCTGTCAGCACTTAGTTGAAATGAGGGAAGTGCGAAGAAGCAGGGTCAGGTACAAGCTGGGGTGCCCTGGAGCAAAGGGAAAAAGACTCCAGATCATCCTAGTTGCACAGGTCAGGGATCTCTCTGTCTTTGCCTTTTGCAGTTCAGTGCACAGCCCAATTTGATTCGCAGCTGCTGAGATGTGCTAAGCAGCCTGCACTCCTGTGTGTTTTGGGTGGGTGAGGTAGTTGGATGTTTTTTGGAAGGGGACCGCATGTACTTGGTGCTTCATCCCTGCTGTGCTGAGTGAAGCTGCATGTTTTGGGAGCACGAATTTGGTTCTGCCTCAACTCTCTATGCAAAGGGCTGTCTCTGGAGAAGGATGTGAGGATGCAGCTCCATGGCAGCTTAAGCTACTAAATGCACTGAGGTAATTGAGTGTGCTCAGGAGCTGCTGAGCTGTAGTCAGAAGTGCCCAAACTCATTCCCAGAGAAAATGTGGTGGAAGAAACCTTTGCTTCCCACAGGGCTATCTCTGGTCTTCTCGTCCCACTACTGGGATGTGTGAATTCCAGCTGTGGCAACAGCTGCAGGAGTTTGTAAAAGACCCCCTGAGAACTGTAAAATCAACTGCAATCAAGGGTTTGTTTCCTGTTTGAACTCCTTCCATCTTCCAAATTAAAACACACCCTTCTGTTGAAGGGGGACAGTGTTTGGCAAACAGATATCACCCTCAGAGTGGTGGTATTTCTGTAACCCTGCCAAATGTGATCTACAAAAAAAACGAGTCAGTCTGCAGTGCTGGGGAATGTGTCTATCATTGCAGACCAGAGATATCTGGCACGGACAAAGCACAGATCAACTTCCCAGCAGCTGGATATTTTAGGGGCTTATCTTATTTAGATATGTTGTAAAGTTTTGGGTTTTTCAGCTTGTGGTGAGGCCCTGTGTTGCTGGAGTACCCCTCTGGAGCATAAAAGCCCTTCCCGATATTTGCTGGTGGCTGCCAGGGCGCTGGCTAACTCCATGCACAGGCTGCCTAGGAGCTGGGAGGGGAGTGCTTGCTCTCCCTGTCTGACAGCTTCACACCCCTATTTGCACAGAGACACCGGTCTGTAGTCGCAGGTATGGGAAGAAGAGGTGTTGACATTGCAGAGCGGCTGAGAAAATTACAATACTCATTTTAAGCTCACAGCAGTATTGAATGGAGCAGGGAGAGAAGGGCCCCGGGCTCTGCTGCAGAGCAGCTCTGGCAGTTTGAGAGTGGGGGCAAGCAAACAAACCTGCTCTGGCAGCAGATTTCAACCCATCGTGCTTTGCCTGGCTCTTGCTTCCCATACAGCGCTGCAGCCACTTCACCCCATCACTGTTTGAAAGCATAGCAGCAGGTTTTCCAGCCCTACAGATTTGGGTGTCCTCCCTGGGCTGAGAGGTGTCACCATCTCCTATAGTGGCCTCCCTCTGTACTGCTGTTTCTGTCTGCTCTGGACCCCAGTAGTATGTGAGGGGGGTGTTGGGTCTCAAAAAAGGTCATCAGATGAAGGAATCAGGTGGTAAACATCATGCTCCAGCAACTAGGATGCTCCAGTGCAGATGGCAGCATGGCTCTGACCCCTGCTACAAATAAAGTCCACTGAGAAGGCAAATGCCTCCCCTCCACATTCCCTCAGAGCAGCTTTGCTAATTGTTCATAAAGAGTGATAACAGGTAAGTCATTCTAGAGTCATCAGTACCCAAGCCAGGACACCTAAAGCACTTGCCTCAGCTTTTCCCGTAAAAGGTTCTGTGACCAATCTTATCAACAGAAGCACCTATGTTTATGTGAGAAGAGCTGGGAACGTCCTCTCAAAGAGCAAAGTTGGTTGTTTTTTGGTTTTTTAGGGGGTAAGGAACAAATAGAAGAGTAAGAAAAATAACATTTGGAGCAATAAAGTAAGCATTTTTCTTAGAACCACATAGTATATGTACTCCAGTACATATAACATTGGACTCCAGTTATAACAGAATAGATGAGCTTCTCTGTTCACTGGGGAGGTCTCTTGCAGTTCCTTCATGTTGCTTAGTCTGCTCCTATCTGCCACTGCTGTTCAGATTTTGAAGGCAAATTTTCAGGAGGTTGTTTTTTTATATATGCAACTGCTAGGCCAGGCATTGATTTGTACAGGAATATTTATTTCATTTTCTGTGGAGGTGAGCTGGGTGGAGTGACTGCTCTAACTATAGAAGAGGCTTTTGGTTTTAGGCTTTTCTTTTTTTTATGGGCACATTTGTTTTATGTTAGATCTCTGGGAACTGTCTAACAATTATTAGTCCCATTGAAAATTGTACATTTTCTTTCTCTTAATGAAAATTTTCTATAGAACTCAATATAGTTCTCTCTATATGTCTCTATAGACAAGTCTATATGCCTATAGAAACCCAACAACAGGCTGTTGGGGCTACCATTGATAACTTCAGTTAGTGCTTTTATTGTCTACTGCTCCCTTCCAGGAGACACTTGATTTGTCTTGGCTGTTTTCAAGAATTATTAGTACTGGCTATAGTTACTCAAATCTTTTGATTAGCTAGAGACTTAATAAAGCTGTTTATACCCTATTTTTTATGGATGGCTTCAACTCTAGAAATTGCTTTACTAATTGATTTCAGGATGGATTTGCTTGTGGCTGAGGAATTAATGTCTGCAATGGCTCTTACATGACAAATTCTTTCCAATAGCCATATTGTGCTTGGACTTCACTATTATTTTCAAGAAAACAAGTAATATGCTTGACATACATAACTAACCACAGTTGAGCTTTTCCTTAAAAAATATGGTTCTAGCGTTATTTGAGCTGACTCTATAATAGTGTTTTTGTAACTTTGTGTTGCTACTATTCAAATCTTTAATGCTGGATTGTGTATGAGCTAAGTTAAACTGTGCAGAGCAGATGAGTGGGTCCTGCTAGTTTGCATGTGCTTTGTATGTCATTGACTACTGTAGAGGGAAGGTGTTCAGGCAGCTATGCATCACCTCATGTGTTATTCTGCCTTTCTTTGTTTCTCTACTGCAGCAATAACACTGGGATGTCCCTGATCTTGCAGTTTGTAGTGGCCAGATGAGACTGCTTTTTTACTAGCACTGGTTTGCTGGCATCATGGCTCAAAGGGCAGCTTGGCAGCCTGTTCTCCTGTGGCTCTCTGCTTTCTTCCCTGCCTGCTGACACCTTTTCTGATGGTGTCTTTGCTTTTTCTGGAGTCACCACGCAGGAATAAGCAGCTGCACATGCAGCCTACAAATACCCTTTAATACTGGCTGAGATTGTAGATCCATTTGCAGCAGTCCTCTGTGATAGCTTTAAGGCTTAACTGCCTTTGTGCAATGCCTGGGTCATGGGTTGCTTTTTGCCAACAATCTGTTTCTCCTAAATTAGTGGTTCTCATCTCTTGCTCTTGTGTTACAGAAATACACCTGTGCCTCTAGGCTCCTGCTGCTTGTCAGAGCTCAGCATCCCGGGGAGGCTGCTGGGATTTGCATGGGAGGTTTTGACCGCTGTAGTGCATTTGCTTTCCTGCTTGCTGCAGTTGTACATCTGTCAGATCTTCCTCCCTCTAACAGAGATAGGTCAGGTATCGAGCTGTGGTCAGTCCCACCCCTCTTAGTTTGCCCTGGGCCAACAAAAGTCTCACGGCTAACATGTCAGGCAGACTGCAGGGATTCTTGGTCTTTTATTAATCTCCAAGAAGACTTGTGGCATGTGGGAATGTCAGCTTGCTCCCTCACTGCTTTCCTGGAGGGCATTTCTAAGGTCAGATTCACAGGTTAGCCTGAGGTCTAAAATGGGACAGAGGTGTCACACAGGTGCCCAGGTCTGAGGGTGGAACAGGTTAGAATGGCTGCAGAGCTCGCTGGATCCCTAAATGTTCAATGACAGGCTTATCTTGGCTGCTGAAATTTGGACTTATCTGCATGTGTGAGGCTGTCCTGCCAGGTGGAATCTCAAATCTGTTGTCATCCAGACAGTGGAGGAAGTAGGACCTAAATTTTACTAAAGTCCCTGGAATGGCCTAACCTGTTTAAAAAGCATGTCAACATACTTATATGGCACCATATTTTTGTCTCCCAGGCTGACTTCAATCTTGGATGATCCTTGTAGGGGATGTTTAGAGGAGTTGGCAGTTGCTGGTCTTTTGCTTATAAAGGCACAAATGGTCCCATGAGCAGCACCCAGGCTCACCTTTTTTAAAAAGGTCCACGTACTGGGTGAGAGCTGGACTCCCACCTGTTCAAAGACCCTCAAATGAATCTGCAAAACAGCCCCACATCAAGAGGCAGAAAGGACAGCATCTGATCTGAATGTTTGTGGTTGCATAGTCTCTTTGCATTTTAAATCTTCAAGTCCTTTGGGTCTGTGATTTTAAACTGATCATGTGAAATGACTTTAGAACAAGGAAGCCTTTCTGTCAGGCTTGTTTTGTAGAGGTTTTGGAAAAGGTTCCCAAGAAAAGTCCTCTTTAGGGCAATTGGCCCTTCCCTGTTGTAAGGACTTGGAGGAGGCATAAAGTAGCAGTGTCCTCCTCGCACCTTATGCCTCTGTGCTGGTTTTGGCTGGGGTAGAGTTAATTTTCTTCATATAAGCTAGATGGAGCCCTGCTTTCCTGGAGATGGCTGAACACCTGCCTGCCCATGGGAAGTAGTGAATGAATTCCTTGCTTTGCTTTGCTTGTGTGCGCAGCTTTTGCTTTACCTATTAAACTGTCTTTATCTCAACCCTCGAGTTTTCTCACTTCTACTCTTCCGATTCTCTCCTCCATCCCACCGGGGGGGGGGGAGTGAGCAAGCAGCTGTCTGGTGCTTAGTTGCTGGCTGGGGATAAACCATGACAGTCCTTTTAGGTGGGGCTCGAAGGGTTCGAGATAATGACAGATTTGATTGGAATGTGCCAGATAGATAGAATTTATAGCTGTTATTGCTGTTAAACTATTAATCAGTAGGCTTCTGTGCTTGCCATGGGGCTTGCTTGCCTTACTGTATATTAGAGTCTAGGGCTCATTAGTGGCTGCTTTTTGCTTTTGCTGCTTGCCGTGCTGCTGTACTGCTGATCATCTTAGGCTGCTGTGCCTGGGAACATTTTGATAACAGCAATGGCGATGCGCCTGGGCTGGCAGATGGCCAGGGCATTGCTGCTGTTTCTGTGCTGCTGTACCGGACAGGCTGGAACTCCAGTGTGAACTCGAGTCGAAGGGAGTGTGACCTGTGGATGAATCCACGTGGGAGCAGGACACCCTGAAGCGTCTGTGCCCATGAATAAGTCCACACCAGAGCAGGTACATCTCGAAGCATCTGGGGCTGTGGTTATGTCTGTGCCACAGCAGGTATACCTCTGAAGTGATTGTGGCCCAAGGATAAGTCCACGCTGGAGAAGGTACACCTCGAAGCACCTGTGGCTGTGGATGAAGTCCATGCTGCAGCAGGTACACCTTGAAGCATCAGTGGCTGTGCATGAGGTCATGCTAGAGCACCTCAAAGCATGTGGCCATGGGTAAGTGTCATAGTTTAGCCCCAGTTGGCAATTAAGTACCACACAGCCACTCACTCACCCTCCCCCCCCGGTGCGATGGGGGAGAGAATCAGAAGAGCAAAAGTAAGAAAACTCGAGGGTTGAAATAAGAACAGTTTAATAATTAGAACAAAAATATAATAATAATAAATTGTAATGAACAGGAAAAAAACAAGAGAACAAGAGAGGAACAAAACCCAGGAGAAAAAACAAGCGATACAACCGCTCACCACCCGCTGACCGACGCCCAGCCAGTCCCTGAACAGCGATAGCTACCCTCCATCCAACTCCCCCCAGTTTATATACTGGGCATGACATCATATGGTATGGAATAGCCCTTTGGCCAGTTTGGATCAACTATCCTGGCTGTGCCCCCTCCCAGCTTCTTGTGCACCTGGCAGAGCATGGGAAGCTGAAAAGTCCTTGACTGGTGTAAGCATTACTTAGGAGGAACTAAAACATCAGCGTGTTACCAATATTATTCTCATACTAAAATCCAAAACACAGCACTATACCAGCTACTAGGAAGAAAAGTAACTCTATCCCAGCCAAAACCAGGACAGTATCCACCCCTTATTCTATACCATCTACGTCATGCCCAGGTTCTACCCTTTCCAATACATTCCAATTAATCACCACCACTTTCCCTGTCTTTTGATATATACACACAGCTATCATTCCCTTGGTCTATGGGCCATCCCTCTAAAATGTCCGTTGAGTTCATTTAGTCCAAGACTTTGGGCTCCATCTGTCATAACAGTCCTTCAGGGCAGGAAAGATGGTGTGTGGTGTTGGATTTTGCGATATACCCACTCAATGCCATGCTCTTTGGCCCAGGTGTCTAGGAGGTTGTTTTGCAAATGAGTCCCATTGTCTGACTCAATTCTCTCTGGGGTGCCATGTCGCCATAGGACTTGCATTTCAAGGCCCAGGATAGTGTTCTGGGTGGTGGCATGGGGCACGGGATATGTTTCCAGCCATCTGGTGGTTGATTCCACCATTGTAAACACATAGCGCTTGCCTTGGCGGGTTTGTGGGAGTGTGATATAATCGATCTGCCAGGCCTCCCCATATTTATATTTCAGCCATCGCCCTCCATACCACACAGGCTTTAACTGCTTGGCTTGTTTAATTGCAGCGCATGTTTCACATTCATGGATAACCTGTGCAATAGTGTCCATGGTCAAGTCCACCCCTCGATCACAAGCCCATCTCTATGTTGCATCTCTTCCTTGATGGCCTGAGGGGTCATGGGCCCACCCAGCTATAAATAATTCACCCTTATGTTGCCAGTCCAGATCCACCTGGGCCACTTCAGTCTTAGCAGCCTGATCCACCTGCTGGTTGTTTTGATGTTCCTCAGTGGCCTGACTCTTGGGTACTTGAGCATCTACGTGATGTACTTTTACAGCCAGGTTCTCTACCTGGGCAGCAATATTTTGCCACAGTGCTGCAGCCCAGATGGGTTTGCCTCTGCGCTGCCAATTGTTCTGCTTCCATTGCTGTAACCACCCCCACAGGGCATTTGCCACCATCCATGAGTCAGTATAGAGATAGAGCACTGGCCACTTTTCTCATTCAGCAATGTCTAAAGCCAGCTGGATGGCCTTTACTTCTGCAAATTGGCTCGATTCACCTTCTCCTTCAGCAGTTTCTACAACTTCTCGTATAGGACTCCATACAGCAGCTTTCCATCTCCGATGCTTTCCTACAATACGACAGGACCCATCAGTGAACAGGGCATATTGCTTCTCATTTTCTGGTAGTTGATTGTACAGTGGGGCCTCCTCAGCACACGTCACCACCTCCTCTGGCGATATTCCGAAATCTTTGCCTTCTGGCCAGTCCATAATTAGTTCCAAGATTCCTGGGTGATTGGGGTTTCCTATCCGAGCCCATTGTGTGATCAGTGCAACCCACTCACTCCACGTAGCATCAGTTGCATGATGTGTAGAAGGGACCCTCCCTTTGAACATCTAGCCCAGAACCAGCAGCCGGGGTGCCAGGAGGAGCTGTGCTTCACTACCAACCACTTCTGAAGCAGCTCGAACCCCTTCATGCACATGGCTCAGAGGCTGGTGCCATCAGCAGAATTTTGGTTTTTTTGCTCAACACAAACGCTGCTCAACACATGGCTCAGAGGCTGGTGCCATCAGCAGAATTTTGGTTTTTTTGATCATGGGGATGTTTACATGGCACCAGGCCTGCTGGCGACGGATAGAGTTCAGCTATCTCAAAGGGGGAAAAGGATTCTCACCCATGAGTTGGCGGGGCTCATCAAGAGGGCTTTAAACTAGGTTTGAAGGGGGAAGGGGATGTAACCAGGCTCACTAGAGAGGAGCCTAAGGGTGGCATGCCAATGTTGGGAGTGAAATCAATAGCCCGGCTCAAGTGCATCTACATCAATGCACGCAGCATGGGCAACAAACAGGAGGAGCTGGAAGCCATTGTGCAGCAGGATAGCTATGACTTAGTCACCATCACAGAAACGTGGTGGGATGACTCTCACGACTGGAGTGCTGCAATGGATGGCTATAAGCTCTTCAGAAGGGATAGGCAAGGAAGGAGAGGCGGTGGGGTGGTTCTGTATGTTAGGGAGTGTTTCGATGGTGTAGAACACGGCGATTATGACGATAAGGTTGAGCGCTTATGGGTAAGGATGAGGGGGAAAGCCAACAAGGCAGATATCCTGCTGGGTGTCTGTTATAGACCACCCAACCAGGATGAAGAGGCAGATGAAGCATTCTATAAGCAGCTGGCAGAAGTCTCACAATCACTAGCCCTTGTTCTCGTGGGGGACTTCAGCTTACTGGATGTCTGCTGGAAATACAACGCAGCAGAGAGGAAGCAGTCTAGGAGGTTCCTGGAATGTGTGGAAGATGATAGCTTCCTGACACAGCTGGTAAGTGAGCCTACCAGGGGAGGTGCCTTGCTTGACCTGCTGTTTACAAACAGAGAAGGACTGGTGGGAGATGTGGTGGTTGGAGGCCGTCTTGGGCTTAGCGACCATGATATGACAGAGTTCTCGATTCGGGGCGAAGTAAGGAGGGGGGTGAGCAAAACCACTACCATGGACTTCCAGAGGGCAGACTTTGGCCTGTTCAGGACACTGGTTGAGAGAGTCCCTTGGGAGACAGTCCTGAAGGGCAAAGGGATCCAGGAAGGCTGGGCATTCTTCAAGAAGGAAGTCTTAAAGGCGCAGGAGCAGGCTGTCCCCATGTGCCGTAAGACGAACCGGCGGGGAAGATGACCGGCCTGGCTGAACAGGGAGCTTTTGCTGGGACTCAGGAAAAAAAAAAAAAAAGAGAGCTTACCACTTTTGGAAGAAGGGGCAGGCAACTCAAGAAGAGTACAGGGATCTCATCAAGTCAAGCAGAGAGAAGATTAGAAAGGCAAAAGCCCAGCTAGAACTCAAGCTGGCCACTGTTGTAAGAGATAATAAAAAATGATTTTACAAATACATTAACAACAAAAAGAGAGCCAAGGAGAATCTTCCTCCTTTATTGGATGCAGGGGGGAACATTGCCATCAAGGATGAGGAAAAGGCTGAGGTACTTAATGCCTTCTTTCCCTCAGTCTTCAATAGTCAGACCGGTTATCCCCAGGGTATTCAGCCCCCTGAGCAGGAAGACAGGGATGGAGAGCAGAATAAACTCCCCATAATCCAGGAGGAAGCAGTTAATGACCTGCTACGCCACCTGGACACTCACAAGTCTATGGGGCCGGATGGGATCCGCCCGAGAGTACTGAGGGAGCTGGCGGAGGAGCTTGCCAAGCCACTCTCCATCATTTATCAGCAGTCCTGGTTAACAGGGGAGGTCCCAGATGACTGGAGGCTTGCCAATGTGACGCCCATCTACAAGAAGGGCCGGAAGGAGGATTTGGGGAACTACAGGCCTGTCAGCCTGACCTCGGTACCGGGGAAAATTATGGAGCGGTTCATCTTGAGTGCGCTCAACAGGCATGTGCAGGCCAACCAGGGGATCAGGCCCAGCCAGCGTGGGTTCATGAAAGGCAGGTCCTGCTTGACCAACCTCATCTCCTTCTACGACAAGGTGACCTGCCTAGTGGATGAGGGAAAGGCTGTAGATATTATCTACCTGGACTTTAGTAAAGCCTTTGACACTGTCTCCCACAGCATTCTCCTGGAGAAGCTGGAGGCTCATGGCTTAGGCGGGTGTACTCTTCGCTGGGTAAAAAACTGGCTGGATGGCCAAGCCCAGAGAGTTGTGGTGAATGGAGTTAAATCCAGTTGGTGGCCAGTCACAAGCGGTGTTCCCCAGGGCTCAGTTTTGGGGTCAGTCTTGTTTAATACCTTTATCAATGATCTGGATGATGGGATTGAGTGCACCCTCAGTAAGTTTGCAGATGACACCAAATTGGGAGGGAGTGTCGATCTGCTTGAGAGTAGGAAGGCTCTGCAGAGGGATCTGGACAGGCTGGATCGATGGGCCAAGGTCAGTTGTATGGGGTTCAACAAGGCCAAGTGCCAGGTCCTGCACTTGGGTCACAACAACCCCATGCAACGCTACAGGCTTGGGGAAGAGTGGCTGGAAAGCTACCCCGGCGGAAAAGGACCTGGGGGTGTTGGTTGACAGCCGCCTGAATATGAGCCAGCAGTGTGCCCAGGTGGCCAAGAAAGCCAACAGCATCCTGGCTTGTATCAGGAACAGTGTGGCCAGCAGGAGTAGGGAAGTGACTGTGCCCCTGTACTCAGCACTGGTGAGGCCACACCTCGAATACTGTGTTCACTTTTGGGTCCCTCACTACAAGAGAGACATTGAGGTGCTGAAGTGTGTCCAGAGAAGGGCAACGAAGCTGGTGAAGGGTCTGTAGAGCAAGTCTTATGAGGAGCGGCTGAGGGAACTGGGGTTGTTCAGCCTGGAGAAAAGGAGGCTGAGGGGAGACCTTATTGCTCTCTACAACTACCTGAAAGGAGGTTGTAGAGAGGTGGGGGTCGGTCTCTTCTCCCAAGTAACTAGCGATAGGATGAGAGGAAATGGCCTCAAGTTGCGTCAGGAGAGGTTTAGAGTGGATATTAGGAAAAAGTTTCTTTACTGAAAGGGTTGTCAAGCATTGGAACAGGCTGCCCAAAGAGGTGGTGGAGTCGCCATCCCTGGAGGTATTTAAAAGACGTCTAGATGTGGCACTTCAGGACATGGTTTAGTAGGCATGGAGGTGTTGGGTTGACGGTTGGACTAGATGATCTTAGAGATCTTTTCCAACCTTAATGATTCTATGATTCTATATGCTGCCAATATCTCTTTTTCAGTTGGAGTGTAGCAGGCCTCGGATCCTCTGTATCCCCAACTCCAAAACCCTAGGGGTCGACCTCGAGTCTCCCCTGGTGCTTTCTGCCAGAGGCTCCAGGTAGGGCCATTCTCCCCGGCTGTGGTGTAGAGAACATTCTTTACATCTTGCCCTGCCCAGACTGGCCCAAGGGCTACTGCATGAACTATCTCCCGTTTAATTTGTTCAAAGGCTTGTCATTGCTCAGGGCTCCATTGGAAATCATTCTTCTTCCGGGTCACTTGAGAGGGCTTACAATCAGACTGTAATTTGGAATATGCATCCTCCAAAAACCCACAATGCCTGAGAAAGCTTGTGTTTCCTTTGTGCTAGTTGGTGGAGACATGGCTGTTATTTTGTTGATCACATCCATTGTGATCTGACAACGTCCATCTTGCCATTTTATTCCTAAAAACTGGATCTCCTGTCTCCCTCTAGTCCTGGTCATAGTAGTCATTACCTACTTCCTGTATATACAAGTCAGGAGCTCCTTCATTAAAATCAGGAGTAAGATCAGCCCTTTTACTCTGTCTGGGGAACTGTCCACTGGAAACCAGAGCAGCAATTTTCCTGGAAGAACCCCCTTTGTTGATTGTTGTTCCTTGCAACTCACGTACCCACGCCTCTAGGGTCGAGGTAGGTTTTCCATCCCACTTCCTCATGTCCTCTCCGTGGTCACGCAAGTAAAACCATAGGGTGCCCCGTGGTGTGTACCCTCTATATTGTCTCTCTCTTGAGCAGAGGAACGCTGACTCCTAATAGGTGAGACACTGGTCTGTACAGGTGGAGAGTAGGATCTACCCTCTTTGAGTTTCTGGACCAGCTTCTCCACAGCTCAGACGAGGGAGGAAGAGATACTGTCTTCATATTCCTGGAGGTGACTAGCCGCTTCATCCACTGTTGGATCCTCTCCATCTTTCCAGGTCAGTATTGCCAATGAGTTGGCACACGACATTGGTGCGCTCCGTACCAACTTCCGCCACATGGGTCGTGTGCACTGGACTTCATCTGGATCTTTGGATAACTGCTCATTGCTCAGGTCACCATAAATCACCTCCAGCACGGCTAATTCCCTCAAGTACTGGATCCCTTTCTCCATGGTGGTCCATTTCCCAGGGCAATATACAACATCTTCCTTGAAGGGATATCTTTCCTTCATAGCTGACAGGAGTCGCTTCCAGAGGTTGAGGGCTGGTGCCCCTTTTCCAATCGCTTTGTCAGTGCCCCCTTCCCTAGAAAGGGATCCCAGCTACTTGGCTTCCTTACCCTCTAATTCCAGGCTACTGGCCCCATTATCCCAGCATTGGAGCAGCCAGGTGACAACGTGCTCGCCTGGACGACGGCTGAAATCTTCTCACATATCTCGCAGCTCACTCAGGGATAGGGATCGGGTGGTTTCCATCGCGTCCATGAGTTCTTCCTCTTCCTCCTCCTCTCCCTGTGATGGCCCTGGTCTTTCATCTTCCCTTTCTAAACGAGCTGACTTTCACTTCCAAGATTTCTTCTTGTGTATAGGGGAGACTGATACCGACACGGGTTGGTTCCCTCGTTCAGCCGCAGTGCCTGTCGCAGGGGGTTGGAGTAACCGCAGTATCTGTCGCCGAGGTTGGAGTAGCCACAGTGCCTGTCGCAAAGGGGGATGGAGTAGCCACAGTGTCTGTTGCAGGAGGGGCTGGAGTAGCCACAGTGCCTTTTGCTTTTCTGTCAGATCCAGAGACCTTCTCTTCCCCTTGAGGGTTCTGAATAGTGTTGAGCAGGGCTTGCTAGGCACGGGCCAGATCCCAGCATGTTGCAGTGATTTGTGTCTCCTTAGAACTGTCAGGGTGACAGCATACTTTTTCCAAATATTCTACTCATTTTTCAGGATTCTGCACTTGTTCAGGGGTGAAGTTCCAAAACATTGGAGGTGCCCACCGTCCTAGGCATTTGCCCATGCTATCCCACACACCCTGCCACTCATAACTATCCGGCCTTGGGACAGATCTCTGGATGACATTCTTAAATTGCTTACTAATCTTGGACAAAACCAAAACAATATTCCCAAGCAATACCAATAGATGTATCTTAACTACCCAAGGATGTTCAAGATACTGAAAAGTTATTGTAACGAAGGAGGAAACATTGTAGAAGAAAGTAGCGAAGGTGCCATTTTGTATTTCCTCCATAAAAAACCTCTCAGAGGAAGAGCTATAATTGCTAATTGTCTCCATGAGGTGGTACCCAATGTACAGTAATGGCTTCAGTACAAAACTCAGATACCAGATTAAGCTCAAGGTCACTGTTTAATAACAAATGTTGCAGGCAAAACATCACCAATTAAAGCAGAGCACAGCAAACTGCAAAACCCAACACCCATCTTTAACGTACAGCAAAAAAATGAGCATGGTGCAGATCAGGTAAACCAATATCGAGAACAGATGAATCAATATTGTGGCCCGCAACTCTTAATAGATCTAAATTCCTTAATACACTCTGGTTAATCTGTTATTATCTCAAACCCTTCGTGCCCCATGTCGGGTGCCAAAAAGGTCTGTTGTGGTTTAGCCCCAGTTGGCAATTAAGTACCACACAGCTGTTCACTCACCCTCCCCCCCCCAGTGGGATGGTGGAGAGAATCGGAAAAGCACAAGTAAGAAAACTCGTGGATTGAGGTAAGAACAGTTTAATGATTGGAACAACAACAACAACAACAACAATAATAAATTGTAATGAAAAGGAAAACAACAAGAGAGCAAGAGAGGAACAAAACCCAGGAGAAAAAACAAGTGATACAACCGCTCACCACCCGCCGACCGATGCCCAGCCAGTCCCTGAGCAGCGACCGCTACCCCCAGTCCAACTCCCCCCAGTTTATATACTGAGCATGACATCATATGGTATGGAATAGGCCTTTGGTCAGTTTGGATCAACTATCTATCTTGGCTGTGCCCCCTCCCAGTTTCTTGTGTACCTGGCAGAGCATGGGAAGCTGAAAAGTCCTTGACTAGTGCAAACAGCACTTAGCAACAACTAAAACATCAGTGTGTTATCAATATTGTTCTCATGCTAAATCCAAAACACAGCACTATACCAGCTACTAGGAAGAAAATTAAATCTATCCCAGCTGAAATCAGGACAGTTAGCCTGCGACAGGGCAGGTACACCCCTGGAGGAATTGTAGCCATGGGTAAGGCCGTGTTGGAGCAGGTTTACTTCTGAAGGACTGTGGCTGTGGGTAAAGCCACGCTGGAGCAGGTATATCTCTGAAGGCATTATGGCCCATGGAGAAGGCCACGCTGGAACAGGTGCACCTCAAAGCGACTGTGGCTGTGGATAAGTCTATGCCACAGCAGGTATACCCCTGGAGAGACTGTGGCTCATAAATAAGGCTCTGCTTGGAGCAGGTACACCCCTAAGGGACTGCAGTCTGTGGATAAGTCCAAGCCGGAGCATGGGCAAGGGGAGGAATTCATTGCAGTGTTAAACCCGATGGTCTGGTCCAAAGGGACCAGAGGTGGAGATTGTAATGGATATACCTTTAAATTGTTGTAAACTGGGATTTGAGTTGCATGTTATGGGAATTACTATAGCAGGAACCACCTGAACCAATGGAGAACAAGCCTTACAAGAAGCAGTGCAAGTGCAGCAGTGACCCGACCTGAGCTGGCTTTGGTGCCCAGTAACTCCATGCAACACACCACCTCTCCTGTCCTGAGTGACCACCATAAGAGATGGAGCCCAAAGTCATGGACTAAATGAACTCAGTGGACATTTTGTGGACATTTATGGACATTTTACAGACATTTTACAGGGGTGGTCCATAGACTAAGGGAATGATATGTATGTATTATATCAAAGGATGGGAAGGGCAGTAGTGGTTAATGAGGTTGTATTGGATAGTGTGAGACCTGAGCATGACGTAAATGGCATGGACTAAGGAGTGGAGAATGTGCAGGGTTTGGCTGGGATAGAGTTTATTTCCTTCATAGTAGCTTGTATGGGGCTATGTTTTGGATTTGTGCTGAAAACAGTGTTGATAATACAGAGATGTTTTAGTTACTGCTGAGCAGTGCTTACACAGAGTCAAGGCTTTTTCTGCCTCTCACACCACCCCACCAGCGAGTAGGCTGGAGGTGCACAAGAAGTTGGGAGGGGACGCAGCTGGGACAGCTGACCCCAACTGACCAAAGCGATATTCCATACCATATGACATCATGCTCAGCATATAAAGCTGGGGGAAGAAGAAGGAAGGGGGGGACTTTCAGAGTTATGGCGTTTGTCTTCCCAAGTAACCATTACACATGATGGAGCCCTGCTTTCCTGGAGATGGCTGAACACCTGCCTGCCAATAGGAAGTAGTGAATGAATTCCTTGTTTTGCTTTGCTTGCATGCACTGCTTTTGCTTTCCGTATTAAACTGTCTTTATCTCAACCCACGAGTTTTCTGACTTTTACTCTTCTAATTCTCTCCCCCATCCCACCAGGGGGCAGTGAGTGAGCGGCTGTGTGGTGCTCAGTTGCTAGCTGGGCTTAAACCACAACAGCCTGTTAGAAATCAACCCCCGGGGAGAACATTGGTAGGAGGGTCCTCAGCTTCCCATGACTAACTCTGATGATGCCTTGTGAGGTTTCTCTGGGGCAAGCCAGACACTGAAGACCCATGAGAAGATCCCAGTCTGACACCCAACAAACATCAGGGGGAGCCTTTGACTTGTTCATTGCTCATGGCTTAATGCAAGGGAACTGCTCCCCTAGGAAAAGGAGAGAAAGAACTGCAGTAACTGCCACCAGCATTAAATGTTTATCTCATTCTTTACATGAAGTTTTCCTATTTCCCACTTGATGTGTTGGGATTCAGACCTACTATCCTGCATTCAGCAGGAGAGAGATCTTCTATTTGTAAGACAGAAAATGATGCAAGGAAAAGAAAAATGTTTGATAATTGCTAGCTAGTCACTTTTCTAGTCTCGTTAAAGCATATATATTCATATCTTCATTGTCTTGGGGCTTAACGAGGAGTCAGGTGGTGGTGGCACCAAAAATTGTATGCACTCTGTAAGAATATTTACCTGTGTATGTTGTAGCTGTTAAGAGGGATTAAGAGGGTTAGACATTGATGGGACACAAGAAAGGAAGAGATCACTGTTTATTCCACTTTCAAATATACATGTTCTTAATTTGAAGTGCAGCTCTTGACGTAGTTCTTACATTATTTATTATTATTAGATACCAAGTCCTTCTCAGCATATTTATTTTGTTAAATTATATATCTGAAATTAAATACAGCCTCTTGCCAGCATTAATGTTCTTCTGCCTATTCTTACAATTATTATTGATAAGAGGTGACTTTCAAGTTAACAGGATGTGGATCAATAACACAGCCATTATTCTGTTACCCGAGTGCTTTTTGGCAAGCTTAGCTCAAGGGCAAATCATGTTTCCTCCAAAGAGTGGGATGCCAAATCCTCAGCCTGCAGACTGCTGCCAAAGGTGGTGTGGCGGTGTGCTCCCCCCAGCTCCCCAGCTCCCTGCACAAGCAGTAACCATCAGTGGGAGTCATCCTGATAGCTGCATCCAGTTATCCTGGACCTTGAGGACAAATGGCAACAAAGTAGCCATTGGCTGCTTTGAAGCAAGGATCTAAACCTCTTGCTGATATGCAAATATGACCATAAGTCAATCATCTTACTCCTTAAATAGTGGACAGCCCAGGGCCCTTTGAGCTCTCCTGCACGGCAGCGGGCTGCACGCCAGGATCTCCCCTTGGGCAGGGACGCCTCTCAAGGTTACTCCTCGAGGTTGAGAGATTCCTTGCCGCAACAGATCCTCGGTAAGTGACTAACAGCATGCTAAACTTTGAAATCTTAGCTAAGTGATATAAAGGATTGACTGCGCACATATAATCCTTTAGATATAAACCGTTGACCAAGTCTGGGACTAGGACTGGATCTAGCCGCACCTAGACTCCTCTCTGAGAAGGAGTTTAGAAAGCAAGGGGATCCTTTCCGAACCTCATGACTCAACGGGAGGGTCTCCCTGACAGTTTTGTCTGACCCTGTCCTCTATGCAGTAAATAATCAAGTGTGCCTCGCCATCGAATCTTGTTAAAACACTGTCGCATTGAACTTTGTTAACTCCCTATTCTGTATCAATAAACTATATTTTTACTTCTCTCTTACGAGTGAAGTGCACTCTCACTCCATCCGCGACAGGTGGTGTTTGTGCCAATGGTGTGCTTGGCTAGCATCTGAAAAACTGCCCCAAAATTGTACACTCATGGACAATTGAAATCAGTAAGCGTGGTGGTTTTTGGAGGTGCACAGAGGGGTGCCTCCTGTGCTTATTTTTGAGTGGCTGGAGGGTTTCTGCTGCTTTCGTTTCTGCTCTTTTCTCCTGCTCTCTGATGCTCTTCTCTTCATTCTCAGGTAGTAGATCCGGTTGGCTTCTGAGTAGGTGACTTTGCAGAGGGGGATTTTGTAGATGGCTGGGTTGTCTGAATTTATCAGCAAAAAGAGAAGTGTGGAGAAGCAGAAAGGCCAGGTGCAGAGTGGCAGCCCAAGCTGGGAGGGGAAAGGACAGACAGATAGGTGCATTTTGATACTTCTTTTTGTATGTTCCCTTTGCTAACTTCTGCCTGTTGCTAAATTCTTAGATTTGAGAAGCTGGGCAAGCCTGCACTTTCCCTGAGGACAGTGTGACACAGGACATGCCTTCCTGAGCCCCCCCATACAGGATCCCCCATTCGGATCCAGAGGAGGATGCCCAGATGCAGGAGCCTACATGGTGGGGGCTACATGTGAGCTAGGTTCCTGCTGGTCACTGGAGGACTGGGAAGCTCCTCTGCTACCAAATGTCAATTCATCTGCTCACACAGAGGTATCTATCTAGTTTATCAATCAGAAATGTACAGGGCTACGTAAGGCATCCCACATTGGAGACCTCAGTCTTTTTGGACATGCAGCTGTTGGCCAGAATGGCACTTGGCACCGATATTGAAGCAACTGAATCAGGGTCCAGAGCTCTGCTGACTGTAGTGAAAGCCAAGACACGCAGCTCACACAGAGACATTTACATTCTGTAATAAATGAGCTAAATCCTACCCTCACTGTCCTGTAAAATGTCATGTACTGAGAGTACTATTCACACATATTGACTGTTCTCAATGCCCATGTGTTACTGGCATTGCATCCAACCCTCAGTCCTGCTCTGTGACCCCACCTCTTGACCTGACTTGAGGTCTGCCAAAAACAAGATCACAAGAAGAAAAAGTAAATGTTCTTTTTTTCTGATGCATCCCAAAAGCAGGTGTGCTTAACAAAGCAACCCATCTGCAGGGACCTACACAGTACTGAGTGGATGCCGGATGAATACATTTAATGCATGAACTTGCTAGTTCTAAATTTTTTTTCTTTTAACTTACTAAATCAATTTTATTAAAATATGGGTTTGCTTTAATCTCTCAGATCTTAAAGAAAAAACAAAGCTTGGCATTTCTGGCTTCACCTCTTTCTTGATCTGTCCCGATACAACCATTTTGTATTTAAGAGAAGAGTCTGCTCCCCATTTTAGTTCCCATATCCACATCAAACTTAAATAATATCTGAGGGTAGGGTGGGAGAAAGATCTCAGAAGAAGCAAGGAAAAATTTAGACCATTGGGAATTGTCCAAAAATATTGCCTGCAACTAAGTGTCGCATCTCAAACCGCTCACTGTTGCTGGAATTTGCATATACATGCACAATCCTGCTGTGGATGACATGCCGCAAAGTCTTTGAAATCTTACTATCAGCTGCAGAGTCTGCAAGTGCACAATTCAACTGACAGAGAATCTGTACAAGACCTGCCATTGGCTGCAGCATTCTCATTTCAATGTTGTCAAAACTGGCGTGGAGAATTTTGGGGCATTTCCTTAGCATTTTATCATAACAAATCAAAATACAGTTAAAACAAACAAACCAAAACCCCATTAAAAAACCCTCAAACTTACCACAGATAGGGCATTAGCAAGAGCTGCTCCAGAGTAGGCACAAAACAATGCTGAGAAAAGAAGACCAAAGACAGCTCAAGATGAGGAAAATCTTGCTCATCTCTCCAAAGAAATTATCAGAAATAGTAATATTGTCCAAATGCACGGTAAAGTATCCTGACAGCTACCTGATGTGAAGATTAATGTTATAATTCAACAATTAGTTAAAATGCCCCAATGCTGCATCTGGCCATGTGGACTACTGGCCATGTGGCCCTGTAGAGATGGATGGTGAATTAAGATTGTGGTTTTTGTCAAGAGCAAGTGATTGGTGGTATTTCTTTTATCTTTAATTTCTTTTTAATTGGCACAACTTGACCTGTGTGCAGTGGGGGATTACAGCAATCCCCCTGTACCTGGCACAACTTGACCTGTGTGCAGTGGGGGATTACAGCAATCCCCCTGTACCTGGCACTGGTGAGAGCACACCTCGAATACTGTGTTCAGTTTTGGGCCCCTCACTACAAGGACATTGAGGTGCTGGAGCATGTCCAAAGAAGAGCAACAAAGCTGGTGAAGGGTCTGTAGAGCAAGTCTTATGAAGAGTGGCTGAGGGAACTGGGGTTGTTTAGTCTGGAGAAAAGGAGGCTCAGGGGAGACCTTATCGCTCTCTACAACTACCTGAAAGGAGGTTGTAGAGAGGTGGGGGTCAGTCTCTTCTCCCAAGTAACAAGCAATAGAACAAGAGGAAATGGCCTCAAGTTGCGTCAGGAGAGGTTTAGACTGGATATTAGGGAAAATGTCTTCACTGAAAGGGTTGTCAAGCATTGGACCAGGCTGCCCAGGGAAGTGGTTGAGTCACCATCCCTGGAGGTATTTAAAGGGCATGTAGATGTGGTGCTTAGGGACATGGTTTAGTGGTGGACTTGGTAGTGTTAGGTTAATGGTTGGACTTGATGATCTTAAGGGTCTTTTCCAACCTAAATGATTCTATGATTTTATTCTATGATTCTATGAAATTCTCCACCAGTGTCTGTCCTGTGACTTCAAACCACAAGCAGTTAGCAGTGGACCTTCTTGCCCCAGGATGTCAGAGGTGCCAAAGCAGAAGATAAGGCACCCAAGATCAAAGGCAAGGAAGGAAAAGCTACGGAGCAATCCAGAAACTGTTCTCAGGACCAAAAACTACTGAAATGCAAATGGTTGGACGCTGGGTGAATCTTCATGGTAATTTTATATATGCTACACTGTTCTTAAACTCTTCCCATAGAGTCTGGTTTTGGCTGCTGTTGGAGATGGGATCTTTGGGTAGATGGATTTTAAACTGACCTTGTGCAACAGCTCTCTTCTTATGACACACTTCCTCTAATGATACATACAGTTATGAAAAGGCTGCTTCTGTGAATCTCTTGAGTTGCTAATTTCTTAAACTTCTGCTCATGGCATAGCTTGTGCTCCTTTCACAAACAGTACTTCCACCCTTTCTAGATGTTTTTAGGTTATCAGGGCCTAAAGGCCCTTCTCTCTGCGCTTGCAGCTTGCACATCCAAGCTCAGCTCTGATGTCATCACAGAAATAACTCTTGCATAGTACCTAGTTTTGCAGCAGAGTGGTAGCCCAATGTTGACTCTAAACCTGTAGTACTCATAGACTGCCTGGCTGCATAAGTTTTTGTCTTCCCTTTATGTAGAAGATACATACCACAGGCAAGTGCCAGCAAATGAGTCTGCCAGGTCAAGGCATAGAACATGTCCCCAATCGCAATGCACGTGAGTGTGCAGTTGTAATTGTCTAAGCCAAGGTAGATGCTGTCAAAGGGTGATGCAATGCTCAGTGCTGCAAGACAAAAGACAGGGCTGTGAGGTCAGGTATGAGAGGTATCTGCAGCAGGACCCGTCACTTGCTTGGAATCCTTCGTCTCTTCCCTATGACATCTAGACAAATTTAACCATGCTCACACTTGCATAACATGCACATGCAGAAAAAGGATGAAATCAAATGAAGCTCATTATTTTTGAGCTCTGATAATGTCCCTAGGGTTGGAATTTGGCCAGTCTCAAAGGTTTATTTCAAGCAAAACTTTCTGTGTATGCACTGAATGTGTTGTAGTTAGTCACCCAGATGACCAGATGGAGGATCCAGCCAGAGTGTAGGAGGACCTTCTCACCTGGGTGTCCTTCTTGCAGAAAGCTGTGCTCACATGTACTGTTTAAACCTCATACGTACCCTGATCTTGAATATCAGAGGTACAGCTGAGTGTCTTTTGTGGGAGTAAGCAGGGTTTTCCGTCTCTTCCTAGTAACCTTTGCTAGATGTGGTCTAGATACTAGATGTGCTCACTCCATCATTGCTGTGGAAATTCTCCACTGGACTGGGAACTGAGGGTCTGCTCCAAACCTGACCTCACATGTACTTCTGCAGGATTTCACAGGCTTCATGAGCACCAGTAAAAAGAAGAGCACAATGTGTAGTGCACAGACCGCCTTGATGTCACGCTTAAGATTAACACATTTCCTGCTATAATGTCCTCATTTGTCTTCTGTTTCATCGCCATGCTTATCCCCAGATACTTTCCCCTGACCTTTCTCTTCTAGATTAAATGTCAGACCTGTACAAAACTTGCCAAATGCTCTTAACCATACAAATCATGGATAGTTTTGTTTAAAAAAACAAATATAAGGCAGCTCACATCTTGTACAAAGTGCTTGAGAGCACAGAGAACTTATTGTTGGATGACTGTGCCTGTTCCAAGGTTGTTGTCTCAGACTACACTTATTCCATCATAATTTTTTATTACAATCGGTCACATAAGTGGCATTAATCTTGTCTAACTTCAAGGGTCTGATTCATCTCTCTTAATTTAAGATTGTTTCTCTGGTTAGTGGAGAGACAGGCCATTCTGAGTGGCGTTCATTTAGCTATTTTTACAAATCTGCAGCAGGATAGAATGAGCTGCATCCTAGAAAAGTCTGTTTCTTTTCATTGACTGATCAGCTCTGAGGTAGACATCTGCATGTGGTGGTAATTTAAAACACTTGTGGTGGCAAGAGATCAGTTCTGAAACTATTTCTCTAGATTTCTTTATCATCATCTCTGTGGGATTCATTGCATCCAATGGCAGGAGGGTTAAGCAAGGTGGAACAAAGCACCTGCCTGAGTTACAAATCTAATAACAAATTCAAAGCTTAAAGAAAATCTGCTTCTGTTCTTGCCTTCACCATGTTGTGTGACCTTCAGTAAGACCTTCCAAATTTAGAGGCAGTTTCAAAAATGGGAGTGTTGTCCTAAGTATGTCCAAGCCCATGGCACTCTAAAGTCTGGACAGAGTCATATAATGGCTAGCATCAAGATACCCTAGTTAAAAAATTACTTTGGTAAGCATTTCTTACCTGCAAACATCCCCACTGTCGATCCAATTGCAGCATGTAAACAAATAAGTGGGGAGGAGATAAGTAAAGCAACAAGGAAGATGCCTCCAGTCCAGGGGTTTTCACAACCATACACTTGACCAACACCGACTGGGATGGATTGCAAGAGCTGCAGCAGCCAGTAGAAAAGGGCATGTTATTGTATCTCTGTACTCAGAAGGACACAGCAGTTATTTTGTCCAAGCTATTGGTTAGAAAGGAAGGAAGCAACCCTGGCTCTGAGTGGGACTGATGGGTAAATGTGGGCTCTCATGCCTTTCGAACCAGAGTTAGTTCACTGTTTGGTTTGAACTTCATCAGTCCAAGATGGACTTTTTTTTCTTTTGGGATGGTAATATGGTGGATGGGGGGTTGGGGTTTTGTTTGTTTTTTTTTTTTCAGGTGCCTTTAGTGAGGGAGAAAAACGGTAACCTTCCTAGGCAATAGTACTATGGTGAGCCTGGTTGATTTGAGTTTATTATATATTATATGAAGCATATCAGTTACCCTTATGCTGCTTTGGGAAGGTGATCCTCTAGAGCTAGAGCTAGACCTGAGGGGACTGGGTATAAATGAGTTTCTGTCCCTTCGGAATCCTGATGTTTCTTCTGTCTTTTCATATTGTCACTGGCTGTCTTGCTGATGTTCTTTTAACCATATCTGGACAGCGGGAGTGTATATCCAGATGTGCTTCTGTACCGACAGCACTCAAGACTTGTTTTGGGGCAGTCCAATTTTAGGTGAATTGAGAGGTTCAGCAGCTCTTTTCCCTCAGGCTCGATCAGCCTTTCTGCTGGATCAGTCAGGACTTTCCCTAGGGCTTTTATGGCACTGTCCTCTACAGACTGAACTGAGCCATGTATTTCTGTGAATTGCTAGTGGCTGTACATATCATATAGCCATTCTGACCCATGTGAAATTGTTATCCCAAGCTCAATGCCTTCACACTCACCTTTTTAATGAAATAGCATAAACTTGTTGGAGTGAAGCTTACCAGTGGCACATTGATTGCAGACCAGGTGATGTTGGGCACTGATGCTACAGGCTTGATGAGGGTTGTAGGGAAGAAGGGGCTGTGTCCTGTGGCTGCCAAGTACAAAGTCACTGCAATATTGAAGGGCAGAGTGAAAACAGGGAGGTCCCATTTACTGAAGATGATCCCAAAAGCACTGAACAGGTTTGGACTGAGAACAGAAGGAGAAGAGAAACAAATACAACTTGTTCATAACATTTACAGTGGTGAAACAGCCTACCACTTTGGTCATAAGCTCTGGTAAATGCAAGCCAATGCCATTCCTTTTAGAAATATCAGGTAGTGAATATCTTTAATATATTACTCTGCATCAGACAAATAGTTGCAGAATGCTGTTCATCTTTTTGCAACAACTATCACATCCATTCATGGATGGTATAATCTCCACACCCTTCTCTCAGGACACCTGGCTAGTGCGCAAGCACTCTCCTAGCTATGCTGGGCTCAGAAAGACAATGAAGAAATGCATCCAGTACAGCATTTAGGCACAGATGGAGAAAGGCAATCTGGTTTCTTATTTGGTAGAAAACTCTAACAAGAAACAGAAGAGCCAATTTTGGGAATTCCATATGAAGAACTGTGGAGAACTTTAGATGCTCTAAAAAGCTGCCGTCTTGAGGAGGCAAGAGGGAGTTGGAAATTACCTAATTTGTTTTTTTTTGTTGTTTTTGTTTAAATAGTTTGAAGGATATCAGAATATGGTTCTGGAAGAGAAATAAAGCAGACAAGGTGATCAAAGAAGATGGAAAATCTTCCATTAATGGAAAATATTTACTATGTTAGACACTATTTTGGGGGAATGAGGAGTCCTTAGGACATATGGAGCCTAACAGAGCTGTGAAAGGTGTTGTGCCAGGCATGACCCAGACCTTGATGCTCCTGCTTATGTTAGTGAGACTGATGTTACTGTGTGCTGCCCAGGTACTACCCAAAATCATGTGGTATTTTCTGAAAACTGAGCTTCCTTCTTAAGAAACATGATTGACTATATTTAACACATAAAGTATTTGGGGCAAGCCTCAAAATATTTAGAGACCAAACAGTAAAAAGCATGTAAAACTTGAGATACCATGACTTTTCCCAAAGTTCTTGGCTGTAGAACCTGGGATATAAACTTCACCAGATCTGCTTTCCTCAGGACATTTCCAGACTGCCTTATTTCCACTTGAAGTGGGTGTCCTGCATGAATGCCTTTGTGGTAGCATATTGGCAAGATAATATCTGTTTTTTATGGGGCCCAGAAAGCATGTGGAAGAGAGTGAAAGGCCAGGTCATTTCCTGGATGGCAATAGACTGTGTTCTGCTGCTTCCAGCTGAGCTTTCCTGATATAAGTGAGCTGAGCAGTTCTTATGGTCAACCTCCAAGTAGCAGTGGATATTGCACAGTTTACAAAAATTCATTTTAAAGACTTGAATTTTTCAAGAAGCTGCATTTGAGTCCTAGAAAGTCATTAAGCTAGTTCTAATAAAAAACCCCACCCAAATTATTTGGCATTTCAAAAGCAACATCTTGTGTCCTGTTGTGTAGATACTATCAGTGGAAAAAATGCTTTGTTCTCCCTGTATAATCTCAAATGAAGCCTTTTCTTTTATAACAAATTTGGTTCCCAGAGCAGTTTACAGATTTCCTTGCTTGTAGCTGTAGGAAAAAAAAAATCAGCACTTCAGTGAAAATGGTGTCCTAATTTCTGTGCTGAAATACAAAGCTTCTGCCAGTTATACATCTTGTCAGAAAAAAAAGAAATTATTAAAGAAATGCTGACTTCTAAAGCTGAAATTCCAAGTATCAGTTGAAAAAATCACTGAAATGTCTAATTTCAAAATCTCTCAGCTCTAGCCTTGAGTCTTGTGAACTAAAAGAATGAAGAAAAGTTTGAATAAAAAGCCTCAAGGAATTCTGGCAGACAAGACAAACTAAACATTCTTGCAACATGTC
This sequence comes from Ciconia boyciana, assembly GCF_034638445.1. Taxonomy (NCBI): domain Eukaryota; kingdom Metazoa; phylum Chordata; class Aves; order Ciconiiformes; family Ciconiidae; genus Ciconia; species Ciconia boyciana. Next base: position 16,507,965 of record NC_132937.1, read on the forward strand.
CTGGGTTTTGAGAGGTTGTTACAAAATGACCTTTGCAGAGAGTGACTAAAGAAATAAAACAGGAAAAAAATTCTGATTTTAAAAGCAGTGACATGCAATAATGTCTTGCATCTTATCTCTAACAGCGATTAAAATGTGACTCTTGAATTAATTTCAGTTAAGGCTGTTAAATAGATTCTGCAGTGCTGTTAGGGTCCGTATTTAGAAATGGTAAATTTAATCGGAAAGGACATTGTCTGGCATTCAGAGTTACTTGGAGGAATTAATTTTGCTCATGACTGGTTGCATGTCTGAGGGGAGAAAGATTGAATTCAGCCCGAGGGAAAGCACTGGGCCAGTTCAGTGCCTGGATGAGGAAGAACCATTGCAGTGTTGGACACAATGACATCCACCCTGAATGTGTCCTGCTGATGAGGGCCATTTGCAGAGCGTTGAAGTGGGGCTGCTTTGTCCATGTGCTATAATCAGTGTTGTCTGTGCACTTGGCCTCCTACCAATGTGCCTCACAAGCTCTGTGCATCAATGAATGCCTCTTTCCAGTGCTACCGTGGCTGGAGCCGCTGGCATAGAGGGGACTTCCAATGTGTTTAAGCTTTATATAGCAGGACTCATTCTCTGAGAATTATCTCTAGGAGGAGAAGTGGCACTTACCAGGCCATCGATATAATTGCCACAGGAGGAAGAAGCCACCAGTAGTAATCCCCTTTATCAGAGAAGGCGGATATGAGCAGTCCCACCAAGATCCCGTTATAGCCGTGCAGCCCAGCTGCAATAGCTGATCTGTGATGGAAAGAAATGTTTGCAAGGTAGCAAGCTGTGCTGAAGGTGACCTGTCACAGGGACCCACTGAAACACACTTTATAAGTGTCCTGCTCCCAGTGAAGGGAGTGTAGGGGAAGGATGAAAAAGCAGTGAAGTAACTGCCATATTGCATTGCACTGGTGTGTGGAAGGCAGAAGTTTGGAGACTGTTGAATAATGATGACCCAGGGGGTTTCCTGTGACCCAAAGGACCTACATAACTGTGATGATGGCTACCGGAGAGAGATATCTGTCTGCTCTCACAAAGACAGTCAACTATGGGGACAGGCAAGCTCTTCCTGGACCACAGCTCTGTCCTCACATAACTGCTTCCAAACCATCCATAAGGAAAGCCACTCTGCTATCTCTAATGTACTCAAATGTGGGGCTACGACCCATCAGTGGGTTCCTGATACCATAAGGATCAATTTTTATTAAGTGCCTGGACGTGAGGTACCACCTACCTGTCCTGACTGAGGGCCAGCGCAGTTAATGTCGACACAGTCATTCCAGTACAGCCTGTGAGCATCTACCAGGGGCTCTGGATGAAGATCCCCACTAAAATAATCAGCCTGCTGAGAGGGTTGTTGACAAACATCACCTGAGAGGTCCCTCGCAAGATCCAGTCCACCAGCTGGACCATTAGGGGCTTATCTGGAGGAAATCAAATAAAAACGCTGGTGATAAGGCATCATTTCAGCAGGACTCCCTCAAAGCACACTCATCTCTACAGTCGCTTTCTGGCCACAGAACAGAAGCAATGTATCAACAGGACTGTAAAACTGGTCTCTGATTTATTTCTGTCTGAGCATATTTTGCATCTGGCACTTGAAAAGCTAATAGGGATGGACTGGGCACTGCTATAAAGTTCATGGAAGGATTCATAAAAAAGTGGTTTATTTATGATGGTCAAAGAATAGTCTGTCTTGCATGGTAGATTGCTTAAAATTCTGCTATAAATTTAATGAGGAGATAGTCCCTTTTTGGTGCATAATTCAGATGCAGAGAGGAACTTACTTAGGCAAAGACTGAAACTAGTTTGTACATGGATAGGGAAATATGAAAAGGAAACACTTTTGCTGGTTTAGGGACCCAGAACATGGTGATACACTGTGTATAGGACATGGGGTCAAACTCTCAAAGGTGTCTAAAAAAGTACTTTGGAAACCAAAGAACCTAAATTAAGAGAATAGTTATTATAGCTTGGACTGTACTCAGGGGAAAGAAGCATTTCCAAAGGACAAAGAGCCAGTGCTCTTTAGAGAAGACTATTGAACCCAGACAGAGCAAACAGGCACCAAGCTCCGGTACCTCAGGTGAGTGCAGGGGGAAGGTGGGATGTGTGTGGGGCTGAGGGCAGCCTGTCTGAGGGCATCTATGTACAGTGCTCCTAATGATCTCCATGGGGTGAGGAGGGTCTTGTAGCACTGCAATAACTTTTTGCTGCTGGCTCTTCTACTGCAAATTGACTTGAAGTCTTTTTCTGCCACGCTTCTGGGAAAGGTGTAACCATTTCTGTACTGCTGTGCATTATTAAACATGATACAAGGAGAATAAATGAGAAAGAGGGGCTGCTTACATGTACAATATGTTCATGCAATGTGTATATGCAGCTTTCATCTTCTTAAATATTTAAAATTAATTACATTAGTTTAGATTGTTAATTAGACACAGTATAAAGTGCCAGACTACTTTTTGAATCTGGGCAACAACTTATTCCTAAAAACTCCTCTCTTCCCCACTCCCTCCTTTTCCACTTCCCTGTGTTGTATTTACAGTCAAGTCTCAAGTTCTGCTTTCTGATGAGATTAGCTTAAATAGAGGATCTTTGAAGGGCCAGGTACCACTCTGCATCTCTTCAACATCACTGGGAGAGCCCTCCCAAGAGGCTGGAGCACAAGTTGAGGGATGGCTTTGCAAGCATCCCTCAGGCTGTGCATTGATGGGGAACCAGGCAGTTACAACCAGGGAGGAATGAGTTCCTTAGAGAAAAATGACCAGGCTTGTCTGAAATGATTTTTACTAATATTTGGTGTTGAGCTATGAAATATATCAGCAATGCTCATGGTTTTAGACACAAGTATAACTGGAAGTATTCAAATATAACCAGTGGGCAGTGGCCAAAGCTTTTCAGGACATTGAATAAGAAAAGACGTCTACCAAGCATGGACCACCAGAGTAAAGAGAAAGCAGGAGGAGATGTTCCCCTGTGGCTGGGGATCACACTGCCAGCGTGATGAGCTTCCTACTGGATGCATCTCAGCCAACCTCCTCCACCAATGTTAGCCACTGCACAGCCTGGCTGTACATGTCTGTCTCTTATTTCTCTCCTGTTGCTGGAGTTGTACTGCTAAAGAACCTAGTCTTGACAGAGGACCCACAGTCCTACATAGCCTCTCAAAGCCCCAGATCCCTAGTAATTCTGCTTAACACGGACCATCTGCTCATGTATTGTTCCTGTCTGGACAGTAAACCTTTGAGATCAGTACTTGCTTTGTATTTTATAGCAACATAACAGCCACAGTCCTTACTGCTCCCCCAAGGCTGGTAATACAAGAACCTTTGCCCACACAATCAGGAGTCAAGTCCCCATTGCCAGCCCACATGTGGACAAGGAGATGGTTGCTGATCTAAAGTACTTATGAACAAGACTAAATCCCCAGCCCTGACATGTGATTCTGGGCACTGCTATAAGGAATGTGATGCTAATGACACATAACTGATTAAGTGTAAAACACACCTTTTGCCTGTGCTGAATTATGCCTGCAGCCATGGTAATGGCAAGAGGATACAGTGAGATCCCCTTCCTGAGAATAAAATGATTTGGGTTAAAAGGCCAGAATTTTGCAGTGAGCTTGGACTATGCTGCCTCTGCTCTGCCTCAGGGGGTGAAATGGCTCCTCATCTCATGCCCCAGCACTGAAAGTACTGTTGGCAATATAGATGTTCCCAGCTAGCTCTTCCTAGCCAGAGCGCTCCAAACATATCCCTCTGCTTACTTTTCATCCACTCTCCATATTCTTTCATTTCTCCTGTGAGCTACCCAAAAACTTGGTGGATCCGATTTCTGCTTCTCCCCAGCAGGTCCCAGGCTCTTGGCTTCTGCTCTGCATACAACTGTCTCTCACCGGGATGTTCAGCCACAACGATTTCTCCAAGCTCCATCTCTTTTGGGTGGTGAGAAGAGGTAACTGTAAATCACAAAGCCCATGTGTTAGAAAAGCTTTTGTGTTGTGCTCTGGCAACTTTCTGCTGTACTTTAGAGCTCCATGGTGATATCCTTTTTCAAAGATGGGATGTTTAATGGAGAAGGGACTGCCTGAACCACTGCTGAGAGTGGTGTGCGCTGCTGCCCAGGGCAGTGGTGTCTCCTCTTGGGGATGAGGACCAGGAAATGACCCACTGCTGTCATGGAGCTGTGGCACAGAGCTGCAGGGGGAAAGAGGGGTGTAACATAGGTGGCCTGCAGCATCCCACCCTCACTCCAGCTCCTGATGCAGCGTGTGACAAGCTGCTGGTTGGACAGGGGACATAACCTTTGCCAAGTAACCGAGTGGTACCTGCATGCTGTTGCAGCTACCAAGGAGGGAGCCTGCTGATGTTTGGCTAGCAGTGAGCTGGAGGGAAGCAATGCAAATTGCCAGAACAGTAGCAGATAGCAGGAGACAAGAAAATACTGGAGGAGAGGCTGAAGCCTGTATCCCTTTTGATGTTTTGAGCTGATGCATTCATATATCACAGCAAATCTATGGCCTTTCCACGCTCCTCATTCCACATCTTCCTTTGATAGACCATCAAGAGCAAACTGGGGTGGCATCAAAGTATTGCACAGAAATCAGCATCCGCATGTGGCTTTAGACAAAGATAAGCACCTTGGTTCAGGGCTGTGTGCTCTTTAGTTAATGGGTGAATATCCAGGCAGGATTATGGATTTAATAAACTCCTTATTACAGTTGCAGGGCTCTGTTCATTAAAAAGACCATTAAGATATAAACCCTTAAGAGAAAATACACTGCACTGCACCCTAGTGAGCTACACTGCAGGTTACATCTGCAAAAATGCCACCCTGCTTTCTGAGGGAGTCTGTCATCGTCTGGTCTGTGGTTTTGCTCTAATGATTTTGAAGAAGTGTGGCTGGTTTTCTAGGTGTTGCCCAAAAGTGGACTGTGTTGTAAGTGCTTGCCCCGTGTTTCGTGGAATATGGGCACCACCTTCTGGTGGGAGCCTGTTTTTGGTAGCTCAAACAGGCTGGCTGTCAGTGTTGAAGCCTGTAGCGGCTGCAGGACAGGCTGGGAAGGGATGCCTGGCTGGAGGGAAGGCTGTTTTGCAGAGGGGAACACTGACAGGCAGATGGTAAAAATATCTATCTGTGGCTCTGAATGCCCTAATAAGAAGGTCACTGAGCATCAAAAGATGTTTTCCCTTCACCCCTGGCAGCACAATGCATCCCTGCAAATGCATTGCGCAGTGCTTGTTGTCTAGTGCTTTGGCTCTCTCTGCCGGCAGCTCATCCCTACTGCAGCAAGAAGTCTTTCTGATGACCTTCGTGCACAAGCATCAGCCTGCGGCTGGGTGTACGGGCAAGCGATGTTGTTTCATGTAACTTTAAAAACTAAACCTAACCAGCGCTCAGTTTTCTTGATCCTAAGGGAGAGGAGGATTATAGAAGGTATTGAGTGGTCTAAAGCAACAAATGTGGTTGTGCAAGGAGCAGACACCCCCAAAACCTTGCTCATAACTGTCTCATGAGGTCACGAGCAAGGAGGTTCCCAGGTTCTGCCCAGCTGCACTCAGTGCAGGAACAAGCAAGGAGCAAAAGAAGAAGGAGGGGGTGGGTTTAATGTCCCTCTTCTTTTTTTGCTACCTGTAATCTGATTCTGGCCAGAAGCTGAGTCCAATTCCTGGTTTCAGTTAAGGCAGCCTTGCTGACTGTCATTTTTGGCTAATTCCTTGTGGCTAGCCAGAAGGACATTGGTGTAGGGAACACTGAGCAGGAGTCCCCTTTCTCTTCCTATGTGTCCTCTATGCTGAGGGAATTTGCTGTGGTCAGATATTGTGAATTTGCATCCCTCTGAGTTAGGAAGAGGCCAGGTTATACTGGAAAACCAGGTATTTGTGCCTGAATTAATCCCATAAACACTTGGCTGTGTAAGATGTGTCATTGCCCTGGGCTTCCTGGTAGTCAGTGTAGCTTTGGGCACCTTGTCTCATCCCACTCGGTGGGTTGCGAGAGGGGTGAATCTTTTTGATTCCCCGACAGTTTGTGTACTGACGAAGGCCGATCTCTGCTCGGCAGAGCCGCGTGGCTGGTAGAGTCACGACAATGACTCAGAAGAACAGGCTGGCCAGCGTCTTTATTAACTGGCAAATTCAACAAACAGACAAACTTAATGAACTGGCAAGCCCAACGAACGAACAAAGGCGATTTGGCAATGGAGCTATTTTCCAGGCAACCCGTCACAATTTATCCAAAACTTACATATAGTGGAAGAGTAGAGGAAAAGAGAAGCGAGAAAAGAAAAGGAGAAGAGAGGAGGAAAGAGAAAGGAAAAGTATCACCACCCTTGGATCCCACGATGACAGGTGTGGCAATCCTCTGGTAGTGGGCGCACGTGTGGTTCCCTGGAGGGCGTGTCTTTTATAGACTAATCCCCGCCTCCAGGTACGCCCCTTGAGGACTTACATGGTTCTTGTTCTAGAAAGTTCTCAATCTTCTGTGCAGGTGCTGGGGGAGGGGGGTGGTCGCAAGCCCCTTCCTCAGATCAACTCTGTGTGACCTCTGGCCATATATAGTAAGGTCCGTCAGAACCTGGAACTGTGCGTCCTCTGCTCCGCTCTCCATGTCCAGCTCTCGGTCTCCCCCACCCCATGCTCACCGACCTGCCATTGCCATGCAAATCGCACCTCATGCAAATCGCACCTCACCTTGCCACAATGTTTGAGACATTAACTCTTTCAGTCTCTCACACACCTTCAGATGGAAGTCAACCCATCTCAGCTCAGAACTGCCCTCCGAAAGTTCCTTTTCTTCTCTTTGACAGCTCAACCTGGGTGCTCCAGTCAAACACCAAATTTTTTTTTTGGGAGGGACACAGGGTCTGAGGTCAACAGCACAAGCAGAGAAGACACTCCAGAGCAATGACAGGCTAGCACCTGGCTGAGGTTGCTTTCCCTCCAGAGATTAATATTCACATTTAGCAAGTGTGGCTGATATCAGAGATATTCAGCGTTGCCTATTTTGTTTATCTGCTCATGTTCCTTCCAGAAGACTTCTCCAAAGAGATTCAAGAGTTGAGGTGGGCTCAGACAGCTGCTGTGGATCCACATAAAGGAGACTGGAGCATCTCTTAGGATCTTGAAGTCTCGGGGACGCATCAGTAAAGAAAGGTTAGTGGCCCCTTTGCTGTGAACAATATCCACCACCAGCAACTGAGTGCAGCTGTTACCAGCAGGGAGAATAAACGCTGAGTGTTTGTGTCTATGTCTTCATAGCACCTGAAAATCTCATGCTCATTTTAAACCTCACCAGGAAAAAATACTGTTGGTTTTTACAAAGCAGAAACATCTCTGCAGAGCTTCTAAAGTCTGTGTTTACAAGACTGCACTGTTCAATTCTCTCTGAAATTGAGACATGGGACATGTATATTTTAAAAATTCTTGCCCTTGCTCACATAATTTAACTGTTAGGGGTTAAGTGCAAAGTAGTCATGTGAGAGCCCTTTGCAGTCAATACAGAAAGAGGCTAGTATCTCCAGAGAGTGATTCATGTCCCTTTTCTTACATATCTATCTGAGATGTGAAAAAAAGGGTGTGTCTCTCTCTCTCTTTCCACTGGCTGCAGAGGGAGCCTGGTTGTTGAACTTTTAGTTGCTTGTTGCAAGTTGCACTTGCTATTTTCAGGCAAGAGAAATTCCAGCCTAAGAGATTTTGCCAAGGTCAACCTTGAGGTTTATGGAAGTGGGATCTGGAGTCCCAGGCTAGTGCTTTAAATCATTGAGCCATCTGTAACAGGCCTGTAATCTGCATCAAGAAGGGCATCAAAGCTCTGGGGCTAAGAAAAAAATTACAGTCTCTTCCTGTGATTCCTGTCTGCTGTCTCCCTGCGGATCAGAAGGGAACTAAATCTCTGCTTGGAAGGGAGCACGCTCACCCACCTCAAATGAGAAGGCAACCTGGGACATGACTGGAGGAGAAGGCTGAAAAGTTAGCAATTTTTTTGTGAAAGGAGTAGTGCAAAAAAGAGATACAGAGTTGCTGAAATTCTCTATACTGGTGAACTGTGGGGCTTTACAGCAGAGGAGCACAAGAGGCTGCAACAGCTAGAAAAGATCCCGGAGGGCTGTGATGGGCACAGTGGTCCCTGCAGGAGCATCACCCTGGAAAAACACAATTTCTTTGCAATGAGCACCTGCCAGTCAATAGGCTTGTGCTCAGTGGTACAGGCTCCATGAATAATAGAGAAATCATTTGAACAATTAGCCAATTAGAGCTAATGAGAGCCTGAATCACTTATGGTACACCTAGGGCTGATGGGGAATTCCTTGAGAAAAGGGCCTTTTGTCGGCAAACACTGGTTCATCAGTGTGGTAATGAGCTGTCCTGCTTCTTACGAACATTTATCAGACTGCAGGGTAATGCCTGGTGGTTAGGGCTCATCTCTAGACCTATGTGTGCCTGCTCATTCCCAAACAAACAGCTGTTGTAGCATGCTTTTGAGGTGCAGGATACTGAGCCTTGTATTTTTAAGCCTCCCAGAGTAAGCACTGGGTTTCTTTTTGGCTTGTGCTGCTAGAGAAAACGTTCACAGCGTAGCACCCTCACACAGCCTGCAGTGATCTGGTGGCCCCATGAAAAAAAACCAAACCACAATACAGGTGGGCTGTGAACAGTGGGATACTGCATGACCAGGGTGATGGGTGATGCATAACACTTGAGCCAACTTTTCTACAGGGCTGCTGTTTGTGTAGGGAGCTTAGCCTTATGCTAAGATATCTGAAGCCAGGCCTGGGAAATTGCTCGTTCCTCCTCTATGCTGAAAGCATAGAGGTGATCAGAAAAGTTTTGACTTCAAGGGACGTGGCCTCACAAGGGCCTTGAAAAGAAACAGTTTGTAAAAGCACATTGGTCTGTCGCAGATGGAGTGAGCATGCACTTCACTCGCAAGAGATAAGTAAAAATATAGTTTATTGATACAGAATAGGGAGTTAACAAAGTTCAATGCGACAGTGTTTTAACAAGATTCGATGGCAAGGTACACTTGATTATTTACTGCATAGAGGACAGGGTCAGACAAAACTGTCAGGGAGACCCTCCCGTTGAGTCATGAGGTTCAGAAAAGATCCCCTTGCTTTCTAAACTCCTTCTCAGAGAGGAGTCTAGGTGTGGCTAGATCCAATCCTAGTCCCAGACTTGGTCAACGGTTTATGTCTAAAGGATTATATGTGCGCAATCAATCCTTTATATCACTTAGCTAAGATTTCAAAGTTTAGCATGCTATTAGTCACTTACCGAAGATCTGTTGCAGCAAGGAATCTCTCAACCTCGAGGAGTAACCTTGAGAGGCGTCCCTGCTCAAGGGGAGATCCTGGCATGCAGCCTGCTGCCATGCAGGAGAGCTCAAAGGGCTCTTGGGCTGCTCCCTATTTATGGGGGATAAGATGATTGACCCATAGTCATATTTGCATGCCGACCACAGATTTTAGTTTCTTCAGTGGGCACATTGCACAATAGCCCTAGGCTATTGTGTTGTTATCTGTCTCCTGAATCTACTTTGAGCCAATGCAGCCATCGTGACCAGATGCATCCATTACGATCACCACTGGTGGTTATCACCTAAGCAGGGTTGCAGGAGATAAAGGTCGGGGGCAGGGGAAGCACACCGTCACATGGTCTCATAAGAAACCATAAAGAAATAGAAAAGAAATACAGTGAACAGCTAGAGGGCAAAACTTTGGGATGGTGACAGAGTGCTTGGCTGATTTGTAATGACTTTACCAAGCAAAGCTCTATCAAGGATCAACCTGTGACACCGAAAACAAATGAACAAAGCAGGGCATTTCAGAACAGTCACTGAGGTTGAATGTAACACAATTGCAGAAAGCAGGTATGAAACAGCCACAGACCTTTAAAGTAAAAAACAAACAAACAAACAAATCCACTCAAAAGGAAAAAAATGCTCAAGTAAATTTGTTTCCTATCACAGGCATTAAATGAAGCCACATTCTGGAGCAGCTCTGTCATATCTGTACAAACACAACTACCACACAATAGTTAGTAATCAGGATAGTTTAACTTATGGGGCTAAATATGACTCTTACATCCTTATTTAGATGCTTGTGTTTTACAATGTGGTCTTGGAGTCTTTCTGTGTCTTCCTTTCCCAGTCTGTGTAGTATGTAATGCAATACTTTGCTCCAAGGCGATACTTTTCTGTACTGCTTCTTCGTTTCCCTCTGTTGCAGCAGTATCTCCCAATCTGCCAAATGGAGGCACATAGTTTATTTAATGTGTAACCAGATGTAACCAAAGTGATTAGTTTGTTCTTTTGTAACTAAGCAACATAGAGATAGGAGCGGGGTAGGCAATGCTTTAATGTTGTGTTTGTACATCTATGGCTATGGATATGCTGCTATGCCCAAAGACAATTGGATGAGGAGTAGTACGGACATGCTGCTATGTTCCCAGTACAGTCCCAGCCCATCTTGACAACGAGTCGAGGGTAGTTAGAATAATTGGTTTGTGTTAAGGGTGCCAAATCATTGTTAGGGACCATGCACCATGAAGAAGGGAAGCAAGTTACATAAGCAAGGTGGGATTGCGCATGTCCAGAAGAAGGGGTCAACTAAAGGACACACCTGTACGACCACCAAGGACCACCAGAGACCCCCACGGAAGCCCCTCGGAGCTCAAAGACGCATGCGTAATGACCATGTGAATATGATAATTAGTTCTGGGAAATAGAATGAATATGCATGATTATTCCGGGAAATTTGATGCATATGTATGTAACTGGACAATATAAGTTTCGTCTGATGTAACCTGCGGTATGCACACTAGGTGGAACAATCCCCATGCATCCGGTGCTGTAATAAAGAATGCCTGCTTCTTAATACTACATTGGTGTTAAGGAGTTTGATTCCCAATTTCGGTGACAATTTTGGCGACCCAGATGGGACCCTGCTTCTGAATTTCGACGGATCTGAGGGATCGCAGGACCTCCAGCCGGCACAGAGGGATTCTCGGGGAGAACCTCTGATCCCCGGACCAAAGAATTCTGAGCAAGATCCCCTGGAACAAGGTAATAAGGCATTCTTCTAACGGGTAACAGAGCTCTAGGTAGGACATGGGTTAGAGTCCCACTACAGGATGTGGGTTAGAGTCCCACTACAGGATGTGGGTTAGAGTCCCACTATAGGATGTGGGTTAGAGTCCCACTAAAGCCTGCTCGTAAGGCGCAGCGAAAGCTACGCAGGGTTGGGCTAAAGAGGTACCTCGGTTGGAAAGTCTCTGCTAGGCGAAAGCCTGTGGAGCGGAGCCCAAGGGGGAGTCTTCAACAGGGGGTTGAAGTCTCCAAGGTTGGGATTTCTGGCAGGGGGCTGGAATCCCAGAGGGAGCTCCAACAAGGGTTGGGGTCCCTCTGACTAGTGCCTGTGATAGTGCACAATCACAACCACTAGTCTTTTGGGAAATGGGTACATTTCCAAGTAAAAAAAAACCCCATCCCACAAAGAACACCTTTGGGATGTATTTTAAACATTGGAAAGATCTGGGGGGTGATCCTTTGACTTGGAAACAATTAATTGAATATTGTAATTATTGATGGCCAATGTATACCTTGGAAGGTGGGGAGAGATGGCCAGAAAATAGTACATTGCGATATAATACCATCTTGCAATTAATGTTATTTTGCAAAAGGGAAGGTAAATGAGATGAAATACCTTATGAGGTATTTATTTATTTATTTTTTTTGCTTTGAGAAATCATCTGGAGTGGCAAAAACAGTGTGGGATTATCCTGCAAGATTCTATGGTATTGGCTTTGGAAAAAGACAGGGAAGGAATAAGAGTTTAAGATGATGTTGCTCTGCCTGTAGCACTGGGAAAAGGTGTTTGAAATGTGGAAAGGAAGAGGGAAAGCAGGAATAGGTAGGGGAGGGGGAAGAGGAGGACCACCAGGAGGAGCAGCACCTCTGTTTAGACCTCCCCGGCTAGCAGAAAATCAGTGTGCTGTCTGTAAGGAGAGGGGGCATTGGAAAAGGGAATGTCCCAAAGTGAGGGAATTGGATCCTTCGCTACAGGCAATTAAGCTGATGACTCTGAATGATGAGGACTGAAGGAGACCGGGGGAGTCAACCCCAGCTGAACCTCTGGTTACATTAAAGCTGGGGAATGATGAAGTAGAATTTTTAGTTGATACAGGGGTAACATATTCGGTATTAAATATATGCAAAGGGGGGTTTAGTCATAAAACTATAAGTGTTGTTGGGGCAGCAGGGCGGAAGGAAAATCGGCCATTTTTACAACCTTTTAAATTCAAATTGGGAAAGCAATGGGTAACTCATCAATTTTTGTATGCCAGAATGTCCATCATCTTTGTTAGGAAGAGATATATTGAGTACATTGAATGCACAAAATAATTTTTAAAAATGGGGAGACTCAGCTGTTAATACCTGAATCAAAAGCTGTGGAAGCGAGAATTTTTATGTTACAGAACACACCAAGACCGAAGGAAGAAATTCCTGCAGAAGTGGAGGATGCAGTAACACCCTTGGTATGGGCTAGTGGAATCCCAGGTCAGTCTAAATTGGCGGAACCAGTAAAAGTTGTTCTAAAATCTGGAACTAAACCGGTAAGACAAAACCAGTATCCTATTAAGTGGGAAGCTAGAAAGGGGTTGGAAGAATTAATAACGAAATTTTTGAATTATGGATTATTGCTAGAGTGTGAATCAGAATGTAACACCCCGATATTGCCAGTGAAAAAGCAGAATGGCAAGGAATATAGGTTAGTTCAAGATTTAAGAGCCATGAATCAGATTGTTCAAGACATTCACCCAGTAGTAGCTAACCCATATACCTTGCTGACATCCTTAAAAGAAAAACAGAAGTGGTTTACTGTACTTGATCTCAAGGATGCTTTCTTCTGCATGCCTCTAGACAAAGATAGCCAGGCAATATTTGTCTTTGAATGGGAAAGCCCCACCACTGGATGCAAGACACAACTCACCTGGACGGTGCTACCTCAAGGGTTCAAAAATAGTCCTACAGTATTTGGTAATCAGTTGACAAAGGAATTGGAAGTGTGGAAAAAAAGAAAATTCAGAAGGAATAATATTGCAGTATGTAGATGACATCTTGATAGCAGCAGAGACTCGAGAGGACTGTTTACAAGTGACCATCAGCTTGTTGAATTTTTTGGGACAAGCAGGATACCGAGTATCAAAAAGCAAGGCCCAGATTGGGAAAGAGACTGTGATATATTTAGGCTTTGAAATTTCACAAGGACAAAGAAGATTGGGAGCAGGCAGAAAGGAAGCAATTTGTCAAGTTCCAGAACCCAGAACAATACAGGAATTGCGGACATTTTTGGGTATGGTCAGGTGGTGGTCGATTGTGGATCCTCAGTTATGCAGCTTCGAAAGGATCCCAGGAGAATCACCTGTTGTGGACACCTGAGTGTTGGACAGCTTTTAAAAATCTGAAGAAGGCTTTGATGTCTGCACCTGTGTTAGGACTCCCAGATTTAGCAAAGCCTTTTGAATGTTTGTACATGAGTGATAACATCTTGCTTTGGGTGTGTTGACTCAAAAATTAGGAACTTGGAAACAGGCCATTGGGTATTTTTCTAAGCAATTGGATAATGTCAGCAAGGGATGGCCTGGATGTTTGCGAGCTGTGGCAGCAACTGTACTCTTAATCCAAGAAGCAAGGAAATTAACCATGGGGCAGAAAATTACGGTTTATGTCCCACATATGGTCATTTCTGTCTTGGAGCAAAAAGTGGAGCATTGGCTGTCCCCGAGCCGCATGCTCAAATACCAGGTCTCTCTCTTGGAACAGGATGATGTGGAGCTTAAAACTACAACAGCAGTGAACCCAGCAATGTTTTTGAACTCGGAAATGGGTGAGTCTTTACACCATGATTGTTTGCAAACTATTGAACAGGTATATTCTAGCAGACAGGACCTGAAGGACGAACCATTGCCTAATCCTGATTTGGAGCTGTTTACGGATGGAAGCATCTTTGTCCGAGATGGAAAACGAATGGCGGGGTATGCAGTGGTCACCACCACCCAAGTGATGAAAGCTGAAGCTCTCCCTGTGAATACACCAGCACAGAAAGCAGATTCACACACATGGAGCTATCTGGAAGGAAAGAGGACTGTTGTCAGCTCAAGGATCGCCCATTAAATACAAGGAAGAAATTCTTCAACTCCTCCAGGACATCCAGCAGCCCAAGGAAGTAGTGGTAATGCATTGTAAAGCACATCAATTTGGACAAACCATGGTAAACGTGGGCAACCGATTGGCTGATAAAACTGCTAGAGAGGCAGCCGAGCAAAGCATTCTTGCCCTGGTACCAGTAAAACAGGTAAAACTTCCAACCCCGAAACCAAATTATGGTAAATTGGATAGATTATTGGCAGAACAGTTGAGAGCAGTAGAAAATGAGGTGGGTAACATCCACCCGACAAGTCATAGTTACCCCACAAATAATGATAAAAATAGCAGAGGAAAAACAGAGAGAAACACATGGGGAATTGAAGCGATGATTGTGGATTTACAGAAATGAAGATTGCTGTGTGCACATCCCAAATGTTACAGCTGCTTTGAATGAACAAATAGATGATATGAAGAGGGTGGCACAGCAGACTCAAGGTTTAAGGAGTGAAATGCAAACAAATTGGTTAGGCCAAATTTTGGGACATTTTGGATTTTCTCTTAAAGGATGGATAACTGAGTTGTTACAGACACTAATCATTTTGATTACAGTTGTTTTGGTGATTTGTTTGGTTTATCAATGTTTAAAGAAAATGTTGACACAGACAATGTCTAGGAATTCTGTAGCAATTTTTAAATCAGTGATGAAGCATCATACACCAATGCCGGGAGAGAAGCCATCTGCTTATGTTGAGATATGAAAGATTAAGAGTGGAAGTATTGAAAAGATGATTATTTCAAAACTTCCAAAGGGGGGAAATGTAACCAGATGTAACCAAAATGATTAGTTTGTTCTTTTGTAACTAAGCAACATAGAGATAGGAGCGGGGTAGGCAATGCTTTAATGTTGTGTTTGTACACCTATGGCTATGGATATGCTGCTATGCCCAAAGACAATTGGACGAGGAGTAGTACGGACATGCTGCTATGTTCCCAGTACAGCCCCAGCCCATCTTGACAAAGAGTCGAGGGTGGTTAGAATAATTGGTTTGTGTTAAGGGTGCCAAATCATTGTTGACCATGCACCATGAAGAAGGGAAGCAAGTTACATAAGCAAGGTGGGATTGCGCATGTCCAGAAGAAGGGGTCAACTAAAGGACACACCTGTACGACCACCAAGGACCACCAGAGACCCCCCACAGAAGCCCCTCGGAGCTCAAAGACGCATGCGTAATGACCACGTGAATATGATAATTAGTTCCAGGAAATAGAATGAATATGCATGATCATTCCGGGAAATTTGATGTATATGTATGTAATTGGACAATATAAGCTTTGGTTGATGTAACCTGCGGTATGCACGCTAGGTGGAATGATCCCCTGTGCATCCGGTGCTGTAATAAAGAATGCTTGCTTCTTAATACTACATTGGTGTTAAGGAGTTTGATTCCCGATTTCGGTGACAAATGGATTGTCCTAGTGTCTCGCGTAGAAGTTGTGCTGATACCATTTGTATATGGATTGTAAGTATATACATATGTATGTATAACTGTGGAGAAGGAGGGTTTGCCGCCTTTAGCATGGGTCTCCTGAATGATGTTTGTAGAGAGGGATTCCTCTTGACTCCCTTTAGCCCCTTGACTATCCCAAGGTCATTCGGGAAATCTGTAGCTGACTGGGATATCAAACAAGGATACGTTAATGTTTGAACCAAGTGCCTAATACATGAAGAATTTTCAAAATGCTAACTGTTTTTTTAATAATAAAAGTAGTCAGACCAGGTAGATATTTTAAGACACAAGAATCCTGTTTTCCTGCATATGGTTTCAGTTATAAAACCAGAGAGGAAAACAAATAGAGAAAATATGAAATATAAAAACCGTTGCTTCTAAACAGAATGTTTTTCAAAGGTTTCCATGAGGTGTTGGCTGCTCAGCAAAGCAGACTGTAAAACAACTTTACAAGCCACATTTATTCTAAGAGCTCCACTTATTGAAGTACAATTCAAACTCTTGTTCTGCCGGCCAAGTTCCATAAATTAAACACTTGTCCAATGACACATACCTCTCTCTTGGATTCTCTGTTTCTTTTTGGCTTTGTGTGTCTGTGTCTCTCTCTCTTTTTTTTTTTTAAACTTTTGCAAATGGAAACAAAAAAGGTTTGCTTGTTTTAGGAATGGATTTAAGAAATAGGCCAGTAAAAGTAAAAATAGGGAGAGCAAAAAGAAAACAGGTCAACTTTTTAGTCCAGCTGACTAAAATGAGACTTTTGTTCCATCATTTTACATCTTGGTGACACTGATATAAAGCTAAGGCTAAATCCACAGTGTGAAGCTGCATGATGCCAAATGTCTGACCGAAGTAGTGCCTCATCTCTATTACAATGCACTGGGCGTTGGGTGTTCAGAGGAACCAGCAAGGTGGCCTGGGAGCTGAGAAGGCAGGTGGGGCCTGTGCCCTGCCTTCAGAGAGAACCCAATTTCTCTCCCTCCCCTAGAGTGTTATGGCCTTAGAGATGTGACGATCAGCAGGACCAGCCTTTTCTTACAAGAGAAGGAACAGGGGAGGTGTGAGACATTTTCAGATGTCCACCCTCTCTGCCCTGGAGCAGGAATGGGTCCAGGGATGTGCTAAGAAAAAGCCCTGCCAGTAGTGCTCCCAGGCTCACTGTGTCTTCCCTTTCCCACCTTCTTTCCTGTTGCTCTCTGTCATCACTCCTACCTTGCCTGCAGCTCTCACTGCTCTTTCAGTTCGCTCTAGAGCCTCTCGTCCAGGCTGTGTCTAAATCTTGCAGATCCTTTCTGTGTGATGTCTTTTGAAACCTGATTTTCTTATTCATCCAAGAAGCTAAAACTCTCACCTAAACTCTCATCATACTACTTCTCCTTTAGCACAGCTTCTGTCATTCCTGTCCTGTAGTATCACCATCTTCTGAACTTTCACTTTGACATGACCCTCTTTCTCCTTCGCATTGATCGTGAGCTGCATGTCTTCACTTTCAGAGCCAGTCATTGCTCTGTCTCATCAGGAGGGAAAAATTAATTTCTATATTCACCTGACCCATAATGCTGCCTCCATTTGCCAGAAATATTTCTAAAGATCCTCTCCTGTGGTACAAAGCTTAGATGTCCTAACATGAGCTCCAATGAAATTAATGCCTGCCTTAATCCAGAGAGTAGCAAGGTGGGGATAATACAGCAAGAAACTGGACGATATCTCTGCTGTCTTGTTAATTCACAGTGGAAACTTGGGGAAGTCATCTACTGAATGTCTCTCATCAATTCAGGGGTGACCTCTTAAATGAGAATAATCCTTTTTACTCGCTATAGTGATTCAAGGACTCTGTAAGGCTTGAGTGTGACAGACATGGGCAGACAAATGTGAATCAAGTTGGAGCAGCTAGAGAAATTACTGTTCTCTGCTGGAAGCTACCTTCTGCCCAGCTGAGATACCGTAACTGATGGGTGTGAAAGAGATGACAGGGAAGGAAACATGCTTTTAGGACATTTTAGTGTGGAAGAAGCCAGATTTAATTTAGCTTCTGCTGAAGGTGCTTTTAGGCAGCCTATTCATGTTGCAGTAAGGTTGGAGCAGCTCCTGTGGTCAGTTTCAAAGGCTGGGGACTGACCAAAAGACAGTGGGGACATCAACTCCCTTTGAGAGGTGGTAGCTGAGGGTGACGATTACTTCTTAAAATGCCCACCTGATCTGCAGGAGGTCAAAGAGGGCTTGATCAAGGAAGTTTTCTAGTATCTCGGTGTGGCTGCTTAGATGATGTCATGTGGTGTTCTCGCTCCCTGGAGCACCAAGGGCAAGGTAGGGTTGGAACATCCATGTTTCCACCACTGATCTGTAGGACTAAGGTGACCTGTGACACTTGTGTACACACAATTGTGCCCCAAGTCCAAAAAACTAATGTAGACATATGCTGAGAAACTTTGTCTATACCATGCAGAGTTAGTTGGTTGCTCAACCTGTAAACCCTTTTACTGGGATTGAATTTCTTGTACAAACCGTGGGGATTGGCAAAACCCCTTCATTTTGGTGTGAAATACACTGCTGGTTTTGCTAGCTTAACATGAAAGAATCAAACCTCTCTCCAACAAAGCTTTGCCTGTAAATGTTTTAACTGCAGTAATGATCACACAGTGTCTGGTATTCCTGGGCTGGCCCAGCTGAATACTGGACTGTCTTTAACAATGCATGGTAAACCACAGACTATAAAGTGCTAGGTGCTGTTCACAATGAATAAAAATGTCAGAACTTGGCCAATATTTGGTTAAATCTTGAAACAAAACATACAACATTTTAATAGGGTAACCGTAAAGGCATTTCTCCACATAGTTCACATCGCTTGCTCTTTAATAGAAAGTTAATGGGGATTTTCTTTTTTAGATAGCAACAATTTATCGTGTGTTTCCCTGGTAACTACAACACCGTGAACCTTCCTTGAAAACTCCGTTGGGATTACTGCAATGTTAGTGAGCATAATGAATGGTAAATGTAAAGCAAATCCATTGAATCACTTTATTTTAAATTCTGGCAGAGACATAATTTCCCACAGTTCATAAACATTTACAAAAAGGAGTTTACATGTAGAAAAACAGTTGTTTTTATCACTCAGATCAAAGAACATGTTTATCTGGATGTACGGATGCATTTTCAGCCAGCTTTTGAGAAACTCGGGTAACAATCTTTAAGAAGCTTCACAGACTAATACCGAACCTTTGAAGTCTGCAGCTTTGCTCACCTGAAAATACAGACATCACTTCTGCTCTCTGTTCTGCATGAGCCTGAAGTTTGCACTTCAAAGATTATAGACGACAGGCCAAATTTCCCAAGTTGCTAACAGCACTGGGACTTACGGACTAGAATAAAATGAAAAAGTAGGGCACGTTGCAGGATACAGGGGTTTTGTATCCACACCCATGAAGCAATCTTGCTGCTCATGTGCCAGATGAATGGCATTTGTGCACTGGAGAAATAGCCTTACGCCTTTTGGAAATGCAATGGAGGGATTCCCCTAATGTTAATGAGCTTTTCATCAGACTCTAAGATGGAAGAAGTGGAGAGAAGCAAGAGCTGCAGATAACAGCTTTGCAGCTGCTGAGACTCCTGGCAGACCCTGGCACCGCACCACAGCCCGGGCTTCCTTTTCTTGCAGCAGCGCAAGCCCAGAGTTTATTTGATGGAGTCTGGTTTTCATCTCAGGTTTTATTCCTCTGTAGTTAATAGAATAACACTAATATAAGTGAGAGAAGGTCATATCCATCAACCTCAGTGGAGCTGCTCTGGATTTGTGCTGTTGTACATATAAAAGTTGTTTCTGGCACTGTTTGCAAGTGGGGGCTTGCTTACTACAGGAGCGAGCGTGGTTTCTGCATGCTGCTGAATCGGTGCACGTCCCAGGGCAGGTCTGCACCACCTTCCACTGGTGACTACACGCTACATCTACGTTACAAAGCGTATCTATTTATAGCCTGAGAGCTTCATGAAAGACTGGAATGCTATTTTGTGGAGGATTTAGAAATTTTGAAAGGGTGTGCAGAACAACACCCCTCCTTTACAAAAATCTCTAACAAGAAAAATTTAAAATGGCTATTATTTTTTAAAAGTGGATCTTTAAAAATCTTTAGTTTTGCTTTAATCTTTAAAAATTGCAATATAGTATATCTGCAATATCAAGTTACAGATGAAACAAAGTGTGGTTTCAAAATGGAAAACTGGAACACCAGAGGTTGAGTAGCACTAGAGATTTTCAGGAGAAAATCACTGTCTCCTGAGATTTCTGTGAAGTTCTTTGTTTTGTGGCTATAATTTTTTCCCCTGGTGTTTTGTTACTCTGCTGTGAGAACTATAATATAATGTAACTGAAACATTAAATACCTCCTGCCATCAGAAGACATCTTTGGCATATTATGGTGGCCAATATATTTGTGTTCAAGTGGGATGCTCAAATCATACACAGGGTTGTGACAAGAATCTAATAAGGTTGAAAGCACGTGAAACCTGATTAAATAATATTTCTAATTAGAGGCGGGTGTTATTTATCAGAAATTCAAAAAGTTTTTAAATTAAATTTGAGGACTAAGAGGGTCAGATGACACGCACAAATTAGTTTAATCCTAATTCTAATATGAGTGGGGGCACGTGGTTCAAGAACTCTGACTGCTGTGGCAAAGCTATTAAATGTGGAATTTGTGGAGGGGGAAAAGGAAATTTTCACTGTCCCAGCAGAAATGCCAGGGAAATTGTTCCCTGGGCAGGTCAGAAGATATTTTGTGAGAGCCTCCTCTGAAAGGCTCTGCGAGGCACTGAGATAATCTCCCATCCCTAATACTGAAAGGTGAAAGTGCAAGTGTGCAATTGCTTATTTTCCTGGCATGTTTATAGGTTGGGCAGAATTCATTTTTGGGGGATCCCTAGGACACTTGCATGTTGGAGGCTGTGTTGCACAGCTCAGCAAACCTCCTGTATCTTCAGTGAGGGCCCACCACCGAGCTTGCACTAATGCAAGCTGGAGCTGTGGTGGACCTGTTCACATTGGGACTTGTTTCCTTTCCTATAACCTTCATCTCCGTTTCTCTGACAGCTGCATCCCAGCCTGATTTCTTGGTTCTTTGTGCCTTCCTGCATTGCCTAGACCTGTATAGACATACCTAAGGGTCTGTCATATCTAAGGTCTTAGATAGATGACCTTTCCCAGGTGACCTGCTCTGGGCACCATGATGTACGTGTGCCCTGTGTGCTGGGTGGGCAATGGGGACATTGCTGACTCACATTGAGGCCCCCGTGGGTTTTGTCAAGTGTTGTCTGAGGTTCAGCCCTCCCCATGGATGCAGGTGATGTTATCTCTGGATGCCAAACAGGCTCCTGGTAGAGGACTTTAACCAACACCAGAGTCTGCCTTTTGTTTTCCAGAGACTGAGTTATGGACTTAGAAATAGGGCCAGGGTTAAGATTTGTGAAATTCAACACAGCACATCCCAGTTTATTGATCTATTTTTTCATGCAAAGGGCATTTTTTACCAGTTTGTCTTGGCTATGGTGGGAGCTGGGGCCAGTGGATGCCTAGTCCATAGCTAATATTGGAAGTGGGGTTAGTGACCACGGTACAGGGGACAGATGAGTCTACTGTTTGTGCACAGATATATTTTAGCTCAAGCAATGATGCTTGTGAAGAAAGGGAAGGGAGAGAAAGAAGTAAGAACATTTTGCCAGAACTCCTCCTGTGTTTCATTTGCAAGTGTGAGTATTGTAAATGGCCCAGTCAAGGGTTGGAGATGTGTTCAGGTTGGGCTTCCAGAGAAGAAAGGCTGAAGAGCCAGGATTAGGTCAATGTTCAACTCATCCAGAGGAAAGGGAAGGAGGGAGTGGGAGTTTGGGACCAGGTTAGAGTTAGGGTCTGTGAAACAGGGAAACAGAGCCTGAGTCATAGCCAGTTTCTGCAATTCACACTTATTTATTCAAGTGGAAAGAGGTGGAAATGTGGTATTGGTGTCTCTGTGTGATGTATCCCCAACTTCATCCCCTGTGTGTGAATAACACTGGGTTCACTCTCACAGCTGGTTGGGTGAGCCAGTTTGGGGCTCACCTTTAGGCTGAGCAGTATTCATTGCCTGAGGTTTAAGGTTAGTTGCAGGTACAGAAGTGATTTGGAAGAACATGGAGGCAGGTCCTGGGAACTTAAAATTTAAATTTATTTGTTAAACTTTTAAAATTTTTTTTTAAATTGGAATTTTAGAATTTGTTCAGGCCAGACATGTTCATGATTTTTACAGTTTTTTAAAAGAATGCTATATTCCTGATTTTTGGTTAGCAGTATGAGCATGTAAGAAGCTAGTGTTCAGGTGGGGTTAGGATCACGAAAAGAATTGCTGCAGAATGAAGGTTAGGCTTGAATTTTGTTGACCCTGTGGAGGAAAGCTGTGTGTTGCTCTCAGTTGATTTAGTTGCTTTATTTTTAATTTTTGCTTGAGATGTATTCCTGGCAGAGACTGGGCTTAGACTAGGGATAACGTCTATGAAACTGGTGACTACAGAGCTACAGATATTTTCAAATTTGCAGCTTCTGTGATGGAGAATATTGGTATCACTTTCCTTGAATACCTTAAGCTCAAGTTTCTTGTGGTGCTTTATGCCTTTCTCATTGCCTATATTTTTGTTCAAGTTACTTTTACAGGATTTGAAAGACGCATTGCAGACCCAAGCTTATAGCTGAACTTTGGCATGACAGTGAAGGAAAATATAAAGTTTGCATCAGCGTGTTTTACTCACAGTGAATTTTCACACAGAAGAATATGCCTTATCTATAGCCAAGGTTAGATTTAGCGCTAGGTTCTATTATAATGCTCAAAATGCAACATTTTGTTTCAATGAAGACTTCCAGTTATGTGGAGGAAGCATCTAACTAGTGTCAGTAATATTTAAACACCATATTCTTAGGCTTGTGTGGCCTTGAGTGCCTTCTGCATGGCCAGTGCTTGGGTAATATAGGGTTTATGAGACTAACGGATGCATAAAGAGGATTATAATATAAATTTGCCAGTTGTACTGAGGCCAGTATGAAGGCTGGGATTAGTTTGGAGGGTCATAAGAAGTTGAATCAGAAAGCCAGGGGTTTGGCTGAAGTTTGCCAGCTGCAAAGAGAAGAGCTGAGGGCTGCTTCCACTTCGTTTGAAACCCTTAGTCTGAACGCCTCATCTGGAGCCAAAGTCAGGGTTAGACTTGAGGTAAAGATGCACCCAGGGGTCCTTGTTATGGATCAAAATACCTTTCCACGATCTTACTCTGGGATTTCCTGTGTTTCTAGGAAGAGCTGAACTGCTATGGTGACATAGTCAATGAAAGAAACACACTATAAATAATGCTTCCCTTGACATCAGATATGTCATCTCTGGGCCATGGTCTATGTTTTCCACGTCTACAACATAAGCAGAATCCCATGGCTGATCCCCATGCCTCATCATGAGTAAATACTGCTTTCTAGGCAGGGTGCTGAGAGTTCCCGTCCCTGTCCCTTCCCCTTTTGCCATTAGGGATGATAAAGCAGAACCTACCTCAGAAACTACCACAGAGATTTTAGTAAAGGTTTTAGAGCATCTTGGCCAAAAAAATTCAGGAAAGAGTAACGCATAAAGTTTTGTGCTATGAGAGAGGAAAAGGTTAGATCTATCTCTCTCTTTCTCTGTCTCTGGATACAGAAGAATAATTTTTGAGAGAAAGATGCATTTTATTGCTAAAAAAGCAGTTTCAGGTCACTCCACATCTAGCAGTAACAGCTGTATTTAGCAGAGTACTTTGTCAGAGGAAAATAAAAAAGATCAAATGCAAGGAGGGAAAATCAAAGAGTTACAGTCTGGACATTTTAAAGCCTAGTTTAGCTAAATTGAGTGATAATGTTTCAAAGGAGAAAAATACTGCAATAAAATATTTATTGTGTTTTTGTGCTTGTTTTCATTCCTTTGAGAAAAATGAAACAGTTTAAGACTCATCCAATACTATTTTTTTCTTAGTTATTTCAGTTCAACCATTAAAACAAAAAAATCAGTTATTCACACAGTTCTCATTATAGATTATACTAGAGGAAAAAGTTGTAAGATAGCTTTTTGGATCACCTGACCCAGTACCATTCAAGAAGACATCATTTGGTTTAAATGGACATTGGCAAGGTGTCGTGGTTTAGCCCCAGCCGGCAGCTAAGCACCACGCAGCCGCTCGCTCACTCCCCCCCGGTGGGATGGGGGAGAGAATCGGAAGAGCAAAAGTAAGAAAACTCGTGGGTTGAGATAAGAACAGTTTAATAACTGGAACAAAATAATAGTAATAATAATAAGTAATTGTAATGAGAAGGAAAACAACAAGAGAGAGAGAGAGGAACAAAACCCAAGGGAGGGAAAAAGAAAAAAATAAAATAATAATGATACAACCACTCACCACCCGCCGACCGACGCCCAGCCAGTCCCCGAGCAGCGACCGCTACCCCCCAGCCAACTCCCCCAGTTTATATACTGGGCATGACATCATATGGTATGGAATAGGCCTTTGGTCAGTTCGGATCAACTATCCTGGTTGTGCCCCCTCCCATTTCTTGTGCGCCTGGCAGAGCATGGGGAGCTGAAAAAGTCCTTGCCCAGTGTAAACACCGCTTAGCAACAGCCAAAACATCAGCGTGTTATCAATATTATTCTCATCCTAAAATCCAAAACACAGCACTATACCAGCTACTAGGAAGAAAATTAACTCTATCCCAGCCAAAACCAGGACAGTATCCACCCCTTATTCTATACCATCTACGTCATGCCCAGGTTCTACCCTTTCCAATACATTCCAATTAATCACCACCACTTTCCCTGTCTTTTGATATATACACACAGATATCATTCCCTTGGTCTATGGGCCATCCCTCTAAAATGTCCGTTGAGTTCATTTAGTCCATGACTTTGGGCTCCATCTGTCATAACAGTCCTTCAGGGCAGGAGAGAGGGTGTGTGGTGTTGGATTGTTGCATGCTGAAGCCGGTTCTGGTTCCATCACTGCTGCACTTTGCTTGGTTTCATCAAAGTTCATTCTTCATTAATCTGGGTGATCCTTACTGAAATACCGTTGATATGGTGTATGGTACCATAAAAGTGATGACATACAGTATTATATAGCAATTAATATCATACCATTTAGTTCATTGGCTATTCTCACCCAAAATCGAATCCCCTTGAGGTACACAGTGGACTTCCCCATCCTTTCCCATTACCCACCAAGTGCACCCGGGTCCTTGAGCAAAAGCAATCCCACGAACGGGCTTGCCTTTGCCCGAGGCAGGAGTAACCCAGACTGTCTTCCCCAGCTTGTTTTTTATGTGCACTAAAGGGACTTTATCCCCTTCGACAGTGCGTAAAAGTTTTGATTGGGAAGGGCCAGCTCGATTGACAGATCCCCTAGAGGTGACTAACCAGGTGGCCTTTGCTAAATGTGTATCCCAATGTTTGAATGTCCCACCACCCATTGCTCTCAGTGTAGTCTTTAACAGTCCATTGTATCGTTTGTTTGTCCCGGAGGCTGGTGCATGATAGGGGATGTGATATACCCACTCAATGCCATGCTCTTTGGCCCAGGTGTCTATGAGGTTGTTTCACAAATGAGTCCCATTGTCTGACTCAATTCTCTCTGGGGTGCCATGTTGCCATAGGACTTGCTTTTCAAGGCCCAGGATAGTGTTCCAGGCGGTGGCATGGGGCACAGGATATGTTTCCAGCCATCTGGTGGTTGATTCCACCATTGTAAGCACATAGCGCTTGCCTTGGCGGGTTTGTGGGAGTGTGATATAATCGATCTGCCAGGCCTCCCCATATTTATATTTCAGCCATCGCCCTCCATACCACACAGGCTTTAACTGCTTGGCTTGTTTGATCGCACCGCATGTTTCACATTCATGGGTAACCTGTGCAATAGTGTCCATGGTCAAGTCCACCCCTCGATCACGAGCCCATCTCTATGTTGCATCTCTTCCTTGATGGCCTGAGGGGTCATGGGCCCACCCAGCTATAAATAATTCACCCTTATGTTGCCAGTCCAGATCCACCTGAGCCACTTCAGTCTTAGCAGCCTGATCCACCTGCTGGTTGTTTTGATGTTCCTCAGTGGCCTGACTCTTGGGTACTTGAGCATCTACGTGACGTACTTTTACAGCCAGGTTCTCTATCTAGGCAGCAATATTTTGCCACAGTGCTGCAGCCCAGATGGGTTTGCCTCTGCGCTGCCAATTGTTCTGCTTCCATTGCTGTAACCACCCCCACAGGGCATTTGCCACCATCCATGAGTCAGTATAGAGATAGAGCACTGGCCACTTTTCTTGTTCAGCAATGTCTAAAGCCAGCTGGATGGCCTTTACTTCTGCAAATTGGCTCGATTCACCATCTCCTTCAGCAGTTTCTACCACTTGTTGTGTAGGATTCCATACAGCAGCTTTCCATCTCCGATGCTTTCCTACAATACGACAGGACCCATCAGTGAACAGGGCATATTGCTTCTCATTTTCTGGTAGTTGATTGTACAGTGGGGCCTCCTCAGCACACGTCACCACCTCCTCTGGCGATATTCCGAAATCTTTGCCTTCTGGCCAGTCCATAATTAGTTCCAAGATTCCTGGGTGATTGGGGTTTCCTATCCGAGCCCATTGTGTGATCAGTGCAACCCACTCACTCCACGTAGCATCAGTTGCATGATGTGTAGAGGGGACACTCCCTTTGAACATCCAGCACAGCACCGGCAGCCGGGGTACCAAGAGGAGTTGTGCTTCAGTACCAACCACTTCCGAAGCAGCTCGAACCCCTTCATATGCTGCCAATATCTCTTTTTCAGTTGGAGTATAGCGGGCCTCGGATCCTCTGTATCCCCAACTCCAAAACCCTAGGGGTCGACCTCGAGTCTCCCCTGGTGCTTTCTGCCAGAGGCTCCAGGTAGGGCCATTCTCCCCGGCTGTGGCGTAGAGCACATTCTTTACATCTGGCCCTGCCCAGACTGGCCCAAGGGCTACTGCATGAACTATCTCCCGTTTAATTTGTTCGAAGGCTTGTCATTGCTCAGGGCCCCATTGGAAATCGTTCTTCTTCCAGGTCACTTGGTAGAGAGGGCTTACGATCAGACTGTCATTTGGAATATGCATTCTCCAAAAACCCACAATGCCTGAGAAAGCTTGTGTTTCCTTTGTGCTAGTTGGTGGAGACATGGCTGTTATTTTGTTAATCACATCCATTGGGATCTGACGACGTCCATCTTGCCATTTTATTCCTAAAAACTGGATCTCCTGTGCAGGTCCCTTGACCTTACTTTGTTTTATGGCAAAACTGGCTTTCAGGAGGATCTGGACGATTTTCTTCCCTTTCTCAAAAACTTCCTCTGCTGTATTGCCCCACACGATAATGTCATCAATGTATTGCAGATGTTCTGGAGCTTCGCCCTGTTCCAGTGCCGTCTGGATCAGTCCATGGCAAATGGTGGGGCTGTGTTTCCACCCCTGGGGCAGTCGATTCCAAGTGTACTGAACACCCCTCCAAGTGAAAGCAAACTGTGGCCTGCACTCTGCTGCCAAAGGGATTGAGAAAAACGCATTAGCGCTATCAGTTGTAGCATACCACTTGGCTGCCTTTGACTCCAGTTCATATTGAAGTTCCAGCATGTCCGGCACAGCAGCACTCAGCGGCAGCGTGACTTCATTCAGGCCACGATAGTCTACTGTTAGTCTCCACTCTCCATTAGACTTTTGCACTGGCCATATAGGACTGTTAAAAGGTGAACGAGTCTTACTGATCACTCCTTGGCTCTCCAGTCGACGAATCAGCTTATGGATGGGAATCAGGGAGTCTCGGTTGGTACGATATTGCCTCCGGTGCACCGTTGTGGTAGCAATTGGCACCTGTTGTTCTTTGACCCTCAGCAACCCCACCACAGAAGGGTCCTGTGAGAGACCAGGCAAGGTAGACAGCTGTTTAATTTCCTCCGTCTCCAAGGCAGCTATACCAAAAGCCCACCGGTACCCTTTTGGGTCCTTGAAATACCCTCTCCTGAGGTAGTCTATGCCAAGGATGCACGGAGCCTCTGGGCCAGTCACAATGGGGTGCTTTTGCCACTCATTCCCAGTTAGGCTCACTTTGGCCTCCAAGACAGTCAGCTGTTGGGATCCCCCTGTCACTCCACAAATACAGATGGGTTCTGCCCCTTTATAGCTTGATGGCAATAGGGTACACTGTGCAGCCGTGTCTACTAGAGCCTTATACTCCTGTGGGTCTAATGTGCCAGGCCATCGAATCCACACAGTCCAGTAAACCCGGTTGTCCCTTTCCTCCACCTGGCTGGAGGAAGGGCCCCCCTAGTCCTGGTCATAGTATTCATTACCCATTTCTTGTACATACAAGTCAGGAGTTCCTTCATTAAAATCAGGAGTAAGATCAGCCCTTTTACTCTGTCTGGGGAACTGTCCACTGGAAACCAGAGCAGCAATTTTCCTGGAAGAACCCCCTTTGGTGACTGTTTTTCCTTGCAACTCACGTACCCGCACCTCTAGGGTTGAGGTAGGTTTTCCATCCCACTTCCTCATGTCCTCTCCATGGTCACGCAGGTAAAACCATAGGGTGCCCCGTGGTGTGTACCCTCTATATCCTCTCTCTTGAGCAGAGGAACGCTGACTCCTAATAGCTGAGACACTGGTCCATACAGGTGGAGAGTAGGACATATCTTCTTTGAACCGCTGGAACTCTCAGGACAGTTTCTCCATAGCTGAGACAAGGGAGGAAGAGATACTTTCTTCGTATTCTCGGAGGTTACTAGCCGCTTCATCCACTGTTGGACCGTCTCCGTCTTTCCAGGTCAGTATTGCCAATGAGTTGGCACACGACATTGGTGCGTTTCGTACCAACTTCCACCACATAGGTCTTGTGCACTGGACCTCATCTGGATCTGTGGGTGACCGCACATCGTCCAGATCACCATAAATCACCTCCAGCACAGCTAATTCCCTCAGGTACTGGATCCCTTTCTCCATGGTGGTCCATTTCCCGGGGCGATATATAACATCTTCCTTGAAGGGATATCTTTCCTTCATAGCTGACAGGAGTCGCTTCCAGAGGCTGAGGACTGGTGCCCCTTTTCCAATCGCTTTGTCAATGCCCCCTTCCCTAGAAAGGGATCCCAGCTGCTTGGCTTCCTTACCCTCTAATTCCAGGCTACTGGCCCCGCTATCCCAGCATCGGAGCAGCCAGGTGACTATATGCTCGCCTGGACGATGGCTGAAATCTTTTCGCATATCTCGCAGGTCACTCAGGGATAGGGATCGGGTGGTTTCCATCTCGTTTACGAGTTCTTCCTCTTCCTCTCCCTGTGATGGCCCTGCTCTTTCATCTTCCTTTTCTAAACGAGCTGACTTTCGCTTCCAAGATTTCTTCTTATGTATAGGGTCGACTGATACTGACACGGGTTGGTTCCCTGTTTGAACTGCAGTGCTTGTAACAGAGTTGTCCGGAGCAGCCACAGTGCCTGTTGCAGCAGGGGCTGGAGCAGCCGCAGTGCCTGTCGCAGGGTGGGCTGGAGCAGCCGCAGTGCCTGTCGCAGGAGGGGCTGCAGTAGCCGCAGTGCCTGTTATTTTGTCACCAGATCCTTGAGGGTTCTGAATAGTGTTGAACAGGGCTCGGTAGGCATGGGCCAGACCCCAGCACATTGCAGTGATTTGTGTCTCCCTAGAATTGCCAGGGTGATGACCTACTTTTTCCAAATATTCTACTAATTTTTCAGGATTCTGCACTTGTTCAGGGGTGAAGTTCCAAAACATTGGAGGTGCCCAATAACTTAGGCATTTGCCCATGCTATCCCACACACCCTGCCACTCATAACTATCCGGCCTTGGGGCAGATCTCTGGATGATATTCTTAAATTGCTTAGTAATCTTGGACAAAACCGAAACAATATTCCCAAGCAATAGCAATAGATGTATCTTAACTACCCAAGGATGTTCAAGATACTGAAAAGTTATTGTAACGAAGGAGGAAACATTGTAGAAGAAAGTAGCGAAGGTGCCATTTTGTATTATTTCCTCCATAAAAAACCTCTCAGAGCAAGAGCTATAATTGCTAATTGTCTCTATAAGTTAGTACCCGACATACTAACGTAACGACATATATAAGTAACGGTTTCAGTACAGCACTTAGATACCAAAATAAATCCAAGATCACTGTTTTAATAACAAATTTCACAGGCAAAGCATCACCAATTAAAGCAGAGCACAGCAAACTGCAAAACCCAACACCCATCTTTAACATGTGCAGCAAAAAAATGAGCATGGTGCAGATCAGGTAAACCAATGCTAAGAACAGATGGATCAATATCACGTCCCACAACTACTAACAGATCTGAATTCCTTAATACGCTCTGGTTAATCTGTTATTATCTCAAACCCTTTGAGCCCCACGTTGGGTGCCAAAAAAGGACTGTTGTGGTTTAGCCCCAGCTGGCAGCTAAGCACCACGCAGCTGCTCGCTCACTCCCCCCTGGTGGGATGGGGGAGAGAATCAGAAGAGCAAAAGTAAGAAAACTCGTGGGTTGAGATAAGAACAGTTTAATAATTGGAACAAAATAATAGTAATAATAATAAGTAATTGTAATGAGAAGGAAAACAACGAGAGAGAGAGAGGAACAAATCCCAAGGGAGGGAAAAAGAAAAAAATAAAATAAAATAAAAATTATACAACCGCTCACCACCTGCCGACTGACGGCCAGCCAGTCCCCGAGCAGCGATCGCTACCCCCCGGTCAACTCCCCCAGTTTATATACTGGGCATGACATCATATGGTATGGAATAGCCCTTTGGTCAGTTTGGATCAACTATCCTGGCTGTGCCCCCTCCCATTTCTTGTGCGCCTGGCAGAGCATGGGAAGCTGAAAAAGTCCTTGCCCAGTGTAAACACCGCTTAGCAACAGCCAAAACATCAGCGTGTTATCAATATTATTCTCATCCTAAAATCCAAAACACAGCACTATACCAGCTACTAGGAAGAAAATTAACTCTATCCCAGCCAAAACCAGGACATAAGGTCCTTAGTAAGTATGTGAATGATTAAAGAAAACCAGATATTTGGAAATTAAAAGGAGGAAAAAAAAAAAGATCTGGGTGTGAAAAGCCCTGAAAGACATGTGTGAGAACTAACTCATCTGCATGGCTTGTGCTCAGACCCATTTAGAGGAGAATTGTTGAGGCCTGAGGCACAAAGAAAGATGTTTGGGCAGCAGAAGCCAACTTGGAGACTGTGAAGTGATTTGTTTCTATTTCCTTGTATCAATTTGAACAGTCAAATCAGCTTTACAGCTCTGAAATAAACACAGTTGGGAGTTTATATGAGTTCAGGATGGTGTAATCTGTATGTTTTGGACATGGTAGGGGAAGGAGAAGAAATATTTGCAGCTAATTTGCCAACATGTTCTTCATTTGACATATCAACAAGTTGGTTGAGATAATGGGAGAGATAAGTATTTTAAGTTGTAAATGCTTAAGAAGCTGAGAACCTGGAAAAAGGAATTAGTTTTGAAGTTCAGCAGTCATTTATAGCCAGATAAATAGGGTGATGTGAGGGGACCTTAGGTATTGCTGTTCCTGCCTTGTAAGTACCTTGACTCATGCTGGAGCTTACTGTCCTGAGACATGCACCCAGGTCACGACTTGGGGCAAGAGACCTTTGACTTGTTGGAGAACAGACATGCACAAGGCAGAGGGCAAGCGAGAGTCTGGCTCAGCCACAAATGTTCATCCTGTGGGTTGCATTTAGCCTGCCAAAATATTCATCCAACCTGGCAGCT
Organism: Ciconia boyciana; assembly: GCF_034638445.1. Lineage (NCBI taxonomy): Eukaryota > Metazoa > Chordata > Aves > Ciconiiformes > Ciconiidae > Ciconia > Ciconia boyciana. The sequence goes on from NC_132937.1 coordinate 16,539,479, forward strand.
GCCTCTTCCCGACTCCTGTCCTGGGGCACAAGCAACGAGCTGCAGCTGGACAAGCTGCTCCAGCTCTGCGGGCAGCTGGCTCCTGGCTGCTGTTGTCCTGGGGTGAGACCTGCTCAGAAAATACTTCTCCCACATGTCTTTCCAGCCAAAGACGGAAGAACGCCTTGTTTGGTAACTGAGCTGAAAATGAGGGAGACAGAGGGAAGAATGATGTTATCGCACCTGCATTAAGTTCATGCTTTCTTGGAGAAATGTGGGTGCCTGAGGACTCTGGTACCCACAGGGTTGGTTGAAGCTCAGGATCTGTCCGAAGCTCCCAAGTTTGCTTGTGACTCAAAGATGTTACGTCCCTGTTCAAGCCCTGGTGAAGTCAGAGGACGCATGGATTGCTCTGCCATCCTCTGTGGCTCAGCCACTGGAACAGGCCACCTACTGAGCTGAAGCTTTTGGCTTTTAATCAGTTTTAAAAACTAATTATATGAATCATGATAATGATTCGTTTGTTGATCTTGCCTTTGGCAATCAACAAAGCTGCTTACAAAATTGCAATCTTTATATGACTATGGATATCTCAGCCATGTCACTGAACTCAAGGGCAGCAAAACTTTCAGGGATTTATTAGTACAGAGCAACTTTCCCTGCTTCTGAAAGCCTCTTAATAATATTTTCTGCAGCATATACCTTCTTTTATCTCTGAACTTTCTGATCATGGTTCTTCTTCCATTGCCTAAGGCCTCAGTCAGCTCTAAAAGTAGCCCTGTCCTAGACTTGGAAAGGTGTGTGAAGTGCCTTGTTTTCTGTTTTACAGGTGGGGAACCTGAGAGTAGGACCATTTAAGGCTGACATGTTTGCCTGTGGTTATGGAAATGTCCGTAATCACACATCTTAACAGTCAGTGTGATCTTCTAATCCCTGTGTGTGCAGTCTGAGGTCTGTTGAAGGCAGCAGGAGGCAGGAAGGCTTCACAACAGGTAAAATCAAGCCATACATCTCTTGGTAGATGTAAGGACCAAACGCCCCAATTTCAACCTACCCACTTCAATAGCTCTGTGATTCAGGCCTTCCTTCTACAGTGAAGCAGCAATCACACTGCTGGGAGCTTGGGACGGGTCCTCAGGGAGGGAGGTGAGGGATTAAAGAGCTTTTCAACCCTTTGCTTCTGTCCTGGCAACCCCCTCGTAGCTCCCCGGGAGGTGCCTCCTGCCTGGCATCACGCGGATGGTGCAGTGTGTGTTGGGCATCCCAACAGGGGCTCAGCTCTGATGCATCATCACATCGAGCTGTGGGGTTGGGCTCACAGTATGAGCTGCCATGGCTAGACCCTCTGCCACAGGCGGTCCTACCTGGGGTGGGCTGGTGAGGGTCAGTGCTTTCCTCTCTGCTCACTCAGACTGGGACCCATAGGTCCTTCTCTCCATCGTTACCGGTTATTGGTCCGGCAGCATACTTTGACCATAAGCCCCGTCCCTCCTGCAAGACTGCTCCCATATTTATAGCTTATTTCTGAATCATGGCTAAAGTACCTGATGAAATTTAGAGATGCCAGCACAGATAAGTGTCCCACAAAAGCCCTGTTTTAGGAGCTTAAGTGGGTTTAAGTATCCAAGTAGTCTCACTTTTATGTGAGTTTCTGGGATTTCAGTGTTGCTATTGGTAAAATGGGTTTCAGGTCTTTATTATGCTATCAAAATACTTGAATCACCACTTGAACTAAATGAAAGCTTACTCTGTGTGCATATAATTGTTTTTCTTGCTACCTATTACTTGATTGGAGCTGGGTAAGGTTAGTAAAAGAATAAAATTAATTTTCTTTGAAAGTTATGCATTATGAAGTAAGAGGTATAAGTTACATTACACATGGCAAATGTCTTGAGGGTTTGGTTTATAGACTTGTTTATATTTTTATTTTAATGATTATTACTTTCTCTGTGTCATTTCCACTTTTGCATCTCCATACTCATTACGTTTTTATTATCTCTTTTATAAAATCAATGGCTGCAAACCAGAGAATTTTGTTCTTGAAATAAATAGATCCAAATATATCTATCCATAAATTAAATGTTGTGGCTGTGAAAGGGACTTTTCCAAAGTCACTAAGCTTAAACTGAAGTCAATTAATAGCTGACCTTTCATTTTTATGGACCATGGTGTGCAGCACATCCATCTGTCTTGGCAGATTTGAAATTATCCAAGCGATAGCTGAACTGCATTGAAAAATACATTAGTGAAATTAGTGCTCATGAAAGGCAACAGATCAACAGCCTTAGAAGTCAAATCCTCATGAGCTAGATGCAAACCCCACTGACGTCAATTGTAAGTTTTTCTCTTGACTTCAGTGGGTTCTGGATGAGGGCCTTTGTCACCGTAGCACATGCAGCCTTTTCAGGGGCTATGCAATTTTCAGCCAATGGTTATCACTGTGGACCTCAACTGATGCATGTTCCCAAACATGCTGTGAGACCTGTGGGTGGAAAGTGCTGTCATGGAACAAGAGAAATCTGCTTACAAAAACCAGCAAGTCAAAGTGATGAGAGGACAAAACGAGAGGACAAAATGGAGTCACTAGGCAATCTGAGGGCCACAGCCTATGAAAATGAAAACACTGCCTTAGCTGGCATGTGTCCAAACACAGTCATCCGTGCCAGCGTTACGGAAATTCTGTGCCTGGTCAAACAGCTACTTATTACTGCTCCAGTCACAATGAGATTCACTGGCTATAGAGACAGATGGAGTGAGGAAAAGGTGTTTATGAACAACTGCGTGATTTGGTAGCTGTTGCACCATAGTTAAAGGAGGGATTTATATTTTTTTAATTGCCAGAGAAAGTCCTGTCAATGTCTAGCTGAATTGGGCTTGAGCTAATCAGAGTAGGAAAAGCCCAAAACTTCTGTCTGAGCTGTAAGGTCACACCTGCACAGATAATTGATCTAAACATGAGGATTTGTGGTGATGCAGAGTCCACTCTATCCTGGATATCTACTACATCCAAAGGGGGTTGGGCTGGGACAAGAGAGGAACACAGTACAAGCCCTGTGGGAGTTCAGTCTGCAATGAACATGGGAATGAGTCAGCTATGAGGGACAGCCACTGGCTATTCCTTCATCTGTCTCCAGTCCCTCCACACTTAGATGCTCCTCTTTGTTCATGAAGACCTGCATGTCCTTCCCCAACTAAATATTGGATTGAAATTTCTACCGCTTTGAACCATTGGCAAAAATAAGATGGTCAGATTCCTTCTTCACACAAGAGGTGAGTTTGGGCTATATGACTTTGCTTTATAGTTTCACGAATGCCAGTGTTGACTGAGATCATGGGTACGTTCATTCTGTTATTTTGATTTATTTGTGGAATCTTCTAAATGCTTTGGGAGGTGTGAAATCTCTCACCAGGAACAGGTGACTTTTCTAGTGTGCTTAAGAGACATTCAAGTCTGAGTTACCTTTGAAAGGATGCCTGTCAGGGAAGCGTGGTGGTCCTGCCCCTCTCCTCTCTGTCCTGGTCTTGGTTCTAGAGCAGGCTCCATTTTGAACATGGAACAACACCAATCTTTTGTACTTTGTAAGCAGTGTAAATGTCATATGTAAGAGGGTAACTTCTGGACAAAAAGTATAATCAATATCATCTTAGAATATGTTCAGCATATGCCATCTTACCTGACGCTCTCTCTTTAAGCATAGGAGCAATCTCTTTGGATAGTATGGCAAGAAATGTCTGGGCCAGAAGTAGCCTGGCTGCAATAGTACAGAGCTCTGGACAGGTTAAATTACCCTTCTGAGAGATGGAAAAGGATATTATAGCTTTTTCTTATTTGGAAACTTTCAAAGAACCAAGTAAAGAGTGTGTCTATTTGCAGAAATAGGAGTTTAACTTGTGTATCTGCAATACAAGTGTTATTACTGTTTATAAAATTAACCAGTACTTTTCAGCCATATGTGGCATCCGTTCTCCATAAAAACCATTTTTTTTTAGTGTGTATAGATTCTGTTTTTAATAACTTCTATTTTCTTCATATCATTTTGGTGTTCTGAAACATATCTCTATGTATTTTTCCTTTGGGCCTAAAACTAAAAAAATCCGCTATATATACACCACTAGTCCTGGGTCATCAAGTCCACCTCCTGGTTGCCACCAGGCAACCCATCTTATAACCCCATACACAGATTCATTTTTTGTGCATCTGAGAACCAGCCAGGTTTCTCCCTGGGTGTTTCCATGGAAAAGCTGTTCTAGAGCTTTGTCAAATTTGATGTTAATGTGTTCCTTCCTATTTTCTCTTGTTCTATCTGCCAGTCTTCTCCAGGCTCACTGGGAAAATTGGGGTGGTGGTGGTGGTGAGAGTAATTGCCTTGTTAGAAATAAGTGAACTGAATGAAATTAGCCCAGTGGTCTGAACAGTGAAAATGTAGCATTTGGTAATGATCAGGCTTCTGGTGTGTTGAGCTCTTGCCTATTCAGCTGACCAGTATTGCCTTGTATTGTGCTCGTGTTTTCCCATCTGTTTGTCTGTATCAATCTTTTCTTTTGTTTCATGTTTCAATCCAAAACTGTTTTGGAGCAGGACCATCTTTTTGGGTTGAGTATGCACAACATCTAGCCCAGTGGGATTTATGATTAAGGCTTCCATAAGGAACACAATATGAATAATAAGAATAATGTGAATAACACTAGAGAATATAATCAAGCTTGCCATAGAACATCTAACACAAATCCTATATCTAAAAATAGAATGCCACAAGCAAGAGAGATGTTCAAATTAATTTAAAGTGATTTTTTTTGTCACTGGGATTTGCAAGTGGACGGAGAACTGTATTTCAACAAACTAGCCTTTCCACTAACAAATTTTCTAAACAGGATTTTTATGAAATAACTGTCAAACTGTGCCCATCCCTGCTACTCCATAGTGAACTCCCCAATGCATAATAAGCAGGATGCCAGTAACAATGTGGTCATTTTGAATTGTCTTGCTGGAGTTTTGCCTGAGAAAGCAGGGAAAGCTTTAGGATCTAGCTCCTTGTGTGGTGGACAAAACATTTAATTACATTTAAGCAATGAGCACAATGCTCCTTTTTAACAGTCCTATAGTTATTGGAGAGGGAGAAGAGAGACTGTGATCCAAAAGCCCCTTAAATGGGATTTGAAGTAATGAATAGCTGTGGTTATTGGAAGTGAGAATTTATGGAGCCATTGACTATTGCTGTCAATCTTAATGATAAGTGTTTCGCCAGGTAGTGTTATTTACACAGTGGTAGCAATTTGTGTGTTGATCATGGAGCTGGATGCACTGGAATACACTGCACGAATGCAGAACCAAATATCATTCCTTCTACAAAGAGTTTACAGTCAAAGTATATTAAGGTCAGTTACTACATGTGACTATGTAAAGCTAAATAGGGGAACAAAAAGAAGGATGGTCTGTTGACAGGCCAATGGTCCATGTAAAACCAATGGGCAAACAGGGCGTGGCGCATCAAAAGGGCATTTTTGCGGCAGTTTGCGCGGCAGTTTGCGCAGACAGGGCGTGTAGGGAAGGCGAAGGCACCCTACTAGCTCAAGAGGAACTGTGAAAAGTGAGTTCATTTGGTAGTCCCCATCCTTCCAGAAGAAACTCAGCTATGGCATTCACTCGTCAGAAAGCGATGCCCTCTGTGCTTGCCAGAGCGGATGTGGCTACCCAGACGGAGCTCCCACAAAAACATGTGGCCACCCAGGTCTCAGGCTGCAGGGAGTGCCTGGGCCTCTCAATGTTCACGCATGGCAGCCGTGCGGACAGCTGTGTGAGGTGCGACCAGGTGGATGATTTGCTCTGCATGGTGGCAGAGCTATGGGAGGAGGTAGAAAGGTTAAGGAGCATGGAAAGGTTAAGGAGGCTGAGAAAGAGATCAACTGGTGGTGCCATGCTCTGCCCCCCCTGAGACAGGAACAGGAGCAGCAGCAGCCACCAGTAAGAACCCACGATCAAGGGGATCCTCCATCCCCCCCACACTGGGCTGAAGGCAGCAGCTCAAAGGAGGTGAGTGAATGGAGGCGAGTCCACGCTCGTGGTGGCAGGCGAAGGCCCTCCCTGCCCACCTCTCCTCCCCAGGTGCCTCTGTACAACAGGTATGAGGCCCTGGAGGTGGAAGGCCAGTCAATGGAGGATGGGGATGACGGTACATCTACACCAGAGGTGTCGCCCAGGTCAGAAGAACGTACCTCTCGTATTAACACCACCTCCACAAGGAAGAGAAGATGGGTTATAGTTGTGGGTGACTCCCTTCTGAAGGGAACCGGGGGTCCGATATGCCGGATGGACCCTCCTCTTAGGGAAGTCTGCTTCCTCCCTGGGGCCCGGGTGAAGGATATCACGAGGATACTCCCTAGCCTGGTACGGCCCTCGGACTATTACCCCCTACTGCTCTTCCATGTGGGGGGCGATGAAGCTGCAACACGAAGTCCTAGGGCAATCAAAAGAGACTTCAGGGCCTTGGGACGGCTAGTAAGGGACTCTGGAACACAGGTTATTTTCTCCTCTCTCCTTCCAGTTGTGGGCAGTGACACTAGAAGGAACAGAGGCACCCAATCTATCAACTCATGGCTCCATGGCTGGTGTCATCACCATGGATTTGTTTTTTTTGACAACGGGATGGCCTACACAGCACCAGGCTTGCTGGTGTCTGATGGGATTCATCTTTCTCAAAGGGGAAAGAGAATCTTTGCTCAGGAACTTGCAGGGCTCATCGACAGAGCTTTAAACTAGACTTGAAGGGGGAGGGGGATAATATCAGGCTTGCCCGAGGGAAGCTGAGGGACGACGTGCCATGGTTAGAGGGAGCGGGTGCCAGCGAGGGCACTCGGCCTGTGTCTCTGAGATGTGCAGGGTACGCTGGGGCACAGCTGAAGTTGTACAGAGTTGAGCTAGGGGATACTGAGGCAATAGGAGCCAAGAGGGAAATGCCAGTGAAACACCTCAAAGCACACAAGGGGTGTTCCTCTATGAAGGAGACACAGACGACAGCCCAGCTGAAGTGCCTCTACACCAATGCACGCAGCATGGGCAACAAGCAGGAGGAGCTGGAAGCCATTGTACACCAGGAAAACTATGATATGGTTGTCATCACAGAAACATGGTGGGATGACTCGCACAACTGGAGTGCGGCGATGGATGGCTATAAACTCTTCAGGAGGGATAGGCGAGGCAGGAGAGGCGGTGGGGTAGCCCTGTATGTTAGGGAGTGTCTGGATAGTTTAGAGCTCGATGATGGTGATGATAGGGTGGAGTGTCTATGGGTAAGAATCAGAGGGAAGGCCAACAAGGCAGATATTGTGGTGGGAGTCTGTTATAGACCACCCAACCAGGATGAGGAGACAGAAGAACTATTCTATAAGCAGCTGGGAGAAGCCTCACGATCGCTAGCCCTTGTTCTTGTGGGGGACTTCAACCTGCCGGATGTCTGCTGGAAATACAATTCATCAGAGAGGAAACAGTCTAGGAGGTTCCTGGAGTGTGTGGCAGATAACTTCCTGACACAGCTGGTGAGTGAGCCAATGAGGGAAGGTGCCCCGCTGGACCTCTTGTTCACGAACAGAGAAGGACTTGTGAGCCATGTGATGGTTGGAGGCCATCTTGGGCAGAGTGATCATGAAATGATAGAGTTTTTGATACGTGGAGAAGTGGCGAGGGGGGTCAGCAGAACTGCCACCTTAGACTTCCGGAGGGCAGACTTTGGCCTGTTTAGGAGACTGGTCGACAGAGTCCCCTGGGAGGCAGCCCTAAAGGGCAAAGGAGTCCAGGAAGGCTGGACATTCTTTAAGGAGGAAGTCCTAAAGGCAGAAGAGCAGGCTGTCCCCAGGTGCCAAAAGACGAGCCGGCGGGGAAGAAGACTGGCCTGGCTGAATAGAGAGCTCTGGCTCGAACTCAGGAAAAAGAGGAGAGTCTATGACCTCTGGAAGCAGGGGCAGGCAACTCAGGAGGACTACAAAGGTGTAGCGAGGCTGTGCGGGGAGAAAATTAGAAGGGCCAAAGTTGAGCTAGAGCTCAATCTGTCTGCTGCTGTAAAAGACAACAAAAAATACTTCTTCAAATCCATTAGCAGCAAAAGGAGAGCTAAGGAGAATCTCCAGCCCCTAGTAGACGGGGGAGGGAACACAGTGACCAAGGATGAGGAAAAGGCTGAGGTACTTAATGCCTTCTTTGCCTCAGTCTTTAATAGCAGGGCCAACTGTTCTCTGGGTACCCAGCCCCCTGAGTCGGAAGATAGGGACGAGGACCAGAATGGAGCCCCCATAATCCAGGGGGAAATGGTTAGTGACCTGCTGCACCACTTAGACACTCACAAATCTATGGGGCCTGATGAGATCCACCCGAGAGTACTGAAGGAACTGGCAGATGTGCTCACCAAGCCCCTTTCCATCATTTACCAGCAGTCCTGGCTAACTGGGGAGGTCCCTGCTGACTGGAGATTAGCAAATGTGACGCCCATCTACAAGAAGGGCCGGAAGGAGGACCCGGGGAACTACAGGCCTGTCAGCCTGACCTCGGTACCGAGGAAGCTGATGGAGCAGATCATCCTGAGTGCCATCACACAGCATGTAGAGGATAACCAAGGGATCAAGCCCAGCCAGCATGGGTTCAGGAAAGGCAGGTCCTGCTTAACCAACCTGATCTCCTTCTACGACGAGGTAACCTGCCTAGTGGATGAGGGAAAGGCTGTGGATGTTGTCTATCTAGACTTCAGTAAAGCCTTTGGCACGGTTTCCCACAGCATTCTCCTGGAGAAACTGGCTGCTCATGGCTTGGACGGGTGTACTCTTCGCTGGGTAAAGAACTGGCTAGATGGCCGGGCCCAAGGAGTGGTGGTGAATGGAGTTTACTCCAGTTGGCGGCCGGTCACAAGCGGTGTTCCCCAGGGCTCTGTGTTGGGGCCAGTCCTGTTTAATATCTTTATCAATGATCTGGATGAAGGGATTGAGTGCACCCTCAGTAAGTTTGCAGATGACACCAAGTTGTGCAGGAGTGTTGATCTGCTTGAGGGGAGGGAGGCTCTACAGAGGGACCTGGACAGGCTGGATCGATGGGCCGAGGCCAACTGTGTGAGGTTCAACAAGGCTAAGTGCAAGGTCCTGCACTTGGGCCACAGCAATCCCATGCAACGCTACAGGCTTGGGGAAGAGTGGCTGGAAAGCTGCCTGGCAGAGAAGGACCTGGGGGTGTTGGTTGACAGCTGCCTGAATATGAGCCAGCAGTGTGCCCAGGTGGCCAAGAAAGCCAATGGCATCCTGGCTTGTATTAAAAATAGCGTGGCTAGCAGGACTAGGGAAGTGATCATGCCCCTGTACTCGGCACTGGTGAGGCCGCACCTCGAATACTGTGTTCACTTTTGGGCCTCTCACTACAAGAGAGACATTGAGGTGCTGGAGCGTGTCCAGAGAAGAGACAGCAAGAAGCTGGTGAAGGGTCTAGAGCAGAAGTCTTATGAGGAGCGGCTGAGGGAACTGGGGTTGTTTAGTCTGGAGAAAAGGAGGCTGAGGGGAGACCTTATTGCTCTCTACAGCTACCTGAAAGGAGGTTGTAGTGAGGTGGGGGTCAGTCTCTTCTCCCAGGTAACAAGTGATAGGACGAGAGGAAATGGCCTCAAGTTGCACCAGGGGAGGTTTAGACTGGATATTAGGAAATTTTACTTCACTGAAAGGGCTATCAAGCATTGGAACAGGCTGCCCAGGGAGGTGGTTGAGTCGCCATCCCTGGAGGTATTTAAAAGACGTTTGGATGAGGTGCTTAGGGACATGGTATAGTGGTGGTCTTGGTAGTGTTAGGTTGACGGTTGGACTCGATGATCTTAAAGGTCTTTTCCAACCTATACGATTCTGTGATTCTGTGAAAATAAATGAAGGGTTCAACTGAGAAAAGTGGTTTGGTAATTTTATTTTGAAATTATTGACTGTAAGTATTACCGAATCTTGAGCTCTGTTCTGAATGTAGGAGTGGTTTGTTCTTCCTTATTTTTGAAATTTCTGAAATTAAAAAAAAAAAAAAAAAGCAGCACAGGGGAGACTGTAAACACCTGTTAAATCTTCATGATCTTCTACTTACTGGGAAATACTAGTCAAGTAAAGAGTAAGCTCTTCTCGAGAAGAAATGTTCTGGATCAGTGGGTAACTCAGGAGAAGTGTGATCATCTGATGGGCCTGACCAGAGGATAACCAGACAGAAAGGATGAAACCACAGATGGGAAATATCTCACCAGCCACTTCAGAGATGGGAAGAAGAAACAAGAGATCATATTTTCAGAGGTAAATAGGACCCTGGTTTCACAAAAAGACTTGGGTCCAAGTTCAAACCATGCAGAAACAGGGAGAGAGCTGGGGCACAGAAGTGTGTAATGCCATTCTTTTATCTGGGCTTTCTGTTTATTTTGTTGTATAAGTAAAGAGCAATAGGGTTAGAAACCTTTGCAAGGTCTATGGATTGCATTCCTCACCTCGATGGCATCTCTGGAAGCAATCTGTAAATCCATGCTCATGAGACTCTGGTCTGAGACAGCTCACGGATGGGGAATTTGGGAGTGCTTGCGCTGCATGGCAGGATGTGACGCCTTGGTCAGAGGTGGTAATGAGTGCTCTAAGGAGCCTGACATTGCCTCCAGTTCATGTTCCCTCCTGTCTCAGGAGGCTTTGGAAGGACAGGGACCCAAATGCATGCATGTTGGTCACTGTCTCCAAAGGTAGCCCTGCAAAGGATGTGTCCACCCATGTGTCCCTGTCAACCCCACAGGTTGTGCACCCTGTGTTGATGGCTGTAGCCAGCAAGGGCTGGAGTAGGAGTGGGGAGGTTATGGCAAAGCCAAGAGTATCCCAAATTTTCTTTTCCCTCACCTTGCTCACTGGATATCCAGTAAAATATTCCCAGACCATTTTTGTTTGTTCCCTTTGAACAGTGTTCCTTGCCAAAATGCAGAGAGCAGTAAATACATGCTTCCCGTAGCTACCACTTTATGTATCGAATTAGTAAAGCTTAATAAGTCCCCCATTATTTTGTTGCACTATGGAGAATACAGGTGCTTTTCTGCATAAAATTCTCACACAACACAGCAGGAGTTGCACTTTAAGCCTAAATGGCATGCACTTAGTTATCTAATTTTTGTACGTTAATCCTCTCAAGATGTCTGTTAACATAAACCTCATTAATTAATGTTCCTTTAGCATCTGCAAATGTATGATTCAGTGTTTTCAAGGAAATTGGAAGACCACAGAGTATTGTATTCTGAATCATAATAACAATAACATTTAAAGACATGTAAAGTAACTTAGCTGACTCCTTGATGCTGGTGGCAAATGATGCAGAAATATACTGCTCTGTAACCTCTAATCAACAAAAAAGAAGGTCTTATCTCTGCTATCTTTTTTGCTTATATTCTTAGACAATCCATTTTTGCTTATGTTCTTAGACAATCACAGCTGTAGTAACACTTCAGCCACTGCCTTAATTTCAATGTGTTTTCTTAAGGAAAAAATGGGATTCTCACCCAAAATAAATGTCTAAAAAGACATGGAGGTCTGAATGAGAAACACTAGACTGCATTTTTAGTCAATGGAGATATACAGGCAACTCCAGAAGGTAATTCATCTGATCCCAACCTAAGAGAATTCACATCTAACCCTTAGGCAAACAACAATGTTGCAACAAGCTCAAGTTCAAAACTCTATTTATATAAAAAAGTGAGTACTTAAGGGACTTGTGGCATTCCTTTGCCCTTCTAATTTTGAATGGGAAATAGCATACAGCCTATTGTCTCTGTTTTGGCATATCTGAGGCCAGCAAATGTGTCAAACATGCATTGTGGTCCTGAAATTTAAGCCTTTATTTCCAGTCCAGAGGGATCTGGGATTTTTAAGTAAATGGACGAACTTCTGGATATTTCTCTTGCAAAGCAACTTCCAGTTTTGAATGGCTTTAGTGCTTGCAACAATACCTTCATCAAAAGATGTGCACCCACTTAATAAGCATCAAACCTTCACTGATAGAAAACTTACACACCAGAAATGGGAAAGACTGTACCAAAAGTATGAAGCAATATTTAAGTATCACCACCATGCATTTCTACACAAAATCTTAAACATTATCTGTGGATGTGGTAGAGCAGAACTTTGTAGAGATCATGGAGAGAAAATGAAGCACATTATCATAATTTCTGCTGAAAAAGGTTGGGGTTAAGACTCCTGTGGACAGTCTTAATCACAGATATACAACTTAAATCCTCCTGTTAGCAATATTATCTTAAACCTCATGGGTTATTTATTGCTGGTAATGTTCTTAACAGAAAGGCTGATTGGAGCAAACTACCAGGGAAAGCAGTGGATTCCTCTTCTCTTGAAGTCTTAATCTCAAAACTGAAATTCAACATTACTACACTCAATACAGCAGCTACAGGATGAAATTTACAGTCTGTATTACATGGGCTGAATGTTGAAATGTCCCTTCTGGCCTGAACATTTATGAATTTCAGTGTTTCTAAAGTACCTAAAGATCCTTGAATAAAAGACACAATTGGAAGTACAACATATTTTATGGGAGAGCTCCATCTGCCTTACGCGGAGGTAAAGAAAACCTCACACAGTTGTATAGTGAGCTCATGTACATGCACATTTTATTAAACTTATTGCAACTTTCAGCCAAGTGGGTACCTAGACATAAATAAGCAAGGGCAGACTAGTTTTACTAAAATACATACTTCTCTCACCCTGACAGGCATGCGAGGGGCTGCAATTGCCTGTGTCTCAAGGACAATTTTAACAGCAGGACTATTCTCCTCAGGGGACTGCTCTCACTTTTTCATTTAAAACAGGAGAAAGAAACCCAAGCCTAAACATACGATGGTTTTATTATGTGAAACCCAATAGGAAATGAAGTAAGAATATCAGACTGCTTTCAGTTGGGTAGTTTCCTAGCAAGGGATTTTGTTTTAACTTGGAAGAGGGGCAGCTGTGTTGGAGGCTAGCTTCCATTCGCCTAAACATCAGGACCTCTTCAGCACTTTAATTGTACAGAGGTCGTTGGGTGAGCTAGGCGGTGCAAAAGGTAGAGCAGGCTTGATGGGAACTCCTGAGCTTTGATCCAGGCTCTGCTGATTTGCAGAGGAAGATTCAGCTGTAGAAGTGGAGGGAAAAGACCCCTCTGAACGATTGCAGTAGCTCCTGGTTGTGTCAATTGGTGTGCACACGGGGGTGAGTGTGTGTGCACACTTGCTGTATAAGCAAGCCAGCCAAATTCCATCTTCATGGACAGTTCAATGGAAAGTTAGCTCGAAAATGCAGTATATCATATTTCATGAATTTAATAGGGTTTTCATGATTTTACAAAGTGCTTCAACCAGACACTCATGGCTGGAGGCTGCACAGCAGGAGACCTAAAACACTGCATCTGTGTTTTTCAACTCTTGCCAGAATCCATTGAATTTGATCCAGAATGACTATGCATCTTTGGAATGTACATTCACTTTTCTCTTGCCTTATCCAAATAAAAAAGGGAGGGGGGAAAAAAGAGTCCTATGAGAATTCCATATGGAAACACTAAACTAGCATTATAAAGGATTTCCTATAAACAAAATTACGGTCACAAATTTTGGACTCAGACCACATTTGAAACAAAGGGCCCTTTGTCTCCCTCTTTTTAATATATTATTTTATCTATGTTAACACACACTTTTTTTTTTAATAGATATATATAAAGACGCGCACGTATACACTCATGCAAAAATGAATGTATATATTAGTATTATATACAATATTAGTTATATATACAATATTAGTATATATTGTATATATAACTCCTAACAAGAGCGAACTTTAATTGTTCTGTGCACTAAATCCCTTGAAAATAAATATCCAGGGCAACTTCAAAAGCCCTTAATTAGAAGCACATGTGTGGTGTTACAAATTTCTGGCTGAGGCGGCTGAGTTGTAATTTAATGTTATGATCTGCCATAAATATTATCCATAATGAGCAGACTTCGTGTTACACTTCTGTACGTCAGATAACTGCAATATTTTTTGTCTGCTTTTGTTCAATCACTGAACCTTAAGTGAAGTTTAAAATTAGAAAGAAAGAAAGGAAGAAAGAAAGAACCAGTGTTCCCACCAGGGAGCTGAACGTTTTTGTCCTCCTAGCTGTAAAGAGGGCTATTGATTTTATTCTGTTTTCTTTGTTATAGTTCAAAATGTGGTAAACAGATAATAACTTGGAGATGATGGGGGAAGGGGAATAGTAAGGATTGGAGGTTAGTGAGATGACTGGTTGTTTTGAACATCTTTCTGATAGCAGATTCCTGGAATATGTCCTGTGTTCCTCCCCCCCAAAAAAACCCTCACAGCTTGTGAAACCCCTCATAGGTCATGAAAATCTAAACCATTTCTGCCCCTGTGTTGTACCTGACCCAAGGGGCAGTTGTCTATCATACTGCAGACAGTTGAGGGTAGAGGATAAGATTTTGTATGTTAATTTTAGGCACTGTTTGTGAATTGGTCTTCAGCCTTGGCATAGACTGTATATGAATATATACACGTGTGTGTGTGGAAGGAGGGGGTAACGAACCAGCCGGTAAATTTACAGTGCAAATATACAGCTGTAAGGATTATGCACTGGTTTCCTAAATGTGTGTGAAACGATACAGAAATAGCATGGGGCCATGGAACAAGTCCACAGACTCATGACTCATGTATAAAGAGGCAGTGTGGTTTTGGACTTCAACCAACTGCGCAGGCTGAATGTTTTTTTCCTTGCAGAGTGCCTTGGGACCCCCTCCCCCCCGCGTACCTATTTAAAATGACAAGCCTTATCTGGTGTTTTTGACTTCAGGTATCCCAGCGTTGCCTTGGCAGGCTTTCCACGAAGATGCAGCCACATCTTTTAGTCTGAGCGCAACGTGGAGGAGTGCTGCTCTCTCCTGGGCTATCTCTCCTAGACAGAACACGTTGTGTGTCCTCAGCCTATGCTCCCTCCAGCAGTCTGAGCATCTCCTGCGTCTTCTCCCACTCAAACAAGCCTTTCGGTTGGAACCGCTTTTATGCTAGATCCAAAAGAACTACTGCAAGGATGAGCAAAAGTCTCTGTCAAAGAGCCCAGAGTGTGGACATGTCTCCTTTATTGACTGCAGCGGCTCGACATAAAATGTGGCTCTTGCAGCTACATACTGATGGAGTGATTCAAAGCAGGGAAGCGGTGAGCAAAGACATAATGGTTTCAAGCTGCAGGCACTACGGGGCCAGATAGAAGGCAAATAGATGGCTGGAAACAGCATGCACTGTGGGCATGATAGTAAGTGGTCAGATGGCAGTGTGACATTGGTCCCTGTCTATTTAGCTTTTGCCAGACTCTCTGGGTACTGCCATTGCTGCTGGGGAGAGACGGGGGTGTCTGGGATGGTATCTCCTCCCAGGAGATGTCAAGCCCCCATAGGTACAGCAGTTAATTCTCATGGCAGCAGGAGGAGCTGCAAATCCAGTTCTCCAGGGTTTCTCCCACAAGACTTTCTGTCTCAGCTCTGCCCCTCATTCCTGGGATACCTATATGCAATTTTTGTCTATGCTACTGCAAAGCCTTGAGCTGCATCGTATCCTATCAGATCACATATCTCATATCAGATACAGCAAACTGTAAGCCAGGTTCATTCCCTGTGCTAACTCCCCTCAGCCCAGCTGAGTTACGTGGAGATGAATTTGGCCACCTCCTTTCCCTCTTTAGGTACTGCAGAACAGAAGCAAGGCTGTAAACCTTCCAGGTGACAGGCTGTCTCCAGAAAGGTTTGCCAAGTTACTTAATAAACTTCAGCAATATAGGAGAGAAAGATAAAAGCTATAATGTTGCCCATCAGTTCCCATGATGGATATGTTGCTCAATCTCTCACTATGTTGGATGTCTCTGACCAAACCTTTCATTAAAGTCATGGAAATAAAATACCTCTGCTTTCCCCCTCTGCTTCCATCTGTAGTTTCTGGAACCAGAAGTGCCAAGATGTAGAGAGGCTGTTGTCAAGATATTTCTACCAGAGGTGATGGAAATGCCCGTTTCTCTGTGACTTCCAACATCAATTTGTAGGCTAGGAGAGTTCAGATAATGCCTGGAGACCTGCAGAGCTGCGAGTGCATCTCTGAATGCAATCAGCACTCAGAGTCATCTCCAGTAATGCTTATAGAGGCGCATCCAGTAGTTTGGGCCACTTACCAAACCAACCTTAAACCAAATACATTGCTGGAGAATAGTTTCCAAGTCCTTATTTCATAATGATAATTAACACTTCATAAGTTCCTTCCAACCAGGGATCAAGAAGTTATTTAAAAATATGAATCATTTTGGTGTTTCAGAGCAACTCTCTGAAGTCCCCACTGCCACCCCACCTCTGGCTGACCACTGAGCCATAGGTGACTTCCCCAACATGGACTCATGCGACGTAACACTGCTGGAAGCTGAACCTCTCTCCCTTGTGTCCTTATTTGCTACCAATTACTTGGGTGAGTGCAGCTCCAGGTAAGATGGGGATTATCTGACACATCCCCTTAAATGGGAGCTTAGAAAAGCTACATGTGAAAGATGGTAGGACAGACATAAAGTGAGAAAGTGCTTTTTCAGCCAAGGTCAAACACTACTAGTGAGTTCGAGCCAAATGAGGGCTCAGATTTCATGTGGCCTGCCCTGCCTGAGGCTGA
This sequence comes from Ciconia boyciana, assembly GCF_034638445.1. Lineage (NCBI taxonomy): Eukaryota > Metazoa > Chordata > Aves > Ciconiiformes > Ciconiidae > Ciconia > Ciconia boyciana. The sequence goes on from NC_132937.1 coordinate 16,556,156, forward strand.
TCTTCTGCCCATCTCATGTCCTGGACCAGCTCTTCCAGAGCCAGAAATCCTGACCTCCAAGAAGGATAAGCCATGGAGGTACCAGATGTACAAGGTCTGTGGGACCTACCAGCTATGCTGTGGTGAACATGCTCTTCCCAGGGAAAGGGCATTGAAGTGCGGTTGGACTTTGCATGAGGCTGAGGTGAAGAGGGCCTTCTGGCAGGTTGTTAGATGCCTGCCAGCAGCTCCCCCACTACCTAGCTCTGCCCTTCCCCATGTACACCCTCCACTTAGAGCTTTGCAAGGGTGACAAAAAAGAGCTTCACAATTTGACATTTTACTGATTTGTGGTTAGTGTCCCTTGGCCCACAAAGGCCTTTCACAATGAAGAGAGGGGAAAATATAACCCCAAACAGCAGGGGAGAGAAACAAATTGAGTCCATTGCTCATCTCCCAGACTTCCTAGCTCTGCTAGCTTGCTCTTTACCATCCTTCTTTCATGGCTCACTGTGTCAGGTTTTCCTTGAACTCTTCATTCACTTAGCCTGGTCTGGTGAATGAGGAGTATTGTGCACCAACCACACAAATAACTGGCTACTTGCTCTTTCATCTTCATTTCTTCACTTCTCTATAGTTTATCCTGATTGCCTCCACTGACTTAGTAGGCTTTGTGTCAGACTTGAAACCAGAACATCTGGTAATGATGGTAATGATGGTCGTTCTTCCTTTGGGTTGGCTTGTATTCAACTTTTCTTAGCTAAACCACAGGTTTCTGCCACAATCTGAAGAATTTCATTTAAACATGGTAGAGTACAGCTTTGTCTGATCAGTTGTCCTGAACCCACAGAGATTAGTCACATCCCTCAACCTGCTAAACTACAGCCTTGTCAGGGGAATGGGTCACCTGTGTGCATGTACAAGGCTGAGCAATGTGCTCAAGACAGATGGAAGAGACTTGCTGCCCCAAAACACTCATTTTTTAGGACGTCAATAGGTGGAGCTGAAGGAACAACGCAGAGCACACAAGTGAATGTATATATGGGTTGGTTTGCTTTTTTCAGTGTATCAGGAAAGGATTGCGCTTGTGAAATGACAGAAGTGTAGCTGTATAGTGAAGGGAGGGCATGAAGGACACACAATTGATGTGGAGAAAGATGGAGGAGCGTTAGAAAAGGAATGGAAGACATATAAATTTTCATCTGGGACAAAACGTCTTTCCTCTGTCTATAGCCCTCTCCACAGTATATTCTGCATTTGATTCAACTTCTACATATGCAGCATTAAAAAAGACACTACTTTTCTTGGTAAATCCCCTACAGAATGAATTTTAGCATACAATTTTGCATATCTAGCTTAGACCATACAATCATTCAAGTGCTTTGTGCATCAGAGGTGTCCACCCTGAGATGCTCTAGATCTCAGTTAAGGCAGGTCAGGTACACTTAAACTGTCCCTCTGGCAAAATAAATCACTTTGTGAAAGAAACCTTAGTATTCCATGTAAATAAGGATTCTCATGTCATGGTTTGCTTAGTTTGCTAATCAAAACATGTAGCTCTGAGCACTTCCCATTTAGTATAGCTTATGAAAATCAAGCATCATTATTGCTGTCTGATACATTATCACCAGCAGCCATATAATGGGCAAAACCTTCCTGGGTTGGAACGAGTGCAATTTATGATTCTAAATTATTAAGTATAAAGAAGGAAAAGTGCAGCTGGATAGTCATTAAATGCGTTCAATTTAATGTATTGAAAACAGTAAAGAATATGTTTTAATTAATAAGCCAAGTGCACATGGCATAGAATCTGTAAAGAGAGCCCACAGAGCTCTGCAGCGCTCTCGTACTTACTGGGAAGTGAAACAGCAAAGCTGCTTCTCTCTCTAGAGGGAGTGAGTCTGCATTCATGTGTAGACCAGAATTCACCTGCTTTGGTTGTCTCTGCTTTATCACCAGAGTTAGCGGGTTTTGCCCTTCAGACCCACCAGTGATACAAAAGACATTGGACGTTTTTATGCGCCTCAGTGTTTGGACTTCCAATTTGCAAATCAGTTTCAGGAGGAAGATAGCCAGCATATTCAAAAAATCAGGACCTTTGGTCAAATTGTTTTAAGAAAGAGTAATTAAGAATAATTATAAAGATGTTAAAATCATTTTAAGCATTGCCTCTGTGCTGCAGTGTTGGAAGGAATGAATAGGAAAAAGCAGGACATCTTCAACAGCTGTGAAATTCAAGTCCCAAGATGACCTTCAAAATTAAAACTGCATCATTGACATTTCCCCTAAGAGTTTGAAAATGTACTGAAGATATCTACCAACAGATCTATTTCTTGTGAGGGGTTCTTAAAAAGACCCGAAATAGAAATGCAGTAACATTTATTTAACACATTTATTTAACATTTATTTAACACAATTATTAGAGTTACTACTGGGACAGGAACTTTCATTCTAGCTCAAAATGCTTGTTGAAGAAATTTTTGGCACCTGGCATTGACCATGTTTGCTAGAAGCCAGAAAGTGAATCACGTTGGAAAATCTGAGCAAAATTTCCATGGCTGCCATCATACAAGGGCAAATGAAATGGGCAATTTTCCAAATTATAAGAAATTTTAAACATGATTTTTAGCTCATAGCAACTAGCTCAAAATCAGCCAATACTTACAGTTTGTAATTTAAGTTGAATCTTCTTGACTTTTCTGATATTTTGTTATTTGAAAGAAAGGGAGGGAGATGGGTTACAGTATTATACTATTTATATTCACATTAGCACTCAGAGTCCCTGATCAAAACCACACCTCATTAGGCATGGCCTATCCCCAAAAAATCCACAAGCCAGGTGTGACCATTATTACCCACAAACTGGGATCTCTGGGGTCGTATGCACCCCCACAGGGACTGACTGTACAATGTGAAGCCCTTTCTCCTGCAAGGCTGTGTTTTAGACCATTCACAGGGTCAGTGGTTAAGGGGATAGCCTTGATGGCTGTGGCCTGTTTAACATTTTAGAGATTAAACCATGTTAATAGAGGGTCCCAGGCAGAAGCTATACCACCACTGGTAATTTAATCTGTGAGTATGCACAACCTTGGTTACTCCAAGTAGCAATTTCAGTGAGGATGTGGTGACAGCCAAGCCACCACCGGTGCCCTGGGTGGCTTTTTACTTAGAGTATAGCTCTTATACCACCCCATCTTCATGTATATCCTGCAATGAACTAAATAGGTTGTCATTTGGAGAAGCAATTGCTCCTTACAACATCCTGAAAGCAACCCTTGGGGGTGTCTGAACTACAGGGTGGACTGAGTGGCTTACTATAGCCTGGATGTATGCACAGTGCTGCAAAGACGCAACGAGGATCTCCCACCTGGTGTGCTGCCAGGGTGTCCTCCAACACATCTGCATGGTTGGTTGTGCTTCCCCTGTGCAATTGAGCAACTACTTTGAAAGGAAGCTGGCAAGAAACTGTGCCTTCTCTGCAAAGCAGGTGAGTTTCCAGCCTGGATGAAAGTGTCTGGCCTTGGAGAGAGGTAACCAGCATACTCAGATGAGAGACTTTCATGGACAGAAAGGAGCACACACACACTGGGGGAGCCTGAGCTTACTAGGGGAATGTAGGATGATCTTGTCCTCTTGCAGTTGCAGAGTACAGCCTGTCTACTTCAGCCTGCAGTGTGCTGGGAAATGGAGATGGGTCCTGGTCACGTCTTCCTAAGACGAGGAGATACAGGAGCCTGAAATCCTGGAGGGCCATAGAGCAAGAGTGATCAATAAATATAAGGTGACGTATGTATATGGCAACATACCAACACCTCGTTTAGGGGTAAAAGCCGTGATTAGCCCCAAGGGCCCATGGTGTAAATGACCCAGTCAGTGGAACCACTGTGGACACTGATGGTGTGGTGGGTCCGTCCCCAAGTGGTGAACAGAAAGTTCTGCTGGGCCTGTAGAAGATCTTTCAGAGTCAACACAAAGCCAGAGACCTTGATGGCTCTCCCCGTGCTCCTAAAAGATACCCAGACCACACTCAGAGGAGCTCTGAATTGTAGCTGACCCACACGCTCACCACTGGTATTTCAACACAATGAAACAGAGAAATGCTTGTGTAAGGAGTTTGTTTGCATACATGGTCCAGAAGAGCCACCAGCCTAAAAAGTCTCTAAAAGGCTTGTTTTGCTATTGACAGTGTCATCAGTTGATGAGTACTGGAAACTACAGTGTTAATGGAAGGATTGGCATCTTTGCTAAGACCTTCAACAAAAGACGTTAGTGGGAACAAGTTGTTCCATGAGCAGCAGAATTAATGAATCATGACCTGCTGTTTACAAACAGAGAAGGACTGGTGGGATATGTGGTGGTTGGAGGCCGTCTTGGGCTTAGCGACCATGATATGACAGAGTTCTCGATTCGGGGCGAAGTAAGGAGGGGGGTGAGCAAAACCACTACCATGGACTTCGAGAGGGCAGACTTTGGCCTGTTCAGGACACTGGTTGAGAGAGTCCCTTGGGAGACAGTCCTGAAGGGCAAAGGGGTTCAGGAAGGCTGGGCATTCTTCAAGAAGGAAGTCTTAAAGGCGCAGGAGCAGGCTGTCCCCATGTGCCGTAAGACGAACCAGCAGGGAAGATGACCAGCCTGCTGAACAGGGAGCTTTTGCTGGGACTCAGGAAAAAAAGGAGAGTTTACCACTTTTGGAAGAAGGGGCAGGCAACTCAAGAAGAGTACAGGGATCTCATCAAGTCAAGCAGAGAGAAGATTAGAAAGGCAAAAGCCCAGCTAGAACTCAAGCTGGCCACTGTTGTAAGAGATAATAAAAAATGTTTTTACAAATACATTAACAACAAAAAGGGAGCCAAGGAGAATCTTCCTCCTTTATTGGATGCAGGGGGGAACATTGCCACCAAGGATGAGGAAAAGGCTGAGGTACTTAATGCCTTCTTTGCCTCAGTCTTTAATAGTCAGACCAGTTATCCCCAGGGGAACTACAGGCCTGTCAGCCTGACCTCGGTACCGGGGAAAATTATGGAGCGGTTCATCTTGAGTGCGCTCAACAGGCATGTGCAGGCCAACCAGGGGATCAGGCCCAGCCAGCATGGGTTCATGAAAGGCAGGTCCTGCTTGACCAACCTGATCTCCTTCCACGACAAGGTGACCTGCCTAGTGGATGAGGGAAAGGCTGTAGATATTATCTACCTGGACTTTAGTAAAGCCTTTGACACTGTCTCCCACAGCATTCTCCTAGAGAAGCTGGAGGCTCATGGCTTAGGCGGGTGTACTCTTCGCTGGGTAAAAAACTGGCTGGATGGCCAAGCCCAGAGAGTTGTGGTGAATGGAGTTAAATCCAGTTGGCGGCCGGTCACAAGTGATGTCCCCCAGGGCTCTGTGTTGGAGCCAGTCCTGTTTAATATCTTTATCAATGATCTGGATGATGGGATTGAGTGCACCCTCAGTAAGTTTGCAGATGACACCAAGTTGTGCGGGAGTGTCGATCTGCTTGAGGGTAGGAAGGCTCTGCAGAGGGATCTGAACAGGCTGGATCGATGGGCCAAGGTCAATTGTATGGGGTTCAACAAGGCCAAGTGCCAGGTCCTGCACTTGGGTCATAACAACCCCATGCAACGCTACAGGCTTGGGGAAGAGTGGCTGGAAAGCTGCCAGGCAAAAAAGGACCTGGTTGACAGCCGGCTGAACATGAGCCAGCAGTGTGCCCAGGTGGCCAAGAAAGCCAACAGCATCCTGGCTTGTATCAGGAACAGTGTGGCCAGTAGGGGTAGGGAAGTGACTGTGCCCCTGTACTCAGCACTGGTGAGGCCACACCTCGAATACTGTGTTCACTTTTGGGCCCCTCACTACAAGAAGGACACTGAGTTGCTGAAGTGTGTCCAGAGAAGGGCAACGAAGCTGGTGAAGGGTCTGTAGAGCAAGTCTTACGAGGAGCAGCTGAGGGAACTGGGGTTGTTTAGTCTGGAGAAAAGGAGGCTGAGGGGAGACCTTATTGCTCTCTACAACTACCTGAAAGGAGGTTGTAGAGAGGTGGGGGTCGGTCTCTTCTCCCAAGTAACTAGCGATAGGATGAGAGGAAATGGCCTCAAGTTGCGTCAGGAGAGGTTTAGATTGGATATTAGGAAATGTTACTTCACTGAAAGGGTTATCAAGCATTGGAACAGGCTGCCCAGGGAGGTGGTTGAGTCACCATCCCTGGAGGTATTTAAAAGACATGTAGATGTGGCACTTCAGGACATGGTTTAGTAGGCATGGAGGTGTTGGGTTGACGTTTGGACTAGATGATCCTAGAGTTCTTTTCCAACCTTAATGATTCTATGATTCTATGATTCTATGTTTCTTGTGGATGTGTGTCTTGAGCTTGAAGTTTCTTGTCAAACAGGAGTGCCAACTTAAGCTTTTCCCATAGCTGTGGTATGAATAATGTCTCTCCCCAACATGGATTCTCCAGTGTCTGATAAAGGGTAACTGGAGCCTGTCTTATTCTGGCTGGTGCAACTAATCAAGTCCCTGTCTTCCCCCAGGCTGTAAATTTTCATGAAACCTGTATAATTCTAACAAATTGTGTTGAAACAGGTTCAAAAGTTGTCAGGGGGACACAAAGAGATGAGCTGATACACACATAACTTGGATCATGTAAGTCCTTATTTTCTTTGGAAACTAGGATAGAAATATTGTCCACAGGCAGATTTTAATGCAGAAAATGGCTATTTATGGAAATATTTACACTCTTTTCTATCTTATAAAGAGATGCAATTTGGCTTCTCTCCTCTCTATGATTTATGACCTACAGGGGAAGGAGTGTTTAAAGGTAACCTGCCAAGGATTTTCAGCAATTGTCCCTCTTTCTCTTACAGGTTTTCTAAATTCTTGTGCTTCCTTTTGATGAACAAAAGCTCACTGAAAGTTTTTTTCACATTTTCACTTCTAGTATTTTGCTGCTTGCTCTTGCTGAGACTTTTACTGAAGAATCTTTGAGCTGTTTCACAAAGACCGTGCGTATCAATTCAAGTGCCAGTATTTAAATTTTAACACAGGTTTTCTGAAGGCTAAAGTTTAAGCACTGATGTTAAATAAATAGTTAGCAAAAGTTCCTGTTTCAGTTACTCTGCTTTTTCTTATCTTACTCTTCCTCATTTTAGTAGACTGTCTTTCATCGGACAGTACTTCAGCCTAGACACAATATATATTGCCAAAGTGAAAATAAAAAATAAAGTCTTAAAAAAAAGTTTTCTTTACACTAAAGAAAGAAAGAAACACCAGTGATGCAAGCTCTTTTTCAAACTCACAGGTCCTCTTTCTTACCTGGAGGAATGGTGGAGGGCTTTGAATATATCAGCCCAAGGCAAAGTCTAGTCAAAGCCTAGTGAGATTTGTTTTTCTCTTTTTCTCTTGTCTACACTAATTCAAGACTTGGAAGTGATGGGTAACACTACTGTTGTGATCTTAAACAGGTCATTCTTCCTAGGAACAGGACCTCAAATTTCCATGTGTCCTAGGTGCATTGCAAAGCCCAACTCTACTCCTCATTATTTCTGCTCTTTTGATTTTCACAGAGAGTTTAACCAGTTCTTCTTGTGGCTGGTACTAGTGACAAGGGAAATATTTATAGTGTTGAAATCAAAGGAGCCAGCACAAGGCAGTGCTAACAGTACTCCATCACTTTAACCTTATTTTTAAGAGGGGGATGTAACTGCAGCCTTAAAGGTCACTCATCACGATAGGAACGTTTACCTCTTGGAAAGCCTTTGTGTTACAACTGTAGTTCAGGGAAACAAACCTTGTTTTTTTGCATAATTTGCAAATCTTCAATATCCAGCTTGAACATAGCTGGTTCAAACAGTACACTGGTTTTCTGATGCAGACAGCAGTGCACAGTGCTATTTCTCAGCCTTTTTCACCCACTGCTTCTCATGGTGTCTGTGCACATGAAGAATTCTCAATTGGCAGAAAAAGGGCTGACCTTGCACTGACTAGTAGGACACTATCATTCATCAACATTCGCTTATCCCCTACATTGTTCCTTAAACTTCTGAGGGTTTTTTGTTTATTTGATTTTCTCTCTATTCTGTAGTATGTTTTGCACTTGCTATGTTATCTCTCAAAAAGCTACAGCATTGCACCAACCTTTCATTGACTTATTTTTTTCACGCATCCTGTGTTCTTTGGTTCATGATTGATTTTACATGGCAATTCAGCAGGACAGCTCATGGCAGCAGGGACACCTGTAGGTACCCACAGCTCTGGTGCCTCACTGTATGTCCTCAATGGTCTTCAGGCTATGAGCCTAAAATTAGAGGATCACCTCCATCAGTCCCTAAGCTCCTCCAAAGACCAAAGCTGGGTGAGTGTTTGTCCCAGGCCACTGTTACCAGGAGAGGGACAAAGGAGATCTGGGGATGGAAGGAGATTTGGGGGTGGAGATTTGGGGGTGGAAGAGCGCTGGAAAGTGTGGGAGATGCAGGCAGGAACTGCAGCTTGGAGTTGCCACCTTATACTGAAATTTTCCAAGGGGGAAAGGCTGCAGGGCCATATCTATTTTTCGTCCCTGTCTTTCATTCTCCTCCAGCCCCCTTGCAGCAATAACCTGCCCCAGGTGACTGCCTCCTTTACCTGTGCCGAGAGCTGGCCCAGGCTGCACCACCTGGCCCTGGGCTGTTTCCACTCCCCTCTGCTCTAGCTGCTGAAACCCTGGCAACAGCTCGCAGTAGAGTGATGGGAGCCTGACAGAGGGGATGTGAATAGCTTGCTGTTGATTGACAGCCCCTCCATAGCGTAGTCTGTCAGATTCATTATCTGTACTTCAGAAATCCCTGGAGATCCCATCACCATTTCACAGGGTGCTGTAGAAACATATAACGAAGATCCAGCCCCCTTTTCTCAAGAGATGGCAATCTATTTCTAAGATAAGAGGCAGTAGGTGGAATCAGCTTGTGGATGGCAGTGAGGAAATAAAAACACTTTTAAGATCTGGGAAATACACAGATGCCACAAAGTCTGGCTGTTTCCCTTTTGCTAATGGCATCAGAGTTTCCTTGGCATTTTCTGAAAGCGGTGATCTCCAGAAGTGGACCATCAGCCTGAGTCTTGTCCCCTAACTGGGTGGGTGTACTCCGGCCACAAAGTAACAGAGAACATCCTGTTAGATGAAGACCCAGAAATTTGGGTTCCAGTGCTTGAACCTGCAGATGTTCATTCTGTTGATATAACAATAAGACTAAGATTTTTTAATTATTATTATTATTTCCCAAGCAGCTGTCAAAGCGAATTTGGGGAAAGGGACTTTTAAGTAGTGTTTACGTGAGGAATGATTACTCATGGAAAATTCCTTCTCTGAACTTTTCCAGTTTCATTAACAAAGGAATGTTTATAAAGCAAAGCCCTGCTCGACACACTGACATTTCTGAGTTTGGAGTTGCTCTTGTAGCAGTTGAAATTGAGTTCATGCATCAGTTTGAGAGAACGTATTACATCCAGGTGGAAAAAGGACCTGCTTGTGGCAATCAGGAGAGAAAATATTCCTCGTGTGGCAATGGGGCGAGTACTGAGAATATGAATGAAGGCATCTGAGACGGCTTGGTGAAAGCAGTTTCTTGCTCAGAATATTGGCTAAAGTCATTATTAGTTGGGCAGAATAAATAATTTTATCTTGGGCAAATGTTTGCAATCTCTAGAAGAGAGCTGAATGTCATATTGCTTGTTGTTACTAGCAACCATTCAATGTCCACCTTGAGACAGAGGTTTGTTATGTAGAGACAAGATTCCTGACAGACTTTTCAGCCTAAAATTGGATCCTCATTAAAGCTAAGATAATATAATCTTTTCTTTTTTTTTTTTGTTTTACCACTTCTTCTGTTGTTTGCCAGTGTTGTTTCAGCCAATGCTGAAACCCCCTGCTGTCCCTTCTTCCTACTGATTTATCCAAAGTCCACCTTGTTCCAGAATCCAGCTAGACATAAGGACAGTCCTATACCATTCACAGTCTCATGCTGTCAATTTTTAAAGGGTAGGTTGAAGGTTTTCTATTATAAGAAAGAATTCTTTCTTTCAATTCCACATGCTACTCTTGGAATTGATCAGCGATTTGAAATTTCATATCATCTTTCACTGAAGGATGATGAGAACATTTTGCAAAAATAAGTACTCCTATTCCCATTTTGCCATCAGAAAATGGAGGGTTGGAGAGTTATCTGAGGCCACATGCTGGTGGAGTCAAACCCAGAAACTCTTGCTGGTGCTGTTGAGGAGGACAACATCTCTGCAGCACTGGCCACTGCTGTGCTGCCTTACACAGCACCGGTACAAAGCTCTGCAGGAGCTTGGAGGTGGCATGGCAGAAACGAGGTATTTCTCAATATTCTTCATTTCTCAGTCTAGGATTACCAGCTATTTCTAGTCTCTGCTAGTGACCAGCTGCTAAAACTCATCTCTTCCACAGCATATTCAAACCTAACAAGAACTGTAGAAATATGGGCAATTTTGATTGAGATTTGGTGTAGAACAGACAGTACCTGTGATTTCTAGAATAAGGGTGTGACAGTGTGCTTCCCCCACCCCCGACCTTTATCTCCTGTAACCCTGCTCAGGTGATAACTACCAGTGATGGTTGTAATGGATGCATCTGGTCATGATGGCTGCATCAGCTCAAAGTGGATTCAGGAGACAGATGATAACAACACAATAGCCAAGGCCTATTGTGCAATGTGCCTACCTAACCACAGTGAAGAAACTAAAATCTGTGGTCAGTATGCAAATATGACTATGGGTCAATCATTTTATCCCCCATAAATAGTGAGCAGCCCAAGAGCCCTTTGAGCTCTCCTGCATGGCAGCGGGCTGCACGCCAGGATCTCCCCTTGAGCAGGGATGCCTCTCAAGATTACTCCTTGAGGTTGAGAGATTCCTTGCTGCAACAGATCCTCGGTAAGTGACTAATAGCATGCTAAACTTTGAAATCTTAGCTAAGTGATATAAAGGATTGATTGTGCACATATAATCCTTTAGACATAAACCGTTGACCAAGTCTGGGACTAGGATTGGATCTAGCTGCACCTAGACTCCTCTCTGAGAAGGAGTTTAGAAAGCAAGGGGATCCTTTCTGAACCTCATGACTCAACGGGAGGGTCTCCCTGACAGTTTTGTCTGACCCTGTCCTCTATGCAGTAAATAATCAAGTGTGCCTTGCCATCGAATCTTGTTAAAACACTGTTGCATTGAACTTTGTTAACTCCCTATTCTGTATCAATAAACTATATTTTTACTTCTCTCTTGTGAGTGAAGTGCACTCTCACTCCATCTGCAACAAAGGGACTAACAATTAGGGAAGCTTGTGACAGTTGTGAGAGTAAGAACACACAGGAATGCTTTTTGTGCATAATGCTTGTAGAAAAAGGCAGGCATGGATCTGTTAGCAAGAAAATCAGATAAATAGGGCTGCAGGGAAAGAAAAATTTCTCAATGTCACCTTCCTAAGAGAAACTTCTTAGAAGACCCCAAATATAGCTTCCCTGATGCTAATGCTATGCAGACAGAAAGCTTGTGCTATGTCACCGAGGTACTCAGCAGTTATGAGGTGTATATTTTACAAGATCACATGAGGAATTAAGCATGAAGGTGCCATTTAATGATACATTTATGCACTTGCTTTTTTTTTAAAGCAGACTTTCTGCTGAGCATTTACTCCTTTGAGTTAATGACAATAATTACATGAAAATCCATTTGGGCTTCTCAAGATGCTGAATTTGCAAACTGGCAATACAAATACTTTAATACTCATTTAAATGCACTGTAATTGCACTTGATTCAAGTAGTGGTGTTTTAAAAACTGTGCCATTTGTAAATACTAGATTTCCCCCTCCTCCTCTCCACTCTAACATCAATCCTTAGCAATATACAGTGTATCTGGTTGATGTTAGTCTTGATAAATGATTTTGCTGAAAGAGCTGACCGTAACGACTAACATTTTCCATTAAAAATTAATATATTCCCATGCCACAGGTCCTTGTGTAAGATCAATACAATGGTCTGTATTGTTCGTCTGTCAGCAGTTCCATACCTGATTTGCAGTTTACCTTGGTCCTACAAAGTACTGAGAAAATTACAGTTTTGATACCTGCCATTGATTAGTAATATTTATATAGTCATTCATTTGCACGTTGGCAAGTGACACCTGCAATATGGCTAGCTGTCAGGCAAGCTCACAACATGAAAGAAAGGAAATGACCTTTCCTTATTGAAGGAAAGGCACCCAATTTTTGCTGCCTTTCCTTCAGCTCTCAGTTTTCCAAAGAGATTTCAAATGGCGCTCTGGTGGTTCTGTGTAGCATGGGCATGACTTTCTGCAGTCCTCTGGAAACCCAGAGCAGGAGAAACTGAGTCATTAAGCCTAATTGCCCACTACTGCAGGTCCCAAGTCATATCACTGCTCAGAAGCTCACTGAGTATCATGTCAAAAGTAGCTTGACTTTTTCCCCTCTCTGCCCTTTTGCCATGATGGACATCCTAAGACCTAATTTCTTTTGTACATAGGAGTGCTCTCCTCATTTCCAGACTAAACACAGTCTTGGAAACTTTAAACTCCTCCTTTATTTTGGCAATATTGTTCTTTACCTTATATTACTTTTCTGTGTACCTGGTTCTTATGAATGTGGACAACTGTTTTATGCTGTATTTTCAAGTAACAATTTTTTGCTTATGTACACATTGTGTGTGTACATGCATTGTGCCAGACTTTGGGTTGGAACTGTTTAAAAAAATGCATTTTCTTGCTCCTTTGCATTTTAGCTGATTCAGAAAAGTTTAGCTGAATGATTTCTCACCTGTGGAAGCGCCTTTGTCCAAGTGCTAACACTTGGCAAAAGTTGCTTCATATTAGTGAGATTTTGTTTCAGAAGGGAATCAAAGCAAGATCCAAAAAAGTCTATACTAATTTATTTGATGCTTCTCTGTATTGATTTTTCAGTTTTGTGTTGGATGATAATAGTGTGAAAGACAAGAGAATGTGAAGCAGAACATTTCATTTGCTAGGAAGCAATTTTTTTCATTATTTTCTGGGATATTGTTCCCAAGAAGGAAGACAGCCAGCAAGAAATGATAACTTTTCCAACTAGCTTCCTCCAGAAAGAGAAAAGTGAGAGCTACATATGAGGTCAGGCAAAATATTGTAAGAGATCTTTGTAATGAATATCTTCTAAGGGTAAAGTTGATTGTCAGTCAGCCTAAGGATCCTGGAATTTTCATTCTATTATATGTAGAGATATGTGAATGAAATATCTCTTTTTCTCTTTCCCTTCTTTCCCTTTTCCTTTTTCTTCCTATATAGGAGTTGTTGCTTCCAGGGAGCACTGACCCATTCAGTTTGACACTGTCCTGGATTTCTGAACTAGCTTTTCTGCTTGCTTGTTTTATATAGAGGCGAAACAGAGTTTCGAGAGAGCCTTACTCACATGCAGCTAAAGATTTGTCAAATATTTTGTTGGCAGAAAGTGTGCTGTCTGAATTATGAAAACATATCACAAAGAAATTTCTTATTGTGTGAGGCAATTGAAACCAATTCAGTTTCAAAATTCTGTTTAAATATAGAGAAATTTGTTTCACAATGAAAGTAAGCAAAAATGCATATTATATGGAAAATTTTGCCCAACAATCTACCAACCCTTGCACATATCTTAGTATTTTTATTGAGGTTCATCTGCCCTAACTTGGGCATCTAGAAGGGAGATCTGAAAAGGTCACCCAACTCACTGAAGAGCCATTCCAGAGCATAATGTCCCCTGAAATAGCCATCTTAGATAGGGCAAGCATCATCCTGGTATGCTACAAGACATATTCTTAAACCCTGATTTACATAACCTTGTGTACTTTCTGTAAATACATCAAATACAAACTACGTGTACATCATCTGTTAATAGATAACTGGTGTATTTTTGCATAGAAACTCTTTCACTCATCGATGTTCATGCATGTGCACCACACACCCACACAAATGCTTGAATATTCATACACTGCATATTTCCCATTTTTTACTTCTTACAAGGGAGGTTTCTGAAAGCCTGGTTTTTTTTAGCAAAACGAAATGCACCGATAAGACATGCTGATACTCCACATATTGGGAAGAATGAAAGGGTTGGCTTTTCAATGAGAACTCTTTAGGTAAACTCACATGCTTGAATGATTAAACCCAAGGATAAAAATATCTTTTATGATGTGTAATTTTTTCCTTTCTCTCAATAGCTTTAACACAGGAAGGAGGGGAGGGAGGAAGAGAGAGAAATAAGCTTATATTCTTAACTTTCCTAACCCATATTGAATTCCAGAACTATAAGATGTGGTAAAGACAGGTAAGCAGATTAATTTAGCAGACTTCCAGACTTCTGAAGCAAAAGAGGGAGGCAAGAACATTTTATCATTTCTGACATATGGAGCATGTAGTACTGACTGCAATATGGAATGGATGATCAAAGTCATGTTTTCAATAGATTCTAGGAACATTTTTAGCCTTAAAGTCATTAGTAAACTTCAATTTAGGAGCTGAACACTAAAACCTTAATTTGGACAAAGCACTCCTACTTGGGAGCAATAGTAACTCACTCACAGGTCAAAATTTAATATAATTCTTGAACCAGGCAGCTCAGTGTCTTGGAGAAAATGACTAAAAAATACTTAGAAAAATACCTTCAAGGGATGAGGATGAAATTGAGAGCTAAGCACAGACAAAATAAGAACTAGGGCTTTCAAAGAAAATTGAAGCTTTGGAGAGCCTTCAACTATTTTGATTTACATTTAAACATTTTATCATTTTAACATTTAAACATTTTATAAACAATAAATGTTTATAAACATTTATTAAAAAATATTTTTCAGCTGGAATGTGCATATAACGGCGTATTCCCACCTCACATTCTTGCTGAGTTTGAAGACATGGATACAAATGATTACTGACCGGCTCAAAAACTTCCTTGCGGATATTGTGGAATTGTTTCTGGATATCCTTTATCATGGCAAGAGGAACTGTTGAGGTATTATGAGTGCAGAAGATTGAGACTGACTGTGGGGGATTGTTTAAGATTTCCTAGTTAGTTAAACAGCCGTAGGACATCTTGGATTGGATTCAACTTCATAGCTTGGACACGGATCTCAGTTATCCTCTGTTCTTGGCATTGGTCTTTGCTTGCCTGACAGATCAGTGATGGGAATCCAGGATCTTTGACTATATAACTCTGTTCCTACATAGGTGTCACCTCATTCTGCAGTTGTGTGCTCAGCATTCAACATTTGCCTTGGTCGCTTCTCACTGACAACTGTTTCTTCCCAGTGGGGAGCAGATGAGCCATGGCAAACCTTTATCACTTCTCTGAGATGATGTTATATCAGCTTCCACATCAGTCCTGTAGCCAACTGCAGTCTTGTGCAGTCGATGGCTTGGATCTTTTCTATTTTCCAGAACGTTGTCCCAGCAAGGTCACCCTTATCAACACAACTAGCTCACATTGCATGCCGCTGTCCCCTCGGACATGCACATGGGTGAGTAGTGACCTACTTGTGATATCTCTTGCATTCCTTGTAGGGTTTTTATTCCAGATACATGCAACAATTTTTCTGCTAGTGATGTGGCTGTTCTCAGCCAATTTGAGAGAATCATTGTGGGCTAAGGAGCATAGTTACTATTTTTGTAACTACTGGCATCAAGTAATAACGTAAGTGGTGTTGCCTCTGGAATTAGCCAGATTCCACAGTTTTTCATCTTTCTTCTTGAGACATTTGGCTTCTTTTGTCTCCCTAATCGCTTTTTCATGTGTCAAATCAGGGTTGAGCCTTTCTGACACATAGCAGTCTTTCACGCACAGACTGTAATATCACACATTGTTTCATCATGCAACCAGCTGGAGAAATGGCAAATTTGTAGGTGGACTGCATTGGGATGGGAACCGCAGTGCTCCTCCTGTGCACAGTTCCTGGGAGGCAGTGAAGGTCCTAAGAAGGACCCCAGACTATCTTGTCTGCCTGAATCAGACCAGTGGCTAAACTGAAGAAGGAGATGGGGTAGAGGAAAAGGATGTGGGCAGGCATGCAATATCCAGCCACAGCTGAGGAGACTGCTAACCCCTTTGGCTCTGAATTGCAGGTGTTTTTGGTATTTCCTTTGGAAATACCTCAGTAGTGGGGTTGCCCTACAGCTGGTCCCAGAGGTGCTCCAGCCAATCCCAGGGAGCATAATGCAATGGGGCTGCTTGCAAATGACAATGCACACACACACGATGATCTCTCTTGTGAAGAACAGATGTTCCCCGTCTACCAACAGCTATCATGCATGTAGATTAAATGGATATCTCACTTCTCTAAAAAAATTGGATTGTTTATTTCTTTGCAAAGACAGAATAGGCAATAAAAGGATTGCACAGACAGGATAGAAACTACCAGTTTATGGCTGGAGTGTATGAAGTGGGGGCACTTTATGGTTTAAATCATCATGCTGTAAGCACTCCTGCAGGATAAATGGGAGAAAAGTAATCTCTATAAATAGTTCTGAAGCAGTTCAGAGGATTTAAAAAAGAAAGTTGTGCACTTCTTTCTGCCTTAGGTGCACAACTAGCCCTATCTAGCTGCAGACATTCTCACTTGGCTAAGTCCCATTCAGCAAAGAATTTAACTCTGTGTTTAAATCCACCCCTGTTCAGCAAAGCACGGAAGCATGTGCTCCATATTAAATATATACTGAAATCCTTCTCCTAGGAGCCTCTTTGCCAACCTGAAGCTCTGCCTCTAAATTCTAGCCAAAATTGAACTGATGACAGGGGGTTTTGGCCCATGCATGTCGCTCAAAGTGATATCACAGTTTAAATGTGTACAACAACAACAACTGCAATTTAAACATAGGATCTAAATAGCCTAAACTTTGAGGCAGGTGCAAAATCACCATCCTCCTTGAACTGTGGAAACTGCCTTTGCTGGAGCTTTATTAGGATACCTGACTAATTTTATGCAGGAATAAACAGTGATTTCTAAGGTTCTCTATTGTATTCATATTGATTTAACATAATGGAGGTTGTTGAGTTGAAAAAGAGATACCTCATATCTAGTCCCAGATGCAATATCAGAGATACGCGTTGTCTGAAGCTAGAATATCTGAATGTGTGGAACCAGACTGTCATTGCAGCTTCTCTACATGTCATTGTGTAGCAAGGGACAACATGAATACATGAAATGGATGTATGCAGGCACAAAATCTGAATGCTTACAGTTTTTCAAAGGTAGAAAAGTTTAATCAGTGCAAAATTCTGTGAGAAAACCAAGTCTAAAATAACTGAAAATTGATTCCCACTATTTCTGGAAATATCCTGGAAAACACAATTATTTTTGAACAGCTCCATGACTGCTGAAGTCCAAGGAAGTCCTGCCATTGATTTCAGTGTGAGCAGAAAATGCTTAGTAATTGTGAAAGATTGCACCCCAAATTTAAGTCATCCAAATGAAGTCAGGACCGCTCAGGTCTTTCCTTTCCCTGACAATCCCTGTCCCAAAAGAAATTACCTCCTGTGATGTGCTGCATGAGAACAGAATGAGGCAAAGGGCAAGAAGAAGGTAAAATGCTATTCAGAATTCAGATTAAGTGCATGCTTCACATCAGACATTTACACATCAGACTTTTCCTGTGATGGCTACCATCATCAGCAGACTATACCTATCGAGTGAGAACTGCAAATTTAAGATTTCCTAACAAATAGTTCATAGACAGCAAATACATGCACAGCTATTACTTCTCTTCTGATATATACCATTACTACGCTGTCTGGGACCTACTGGACTTACTGTTCAGCCCCGAGTTGGAGGAATGAGCAATGCAATGTACCCATCAACTCTACTTTATGCAGCATGTACATCTGCCTTAAAAATCCCAGTCTGAGGACTAGCCACGTCTCATTGGTGTGGTTTAAAACATGTGACAAGATAAAAGTCTGATGTGGTGGTCTGGGTCATGATATCATTATTACTTGCCAATTATAATAAAATAGCAACAACTAAATGCCATTCAATGGCTGTACTAAGAATAAGTTGACTGAAATGTAATGACTATGTACCATCATTAGAGAGCTACTGAGTCTCAGAGAATCTCTGCTAATGAACAATTCGATATTAACTAGCAAATGATGACTTTTGCAACTGAATGTAAAAGATTAACTCATTGATACCATTGGATTATTAAGAGCTTATGTATTGATGTTTAATCATTTTAATAGATTTGCTTTCCTTATTGTAGAATGACAATAAAAGTGCTGTGAATAGTAATTTCCTAATAATAACCCTAATAATACCATAATCTTATTTAATCTAATTTAAATAGACAGCAAAAAGACCTACTTAGAACCACTTGTCTTTTGTTGGTGGAAAGATTCTCATTATGAAAATTAAATTGCTTTTGAACTCCTTTGGCACACTAAAATCAAAGCCACTCACCATTTACAAATCAGGCAGGAGCCCCAAATCTGCAAAATCTTTAGGGAGGCACTAATGCATTGTGTTTAATAGGGATGGATTTAAGCATTTGCTTAAAGACTTTGCTGAACTGGGCTTTCTCAAGCTTTTGGGCAGGGTCTTGGTTTTTAAATGAGATTAATTTTGCATCCACATCAGGACACTCTATTATTATGTGAGTCAATTTAGTTTCCTGATGAAGTCTCTGCAAATGACTGTAGAAATTAACAGGGAAGAAGAGAGAGTTAGGTGAAGGCCATATGGCAAAGATGCAGCTGAAATGAACTGGTAAAGCCCGTCTGGCATACCAAACTCTCAGCATATAGCAAATTTTCTTGACTCCACATGTACTTTTAATATCCCATATCAGAAAGAAATCCTCTGAAAGCATGTCACCCAAGTATGGACTTGCCTCAGCAGTATTTAAAATAAACTCCATCATCAAATATTTCTAAGTTGGATCCACCCTGATGTTTCAATTCATTTTCTATGTGTATAAACACTGGGAAACTTGACAGAGCTAATCCTGTATCAGACTAGATAGAAGGAAGACATTTTTTACGATGAGGGTGGTGAAACACTGGAACAGGTTGCCCAGAGAGGTGGTAGATGCCCCATCCCTGGAAACATTCAAGGTCAGGTTGGACAGGGCTCTGAGCAACCTGATGTAGTTGAAGATGTCCCTGCTCATTGCAGGGGGGTTGGACTAGATGACCTTTAAAGGTCCCTTCCAACCCTGTGGCGGTGTGCTCCCCCCCTGCACCCTGCACAAGCAGTAACCATCAGTGGGAGTCATCCTGATAGCTGCATCCAGCTTATGCTGGACCTTGAGGATGAATGGCAACAAAGTAGCCAAGGGCTGCCTGAAGCAGGGATCTAAACCTCTTGCTGATATGCAAATATGACCATAAGTCAATCATCTTACTCCTTAAATAGTGGACAGCCCAGGGCCCTTTGAGCTCTCCTGCACGGCAGCGGGCTGCATGCCAGGATCTCCCCTTGAGCAGGGACGCCTCTCAAGGTTACTCCTCGAGGTTGAGAGATTCCTTGCTGCAACAGATCCTCGGTAAGTGACTAATAGCATGCTAAACTTTGAAATCTTAGCTAAGTGATATAAAGGATTGATTGCGCACATATAATCTTTTAGACATAAACTGTTGACCAAGTCTGGGACTAGGATTGGATCTAGCTGCACCTAGACTCCTCTCTGAGAAGGAGTTTAGAAAGCAAGGGGATCCTTTCTGAACCTCATGACTCAACGGGAGGGTCTCCCTGACAGTTTTGTCTGACCCTGTCCTCTATGCAGTAAATAATCAAGTGTGCCTTGCCATCGAATCTTGTTAAAACACTGTTGCATTGAACTTTGTTAACTCCCTATTCTGTATCAATAAAGTATATTTTACTTCTCTCTTACGAGTAAAGTGCACCCTCACTCCATCCGCAACAAACCAAAACTATTCTATTCTATGATTCTGTAAAGGAAGACTTAAAAGTGACTACTTTAACTGCAAGTACCATTTTGTCTGTGTGTTATATACACGGCTTTGTATTTCAGTCCTATCTTCTTGTGTGCAAAGGCAGGTTTGCCACGTTTTGCTTGGTATCACTGCAGGGCTGATGTGTCCCTGGGAATAAGGGCTGGACTCTCTTGTGGCTAACACTTCACACTGTGAGTGTGCCTTCGTTTGCAAAATTTTTATTGGTGGCAATGAGCGAGACAGGAGGAACAAAGTCTGAATTCTGGACTATTTGTGGGGCTCACAGCTAGGCTAAAAATACCTTTCCTGCTCAGTGACACCGTATAGTGGATGTCATAGGGGTCAGATAAGCATGGTAGTCAATATGGTCATTTTCTCTGAAAAGTCCCTTTTCAGAATCAAACTGTAAGTTCAAAGCAGCAGGGTGGGCTGGATTCACAAGAGAGGGTAAAATGCCATGTTTGCTGCAAAATTCACTGGTGCTGACAGCGATGTCTTGCAGGAGACATCACAGGTGGACTCACTGGTGAAGATTGTGTGGGGATGAAAATGGGACCAGGTGATTACAGGAAGAGAAGGGAGGAACGGTGGTGGGATCCTGAGGTAACTCCACCTGAAAAAAAGCACTTTTCTTTCCTACCTGAGCTCCTGATTGTTCAGCAAGAAGCAGGTTGAAGGGTGCTAAATCCAGAAACAGCAGCAATCGGGCAGTGCATACACTGGCAGTGCCTTGGGCTGGGAGCGGTGGACAGGATAGGATCTGGCTGTGCCCCTCTGCAGTGGGGAGAGATGAAATGCTGAGCGGCCCCAGCGTAGCCAGCTGGAAACTTTTTACAGTGGGAAAGGAAGGAGAAAAACTACCCTTTTGCTATAAAAAAATCCTTTTTCAACCAAGTAATTTTGGAAATAGGCAGACACATTATAAATCCCCACAATGCTACTTCTCTGGAAAACAATACAGAACATGCAATTTTCTGTCAGAAAGTCAACAGCTTTTTGTTGCTCACAGTCTTTCAAGCCCAGGATTTGCCCACAAGCCTCAGCATCAAATGAGAAACATGCCCATGTGCAGGAGAGGACTGCATTGCAGGTACCAAGTTAGATGACTGTGTTCGGGTAAACCCTGCTCAGCTCTCCTTAGAGCTGGTCCCCAAAGTCACCATGGGCAACTCCAAACCTGCTCTGACTTGTGCTGCCTGCTCACGGTGTTAGTGCCCATGGGGAAAGGCAGGGTGTGAGGATGCCTTAGGCCATGCCTCAAGTGTATGGAGCATGGTGGTGATGGGACCTGTCACTGAAGAGTCCCCCTCTGAGCATCTCCCTCCCAGGATGATTTAAGCAGACCATGGGATGATTGTACTGCTCAGTTTATCCCTGGGTCTGCAGGGATTCAGATATTCCCACCTGTCTTTGCTCCTGCAGGGTGCTGCAGAGGGGAGCATGCTCCTTTGGGATGCTCTTGCCACAGAGTGATCCCAGGGGGACAAACAGACCACTGGGGAGAGAGGTTAAAAATAAAATTAAAGGAAGACTTCAAATTACAGTAAAGTTGAAGACAGGACTTTCAGAGAGCACAATTTTTCAGGAAGACAGCTGCTTTTTATAGCATGCCTGGCATGGCTGATGGCAAAGACATTTGACATTTAGCTCTGATTGAGTGGCAGGGGGGGAGGAGAAAGCCAGAGGTACTGTAAGCAAATCAATTCAAAAGTGGAATTAGGAAGGGGCTACATTTGTGGAAAGTTGCATAGCTTTGGCTGGACTCCTTGGCTGCTTCATAGTGTTTGAGGGACTGGATCTGAAGTCCCTTTCCCATCCCTTCATGGAGAGAAAAGAATAGTCCCAGAGCTCCAGGAATATGAGTTTTCCTCTGCAAGGGTCCGCTTTCATTGGGCTGTCAGAGCTGCCTGTGTTCAATGGCCCTGCAAGGTCTCCTTCCCCAATTAGCCAGAGCAGAATTTGGTCCTCAAGAAAGAGACGCAGGGACAAGGGTGAAAGCAAGCTGTCAGTACTCATGGCTGGGATCCACGCCTTTCCTTTGCGACTGAATTACTGTTTGGAGGGGAAATTGGGTGACATAAGATGTGAATTACAACTGAAAGGGTCTTTCAGGTGTTCTTGGCTTAGGAGAACCCAGACCCGGCACAAGTGTTTGAGCAACTGGAAGTTTCTTGAAATGGAAATGGGCCTCAGGCTCTTATTTTCTCCATTTGCAAAATGTGGGTACTGACACGGACTCTTCTCTCACTTCTCAAGGCACCTTTGAACATGCAAAGTGCTGAGTATTACTCTTACTATTAGGAGGGGCTTATTCCCTACATGACAGCTTTTATCTTTTACGCTTGTAATGAGCCCATGGCTTTTGATTGTTACCCCTGAGTTGTTCATACACAGCACTAGATCCCTGCCCAGCACCTAAAACAGGGTTAATACACAATGTTGTTTTTCTTTATGTGTTTGAATACTTTCACTGTGTGACTCATGAGAAATGCTGGTCATTATGCACTGGGGACCACCATGAAAGACTGGGAGTAATTCTCTTATCAACTACCGCTTATCACATGGACCTACTGATATATTTGTTCCAGACTCCCCTGAGCTCCCTAATTTAATTTACTATTTTTATGAGGTCTTCCTTATCTCCAAATAAATTTTCTTTTTATTTATTGTTCAGGATACATTTGGTAGAAGGAATTAAGTACCTCAGTAATTTACAGTCATCATTAATTTAATGACTGCCAATTTATTAGTGTTTACACCTTCTGTAAAAGAAGGCAAAGTATTTGATACAATAAATAATTTTCTCCTCAAGCATTTGTAATGCTGTATTCATTAGTGCGAGTCTTTCTCTATCAGTGCAAGGATAAACTGTGGGACTCACTGCCACAGGACAGGAGAGGGGAGACAGTGTGAGCACGTGTGAGATACTTAATTAGGACTAATGGCATGAGGGATGCCCTTAGGCAAATCTTTTAACCTGCATATGGCTAAAGATCCTTGTTTGGAAGATGAAGACAGAATGCAAATTGCACTGAACATTGGCTTTGGAAAAGAGAGGGATTTGAAAAAAAAATAATTATTTGCTCAAGTATTGTATTTTAATTAGGGAAAAATTAAATTGTACTTTTTATTTCTGTTGTTTTGAACTGAAACACTTTGAATTGTGGACCAGACCCAAAATGGCTGAGGAATGATTTTGTTTCAAACTCTGTTTAACTAAGGTGCTATGGTATTTCATGGAAGCTGTGTTTTGAATATTCATCATCTCCTGTAGGCAAAACTTCTCCCACTAGGTTTGTGGCATAGATGCTTTTTCTTTTTCTCATCTATCTCAAATCCAAAGTGTTGAAAAATTCCTACTGCAGGCCAGCTGTCTGGAGGCCTATGTGTAATTGTACTCCTGCTTCCAGCAGAGAGAAATCTGTGTAGTGCTAGGAATGATGTATTGATGTTGAGTTTATACCTTGTCACAGGCTCAGTATGTATTTATTGGAAAATGCATCTACTTTCCTTATGCTTTATTTTCCATCTGAGAAGTGGGAAAGCTAACTCTGAAAAGAAATTTCTTTCTGCATAATTTTCCGGGGTGGGGGTACAGAAGCGGGATTTCAGTTTTATTATGATTTTCCATCTAACATCTCATTTTAAATAAATTCACTCCCCAAAATATTTTGAATATTGTGCCACAGGGAAATTGGAGTTTGCTGCTAAACCTTCTGTAATACATCATGGTTTCTTTTCTTATTGAAGGAAAGCTGAACATTTGGGAAATCTCAGACAGTGAAGTGTTAGGGGAGATGTAGTCTTGCTAGTGAGTCCAGCTTCCAGGTGAGAATGGGACTGCAGGCAGCAAAATTCATCCCTGAGGCTTTCATGACACTTCTCCTTTAGCCAAAAATATTTGGGTTTTTGTGATGGTAGTCTTTCTAGTATAAAAGTAATAAAAAAATCTCTGTGGAAAAGAAGCTAGTGTTAATTATGAATTAGACTTCACTAAAACACCAATTTTCTAATGTAAAGCTACTTCCAGGGAAAATGCAAGCATGGCACTATCGACAGTAATACTTTGCTTATCATTTTCTATATTTTTATATTGTGAAAGCTACAAGGGAGATGCTTTTCATTTTTGCATCTGTTGGCTAGGTCCTGCTATGATAAAAAAAAAATTTAAAAAAACCGCTCCTTTGCCTGAGATGTACCTGAGAGCAGACTTTACCCGCAACAGGCAGACCATGAATGGAGATTTTAGTTGTTCTCCCTCCTGGGTCCCCTGGAGCTAGTGGAGAGGGCGAGGGTGCCCTGTGCATGCAACGTCCAGCGAAGCCAGCTAGGTCATTTCGTGGCAGAGATTCCCGGGACAATAGATGACTTCAGGAGCATTGCAAGCAAAGCCCTCAAAGCATTCCCTGAGATCCTCCAGCTTCTACTGGAAATTATTGGCTTGCTGCAGGAATTACTAGGTGAAACCTCATGCTCGCTGTGATTCTAATGTAGGGACAGATGCTCCCAATGGTTCCTTCCCAACTAAAAAATGAAAAATCCACTTAATACGGTCGTGCTTAGCCCAGTGTTTACTCATAATAAAACATCATTAGAGGGGCCTACCCTTGCATTAGCATTGGCTTTGTTCTGATGAAATCTGGCTGCACAAAGAGTATCTCGGAGACCCAGTCTGGCAGAAACGCCTGCTGCCCAGCGCTGCCAAAGCGTGTTCTGCTTTACAGGCGAGGTCCTGCCCATGCCTCTGGAGCACTGAGGTGAGCCGACCCTGCAGGCTCAGGGTGATGAATAAAATCACAACCTGCCGGAGAAACAGCTTATGCTTTTCCCTTTTGCCCCACCATGCACAAAAGCCGGCTGGAGGTTGCAGCCGGTGAGGAAATCTGGGGGCAGTCCCTGCTCTGGGCAACATGTCAGCCGTGGTGTGCGCTTGTAAGGTAGGTAACTGTCCTAGTTTTGGCTGGGATAGAGTTAATTTTCTTCCTAGTAGCTGGTATAATGCTGTGTTTTGGATTTTAGTATGAGAATAATGTTGATAACACACTGATGATTTAGTTGTTGCTAAGTAATGCTTACACTAGTCAAGGACTTTTCAGCTTCCCGTGCTCTGCCAGGTGCACAAGAAACTGGGAGGGGGCACAGCCGAGATAGTTGATCCAAACTGGCCAAAGGGCTATTCCATACCATATGACATCATGCTCAGTATATAAAATGGGGGGAGTTGGACGGGGGGTAGCGATCGCTGCTCGGGTACTGGCTGGGCATTGGTCGGCGGGTGGTGAGCAGTTGTATCACTTGGTTTTTTGTCCTGGGTTTTGTTCCTCTCTCTCTCTCTCTTGTTGTTTTCCTTCTCATTACAATTTATTAATTTTTTGTTTCTGTTCCAATTATTAAACTGTTCTTACCTCAATCAACGAATTTTCTTACTTGTGCTTTTCCGATTCTCTCCCCCATCCCACCAGGGGGGGAGGGTGAGCGAACGGCTGTGTGGTACTTAATTGCCGACTGGGGTTAGAACAAAAGTCCTTTTTGGCGCCCAATGTGGGGCACGAAGGGTTTGAGATAATAACAGATTAACCAGAGCGTATTAAGGAATTTAGATCTATTAAGAGTTGCAGGCCACAATATTGATTCATCTGTTCTCGATACTGGTTTACCTGATCTGCACCATGCTCATTGTTTTGCTGTACATGTTAAAGATCGGTGTTGGATTTTGCAGTTTGCTGTGCTCTGCTTTAATTGGTGATGTTTTACCTGCAACATTTGTTATTAAACAGTGACCTTGAGCTTAATCTGGTATCTGAGTTTTGTACTGAAGCCATTACTGTACATTGGGTACCACCTCATGGAGACAATTAGCAATTATAGCTCTTCCTCTGAGAGGTTTTTTATGGAGGAAATACAAAATGGCACCTTCGCTACTTTCTTCTACAATGTTTCCCCTTCATTACAATAACTTTTCAGTATCTTGAACATCCTTGGGTAGTTAAGATACATCTATTGCTATTGCTTGGGAATATTGTTTCGGTTTTGTCTAAGGTTAATAAGCAATTTAAGAATATCATCCAGAGATCTGCCCCAAGGCCAGATAGTTATGAGTGGCAGGGTGTGTGGGATAGCATGGGCAAATGCCTAGGACGGTGGGCACCTCCAATGTTTTGGAACTTCACCCCTGAACAAGTGCAGAATCCTGAAAAATGAGTAGAATATTTGGAAAAAGTATGCTGTCACCCTGGCAATTCTAAGGATATAAAAATCACTGCAGTGTGCTGGGGCCTGGCCCATGCCTACCGGGCCCTGTTCAACACTATTCAGAACCCTCAAGGAGAAGAGAAGGTCTCTGGATCTGGTGACAAAACGACAGACACCACGGCTACTCCAGCCCCCCCGTGACAAACACCGTGGTCACTCCAGCCCCTTCTGTGACAGGCACTGCGGTTACTTCAGTCCCCCCTGCGACAGATAATGCGGTTCAACCAGGGAACCAACCGGTGTCAGTATCAGTTACCCCTATACACAAGAAGAAATCCTGGAAGTGAAAGTCAGCTCGTTTAGAAAGGAAAGATGAAAGAGCAGGGCCATCACAAGGAGAGGAAGAGAAAGAACTCGTGGATGAGATGGAAACCACCCGATCCCTATTCCTGAGTGAGCTGTGAGATATGCGAAAAGATTTCAGCCGTTGTCCAGGCGAGCACGTTGTCACCTGGCTGCTCCGATGCTGGGATAGCGGGGCCAGTAGCCTGAAATTAGAGGGTAAGGAAGCCAAGCAGCTGGGATCCCTTTCTAGGGAAGGGGGCATTGACAAAGCGATTGGAAAAGGGGCACCAGTCCTCAGCCTCTGGAAGCGACTCCTGTCAGCTATGAAGGAAAGATATCCCTTCAAGGAAGATGTTATATATCGCCCTGGGAAATGGACCACCATGGAGAAAGGGATCCAGTACCTGAGAGAATTAGCTGTGCTGGAGGTGATTTATGGTAACCTGGACGACGAGCGGTTACCCAAAGATCCAGATGAGGTCCAGTGCACACAGCCCATGTGGCAGAAGTTGGTACAGGGTGGAACAGCGTCGTATGCCAACTCATTGGCAGTACTGACCTGGAAGGCGGAAGTTGGTTCGGGGTGCACCAGCGTTGTATGCCAACTCATTGGCAATACTGACCTGGAAAGACGGAGATGGTCCAACAGTGGATGAAGTGGCTAGCCAACTCCGGGAATACGAAGAAAGTATCTCTTCCTCCCTTGTCTCGGCTGTGGAGAAGCTGCTCCAGCAACTCAAAGAGGATAGGTCTTTCTTACTCCCCGTCTGTATGGACCAGTGTCTCAGCTATTAGGAGTCAGCGTTCTTCTGCCCAAGAGAGAGGATATAGAGGGCACACACCACGGGGCACCCTATGGTTTTACCTGCGTGACCATGGAGAGGACATGAGGAAGTGGGATAGAAAACCTACCTCAACCCTAGAGGCATGGGTACGTGAGTTGCAAGGAAAAACAGTCACCAAAGGGGGTTCTTCCAGGAAAATTGCTGCTCCGGTTTCCAGTGGGCAGTTCCCCAGACAGAGTAAAAGGGCTGATCTTACTCCTGATTTTAATGAAGGAACTCCTGACTTGTATGTACAAGAAATGGGTAATGAATACTATGACCAGGACTAGGGGGGCCCTGCCTCTAGCCAGGTGGAGGAAAGGGACAACCGGGTTTACTGGACTGTGTGGATTCGATGGCCTGGCACATCAGACCCACAGGAGTATAAAGCTCTTGTAGACACTGGTGCACAGTGTCCCCTAATGCCATCAAGCTATAAAGGGGCAGAATCCATCTGTATTTCTGGAGTGACAGGGGGATCCCAACAGCTGACTGTACTGGAGGCCGAAGTGAGCCTAACTGGGAATGAGTGGCAAAAGCACCCCATTGTGACTGGCCCAGAGGCTCCGTGCATCCTTGGCAGAGACTACCTCAGGAGAGGGTATTTCAAGGACCCAAAAGGGTACCGGTGGGCTTTTGGTATAGCTGCCTTGGAGACGGAGGAAATTAAACAGCTGTCTACCTTGCCTGGTCTCTCAGAGGACCCTTCTGTGGTGGGGTTGCTGAGGGTTGAAGAACAACAGGTGCCAATTGCTACCACAACGGTGCACCGGAGGCAATAGGGTACACTGTGCACCGGTGTCTACTAGAGCTTTATACTCCTGTGGGTCTGATATGCCAGGCCATCGAATCCACACAGTCCAGTAAACCCGGTTGTCCCTTTCCTCCACCTGGCTAGAGGCCGGGCCCCCCTAGTCCTGGTCATAGTATTCATTACCCATTTCTTGTACATACAAGTCAGGAGTTCCTTCATTAAAATCAGGAGTAAGATCAGCCCTTTTACTCTGTCTGGGGAACTGCCCACTGGAAACCGGAGCAGCAATTTTCCTGGAAGAACCCCCTTTGGTGACTGTTTTTCCTTGCAACTCACGTACCCGCACCTCTAGAGTCAAGGTAGGTTTTCTATCCCACTTCCTCATGTCCTCTCCATGGTCACGCAGGTAAAACCATAGGGTGCCCCGTGGTGTGTGCCCTCTATATCCTCTCTCTTGGGCAGAAGAACACTGACTCCTAATAGCTGAGACACTGGTCTGTACAGGTGGGGAGTAGGACCTATCTTCTTCGAGTTGCTGGGCCTTCTGGGACAGTTTCTCCACAGCCAAGACAAGGGAGGGAAGAGATACTTTCTTCGTATTCCCGGAGATGGCTAGCAGCTTCATCCACTGTTGGACCATCTCCGTCTTTCCAGGTTAGTATTGCCAATGAGTTGGCACATGACGATGGTGCGTTCCGTACCAACTTCTGCCACGTGGGCTGTGTGCACTGGACCTCATCTGGATCTTTGGGTAACCGCTCATCGTCCAGGTTACCATAAATCACCTCCAGCACGGCTAATTCCCTCAGGTACTGGATCCCTTTCTCCATGGTTGTCCATTTCCCAGGGCGATATATAACATCTTCCTTGAAGGGATATCTTTCCTTCATAGCTGACAGGAGTCGCCTCCAGAGGCTGAGGACTGGTGCCCCTTTTCCAATCGCTTTGTCAATGCCCCCTTCCCTAGAAAGGGATCCCAGCTGTTTGGCTTCCTTACCCTCTAATTCCAGGCTACTGGCCCCATTATCCCAGCATCGGAGCCGCCAGGTGACAATGTGCTCGCCTGGACGATGGCTGAAATCTTTTCGCATGTCTCGCAGCTCACTCAGGAATAGGGATCGGGTAGTTTCCACAAGTTCTTCCTCTTCCTCTCCTTGTGATGGCCCTGCTCTTTCATCTTTCCTTTCTAAACGAGCTGACTTTCACTTCCAGGATTTCTTTTTGTGTATAGGGGTGACTGATACTGACACGGGTTGGTTCCCTGGTTGAACCGCATTATCTGTCGCAGGGGGGCTGGAGTGACCACACTGCCTGTCGCGGGGGAGGGCTGGAATAGCTGCAGTGCCTGTTGCAGGGGGGGATGGAGTAGCCGCAGTGCCTGTCGCAGGGTGGGCTGGAGTGACCGTGCAGGGAAGGGAGGAAAAAGAAAAAAAAAGAAGGGCACGGAGAGAGAGGGCTACCGCAGCTGCGCCCGGGCCCCTGAGCAGGAAGGAGGGAGCTCCTGACGAGGGCCCGGCTCTGACTCAGCGTGGGCGGGCACAAGAGTGACGGCGGCAATTCCCTTCCCTTCCCGTACAAGAGCAGCCCCCAGGGAGCGCGAGTAATCAGGAGCGCGGCGACCAGGACGGGCAAACAGGGCGTGGCGTGTCGGAAGGGCGTGGTGCATCAGTTTGCGCGGCAGTTTGCGCAGGCAGGGCGTGTAGGGAAGGCGAAGGCACCCTAGCAGCTCAAGAGGTACTGTGAGAAGTGAGTGCATTCCGTAGTCCCCATCCTTCCAGAAGAAACTCAGCTATGGTCTTCACTCGTCAGAAAGCGATGCCCTCTGTGCTCGCCAGAGTGGATGTGGCTACCCAGACGGAGCTCCCACAAAAACATGTGGCCACCCAGGTCTCAGGCTGCAGGGAGTGCCTGGGCCTCTCACTGTTCATGCATGGCAGCCGTGTGGACAGCTGTGTGAGGTGTGACCAGGTGGATGATTTGCTCTGCATGGTGGCAGAGCTATGGGAGGAGGTAGAAAGGTTAAGGAGCATCAGGGAGGCTGAGAAAGAGATCAACTGGTGGTGCCATGCTCTGCCCCCCCGAGACAGGAACAGGAGCAGCAGCAGCCACCAGTAAGAACCCACGATCAAGGGGATCCTCTATCCCCCCCACACCGGGCTGAAGGCAGCAGCTCAAAGGAGGTGAGTGAATGGAGGCGAGTCCACGCTCGTGGCGGCAGGCGAAGGCCCTCCCTGCCCACCTCTCCTCCCCAGGTGCCTCTGTACAACAGGTATGGGGCCCTGGAGGTGGAAGGCCAGTCAATGGAGGATGGGGACGACAGTCTGTCTATCTACACCAGAGGTGTCGCCCAGGTCAGAAGAATGTACCTCTCGTATTAACACCACCTCCACAAGGAAGAGAAGATGGGTTATAGTTGTGGGTGACTCCCTTCTGAAGGGAACCGAGGGTCCGATATGCCGGACGGACCCTCCTCTTAGGGAAGTCTGCTTCCTCCCTGGGGCCCGGGTGAAGGATGTCACGAGGATACTCCCTAGCCTGGTACGGCCCTCGGACTATTACCCCCTACTGCTCTTCCATGTGGGGGGCGACGAAGCTGCAACACGAAGTCCTAGGGCAATCAAAAGAGACTTCAGGGCCTTGGGACGGCTAGTAAGGGACTCTGGAGCCCAGGTTATTTTCTCCTCTCTCCTTCCAGTTGTGGGCAGTGACACTAGAAGGAACAGAGGCACCCAATCTATCAACTCATGGCTCCGTGGCTAGTGTCATCACCACGGATTTGTTTTTTTTGACAACGGGATGGCCTACACAGCACCAGGCTTGCTGGTGTCTGATGGGATTCATCTTTCTCAAAGGGGAAAGAGAATCTTTGCTCAGGAACTTGCAGGGCTCATCGACAGAGCTTTAAACTAGACTCGAAGGGGGAGGGGGATAATATCAGGCTTGCCCGAGGGAAGCTGAGGGACGACGTGCCATGGTTAGAGGGAGCGGGTGCCAGTGAGGGCACTCGGCCTGTGTCTCTGAGATGTGCAGGGTACGCTGGGGCACAGCTGAAGTTGTACAGAGTTGAGCTAGGGGATACTGAGGCAATAGGAGCCAAGAGGGAAATGCCAGTGAAACACCTCAAAGCACACAAGGGGTGTTCCTCTATGAAGGAGACAAGGACGGCAGCCCAGCTGAAGTGCCTCTACACCAATGCACGCAGCATGGGCAACAAGCAGGAGGAGTTGGAAGCCATTGTACATCAGGAAAATTATGATATGGTTGTCATCACAGAAACATGGTGGGATGACTCGCACAACTGGAGTGCGGCGATGGATGGCTATAAACTCTTCAGGAGGGATAGGCGAGGCAGGAGAGGTGGTGGGGTAGCCCTATATGTCAGGGAGCGTCTGGATAGTTTAGAGCTCGATGATGGTGATGATAGGGTGGAGTGTCTATGGGTAAGAATCAGAGGGAAGGCCAACAAGGCAGATATTGTGGTGGGAGTCTGTTACAGACCACCCAACCAGGATGAGGAGACTGACGAACTATTCTATAAGCAGCTGGGAGAAGCCTCACGATTGCTAGCCCTTGTACTTGTGGGGGACTTCAACCTGCCGGATGTCTGCTGGAAATACAATTCAGCAGAGAGGAAACAGTCTAGGAGGTTCCTGGAGTGTGTGGCAGATAACTTCCTGACACAGCTGGTGAGTGAGTCCAGTAGGGAAGGTGCCCCGCTGGACCTCTTGTTCACGAACAGAGAAGGACTTGTGAGCCATGTGATGGTAGGAGACTGGTCTTGGGCAGAGTGATCACGAAATGATAGAGTTTTTGATACGTGGAGAAGTGGCGAGGGGGGTCAGCAGAACTGCCACCTTAGACTTCCGGAGGGCAGACTTCGGCCTGTTTAGGAGACTGGTCGACAGAGTCCCCTGGGAGGCAGCCCTAAAGGGCAAAGGAGTCCAGGAAGGCTGGACATTCTTTAAGGAGGAAGTCCTAAAGGCACAAGAGCAGGCTGTCCCCATGTGCCAAAAGATGAGACGGCGGGGAGGAAGACCGGCCTGGCTGAATAGAGAGCTCTGGCTCGAACTCAGGAAAAAGAGGAGAGTCTATGACCTTTGGGAGAAGGGGCAGGCAACTCAGGAGGACTACAAAGGTGTAGCAAGGCTGTGCAGGGAGAAAATTAGAGGGGCCAAAGCTGAGCTAGAGCTCAATCTGGCTGCTGCTGTAAAAGACAACAAAAAATACTTCTTCAAATCCATTAGCAGCAAAAGGAGAGCTAAGGAGAATCTCCAGCCCCTAGTAGACAGGGGAAGGAACACAGTGACCAAGGATGAGGAAAAGGCTGAGGTACTTAATGCCTTCTTTGCCTCAGTCTTTAATAGCAGGGCCAATTTTTCTCTGGGTACCCAGCCCCCGAGTTGGAAGATAGGGACAGGGACCAGAATGGAGCCCCCATAATCCAGGGGGAAATGGTTAGTGACCTGCTGCACCACTTAGACACTCACAAGTCTATGGGGCCTGATGAGATCCACCCGAGAGTACTGAAGGAACTGGCAGATGTGCTCACCAAGCCCCTTTCCATCATTTACCAGCAGTCCTGGCTAACTGGGGAGGTCCCTGCTGACTGGAGATTAGCAAATGTGACGCCCATCTACAAGAAGGGCCGGAAGGAGGACCCGGGGAACTACAGGTCTGTCAGCCTGACCTCGGTACTGAGGAAGCTGATGAAGCAGATCATCCTGAGTGCCATCACATGGCATGTAGAGGATAACCAAGGGATCAAGCCCAGCCAGCATGGGTTTACGAAAGGCAGGTCCTGCATGACCAACCTGATCTCCTTCTACGATAAGATGACCCGCCTAATGGATGAGGGAAAGGCTGTGGATGTTGTCTATCTAGACTTCCGTAAAGCGTTTGACACGGTTTCCCACAGCATTCTCCTGGAGAAACTGGCTGCTCATGGCTTGGACGTGTCCTGCTTTCGGCTGGGATAGAGTTAATTTTCTTCCTAGTAGCTGGTATAGTGCTGTGTTTTGGATTTTAGTATGAGAATAATATTGATAACACGCTGATGTTTTGGCTGTTGCTAAGCGGTATGTACATTGGTCAAGGACTTTTTTTTCTTCAGCTCTCCATGCTCTGCCAGGTGCAGAAGAAGCTGGGAGGGGGCACAGACAGGATAGTTGATCCAAACTGACCAAAGGGCTATTCCATACCATATGATGTCATGCCCAGTATATAAACTGGGGGAGTTGGCCGGGGGGTAGCGATCGCTGCTCGGGGACTGGCTGGGCGTCGGTCGGCGGGTGGTGAGCGGTTGTATAATCTTTTTTTATTTTTTATTTCCTTCTTTTTTTCCCTCCCTTGGGTTTTGTCCCTCTCTCTCTCTCTCTCTCTCTCGTTGTTTTCCTTCTCATTATAATTCATTATTATTATTACTATTATTTTGTTCCAATTATTAAACTGTTTTTATCTCAACCCACGAGTTTTCTTACTTTTGCTCTTCCGATTCTCTTCCCCCATCCCACCGGGGGGGAGTGAGCGAGTGGCTGCGTGGTGCTTAGTTGCCAGCTGGGGCTAAACCACGACAGACGGGTGTACTCTTCGCTGGGTAAACTGGCTGGATGGCCGGGCCCAAGGAGTGGTGGTGAATGGAGTTTACTCCAGTTGGCGGCCAGTCACAAGCGGTGTTCCCCAGGGCTCTGTGTTGGGGCCAGTCCTGTTTAATATCTTTATCAATGATCTGGACAAAGGGATCGAGTGCACCCTCAGTAAGTTTGCAGATGACACCAAGTTGTGCAGGAGTGTTGATCTGCTTGAGGGTAGGAAGGCTCTGCAGAGGGACCTGGACAGGCTGGATCGATGGGCCGAGGCCAATTGTATGAGGTTTAACAAGGCCAAGTGCAAGGTCCTGCACTTGGGCCACAGCAACCCCATGCAACGCTACAGGCTTGGGGAAGAGTGGCTGGAAAGCTGCCAGGCAGAAAAGGACCTGGGGGTGTTGGTTGACAGCCGGCTGCATATGAGACAGCAGTGTGCCCAGGTGGCCAAGAAAGCCAATGGCATCCTGGCTTGTATCAGAAATAGTGTGGCCAGCAGGAGTAGGGAAGTGATCGTGCCCCTGTACTCGGCACTGGTGAGGCCACACCTCGAATACTGTGTTCACTTTTGGGCCCCCCACTACAAGAGAGACATTGAGGTGCTGGAGCATGTCCAGAGAAGGGCAATGAAGCTGGTGAAGGGTCTAGAGCAGAAGTCTTATGAGGAGCGGCTGAGGGAACTGGGGTTGTTTAGCCTGGAGAAGCGGAGGCTGAGGGGAGACCTTATTGGTCTCTACAACTACCTGAAAGGAGGTTGCAGAGAGGTGGGGGTCGGTCTCTTCTCCCATGTAACAAGTGATAGGACAAGAGGAAATGGCCTCAAGTTGCACCAGAGGAGGTTTAGACTGGATATTAGGAAATTTTACTTCACTGAAAGGGTTATCAAGCATTGGAACAGGCTGCCTGATCTTAAAGGTCTTTTCCAACCTATACGATTCTGTGATTCTTTGACCGCAGTGCCTGTCGCAGCGGGGGCTGGAGCAGCCGCAGTGCCTGTCGCAGCAGGGGCTGGAGCAGCTGCAGTGCCTGTTGCAGAGGGGGTTGGAGTAGCTGCATTGTCTGTTGTTTTGTCACCATATCCTTGAGGATTCTGAATAGTGTTGAACAGGGCTCGGTAGGCATGGGCCAGGCCCCAGCACACTGCAGTGATTTTTATATCCTTAGAATTGTCAGGGTGACAGCATACTTTTTCCAAATATTCTACTAATTTTTCAGGATTCTGCACTTGTTCAGGGGTGAAGTTCCAAAACATTGGAGGTGCCCACTGTCCTAGGCATTTGCCCATGCTATCCCACACACCCTGCCACTCATAACTATCCAGCCTTGGGGCAGATCTCTGGATGATATTCTTAAATTGCTTATTAACCTTAGAGAAAACCAAAACAATATTCCCAAGCAATACCAGTAGATGTATCTTAACTACCCAAGGATGTTCAAGATACTGAAAAGTTATTGTAATGAAGGGGGAAACATTGTAGAAGAAAGTAGCGAAGGTGCCATTTTGTATTTCCTCCATAAAAAACCTCTCAGAGGAAGAGCTATAATTGCTAATTGTCTCCATGAGGTGGTACCCGACGTACGGTAATGGTTTCAGTACAGCACTTAGATACCAGATTAAGCTCAAGGTCACTGTTTAATAAAAAATCTCCCAGGCAAAACATCACCAATTAAAGCAGAGCACAGCAAACTGCAAAATCCAACACCGATCTTTAACATGTACAGCAAAACAATGAGCATGGTGCAGATCAGGTAAACCAATATCGAGAACAGATGAATCAATATTGTGGCCCGCAACTCTTAATAGATCTAAATTCCTTAATACGCTCTGGTTAATCTGTTATTATCTGAAACCCTTCGTGCCCCACATTGGGTGCCAAAAAGGACTTTTGTTCTAACCCCAGTCGGCAATTAAGCACCACACAGCCGTTCGCTCACCCTCCCCCCCTGGTGGGATAGGCGAGAGAATCGGAAGAGCAAAATTAAGAAAACTTGTGGGTTGAGGTAAGAACAGTTTAATAATTGCAACAGAAACAAAAAATAATAAAATGTAATGAGAAGGAAAACAACAAGAGAGAGAGAGAGGAACAAAACCCAAGGGAAAAAAAACCCAAGTGATACAACTGCTCACCACCCGCCGACCGATGCCCAGCCAGTCCCTGAGCAGTGACCGCTACCCCCCGGCCAACTCCCCCCATTTTATATACTGAGCATGATGTCATATGGTATGGAATAGCCCTTTGGTCAGTTTGGATCAACTATCCTGTCTGTGCCCCCTCCCAGTTTCTTGTGCACCTGGTAGAGCATGGGAAGCTGAAAAGTCCTTGACTAGTGCAAACACCACTTAGCAACAGCCAAAACATCAGTGTGTTATCACTATTATTCTCATCCTAAAATCCAAAACACAGCACTATACCATCTACTAGGAAGAAAATTAACTCTATCCCAGCTGAAACCAGGACACCTACCATGGTAAGTGGGTCTGGTTCAAATTTAGAAACCTTTCATAGCCTTGGTTAGTGTCTTTCATGTAACCTTGGCAGCAGCAAAGTCCAGGTTGAGACCTTGCCCAAGTTTTGATTCTTCCTCATGGGATGATTCTGTTATTGCTGAGAAGTTGGACCTTTTTACCAAGTGCTATGTCTCTACTAATGTAAAAAGCTATCTATAAAGTCAGCTGGACTGTACGTTTGTCTATTTTTCCCTCTGAATCATGGCCTTCTCATGCACACAGATGCCTTCCTGTGTTATTGACAGGGTTTTCTCTAGGACATTATTGGTCAGCTATGACTCTTGCAAGTCCAATCATTATGGCTGAGTCAAAATCACTGTCTGAGGGTCCATCACAAATCTGCAGAATAGTTTTTGTGGATAGGATGGAGGTGGAAGGAAAAGGGTGGTGGAGATAGGGGGCATGTTAGAAATGAGGTTGGGGAGCAGCATGGAAGACATAGCTGGAAGCTGTTTTTGATGAACTGAAGCCTTAATGGGCTACCTTGTCCTAGCAAGGGCAGTATACTTTTTTTCATGATCACAAAGAACACTACAGTCTTTTGCTTTCACCTGAAATGGGTGCTGTTCAACTCTCTGCTGTTTTTTACAAGGGTGTCTGTACATTTGTTCATTCTGAATCCATAATCCTCCCTTCCTTTCTTCCTTCCTTTTCTTTCTTTCTTTCTTGCTCTTTCTTTCTTTCTTTCTTTTTCTTTCTTTCTTTTTCTTCCTGCACTCTGCCCTCACCTAACCCTGCTTTGATTTCTTGTCTGTTCCCCAAATCCCTGTTCCCATTTCAACAAGAATCTCCCTCTGCACAGCTCATGCCAATATTTTTCTCATCTCCTCAAATCCCTCTCTTTACCATGCCTCTTCAATAAATGTTTAATTATCCTGAATATATTGCTGATATTACAGGTCCCAGTATTTTGGGTGTTGTGCAAATGTGTCTTAGAAATGGCCTTTGCTGAGGACTTCACAACGCAGACAAATAAGATAAATAAAGGATAAGAGGAAGCAATGTTATTACATTCCTGGTTGAGATAAGGAGCTAAGATAGATACTTCCTGATTTAGGAAACAGTTTATATCTCAGGAAGTGGGTGAATACTTGTTTAAGTTCTGTTTGAGTCTGGACCCTGAGCATGTATGTAAAACTTATTTAACTGCTTCCTTGACCAACAGCTAAGTGAATTATCTCAGGTAACACAAGGAGTACGTGGCTGAGTCAGGAACTCAGTCCACATTTCCAGTGACCTTGTCAAGTTTCTCCAAGAAACTTTTGGTTTATCTTTTCTCTTCCCCTTGCTTGTATTTTAACAAACTCAGTAAACTAATACCTCTAGGTGTAAAGACACCCTTGAACATTTCTGTGTTATTCTTGCTATTTTTATTTTTTTAAAAAATACACTATTTTGAGATTAAAAGTGAAGGAAAATGTGAAGTCAAGAATAACATCTGCAATCATGAAAACTGCACAGATTTCCATGGTCAAAAAATTTATGACTCAGACAATGGGTTTCAGTTTAAAAATATAAATTATAATCCCACCAGGGATCATTTTTACAGTGCAAAACTACTCTTTGACACTGCCGTGGGTTTCTATTAAGGGGTTTATAGAAGAAAATCTTAAATAAATACAGCTGGTGCAAGCTACAAGTAGGACTGGATTGTAGATGACAAAATTACTCAGATAGATAGATGGTCTCAAATGTCCCTTCTAGACAGAGTTTGTAATCATGTTAATAGGGGTATTGCACACAGGAGTATCAAAAAGAAACTGAGACTAGGGCCAAGGAAAAAAGCTGTGGGACATAGTCTAAAGTTTTCAAGGGTCAGTAAAACATGCAGACGATACCAAGCTGAGTGGTGCGGTTGACCCGCCTGAGGGACAGGATGCCATCCAGAGGGACCTGGACAAGCTCAAGAAGTGGGCCCATGTGAACCTCATGAGGTTCAACAAGGCCAAGTGCAGGGTCCTGTACCTGGGTCAGGGCAACCCCTGGTATCAATACAGGCTGGGGGATGAAGGGATTGAGAGCAGCCCTGTGGAGAAGGACATGGGGGTACTGGTGGATGAAAAACTGGACATGAGCCAGTGATGTGCGCTCACAGCCCAGAATGCCAACTGTATCCTGGGCTGCATCAAAAGAAGCGTGGCCAGCAGGTCGAGGGAGGTGATTCTGCCCCTCTACTCCACTCTGGTGAGACCCCACCTGCAGTACTGTGTCCAGCTCTGGGGTCTTCAGCACAGGAAAGACATGGACCTGTTGGAGCGGGTCCAGAGGAGTGCCACAAAAATGATCCGAGGGATGGAACACCTCTCCTATGAGGAAAGGCTGAGAGAGTTGGGGTTGTTCAGCCTGGAGAAGAGAAAGCTCCAGGGAGACCTGATTGTGGCCTTTCAGTACTTAAAGGGGGCCTATAAGAAAGATGGGGACAAACTTTTTACCAGGGCCTGTTGCGATAGGACAAGGGGTAATGGTTTTAAACTAAAAGAGGGTAGATTTAGACTAGATGTAAGGAAGAAATGTTTTACGATGAGGGTGGTGAAACACTGGAACAGGTTGCCCAGAGAGGTGGTAGAAGCCCCATCCCTGGAAACATTCAAGGTCAGGCTGGACAGGGCTCTGAGCAACCTGATCTAGTTGAAGATGTCCCTGCTCATTGCCGGGGGGTTGGACTGGATGACCTTCAAAGGTCCCTTCCAACCCAAACTATACTATGATTCTATGATTCTATGGACATTATGTGGCAGGATTTACTACCAGCTGATGCTAATGGACGTATAAAGTTATGTATTGTGTGTTGCAAATAAGGTCCAAACATGTACTTGAGGGCTATGCAGCATATTTTTAACCTTTTCTTGTTGTTAGTGATTATTGGCATTATGATGCTTGCTTTCTGCAGGAAAAAATGGTCTTTTCCTTCCAAACCATATGCAGAACCCCAGAAACATTGAGACTAGAACATGCTTTCATGATGCTTTTTCTGTTTCCTCAAACTCTTGTTTTCCTCTGTCATCTGCTATTTCACACTGCAGCTTGGCCAGAGACTGCCCTGATACAGGTTTCATCATGAAGGGAACAAAAAGAAATGGGGAACATATACATGAACCTGGCCTTTCCAAGAGAATGCTAACAGGACAAAACAAAACTCTCTGTTATAGCTTGCTTTTTTTGGCTGCAACATTTTTGGGTTTGCCATTTTTCTGAAAAGTCCATATTTTCTACAAAAGCAGTACAACAATATACTGCATCTCCTTGGACATCCCTGTCTGAATTAGCCCTGTGCCTCAAATTTTTGGCTGGTCTGAGAATAATTTGTGTCAAAACCAGTTCTTTTGCAGTCACCTGTTCAGCCGTACTAGCTAAATTATTATTCCTTCTTGCAAGTGGAACATTGATGAGTGTCTTTTTCTCTTTATTTCATTGTTGTTTTAATAGGAGCCCTTTTTTTATAATGAGCAAATGTACCAACTATTCCAGAAAATAATAGAAAATATTACTAACAGCAAAATAAAATGCTGGATTCATTACTCAGGTTCTCACACCTTATTCTCAAACTCATGCTCACTGGTGAACAGAAACAATAGCTTGGGAAAAGCTGTGTGTCCAGATAAAAATGTCCATTTAAAGTTTGAATTCCAGACACTAAATTGTTAAAGTGAGTTTCTCAGGAACCACATAAAGACTTCCACATGCAGAAATTACTTAGGTAACAAATGAGAAAACAGCAAGAGTCAGAATATAAACTGTTTATCATCTCCCCTAAAAGCATAAAAAAGGCAAAATACACATAATTATTTTTGAAGGTGTACTTTCTCAGTGTTACTCTTCTCATGTGAAAACTTTGCCCTTTTCTAGTGCCTGTAATGGAAAGATCTGAAAGCATTTTCCCGACAGTAATCCCAGACCACCTGCCTGCAGAGATAAAATGGTGCCTGAGACACAGCTCACATATCTCTGTCCTGAGCTAGGTAAGGCTTTTTTCCCATCCTGCCCCTATAGATCAGCTGAGTTTGGGGGTGGCGTGGATACTGCAGCACTGAAGACTACCCTTCGTGTGAAATCCTCCCCAGACTTCAGCGATTTGAAGAATAAGCCTTCATTAATTTTTTTCCCAGGCCCTTTTTCTAGAGGGATGCAAGTCAGGAAGAGAGCCCAGGAGCCAGTTCTCCATTATCTTGCTGACCCCATACCACGTGCATGCTTCCTCAGCCAATATACTGTCAACATCAGCACATTTGAAATAAGAAGTCCCTGTAATATGCTTCTCTGAGATACAGGTGCAAGTAGGGTCCATGCACTACAGAAATAATCACCCATTAAGCATCCACATCAACCCACAGTGCAGCGAGTCCTCCCACCCCAGTGAAAAAATGGGAAGTCCTTGCCCGAAGGTTCAACGTTCATACTCTGCAGATAAATTATTTATTACCATGCTCCTATCCCCCACACCGCGCTGTCATGTTGTATTTCATACCATGCTTGCCACAAACCGTATGACGGTTTCTGATTGTGTGTGTGTGTGTGTCAAGGCTTAGAGAGGAACGCTGAATTTTCTAATACTAAAGGGCCCATTTCATGTTATTTATGACCTCACTAGTGTCGAAACAGAGACCTATAAATTGTAAACATAGGCTCACTAATTCTAACAACAGCAAGTTTTAGACACATGTAATTAAAACATCCCAAAGTCTTTCAGCTGTAATGTATTTCCAAATGACACCACTGGGACAGGGGGAAATGGGAAATGGAGGAATCAGCAGTATTTCAAAACCGTGGCCATTGGTAGCTT
This sequence comes from Ciconia boyciana, assembly GCF_034638445.1. NCBI lineage: Eukaryota > Metazoa > Chordata > Aves > Ciconiiformes > Ciconiidae > Ciconia > Ciconia boyciana. The sequence goes on from NC_132937.1 coordinate 16,597,070, forward strand.
TTGGGGCTCTGTACAGCACTGGCAGTGCTGCCAAGTCTGCAGGTTTCTTGATGCTATTTTCTATTACATATTTTAATGTCAGTGTCATTGATTTCCAGAAACAGCAGGGACATTCGCTTTGCTAGGATGCCATCATGAACTTCAGGAGATGAATCTGATGTCCACACTGAAAAATAATACAAGCAAATTCTGTGATGGCATCTCCGCCGTGGATTAGATACACTAGAGAGGAGAAAATACTCCTTTCCCCTCACTTTTATCCCCAAAAGTAAGCTAAAACTGGGGCCTGAGTCTTCTATGAGGTTTGAGAAAGTTTGGGGTCTTTTGCTTTTATTGTGATTTCTTGTAGGAGTTTAGGATTAGCTGTTTTCTTATAGTCGGGGGAACAGGGGAAAGGCGATGCAATGTGAAGACAGCACATTTTCAAATGCATGTAACACATTTGTTGTACCTAGCACAGGATTAACCTGTGAAATTCAAGCTATCGTTGCCAATAGGTTGGAAAGACCTACAGCAGTGTACAACAGGGCTCACCACCAATGTGTAGCTCATGGCCATCAGAAATCAGAAAAATTAACTGAAGCCAAGAGTGGCAGCAATGTGTCATTGTGCGCAACACATTATTTGCTCTACCCAGCAGACAGCAGAAGTTTGAGGTTTACATGTGCGGTGGGAACATTTGCAGCTGGATTGAAGGGGGTGCTCTCAATTTGGACACAAACCCCATGGATTCAAAGAAATTGTGCAGCCCAGGCCAGCCTGGGTGAGGATCTGGGACATTTTCTCTCTTAGAGAGGATGTTAAGCTTCCACATTGCAGGGCACAAGCTAGCCCACAACTACCTGGGATTGGAAAACCTCCCCTGGCAACTGCATTGAGCCCATTGCAGTTCCTTTGAAGTGCCTGTTAACAACTGTTTTCAGAAAACAAGGGCTGGCTCGATGGGCCATTGGATTGATCCAGTGTGACAACTCCTATGCTCTTTTCCAGCCTGGATCCTCAGGTGAGCGATGCTGCTGGCTGTAGATCATAGGAGTGAGCACCGAGCCAAGCCACGCTGCTCCCGGCAAAACCTCAGAGCAAACCCTGGACCAGGAGCAGCACTGGCTTGTTTGCAGCTGGGAACTCATGCTGGGAGCAGCAGCGGGTGCAGGCAAACAGGACCATGGATTCAGCCCTGTGCAGATTCTACCCTTGCCCAATCTACCTGTCAGGTGGTTTTCAGAGGGATGAGTTGCTCAGTTTGCATCAAACTTTCTGCTATTTCCTAATTTTAGTGAGTGTAGCAGAGGGAATAAGTTAAGGAAACAAAATATTAGTAATGACAGGGAGGATGAAGGGAAAATATTATTTTTGTGGCCAAAGTCCCAGGCATGCAGATTTCCATGCTGACTTTGTTTCCTACTCTCCTTTTTCATTATGGTGTCCTTTTCCTCAACTTTCCCAGTCTTTCTTATCAGCGGGTAATGAGCAGTGGCTGACACATACTGTAGGAAATGATCTCTTTAAGGACGTTAAAGTAAATGCAGAGCTAATCACTGTGTAGTTAGACTGAATTCGTTCTCTGAATTCAGCTTTGGTGGCAGAAAGGCAAAGCATTTCTGTGGCAGGTGCTATCTTGCTCTATAAAGACTATCCTAAAGCACAGTCCCACTGGATCGGGCCAATGGTCCAGCCAGGCCTTTGGAGGCCAGACAGGATCTTCTGTAACAGAAGATGCTGCTGGGAACAATGGGGCCAAGTTGCTCTGTTGAGGGCAGCGTCCCGTACCATGAGCTGAGGTGTCTGCTGTGCGGCAGGGAGTGTGCAAACAGGACAGTGTGATGGGTCAGGTTAGAGGGACATAATGCAGAGTAAGGACCCCAGTGGCACCAACAAGGGAAGAAAAGAGATAGTGCAGAGAGCACCTTGGACATTCTTGTGTTTTTCAGACAACTTTGGGCATTTTGGTCAAAATTCAGATATTTGAAGGGAGAGGAAGCCTTATTATCATTATTTACAGTAATGAGAAGAGGCATCATTTGAGTTGGGCTAAGGAGCCCGGCCAGAGTTATCAGAGGTTGAAAGGCCAAATTCTGCCATGAAACAAGAGGTGGAGCAGGAGAGAGGAGGCATAGAGGCAGAATGCAGTTTTCAGCCTGAACCTATCTTTATAATTTATGACATACTTAAGATCTGTAGTCTTGGATCTAGCTGCCTATCATTTGGATACAGAATTAGTGTCAGTGTTGAGCAAACCTTTATTCAAACACCTACAGTCAATTGCTGATTATAAGATTTTGCTTGTTTTTCTTTGTTGAAAAAATGCGTGCCCCACTCCAGGACACATTGCTCCTGGAGATGTGCTGATGAGGATGCCTCAGTGCTCCATTTCTCAGTGTCCTTGCTGTAAGGCCTGGAACTCAGGGTGGCAGATGTCTGCTGCTGAGTGCTTGGCTTTTTATTTTTTTTTCCCCTCCTTGTGCTTCATCACTCGATATTTTTAGTTGCTAAATGTTGCAGAGACAGCTTTTTCAATTAGAAAAGTGACAAATTCTGCAAAATGATTTCCAGCATTTGGAGAACATCAGTATCAATCTCCAGTACTTGCTCACTCACTTTTCAGGATGGGCTTGTTTTTCCTAAACTGAATGTTCTGACCTATTTGTCTCCAAAAGAAATAAACAAAACAAAACAAAACACCAACCAATAACATTTCCATCTAATGATGTTTAGGAAAAGGCATGTGTCTAAATCCATCCCTGTGTCCTAAGCAGACTGGCATCAGTGGACTTGAATCTCAGTTAGGGTGTGGTGGTAGGACAGTTAAGAGACTTTGCTATGGATACAGAGTTTTTATTGAAGGCTGCCAATGCATTTATAATATGGTGTGTGGTTAGGGAGTCAAATGTGTCCAGGTATGATGCATGTCTATCACTTTCTACAAAACCCCGTGTGCCTTATGCATGCTTATTTAATGTCTAGGGATCACAGAATCACAGAATCACAGAATCGTATAGGTTGGAAAAGACCTTTAAGATCATCGAGTCCAACCGTAAACCTAACACTACCAAGACCACCACTATACCATGTCCCTAAGCACCTCATCCAAACGTCTTTTAAATACCTCCAGAGATGATGACTCAACCACTTCCCTGGGCAGCCTGTTCCAATGCTTGATAACCCTTTCAGTGAAGTAAAATTTCCTAATATCCAGTCTAAACCTCCCCTGGAGCAACTTGAGGCCATTTCCTCTCGTCCTATCACTTGTTACATGGGAGAAGAGACTGACCCCCACCTCTCTACAACCTCCTTTCAGGTAGTTGTAGAGACCAATAAGGTCTCCCCTCAGCCTCCGCTTCTCCAGGCTAAACAACCCCAGTTCCCTCAGCCGCTCCTCATAAGACTTCTGCTCTAGACCCTTCACCAGCTTCGTTGCCCTTCTCTGGACACACTCCAGCACCTCAATGTCTCTCTTGTAGTGAGGGGCCCAAAAGTGAACACAGTATTCGAGGTGCGGCCTCACCAGTGCTGAGTACAGGGGCACGATCACTTCCCTACTCCTGCTGGCCACACTATTTCTGATACAAGCCAGGATGCCATTGGCTTTCTTGGCCACCTGGGCACACTGCTGGCTCATATTCAGGCAGCCATCAACCAACACGCCCAGGTCCTTTTCTGCCAGGCAGCTTTCCAGCCACTCTTCCCCAAGCCTGTAGCGTTGCATGGGGTTGCTGTGGCCCAAGTGCAGGACCTTGCACTTGGCCTTGTTAAACCTCATACAATTGACCTCGGCCCATCGATCCAGCCTGTCCAGGTCCCTCTGCAGAGCCTTCCTACCCTCAAGCAGATCAACACTCCCGCACAACTTGGTGTCATCTGCAAACTTACTGAGGGTGCACTCGATCCCTTCGTCCAGATCATTGATAAAGATATTAAACAGGACTGGCCCCAACACAGAGCCCTGGGGAACACCGCTTGTGACTGGCCGCCAACTGGAGTAAACTCCATTCACCACCACTCCTTGGGCCCGGCCATCCAGCCAGTTTACCCAGCGAAGAGTACACCCATCTGTCGTGGTTTAGCCCCAGCTGGCAACTAAGCACCACGCAGCCACTCGCTCACTCCCCCCCGGTGGGATGGGGGAAGAGAATCGGAAGAGCAAAAGTAAGAAAACTCGTGGGTTGAGATAAAAACAGTTTAATAATTGGAACAAAATAATAGTAATAATAATAATGAATTATAATGAGAAGGAAAACAACGAGAGAGAGAGAGAGAGAGAGGGACAAAACCCAAGGGAGGGAAAAAAAGAAGGAAATAAAAAATAAAAAAAGATTATACAACCGCTCACCACCCGCCGACCGACGCCCAGCCGGTCCCCGAGCAGCGATCGCTACCCCCCGGCCAACTCCCCCAGTTTATATACTGGGCATGACATCATATGGTATGGAATAGCCCTTTGGTCAGTTTGGATCAACTATCCTGTCTGTGCCCCCTCCCAGCTTCTTCTGCACCTGGCAGAGCATGGAGAGCTGAAGAAAAAAAAAGTCCTTGACCAATGTACATACTGCTTAGCGACAGCCAAAACATCAGCGTGTTATCAATATTATTCTCATACTAAAATCCAAAACACAGCACTATACCAGCTACTAGGAAGAAAATTAACTCTATCCCAGCCGAAAGCAGGACACGTCCAAGCCATGAGCAGCCAGTTTCTCCAGGAGAATGCTGTGGGAAACCGTGCCAAAGGCTTTACTGAAGTCTAGATAAACAACATCCACAGCCTTTCCCTCATCCACTAGGCAGGTTACCTCGTCGTAGAAGGAGATCAGGTTGGTTAAGCAGGACCTGTCTTTCCTGAACCCATGCTGGCTGGGCTTGATCCCTTGGTTATCCTCTACATGCTGTGTGATGGCACTCAGGATGATCTGCTCCATCAGCTTCCCCGGTACCGAGGTCAGGCTGACAGGCCTGTAGTTCCCCGGGTCCTCCTTCCGGCCCTTCTTGTAGATGGGCGTCACATTTGCTAATCTCCAGTCAGCAGGGACCTCCCCAGTTAGCCAGGACTGCTGGTAGATGATGGAAAGGGGCTTGGTGAGCACATCTGCCAGTTCCTTCAGTACTCTCGGGTGGATCTCATCAGGCCCCATAGACTTGTGAGTGTCTAAGTGGTGCAGCAGGTCACTAACCATTTCCCCCTGGATTATGGGGGCTCCATTCTGGTCCCCGTCCCTATCTTCTGGCTCGGGGGCTGAGTACCCAGAGAACAGTTGGCCCTGCTATTAAAGACTGAGGCAAAGAAGGCATTAAGTACCTCAGCCTTTTCCTCATCCTTGGTCACTGTGTTCCCTCCCCCGTCTACTAGGGGCTGGAGATTCTCCTTAGCTCTCCTTTTGCTGCTAATGGATTTGAAGAAGTATTTTTTGTTGTCTTTTACAGCAGCAGCCAGATTGAGCTCTAGCTCAGCTTTGGCCCCTCTAATTTTCTCCCTGCACAGCCTCGCTACACCTTTGTAGTCCTCCTGAGTTGCCTGCCCCTTCTCCCAAAGGTCATAGACTCTCCTCTTTTTCCTGAGTTCGAGCCAGAGCTCTCTATTCAGCCAGGCCAGTCTTCTTCCCCGCCGGCTCGTCTTTCGGCACATGGGGACAGCCCGCTCTTGTGCCTTTAGGACTTCCTCCTTAAAGAATGTCCAGCCTTCCTGGACTCCTTTGCCCTTTAGGGCTGCCTCCCAGGGGACTCTGTCGACCAGTCTCCTAAACAGGCCGAAGTCTGCCCTCCGGAAGTCTAAGGTGGCAGTTCTGCTGACCCCCCTCGCCACTTCTCCACGTATCAAAAACTCTATCATTTCATGATCACTCTGCCCAAGACCAGTCTCCTACCATCACATGGCTCACAAGTCCTTCTCTGTTCGTGAACAAGAGGTCCAGCGGGGCACCTTCCCTCGTTGGCTCACTCACCAGCTGTGTCAGGAAGTTATCTGCCACACACTCCAGGAACCTCCTAGACTGTTTCCTCAAACAGACCATCAGTTTCGGTCCTTCTTTAACATTAAACAAAATGGCCAGTATCGGCCTTAATTTAAGGAATCAGAACTGGCAATGCCTAAAGGATAGACCTGATTGATAAATGAAATCTGAGGTGCAAATAAATGGCCCCATTTCCAGGTACTGCTTTAAATACTAATGAAAAGTTCTCTGAGAATTTAGGTTATTTACGTTTCTGCTTAATACAGACTTATCTTCTGTTTTGGTTTTCTCTTTAGAATGTGCATGAACTTACAGAGTTGCAGGCAAATCAAAGCAGTAACAAATTAGAATTATAATACTTAGGTTATCATTTATTATTTGTACTGTAGTGGATTTAAGAATATCCAGACATTTACCTAGGAAAGGGTTAAAAGAGATGCCTGTACTGGAGGAGTCACCTGGTAGTTTAATAGTCGATCTGTTTCACTCTTTAAAGAGTCACCTGATCAGAAGCTGAAATTAGACAAATTTAGGTTAGGAAGAAAAAATGGTCAAATTTGTAACCGTGAAGGCAGGAACACCTTATGTGAGGCTACAGTGGCTTCTCCATCCCTAAAAATATTTACATTTAGATGGAGCTGTTATAACTCAAATGGAAGTTGCAGTGCTGTTATTACAAAGGAAGTCAAACTAATGATCATAACGCTCCTCTCTAAGCCCAGGCTCTAAATCTATTACATTTTCCTTATAATGAGTGTGATATTGTCTAGCTGCAGCACCGGAAAGAGCTGTGGGAATGTACTCCCAGAGGAGGCACAGGCTGAGAACCAAGCACCACAGAGGTATTATTACTTAGGAGGCTGACATAATTAACACAGTAAAAAACCTAAGCTAATTATTCCAAAAGTATATCTGAGTTTTGGGCATCTTTTAGCAAGCTGGAGATAAGAGAACCTTTTTGGAGTCCCAATCAAGACCAGGATGTTTTGCCACCTTTGCCCAAAGTCCACCAAATCCACCATGTTTCCCTTTGTTATGGGGTTTACTTGCAGCAATGTGTTGGCTTGAAGACACACATTTTGAGAGACTACAAGGAGGTGGACTCAGGGACCATGGGCACTGCCCTGATGGTCTGTTTGTTGACTCTTGCTGAATTGTCTCTGAAAGTTAGCAACTTCCATGCTGCAGAAAGTTCTGGATTTCAGACTGGGGCATCATAGCTAGGTGCTCCAGGAGAAATGGTTGGGATTCAGTGCCACACAAGGAGGAAAACAAAACAACACACTTAGCTCAACTCAGCTCAGCTCAAAAACTTCACTCAACACCCCCATGAAACAAAAATGCTGAGCTCCATACTTCCCCACATGGGAGGCTCTGATACAGGTAACAGATGCTGATGCGGTGGTTGTAGCTGGAAGCCAGTACAGTTTGAAATCTAACTACACAAAATTGTTTTAAGAAAGTGAACAGGTGACCTGGGGGACAGCCCACACTCCTGATGACTTATCAGGATCTGGGAAGCAATTCAAAGCTACCTTCCTCAGGCCAATTCCCAGTACTGCCAGATTTTCAAAATAATTCCTGATGCTACAAGAAATCTGCGATAAGAGGGAGAAAGGGCTGTCAGCAGGGAACATGCAAACACAGACAAGCTCCCCTCTTGATGGACTTTCTTGGAAAGGAAAACTTTGTTGTTTTTTAGCAATAAACCCATGATGTTAGCAGGGTCTTTGTAGTTATTTCTTATGCGAGATGTTCTGGGTGGGCAAACTTTGAGAGTTTTAACTTCTGCTCTCAAAAATGAATGCTTTTGTCCATTTATCTCCAGCATGCTCTTATCAATGTTCCTGTGATGGAATCATCTGAGCTAGCTGCAGGAGCCCAAGGAAACTGCTCCCCCTCTGCAATCTAAAGTGGGATTGGAATGCCTTTAGGACAGAGAATAGAACAGAATTAGTTTTAATGAGTATTAAGAGGACTCATTATTGAGATAAATGCACCTTGACAGACCCTATGAGTCTCTCAGTTTCTTTCGCAGACAAAGAAAAACAGGGTGAGCTGCCAAAGTCTTGGCTTTAACTAAACAGTCAGGAGAGGGATCAGACTGCAGTGGTCTTGCACAGCAGTGTTGCTCAGGCACTGCTCAGGTTCTCACCCTATGTGGAGGGTTTCTGTTTTGAAATACTGCTGAAACAGTTGCATGTAATTATTGGGTAAAAGTTAGCTAGTCAGACAATTCCTATATATTATCCTATATACATCTGATGAATGTACATCTGCTGGCTCCTGCCTTGGGTGGGAGCCTTTCACTGGAGCTCTGCTGTGTCACTGTCACAGGTCCTGCTCAGCCAACAGACCTGGATCTGTGATGAGGGGGACCCAGCCAGAAACTTAAAAGCCTCAAATCAACAGATGGGCAATGAGCTAATTAAGAAAAAACTCTCCTGTCTACACCTTGGGGTAGCACCTAACACAGCTCTGAAAGATTCTGGGATTCTATTTGAATAAATGGGTTCTTGTTTCTCAGCAGCAAAGCTTCCAAACTCCCTCTCATTCCATCTGAAATAATGGCAATACTTGGACTTGGTTAAGGGAAACTGTTTATAGCAATAGATGATGATGATGATTATAATAAATCTCAGTTTTGAAATTATTTTTTTCAGTGTGGGGACTCCAGATTTTCCATGCCTCACTCCCCAGAGATGGCTGTCTGCTCCTCAGGGCTCTGCAAGTGAAGCATGACTTTGCCTGTTGAGAAGATCTCCCCTCTCAGAACCTGACATAACCTCACAGGAGCCCTGCTACAGATCAGGAAGGAAAAAAGATTGGTTCTTTATGGGTCATATATTGGGCTAAAATTTGAATAACTCCACAAAATATACCAAGTAACACTAATACAGGGAGACTTCTCTTGCACCTTTCATCAGAGCAGCCTGATTTTCAGCAGAAAGGACATAAATATCTTCTGAAAATCAGGCATCATTTAAGTGTTTCAGGTTGAGCAGACAAGAAAGGAAACCATTAACCATCATTAAAAGGCTTGGATTGTGAGAGCATGGCTCATGCAACTGTAAGGAAGCAGAAAGAACTATCCCTTTTGTCCTCTGAATACTCACCTTAATTAAAGGATCAGATTTTTTACATTCTGGAAACACCAGTGTTATGGTCTCCCCAAGACAAATAGTCTCAAAAGGTTAGGAAAGTATCAATACAAGGCAATCCTTAATGAACTCAAATAAAGTTTATTCTACAAAATAGTTGCTAGATTTAGTTCTTATGTCCTGATAAATGTAAATTAAAACTCTTTGAGATCAAGGATCCCTAAGTTAAACCTGAATGAACCCAAGTTTTTCTTTGACAACATGGGACAACATTACCAAGAGAAGAACTTGACCTATAAAACTAGGAATAAAGTTGGAAATGTGGTCTGTTTGGCATTTGGAACAAAGCACTTCTCAGCAGGTAGAGGGAGACCCTTTCTCGACTCTGAAGTTGAAAAAGGAGAGGATACATCTCTCCCAGTACTGTCCATCTGAAAATTAAACACCTACGGGGGATTCAGCTTGCTAGAACACCTCAACCGAAGAATTCACCCGTGTAAGTCTCAGCTCCTATTGCAGTCAGTGACCACCCAGTTAATGCACTGAAGGGATGACAGAGACCAGCTCTGCTCGTCCAAGAGTAGACACCTACGCTTTGTCAGCTAAATCCCTCTCTAGGCTTCATTGACTAAACTAAGAAAACCTCTGTTGACAGGGAGTGTAGACATCCAACTCACATGTGGGCACCTACCTATGCACCCCTAAATGTCAGCATCTTCGCCTTGTACCCAAGGGACTTGTCCAACTTTCCTACATGGAGAGAGAAATGTTCTTCCCTTAGGGGATGGTTCAAAGCTGCCTGCAAAGGCATCCAGAGCTTCGTATCTCCCTCTCATGTGTTTTTAAAAGGTCAGATGCCTAATGTAGATTAGACATCTAACTTCTAGAAGTGTAAAGATAGGTGAAAATGCCAAAATAAATCACTGCAGCTCTGACCTGCACAGTCTGTCTCTGTTTATATATGATTCAACTGCAGCTGGAAAACTGCATTTGATTAATAGCTCTGTATTGCCAGCAAGCTGTTGAGGAGCAGAATCACTTCATTTTAGTTGCTCTCCTCTGATCAGAAGGCTGGAGGCATGGGTTTATAGGGAGAATTAAAAGGATCATATCTATATGCATACAGTGGAAGAGGCAATTATGGGGAATTATGAAAAGCCAAACTTCAAGAGATAACACAGAAGAACAGCAATTATTTGGCATGATTCCCAAGGTAAAGCTAGCAGCAAGAGGATTCAATTAAGACAGAGAAAATGTGAAATTTGGGCAGACCTTTCTGAGGTCTGCCCAGATTTCCTGAGAAAGAGACCTATGGGGTATGGAATAATTTGAAATCCCTGAAAAGAAAGATTTTAAGCCAGGCAAAACAGAACATCAGCAAATATTCTGGCAATAACTCTCACAAGAGCAAGAAAATTGCCTGGATGGTCTAACTGGTTTCTTCTCTATCTAAATTCTGTAATTTTGGATTCTGCTTCCTGATGCATGATGGCCTCTACAGTGTGAGTCCCTTTAATAATGACTAGGATATTGTGGATCATTTATCTTTGGTGGATCAGTTATTATTTTTCTTCAGTAAATGGCCACACACTATGACAAACACACAAAAATCAACTCTACCCACAAACACACCTACCTTGGCTGTCACTGCATAGTTGCAATAACAGCCCATCTAGACTCAGCGTTACCTCCAGACCAGACCTAGCCCTAGCTGAGGCTCAGGGTATAATGATACCCTGTGGCGGTGTGCTCCCCCCCCCCAAGCTCCCTGCACAAGCAGTAACCATCAGTGGGAGTCATCCTGATAGCTGCATCCAGCTTATGCTGGACCTTGAGGACGAATGGCAACAAAGTAGCCAAGGGCTGCCTGAAGCAGGGATCTAAACCTCTTGCTGATATGCAAATATGACCATAAGTCAATCATCTTACTCCTTAAATAGTGGACAGCCCAGGGCCCTTTGCGCTCTCCTGCATGGCAGCGGGCTGCACGCCAGGATCTCCCCTTGAGCAGGGACGCCTCTCAAGGTTACTCCTCGAGGTTGAGAGATTCCTTGCCGCAACAGATCCTCGGTAAGTGACTAATAGCATGCTAAACTTTGAAATCTTAGCTAAGTGATATAAAGGATTGATTGTGCATATATAATCCTTTAGACATAAACCGTTGACCAAGTCTGGGACTAGGACCGGATCTAGCCGCACCTAGACTCCTCTCTGAGAAGGAATTTAGAAAGCAAGGGGATCCTTTTCCGAACCTCATGACTCAATGGGAGGGTCTCCCTGACAGTTTTGTCTGACCCTGTCCTCTATGCAGTAAATAATCAAGTGTACCTCGCCATCGAATCTTGTTAAAACACTGTCGCATTGAACTTTGTTAACTCCCTATTCTGTATCAATAAACTATATTTTTACTTCTCTCTTACGAGTGAAGTGCACTCTCACTCCATCCGCGACAAATTGGTGTAGTCGGCAGGATGGCAAGTAGTATCACTGATTATTTACGGATGCATGGAGTGAATCTGAGTCCCAAATTCTCAGCAGAATGGACTCGTGACAATTGGCATAATTGGGAAGCCATTGAAGAACACCTAAAAGTAACTAGAGGCCACACAAAAGATGGAAAAGGGAAAGGAATTATCTGCAAGATGCTAGGTGCCTGTTTAGAAGCTGCACATCAGGAAAGAGACAACAGAAATAAAAAGGAGCAGGACCTAGAGAAAGAAATAGAAGGTAGAAAGGCAACTGAGTTGTTACTGTCTTTTAAAATTGAACAACTGCAGAAACAGTTACAGGAGGAAAAGGAAAAAAGACAAAAGTTGGGAGAAAAGGTCGAGATTATGCTTATACAGGCTCCCCGCCCCCCCGACATCGTACAGATTAGGAAACTAATAGTATCCCCTGAAGACTGGGATGGAGACATCTGGGGTGATCCCGATGATAGCGAGCCAGAAGACGACGACCCTTTGTTCCCCACAAATCCTCCTGAGTACGAAGCCAGACCCATTGTTAAAACAGAAAGAACTGTGGGTCCTCGGGGTGGTCATCCGCGACATACTATGCGAACCATCCCCTGGGATCCGTTGCAATTGACAAATTTGCAAGAGAGATATAGCAGAAAACCAGGTGAAACTGAAACGGAATACTTGTGGCGAGTATGCCTCAGTGGCGGTGACCGAATAATGTTGAGTGAGGACGAAGCAAGCGGCTATTGGGGTCCAGGAGTTTTCTTAAATTTAGGGCCTGACCCGACAAATACACCTCATTCTATCACCAGCCGAGTAGCTTATTGGGCTGGAGGAATAGACAGCATGGAGCGAGGTGAACCCTCCATAATTCCCATTAAATCTTTAAGTGAGCTCTCTACAGCCGTCACAAAAGCCGTCTGTATACAAGCCATGCACAAACGAGGGTCCCATGATGTCCCACTGTCTGCTACAGTAGATTTTGTAATGTTAAAACCACTGATTAGAGGAGCCCCGGCGATTCTTAAATCCCATTTAGTTGCAAAACGAGATGAGATCAAGAAAGACACAGAACACAATGAGGGACTAGGTGACAATGCTCAAAATGCCCACAAGCAGCTCCCTACCTGGGCAGAATTGATGCACGGCATTGTTAACTACAGCCCTGAGATGGGCTGGGACGATGCACCAGCTGAAAAACAAAACCTGAAGCCCCGGGGAGGAGATCACAAAGTAAGACCCATAAAACGGGGAACAGAAACGAGATCGAAGGGAAACAAATTTAAAAACCCCCAAACAGAATCTCGAGAACAAAGGAATGAATTGTGGAGGAATGCATTAGCTTTAGGCATTCCCAGAGCTGCGATTCAAGGTCAGCCTACTGGCATTATTTTAAGTCTAATTGAAGCATTCCAGAAACGAGATAATGGTGAAAGGAAGGACCATATTTCAACTCCTCCTGCACCAGACCCCAGAAGGGGAGATAACCCCTTCCTCCCCCTTAGGGAGGAACTGCAGGACATGAAGTCAAAAAACGAGTAGTGTCCGGAAGGCAATTGGGCCTGCCTGTCCGGAAAGTGGAGGCTTATCAGTGGATAAGTGATAACGGCCCATACATTTTAATTCCAGTTGGTCCTCAAAGACAATTGGTAAAGTTTTTAATAGATACAGGAGCACAAATTTCACTATTAACACAACAAGATGCCGAGAAGCTGGGTGTACGACCCAGACGGCAAAGAGTTAAAATTACCGGCGTGAACGGAGTGAGTGTTCAGTGCCAAACTGCCAAGGTCAATTTATGGCTCCCGGGCGAGAAGCGCATGTCGAGTACTCGCTTTGCAATTAAAGATCACCATGAAAATATTTTAGGTTTCGATGTTTTAAACGGACGAACCTGGCGCCTGCCGAATGGCAGCGTGTGGTCCTTCGGCTCGAACATCGATCCCAACCCCAGCAGAAGCCGGGAGGCTGCAGTGCGGGCACTGCGCGCAGCCCCTGCACTTCCAGAGTCAAAAATCACTAACGTACCGCAATATCCCATGTCTGCTGCGGCACGAAATGGAATTTCTGAAGTCATAGCTGATTTGGAGAAACGACAAATTATCTCCAGAACCCTCTCCCCATATAACTCACCTGTCTGGCCCGTCCGGAAACCAGACGGGAGGTGGCGTTTAACTGTCGATTATCGGCGCCTGAACGCCAATACAGCCCCGCTCACAGCTGCTGTGCCAAACATTGCCAACTTAACAGCTACTTTGCAAGCAGCTGCACACCCGTGGATGGCAGCGCTAGATGTACAGGATATGTTCTTTATGGTTCCCTTAAAGGAGGAGGATAAAGAGAAGTTTGCTTTCACTTGGGAGGGAATACAATACACCTTTAACAGACTCCCACAGGGGTATAAACATTCACCCACGATTGCTCATGCTGCGCTTGCTGAACTTTTACAGACAGTCTCACTCCCCCAAGAAGTGAAACTGTACCAATATATAGATGATATTCTGATTGGAGGAACTTCCCCTGAAAAGGTTGGGGAAGCAGCAGCAGCAGTATGGCAAGCACTAAATAAAGCAGAAATTGAGATTCCACCCGGAAAATGTCAGGGACCAAGCAAAGAAGTAACATTTTTAGGTACTTGGTGGATAGCAGGCAGTGCAGTGATTCCTCCAGATACCTTAAGAAAAATTGAAGAGCTGCAAATGCCCCAATCAAGGAAGGAGTTACAACAATTAATGGGAACTTTAGGATATTGGAGGAAACGTGCCTGGATTTTCTATCATTTCCCATCCTTTATACTCACTCTTAGGGAAAGGGAAACCCTGGGGGTGGAAATTAGAACATAAAGAGGCAGTCAAAACTCTAACTGAAGAGTTAAAAACATATCAGTCACTGGGACCAGTACACCCCCGCGACCCTATTATAGCTGAATGGGGTTTCGTCGAACATGCTACTTACTGTAACCTGTTCCAAACTGGGCCCGATGGGCCAAAAAGACCTTTATTGTTTAGCTCAACTGCATTTAAAGAAACAGAACAACGATACTCTGAATGGGAAAAGGGACTTTTATCTTTAGTCCGAGCAGTTAAACAAATTGAGAAAATACATCAGGGACAACCTGTGCAAACTAGAGGACCATTTAATTTACTAGAAGCAATCCTAAAGGGGACTGCTCCCCCAGAAGGAGTTGCACAAAAACCCACTGTCCGAAAATGGTATGCCTACCTAACAGGAGTTGCAGAAAATATGCAACTAACTGAAGGACACACTAAGGTTTCCAAATTGCCGATGCCCATAAACACAGACCCTTTAGCATTACAACAACCTTTTAAACCTTCACCCATTCTGGTGGCACCACCCCTCACTGAGGGTACACCAACAGAAAACATTTGGTTTACAGATGCTTCAGCAAAAAGGGTAAATGGTAAATGGCAATATAAGGCTGTTGCATTAGACATTACCACCGGCAAACAAGTAGTAGAAGAAGGTGAAGGCAGTGCACAAGTAGGAGAAATAAGAGCAGTCGTTTTGGCAGCACAGAATGGAGCAAAAATCATATATGTAGACTCCTATGCTGTGTGGGCCGGTGCCCCACAGTGGCTCTGTCAATGGGAAACCTTGAATTGGGAAGTAAATAGATCCCCAGTTTGGAGAAACAAAGATTGGCAATTATTACTAGATATAGCCAGGAAAACACCTTTCAAGATGGGATGGGTAAAAGCTCATGCTAAAGATAATCAACCAGCCACAAAGTGGAATCAAAAGGTAGATGAGCTAACTAAAATTAGGAAAATCACCTTAAATCCTGAGTGGTATCGACTGGGAGAATGGTTACATCAAAACCTCGGCCACACAGGTAAAGAAGCACTTTACTTTGCTGCACAGAGTAAAGGCTGGCCTATAAATAGAAAAACTTGTGAAACTATTCTTACAGAATGTCCTCAGTATAGATTGAAATTACAAGCAGATCATCCTGCTAAAGCACCACCTTTACATATCAATGAAGGGAAAACTTTATGGTCTACATGGCAAATTGATTATATCGGACCATTCAAATCCTCTGCAGGATATCGATACATCCTTACAGGAGTGGAAGTAGTCTCCAGCTTGCTTATGGCGACTAAATGTCGGAAAGCCGAAATACAGTGCGAGGGCTATCATTTTGGTTCTCAAATCTACCTACTCCTGATGTTATCCAGAGTGATAATGGCTCACACTTTTCGTGTAAGGAAGTGCAAGATTGGGCAAAACAAGAGGGAATTAGATGGGTTTTCCACACCCCATACTACCCTCAATCAAATGGGATGGTAGAAAGAGCTAATGGCTTGCTGAAAAGGAGTCTCAAACCACAGGAAGCTCAATGGGATACGAGATTCCCAAAGTACTCCATCAATTAAACAATCGATATGGGCCTACTGGAAGCCCTGTAAGCCGAGCATTCTTTGCAAAAACTGAGCTTAGCGCTCCACCTACTAGGAAAAGAGAATATCCAATGACATTACAGCCAGGACAGCCTGTGATGGTCAATTTACCATCCATCGGTACTGTGCCTATGACTTTAACTAAACCTCGTGGCCCACTTGCCTGGGAAGCTACTGATAGCAGTGGTGCAAAACACAGAATTAGTTCACGATGGATTTTTCCTTCTTCTTAATGGGGTAACCTGTTCGGACTCTCCCCACCGAAACAAGTCTCTATTTTCTCTTACAGCACCCCACAGGATGGCAGACCGAAATGCTGTGTTCATGTTACTATTCCAAACCCTAACAATGCTGCTCTTCTTAGCCTGTGGTCAAAGAACCCTAGAATGGCCATGGTCCCAAGCTCGTGTTAAGTACACTGGAAGTATGGGAATACACTCTAGTAAGGGGGATTTAAAGCTTTCCACCGTGGTCATGCACGGAACTGAAACATACTTAGAAAACGAATGGAGCTGGGATAAAGATGAAGCTGATGATAAAGTTCCCCGGCTCCGAGGAACAGCAGGGAAAGAAATTAAAATAGGATGCCGGATGATCAATGGGTCTACCCATGAGAAGGCATCTCAGATTTCTGTGTACAACATTACATCAAAACCAATAGCCAAAGATACGAAACTTTGCGCCTTTGAAAGACTGGACTGTTGGTACAATTTTACCTTAGCACAACCTGTTTTTGTAGTCTGCCTCTGGGCTCACCATCGTGTGGGATTATCCTTTAAATTTAAAATAGACATTATTGAGCCTAGCACAACATCCGCCCTGACTGTAAAGGATGAGAAAATTCTATCCCCACAGGTTTCTGAAGTTGGACCATATGTGATCAAAAATACAGGCCAACAACAAGTGTTATTTAATCCATCATGGTCTCTTAAACGAGTAGAACTACTGATGCAAATTAATATGTCTGCAATCAAACCGACCTGTTCACCATTCCTAGGTACGTCCTATGCAGGATGGTTAGCATGGTTACGTGGGCGAACCCTCACCTGTCCAAGACGAACAAGGAGAGATGTGACCCGTATCATAGGGACAGGATTGGGAGTCTTAAATAGTATCGATGCCGAAGTACTCGTAAACAAACTGAGCACAACAACAAGTGATTTAAACAAATTAGAACACCCATTACGGTCTTCTCTATTAGCATTGGGAACTAACCAATGGCTCTTATCTGATATATTACCTCAGTGGAAAAGAATTAATGAAAGGGACCACCAACTGATTGTGGATGCACTTGGTGTAGCCCAAACCAATGTTTCTCTAGCTCTTAGTTGTATCCAAGCTCAACTGTGGATGCAATCTATGGTAGCAGCAATTATAAGAGAAGGTGAAGAGGGCACCTTACCCACTGAAATTCGAAAGGTAATTTGGGATAATGCAACTAAATTTGAGAAAGAATTCCAGTCCTGGTGGTATTTAGTCAATTTCACTTATGACCCCATTAGCAATAAGGCCACAGCTTTTGTCTTAACAATACACAATGCTTCGGTATACACCATATACCCAATCATTGCGTTGGGATTAAATCACAATGGAACTGTACTCTATCCATTAGAACATAGAGTATGGGCCCACCGAAATGGAAACAAATGGCAAACTGTTGATGTTAATGCATGCGTTGTACGGGAACAACAAGGATTTATTTGTGAGAGTAACACCCTCAAAGCCCAAGACATCTGTCTTGACACTGAACAAAATGTTTGTCATTTTGAAATACGACCTGATGAAGCCCCTGAAACTGTACTTGTGTATATTGGAAAAGGATGTGTTTGTATGAGAACCCTTTGTGATTTTATATTTGTAGATAACGTTACTGTAGCAATCGCTCAAATATTTGTGTTTGTAACTTTACAAAAATTGTGGGATGTGACTTCAATTATTCAGCTCCTGTTACGTCTTATCAATTGTTACAATCTAACTATACATTGAGTCAAGATTTATTGCCTACCCCCATCGGAATGAATCTTACATTGGTGAAGAAACTACTACAACACAATGACTTGTGTCAACTGCTAGAACGCATCCGAAACAATGGATACAAAACTCTGATCACCGTTCATCATGATGCAGAAGAGATATGCCATGTCTTGGAAAGAGTGAAGAAGGATGGAGAACACCATTGGTGGGAAACTCTTCTTGGATGGTCACCGACAGCAACGGGAGTGTTTAATCTTATGCTTCACCCAGTTGTCATTTTACTAACTCTAACATTAGTGTGTCTATTGCTTATAATTATATTGTATATAAAGTTTTGGCACATGATAAAACAGATAACCCAACTTCAACCACCCAAAACATACAAATTAACGCATAACAAATAGCAGTGCTTCACTGTCTACTTACCATGGATCTATAAGCACACAAACTATCAATATACTATTTATGGCACAGAGGCAAGAGGTGACCGTACCACCACTCTGTGAAGGTAAGATGAATTGACTATAGTCACGGGGTGGAGTGTGGCCGTGTGCTCCCCCCCCAAGCTCCCTGCACAAGCAGTAACCATCAGTGGGAGTCATCCTGATAGCTGCATCCAGCTTATGCTGGACCTTGAGGACGAATGGCAACAAAGTAGCCAAGGGCTGCCTGAAGCAGGGATCTAAACCTCTTGCTGATATGCAAATATGACCATAAGTCAATCATCTTACTCCTTAAATAGTGGACAGCCCAGGGCCCTTTGCGCTCTCCTGCATGGCAGCGGGCTGCATGCCAGGATCTCCCCTTGAGCAGGGACGCCTCTCAAGGTTACTCCTCGAGGTTGAGAGATTCCTTGCCGCAACAGATCCTCGGTAAGTGACTAATAGCATGCTAAACTTTGAAATCTTAGCTAAGTGATATAAAGGATTGATTGCGCATATATAATCCTTTAGACATAAACCGTTGACCAAGTCTGGGACTAGGACCGGATCTAGCCGCACCTAGACTCCTCTCTGAGAAGGAATTTAGAAAGCAAGGGGATCCTTTTCCGAACCTCATGACTCAATGGGAGGGTCTCCCTGACAGTTCTGTCTGACCCTGTCCTCTATGCAGTAAATAACCAAGTGTACCTCGCCATCGAATCTTGTTAAAACATTGTCGCATTGAACTTTGTTAACTCCCTATTCTGTATCAATAAACTATATTTTTACTTCTCTCTTACGAGTGAAGTGCACTCTCACTCCATCCGCGACATACCCTGAGCCTGATATAATGGTATAAACGCATTTATACAGATGGGACACTGCATGAGATACTCTCTTTGCTTGTTCAAATTTTTTCTAGCATCTGATCATAAGGGAGCAAAAGCTGTTGACATGTTGTCCACTTGCTGAGGGTTTGGCCCCTAAAAAGCCATTTATGCATCTATTGTGCTAGTAGGCACTTGGGATACTTGAAAGTGTCTGTGTCAGCAGAGAGTCTCTGATGGGAAATTGGTAAAGATATTCTAAGGGAATGAGAAAATCAAGCCAGAGAGATTCAGGTGAAATACAGTTCTTAACAATGAGATTTTCTGTGCAGCAGTTGCAGTATAAATAGAGGACTTGCTAGTATCCCTGAATTAACATTACATGGAAGTAAGGAGAGGGAGTTCTGGGGGAGACCCAAACTGTTTATGTATCTGGGTCCATTTCAGCAAATTCTTTTATCCAAAAAAGGCACCATTTTTGAAAGCATTTCACACATAAATGCTTTTCCACATGAAATGTTTCAGTTCAGGAAATGCCAAAGCAATTTGTGTCAGTATTTTTTTAAGAAATATTTTGACTTTTGTTTCAAAACATTTTTTTTTAATTGAAAAATTGACTACAGTGAAAAGGAAAAAAAAGGTTAAATAAAAAAGTTCCTAAATACCCTCAGGACATAAGAAGATGTTTATTTTTGGAGTGAACAAATTCCTTCAAGTTGACCCCAAATGAAGTTGGTTATTATGCTTTTTTTGCCTAGCTGGAAATCCTGAACATATTTTCTAGTATACCTGCCCAGGATTTTCTCTTGGGTTTCTTTTAGGCCACTGAACAGAAAAAAAAATAATAATCCATCTCTGCTGTGGAATGTATTACAGGGAGCAGTTGTGCCCTGGTTGGAGATGACACTGCATCTCTCTCTTATCTCTATGACTAACTTTCAGACATCCAAATTGCATCCTAACATATGGAAGAAGTATGGACAGGATTTTTTGTACAATCCAGACTGCAGCAGATGGATGACAAATACAGCACTCTGATTTAGCAATTAATATACTTCACATTCATGGAGACTGCATGTTTTTTCCATGAAGTTTCTATGCAGGCTTACTTCTCTAAGGGCTCTGGTTGTGTTTCAAATAATTTGTAACTTGATTATGCTAATTTTTGTTCAGTCAGGGAGAATCTCATGCATTTGATGCCCATTTCCTTTCCCTCAACCAGGCCTGTGACATTTCATGCCTTTGCAGAGCAGCACTAGTGTCTTAAAGCCAGAGAAATGTTGCGGCTCAGCAGGTTCCTGATGCAGGGCACAGTCCCTACGCAAGCAACCACCAAGGCTGCCTGGAAAACAGCCCAGGCTGGTTCACAGAGGACCCTATCACCCACTCAGAGCTAGGCATCTGAGTGTTGGACCTCCTATATGTGGACAGTTAGCTGTTGGCCCCAAGGATGGGTCCCCATGAGCTCCAGCTCTCAAAACAATACCATAAGTCAACTTCTTACCCAGTGATCACCTGGCCCATGCAGGGTTGTGCCTGTCCTATGGCTGTAATGTTCACAGAAACTGTGTGTCAGTCATACAACAGTAACATACTGATGTGCTACTATCACTCAGGACCTGACCCTGTGCGTGGAGTTTCACATGGACATAGGCATGACAGGCACTGAGAGGCCTGTAAGCTACATCTGTCTGAAGAATCATATGGTTCTGGGCCCTGAAATTCAGTTACAAATGTCTGTAAGATTTGTATAAGCCAAGGGCAAAGAAACCCTTTCAAGCTCAAGTTATGTGCAATCATTCCAAATCCCAATTTCATGGCACAATTTGTTCTCTCTTTACTGAGGCTGTTCTCACACCCAAGCAATCAGACAAAATACTTTTCAAGATGAGTGGAAAAAAGGAAAAAAAAAAAAAGAAAAATAAAAGAACATGACACTCAAATTTACCCACCAGTGTTGGAAAGTGGACATCATGCAAGGACCCTACACAGAAGGGATGCTTTCTCCATGTCTCAGATGAGGACGTGTGGGACACAAGAGGAAGAGCAAGGCTGATCCCATCCCCACTCACTCTTGCCCTGCTCCGTCTCTAGGCCAGTTGGTGCTGGCAGTGCTGCAGAGCCGACCCATTTCGTAAAATGAGCCTTTTCTACTGTGGTTCCCTGTGTGCTTTATAGGTCTACTCCCTCCCACACTAGTAAACTCTCTTGCTCTTAAGGCTTACCAGTGCAATCATACACATTCCACTGCAGAGCAAGGACAGCTAGCCTCAGCTCTGCCTTTGAGGAGTCAAACTAGGCTCTTACTAAACACAGTCAGGGTTTTTTTTTCTAATTTTTTTGTTTAATTATCTATGATATGCTATACTGAAGGAGCAGGTAGAGTGGACTGCAGCTCTGCTCTGTACACCAGGTGGCCTCAGTGGTATGTGCTTCAGTTGCGATGATCTCAAGGTGCAACTGTCATCCCTGCTGATATAATTTTTGTTTGCCGTGATCTGAGCATGCTTACAGTACAGTGAAACAGAGACAAGAATCATGCAACAAGAGAAAAAACCAGAAGATGTCCTGGTATCAGCTGGGATAGAGTTAATTTTCTTCCTAGTCGATGGTATAGTGCTGTGTTTTGGATTTTAGTATGAGAATAATATTGATAACACACTGATGTTTTGGCTGTTGCTAAGTGGTGTTTGCACTAGTCAAGGACTTTTCAGCTTCCCATGTTCTGCCAGGTGCAGAAGAAGCTGGGAGGGGGCACAGCCAAGATAGTTGATCCAAACTGACCAAAGGGCTATTCCATACCATATGACATCATGCTCAGTATATAAAATGGGGGGAGTTGGCCGGGGGGTAGCGATCGCTGCTCGGGGACTGGCTGGGCGTTGGTCGGCGGGTGGTGAGCAGTTGTATCACTGTTTTTTTTTTGTCCTGGGTTTTGTTCCTCTCTCTCTCTCTCTTGTTGTTTTCCTTCTCATTACATTTTATTATTTTTGTTGTTGTTCTAATTATTAAACTGTTCTTACCTCAACCCACAAGTTTTCTTAATTTTGCTTTTCCGATTCTCTCCCCCATCCCACCAGGGGGGGAGGGTGAGCGAACGGCTGTGTGGTACTTAATTGCCGACTGGGGTTAGAACAAAAGTCCTTTTTGGCACCCAATGTGGGGCACGAAGGGTTTCAGATAATAACAGATTAACCAGAGCGTATTAAGGAATTTAGATCTATTAAGAGTTGCGGGCCACAATATTGATTCATCTGTTCTCGATATTGGTTTACCTGATCTGCACCATGCTCATTGTTTTGCTGTACATGTTAAAGATCGGTGTTGGTTTTTGCAGTTTGCTGTGCTCTGCTTTAATTGGTGATGTTTTGCCTGGGAGATTTTTTATTAAACAGTGACCTTGAGCTTAATCTGGTATCTAAGTGCCATACTGAAACCATTACCGTACATCGGGTACCACCTCATGGAGACAGTTAGCAATTATAGCTCTTCCTCTGAGAGGTTTTTTATGGAGGAAATACAAAATGGCACCTTCGCTACTTTCTTCTACAATGTTTCCCCCTTCATTACAATAACTTTTCAGTATCTTGAACATCCTTGGGTAGTTAAGATACATCTACTGGTATTGCTTGGGAATATTGTTTTGGTTTTGTCTAAGGTTAATAAGCAATTTAAGAATATCATCCAGAGATCTGCCCCAAAGCCGGATAGTTATGAGTGGCAGGGTGTGTGGGATAGCATGGGCAAATGCCTAGGACGGTGGGCACCTCCAATGTTTTGGAACTTCACCCCTGAACAAGTGCAGAATCCTGAAAAATTAGTAGAATATTTGGAAAAAGTATGCTGTCACCCTGGTAATTCTAGGGAGACACAAATCACTGCAATGTGCTGGGGTCTGGCCCATGCCTACCGAGCCCTGTTCAACACTATTCAGAACCCTCAAGGATCTGGTGACAAAATGACAGACAACGCAGCTACTCCAACCTCCTCTGCGACAGGCACTGCGGCTGCTCCATCCCCCCCTGCAACAGGCACTGCAGCTATTCCAGCCCCCCCCGCGACAGGCACTGTGACTGCTCCAGCCCCCCTGCGACAGATAATGCGGTTCAACCAGGGAACCAACCCGTGTCAGTATCAGTCACCCCTATACACAAAAAGAAATCCTGGAAGTGAAAGTCAGCTCGTTTAGAAAGGGAAGATGAAAGAGCAGGGCCATCACAAGGAAAGGAAGAGGAAGAACTTGTGGAAACTACCCGATCCCTATTCCTGAGTGAGCTGTGAGACATGCGAAAAGATTTCAGCCGTCGTCCAGGGGAGCACATTGTCACCTGGCTGCTCCGATGCTGGGATAATGGGGCCAGTAGCCTGGAATTAGAGGGTAAGGAAGCCAAGCAGCTGGGATCCCTTTCTAGGGAAGGGGGCATTGACAAAGCGATTGGAAAAGGGGAACCAGCCCTCAGCTTCTGGAGGTGACTCCTGTCAGCTATGAAGGAAAGATATCCCTTCAAGGAAGATGTTATATATCGCCCTGGGAAATGGACCACCATGGAGAAAGGGATCCAGTACCTGAGGGAATTAGCCGTGCTGGAGGTGATTTATGGTAACCTGGACGATGAGCGGTTACCCAAAGATCCAGATGAGGTCCAGTGCACATAGCCCATGTGGCGGAAGTTGGTACGGAATTTTTCTCAATCCCTTTGGCAGCAGAGTGCAGGCCACAGTTTGCTTTCACTTGGAGGGGTGTTCAGTACACTTGGAATCGACTGCCCCGGGGTGGAAACACAGACCTACCATTTGCCATGGACTGATCCAGACGGCACTGGAACAGGGCGAAGCTCCAGAACATCTGCAATACATTGATGACATTGTCATGTGGGGCAATAGAGCAGCAGAAGTTTTTGAGAAAGGGAAGAAAATAGTTCAGATCCTCCTGAAAGCCGGTTTTGCCATAAAACAAAGTAAGGTCAAGGGACCTGCACAGGAGATCCAGTTTTTAGGAATAAAATGGCAAGATGGGCATCATCAGATCCCAATGGATGTGATTAACAAAATAACAGCCATGTCTCCACCAACTAGCAAAAAGGAAACACAAGCTTTCTTAGGCGTTGTGGCTTTTTGGAGAATGCATATTCCAAACTACAGTCTGACTGTAAGCCCTCTCTACCAAGTGACCTGGAAGAAGAACAATTTCCAATGGGGCCCTGAGCAACAACAAGCCTTTGAACAAATTAAACGGGAGATAGTTCATGCAGTAGCCCTTGGGCCAGTCCGGGCAGGGCAAGATGTAAAGAATGTGCTCTACACCGCAGCCGGGGAGAATGGCCCTACCTGGAGCCTCTGGCAGAAAGCACCAGGGGAGACTCGAGGTCGACTCCTAGGGTTTTGGAGTCGGGGATACAGAGGATCCGAGGCCCACTATACTCCAACTGAAAAAGAGATATTGGCAGCATATGAAGGGTTTCAAGCTGCTTCAGAAGTGGTTGGTACTGAAGCACAGCTCCTCCTGGCACCCTGGCTGCAGGTACTGGGCTGGATGTTCAAAGGGAGGGTCCCCTCTACACATCATGCAACTGATGCTACGTGGAGTGAGATGGTTGCACTGATCACACGACAGGCTCGGATAGGAAACCCCAATCACCCAGGGATCTTGGAAGTAATTATGGACTGGCCAGAAGGCAAAGATTTCGGAATATCGCCAGAGGAGGAGGTGACGCGTGCTGAGGAGGCCCCACTGTACAATCAACTACCAGAAAATGAGAAGCAATATGCCCTGTTCACTGATGGGTCCTGTCGTATTGTAGGAAAGCATCGGAGATGGAAAGCTGCTGTATGGAGTCCTATACGACAAGTGGTAGAAACTGCTGAAGGAGACAGGGAATCGAGCCAATTTGCAGAAGTAAAGGCCATCCAGCTGGCTTTAGACATTGCTGAACGAGAAAAGTGGCCAGTGCTCTATCTCTATACTGACTCATGGATGGTGGCAAATGCCCTGTGGGGGTGGTTACAGCAATGGAAGCAGAGCAACTGGCAGCACAGAGGCAAACCCATCTGGGTTGCAGCACTGTGGCAAAATATTGCTGCCCAGGTAGAGAACCTGTCTGTAAAAGTACGTTACGTAGATGCTCACATACCCAAGAGTCAGGCCACTGAGGAACATCAAAACAACCAGCAAGTGGATCAGGCTGCTAAGATTGAAGTGGCTCAGGTGGATCTGGACTGGCAACATAAGGGTGAATTCTTTATAGCTGGGTGGGCCCATGACCCCTCAGGCCATCAAGGAAGAGATGCAACATAGAGATGGGCTCGTGATCGAGGGGTGGACTTGACCATGGACACTATTGCACAGGTTATCCATGAATGTGAAACATGCGCTGCAATTAAACAAGCCAAGCAGTTAAAGCCTCTGTGGTATGGAGGGCAATGTCTGAAATATAAATATGGGGAGGCCTGGCAGATCGATTATATCACACTCCCACAAACCCGCCAAGGCAAGCGCTATGTGCTTACAATGGTGGAAGTAACCACCGGATGGCTGGAAACATATCCTGTGCCCCATGCCACCGCCTGGAACACTATCCTGGGCCTTGAAAAGCAAGTCTTATGGTGACATGGAA
The DNA here is from genome assembly GCF_034638445.1 of Ciconia boyciana. NCBI lineage: Eukaryota > Metazoa > Chordata > Aves > Ciconiiformes > Ciconiidae > Ciconia > Ciconia boyciana. The sequence continues at coordinate 16,622,830 of NC_132937.1, forward strand.
CCCCAGAGAGAAATGAATCAGACAGTGGGACTAATTTGTGAAACAACCTCCTAGACACCTGGGCCAAAGAGCATGGCATTGAGTGGGTATATCATATCCCCTATCATGCACCAGCCTCCGGGACAAACAAACGATACAATGGACTGCTAAAGACTACACTGAGAGCAATGGGTGCTGGGACATTCAAACATTGGGATACACATTTATCAAAGGCCACCTGGTTAGTCAACACTAGGGGATCTGCCAATCGAGCTGGCCCTGCCCAATCAAAACTGTTACGCACTGTCGAAGGAGATAAGGTCCCTTTAGTGCACATAAATAACATGCTGGGGAAGACAGTCTGGGTTACTCCTGCCTCGGGCAAAGGCAAGCCCATTTGTGGGACTGCTTTTGCTCCAGGACCTGGGTGCACTTGGTGGGTAATGCGAAAGGATGGGGAAGTCCGCTGTGTACCTCAAGGGGATTTGATTTTGGGTGAGAATAGCCAATGAACTAAATGGTATGATGGTAATTGCTATATAATACTGTATGTCATCTCTTTTATGGTGGCTATATGCCATATCAATGGTACTTCAGTAGGAATCACCCAGATTAATGAAGAATGAACTTTGCTGAAAGCAAGCAAAGTGCAGCAGTGATGGAACCAGAACTGGCTTCAGCATGCAACAATCCAACACCACACACCCTCTCTCCTGCCCTGAAGGACTGTTATGACAGATGGAGCCCAAAGTCCTGGACTAAATGAACTCAACGGACATTTTAGAGGGATGGCCCATAGACCAAGGGAATGATAGCTGTGTGTATATATCAAAAGACAGGGAAAGTGGTGGTGATTAATTGGAATGTATTGGAAAGGGTAGAACCTGGGCATGACATAGATGGTATAGAATAAGGAGTGGATACTGTCCTGGTTTTGGCCGGGATAGAGTTAATTTTCTTCCTAGTAGCTGGTATAGTGCTGTGTTTTGGATTTTAGTATGAGAATAATGTTGATAACACGCTGATGTTTTAGTTGTTGCTAAGTAATGCTTACACTAGTCAAGGACTTTTCAGCTCCCCATGCTCTGCCAGGTGCACAAGAAACTGGGAGGGGGCACAGCCAGGATAGTTGATCCAAACTGGCCAAAGGGCTGTTCCATACCTTATGATGTCATGCCCAGTATATAAACTGGGGGGAGTTGGACAGGGGGTAGCAATCACTGCTTGGGGACTGACTGGGCATCGGTCGGCAGGTGGTGAGCGGTTGTATCACTGTTTTTTTTTTCTCCCTTGGGTTTTGTTCCTCTCTTGCTCTCTTGTTTTCCTTCTCATTACAATTTATTATTATTATTTTGTTCAAATAATTAAACTGTTCTTACCTCAACCCAGAAGTTTTCTTACTTTTGCTCTTTCGATTCTCTCCCCCATCCCACCGGGGAGGGAGGGTGAGCAAACGGCTGTGTGGTACTTAATTGCTGACTGGGGCTAAACCATAACAGAAGATAAAACACGTGTATGGATGGGATTGATATCACAAGGTATGTGTTAAACACACAGAATCAATTGCCCGTTTATATGAAACAGCTCTGCAGACAATGAACACTGGTGCGTTGTAGCTACCTAGAGGAACAGAGAGTAGTTATCCTCTTGTCTTAGAATAAAGTCCTTAAAAAATAAAAACCTCAGCTGCAGTCAAGCATTTTGCATGCTGCCACATAACAATTTATTCATTAAAGAGGAGATGCAGGAACCGACATATGACTGATAAAGTGGCTTTATGGGAAACTGCACCAGGTCTCAGTGAGAGGTTGATTGTTCACATGGAGGGAAGCTACTGTGGAATTTCTCATCTCACTGAACTGATTTAATGTGTACGCAAAGCAGGAGCACACTGATGAAATCTGCTGGTGACGTGAAGTTAGAGGACATTATCAATGCAATGGAAAATTGTGAGTCATAGAAATTTGGCAAGGTTCAGTAGTACAAAATGTAGGTTGTCCACCTATGGTGGCAGTCGTCTGACTAAATGTAAATTTCTATGGAAGAGTTACTCATCATAAGCTCTCTTTACTGTTATTAGTGAAAAAGCACTTTAAACATACTATCTACGTCTGTATCTATAGATACCTAAGCTACAGCTAAAGATCTATACACTAAACCTAGCTATCACTCACTCTTGATGGTAAGGACACCACAAGGAGTCTGGATCAGCTGCAGATGCATGATCTGTACTCATCTAGATATTGCAAAATGAAGCACATCTGACTTTGGAGGAAAAGAATAAAATATATGCAAGCTGGTGGCATCCATGGGGAGGGATGAAGGAAGGGCAGATTGTGCTCTTCAGGCATGGAGACCTCTGATCTGTCACTACATGGGAAAAAAACAAAAAATGAGAAGGTAAACTATGATCCTGAGATTGTTCAGTCAATGTATTTCTTGTATTGAAAGTCTTGATGTCAGACAGAAATGAACAGTGCCTGGATTTCCAACAGGAGCAAATGCTAAGAGTGGCTGTGATGATCAGGCAGTGATCATCACTTCAGACAAGACTGAGGGAGTTTGACCAGTTGGCACATGGAGGGCTTGTTGGCTCGAGACCCAACTCCAAATGAACTGGTGGATGTAATAAAAAGAAAAAGTGTGTTTGGAAAGGCTGAGTGGGGTGCATCATCCTGGACAACCTTGATGGAGGGAGCTGTCTCTCACCAGGCATTCACTGCTGGACCACAGGGAAGGGAAGGGAAGGGAAGGGAAGGGAAGGGAAGGGAAGGGAAGGGAAGGGAAGGGAAGGGAAGGGAAGGGAAGGGAAGGGAAGGGAAGGGAAGGGAAGGGCAGGCTGTGGGGCTTTCCAGATGCAGTCCAAGGTCTCTTTAAGAAGATTAGCCCTCAGGCTGTGAACCACCCTTCACATTGTCCCTTGCTTTCCTCAGCATTATTCAAGCTGGTGTCATGTTTTCGCTCTTTTCTCTCGAGCTGTCTTCCCAGAAAGCATGCTAGCTACATCTCTCCTTAGTGCTGCGTCTTCCCCTGCCATGCTTATGGCAACTTGGTCAAGCGATGCCCCAGACCCCAAGCTTTCCCCACTCCCTGTAGTCTTTGACAAGGATTGCTAAAAAAGCTTCCAATCTGCTGCTCTGACTGCATGGGGATTAACTGGGCCCAGCCTGGGCCAGGGGTCAGTGCCACATCCTATAGCTTGGCTTTTCCCCTCTTTTTTTTGCCTTCCCTATTTATTCTTCCACAAATGGGAGAAGAACTTGAACACTGAGCAATGAGAGGAACCAACAGGACAGCAGCTTCCTGCCAGGATGGAGGGATACATGACTGGAGAGAGAAAAATCACAGAAAGATCTGAGAGAGGGAGGGGATGAGGAATTTAAAAGATAAACACCTAGAATTAAACCACCAGTCAACAGCGATTAACTGTAGGTTGGAAGCAAGGCAGGGCTATGCAATACCTGGCATATTCTATTACGGAAGAGGAAAACTCTACTTTTAGGAACTAGTTAGTGGCCAAATAAGTTGGTTAAAACAGGTGAAACAATTTGAAACTCTGCATGCCTTGCTTTTGTAAAGGAAAAACACACCTCTCCACTCTACTAGAGCCCTTTGCATGTTGCCCAAAGAGTGATGTGATAGAGAGCAGATATGGAGACAGCCTGAGGGCATCCCTCACTCACCCCTCAGCTGTGACTGGGAGCCATATAAGCCACCAAAGAGCAAGTGGTTGGTTTCTAATGGGACAAGGTTCAAGAAGGGTTTGGCAAAAGATGAATTAATGTAATGTGTCTTATAAGAAAGCAGTAGACTGTGTGAAAGGAAAGAGGCACAGTTTGAAGATGACAAAGTTACTTAGGGAATATGGTGAGGCACCCTGGTGAGTTTAAGTGCAGCCATGTAGTTGAAGAGTTAGACCAGAGACCATGGCAAAGGCCTGATAAGGACACGGTGAGTGAGATACTAGGCAACAGGAAGGAAGCAGAATAAAAAACATTTTTCATTATTGTAAACGAAGACTTTTTTTCCTCCTACAATGCTTAATTGATCTCTGGAACTCACTGCTATAAAGTATTACTGGGCACGCAATTTAGCAGGAGGAAGATATAGTTGGGAATACTCTGGGTTATCTCACAGAGGATAGATGTGTAATGGAAATACAATGTAATGTAAACTCTTATACTTTAGGGTATACAATCATTAACTGCTGACAGGCTTATATGGCAAAATTAGTCCATAGTTGCTCAAAAGGGACTCTTGTGTCTTCCTCTGAGGAACTCTTGGAAGAAGGATACTGGATTGAAAGCATTGCTAATAGGATCCAACTCCAGTCTTCCTATATCTTAGCAAATCTTTTCCATTTCTGACTCATATGGTATGGAAAAAAATCATATCTCCTGCAGGTTATATGCATTTCAATAAGAACAGAAGTTTAATTTCTATGAATGGCGTTTTTGGGAAAAGGAAAAAGATCCAAACAAAAGCAGAAAGCTGTAGTGGACTGGCTGTTTTGCAAGCTAGCTTACCTGCAGGCAGCTAATGGAAGTGCAGTGGTTGACAGTCAATGAACATCTCCCACAAAAACACAGTCTTAATTACAGAGCCCCCTGAGACTTCCTCCACTGAGGTCTATTTGGCTATGTAGCATATGTCCAGATTTACAGAAGACAGAATTGCTTTTCCCTCCTTTTATTTTAAATTTGAAAACTATAATTAAAGACTATAAATCCCAGCATACAAGGTAATATTAAGGGAACTGAGTTACAGACCGACACATCTCAAGGTTTCTAGGGCATCCAACTTCCCTGGGGGTGTTAGGTGCCCATTAGGTGCTGTTAAGTGGCTCTTTGGTACCTGGGCTTTTAGGTGCCTCAGTTGGTACACATTCACAGCAAAGATTAAGAGAACTGCATTTGATTAACCTTTGGGCTTCCTATGTTTTAAGGAAAGAAAGTAGGCTCTTGAGACCTCAGCTGGTATCTTTGATGAGAGCTCCTGAATTCTGTGGCTGTGTGTCGCGGATGGAGTGAGCGTGCACTTCACTCGTTAGAGAGAAGTAAAAATATAGTTTATTGATACAGAATAGGGAGTTAACAAAGTTCAATGCAACAGTGTTTTAACAAGATTCGATGGCAAGGCACACTTGATTATTTACTGCATAGAGGACAGGGTCAGACAAAACTGTCAGGGAGACCCTCCCATTGAGTCATGAGGTTTGGAAAAAGATCCCCTTGCTTTCTAAATTCCTTCTCAGAGAGGAGTCTAGGTGTGGCTAGATCCAGTCCTAGTCCCAGACTTGGTCAACGGTTTATGTCTAAAGGATTATATGTGCGCAATCAATCCTTTATATCACTTAGCTAAGATTTCAAAGTTTAGCATGCTATTAGTCACTTACCGAGGATCTGTTGCAGCAAGGAATCTCTCAACCTCGAGGAGTAACCTTGAGAGGCGTCCCTGCTCAAGGGGAGATCCTGGCGTGCAGCCCGCTGCTGTGCAGGAGAGCGCAAAGGGCTCTTGGGCTGCTCACTATTTATGGGGATAAGATGATTGACCCAAAGTCATATTTGCATGCCGACCACAGGTTTTAGTTTCTTCAGTGGGTGCATTGCACAATAGCCCTAGGCTATTGTGTTGTTATCTGTCTCCTGAATCCACTTTGAGCTGATGCAGCCATCATGACCAGATGCATCCATTACAATCACCACTGGTGATTATCACCTAAGCAGGGTTGCAGGAGATAAAGGTTGGGGGTGAAGCACACCGTCACACTGTGCCAATAAATAGTAATAGTAAAATGTCTGAAGAGGAGAAGAATAATTATTCTTCAGGATGGTAGGAACATATGATGGAATTCCCCATCCTCTGATAAACATATCTACAAACAAGTGATCAAATTGAAATACTTTTGGTTCATAAGCAGCTAATCTGCAAAGAAATCTCTCCCTTGTTCCTTCCATTGCCTTCACAACATTATTTTCATTTCTATCTAGATTTGTTTGCCTGTTAGTCTGTGGCCTCCCCCTAAGGATATAACTGCAGATGGATGAATTATTTTATTTTATTAAATATTATTCTTGGCTTTTTGGAGATGTTTTTGTTTTGCTTTAATGATTATTCCTCCTGGTGTTATTTCAGTTTTCAATTACAACTTGTGTGTGTATGTGTCTGGTACACTACCATTTTGTAAATGGATGTATGCACTTATTGTTAATTGATTCCCCAAATAAACCCAAATGCTTGCATTGAAATCATGTATTGTATTTCTTGCATGCCACTGAGCTGGATGCCTTCCAGTTTGGCATCTGTTGCTGCTCCAGAGGTGGGCATCTTTCTCTCCCTCCCATTACCCCTGGAGTGAACAGAGATGCTCATATCAATTTTCTTTGCAGACCTCATAGAACTGGCTGATGTCTCTGAATAAAGGTAGCCAAAGTTGCACTTCTAAGTGTGTATTTAGCCATCTAGATAAATTATTGCTTTTTTTTTAAAAAAGCGCTGAACTCTCAACAGCCCCCACAGGCTTCAGTGAGGGTTTTCTTCCCTAAAGTCAGGCCATTATGAAGGATATTTTTCAAAAGCAGCCCTTGTTGGCCTATATCTGCTCCCACAGAAACCAATGTCTGCTTGAGAGTTATTTTCTCGGAAAGGAGAATTAAGCCACAATTGGTCCTTTAGCCAGTTTTTGCAGTCCCATATTTTTTCAGGCTTTAGCTAAAAACACAGTTGAAGTCCCTGATGGTGGGACTGTGTACTTCAGCAGGTTTCAGCAGGTCATCTATTTCCACTTTATGCCAAAGAAGAAAGATAATTCCCTTTCGACTGTGATTCATCCCACATATTACAGACATCTATCTTAGGAGAATATGAATAATTTCCTGGAGGTGCTTCTCTCTCTCTCTGTCTCTTTCTCCGTTTAAAAAACCTAGAAAAAAGCTTAAGTAAGACTATAAATTGTAGATAGCTAAAACGGGGGAGATGAATCTCACTGTGCACCGAGAATCAATGACTGCTGATTCACTGAATTCCAACTTTCAGATGCTGTCAGCATTTCTGCTTTGACAGCAAAACTCTTTTTGTTTGGAATTTTCTACCTGTAACTATTTACTGCCATTTTTAACACAGACCCGAAAAAAACATTAAACTGGCCTGCTGTGCTGGTAGCCGTATGGACATCTGTGGTGGGATTCAGTTGCTCAATCACAGGCACCTTAGTGTTGTTTTAGACACTGAGGGGTTTCATGTCTGGTCTCCAGATGCCAAAATGAGTCAAGTCTCACATAAGGCTGGCTTCGTGTCTGCCAGCCCCAAGAGGATAACTCAAATGCAAGCCTATAGTTGGATCAAGCCCCCAAAAAATGCCTTCAAAGAAAAAGAAGCAGAAGCTGGAGAGATGGCATGCCCTGCCCCGGGCTGGATACCCATTAGCTGTGGAGCTGTCAATGGGTGCTTCAGTCCTGGTTCTGCTTCATGTTGTTGCCTCCCACCCTGGTCAGTGTTACTCTTTGGGGATTTGCCTTCTGATGGCCATTGGGTAAAATAAGGTTGTGATTTCTGCCCACAGATTCAAAAGAAAAGTTTGTCTTGCTAGAAAGACTCCTCCACACTATTTAGTTGATGGGAAGAGTGGTGCGAAACAGAGCAAACCATCCAAGGCATAAGTCTTCAAGGCTCACCTGCGCTGAAGAAACCTGAGCTAGTTCCCACCATGAGGTACATCTCATCTGCACAGCTCCTGCCATTCAAAGGCAGCAGCTGAGGTTCTGGAAGCAGAGTCATGCAGTGGCCTGGGCTGAGCAGTCTGCTAATTAGTCTGGCCTTTCAGCGGGATTAATTATCACTGAGCTAATACAGCACAAATGCTTTTGGCTGCAGTACTAGCTTGGTTGGGACCTCTGCATGGTGTTGTATTATGTATTGAAGTCAAGGCCAGAGTCAGCAAGGAAAATGTTTTGATGGTGTTTGCATAATCGTGTCTGTTGACGACAGCAGCTGAACAACTGGAAGTGAGTATGAAAAGGACATGTAGCAGCTTGCTGAAAATAAACTACTCATCTCTGTGAAACTCTTCCTGGTTTAGCAAGCGCGGTTTTACTCTGTGGAGTATAATAATGTCCCCTGAGCACTTGAGAACCCCTAGAAAGATTTAAAAGCTGGTATTCCTTCATACCAAAGTACAGCACAGTGTCCAAAGGTTATTGAGCCTTAATACAAAGTCAAAGAGTATCTTTAATATACCTCAGTATTACCTGGTTATCTACTGTCAAAGTTGAAGTCTTCATCTTGTCACTGTCTGGCTGAGCATGTTTTAGAATAGGAGACACATAGAATCATAGAATTGTTTAGGTCGGAAAAGACCTTTAAGATCATCAAGTCCAACCGTTAACCTATCCAATCTAAACCTCCCCTAGTGCAACTTGAGGCCATTTCCTCTTGTCCTATGGCTTGTTACTTGGGAGAAGAGACTGACACCCACCTCGCTACAACCTCCTTTCAGGTAGCTGTTGTGGCAGTGTGCTCCCCCCCCTGCACCCTGCACAAGCAGTAACCATCAGTGGGAGTCATCCTGATAGCTGCATCCAGCTTATGCTGGACCTTGAGGACGAATGGCAACAAAGGAACCAAGGGCTGCCTGAAGCAGGGATCTAAACCTCTTGCTGATATGCAAATATGACCATAAGTCAATCATCTTACTCCTTAAATAGTGGACAGCCCAGGGCCCTTTGAGCTCTCCTGCACGGCAGCGGGCTGCACGCCAGGATCTCCCCTTGAGCAGGGACGCCTCTCAAGGTTACTCCTCGAGGTTGAGAGATTCCTTGCTGCAACAGATCCTCGGTAAGTGACTAATAGCATGCTAAACTTTGAAATCTTAGCTAAGTGATATAAAGGATTGATTGTGCATATATAATCCTTCAGACATAAACCGTTGACCAAGTCTGGGACTAGGATTGGATCTAGCCACACCTAGACTCCTCTCTGAGAAGGAGTTTAGAAAGCAAGGGGATCCTTTTCTGAACCTCATGACTCAACAGGAGGGTCTCCCTGACAGTTTTGTCTGACCCTGTCCTCTATGCAGTAAATAATCAAGTGTGCCTTGCCATTGAATCTTGTTAAAACACTGTCGTATTGAACTTTGTTAACTCCCTATTCTGTACCAATAAACTATATTTTTACTTCTCTCTTACGAGTGAAGTGCACTCTCACTCCATCCGCGACAGCTGTAGAGAGTGATAAGGTCTCCCCTCAGCCTCCTTTTCTCCAGGCTAAACAACCCCAGTTCCCTCAGCCGCTCCTCATAAGACTTCTGCTCTAGACCCTTCACCAGCTTCGTTGCCCTTCTCTGGACACGCTCCAGCACCTCAATGTCTTTCTTGTAGTGAGGGGCCCAAAAGTGAACACAGTATTCGAGGTGCGGCCTCACCAGTGCCGAGTACAGGGGCACGATCACTTCCCTACTCCTGCTGGCCACACTATTTCTGATACAAGCCAGGATGCTCTTGGCCTTCTTGGCCACCTGGGCACACTGCTGGCTCACATTCAGGCGGCTGTCAACCAACACTCCCAGGTCCTTTTCCGTCAGGCAGCTTTCCAGCCACTCTTCCCCAAGCCTGTAGCATTGCATGGGTTTGTTGTGACCCAAATGCAGGACCCGGTACTTAGTCTTGTTGAACCTCACACAGTTGGCCTCGGCCCATCGATCCAGCCTGTCCAGGTCCCTCTGTAGACCCTTCCTACCCTCAAGCAGATCAACACTCCTGCACAACTTGGTGTCATCTGCAAACTTACTGAGGATGCACTCAATCCCTTTGTCCAGATCATTGATAGAGATATTAAAGAGAACTGGCCCCAACACAGAGCCCTGGGGAGCACCACTTGTGACCGGCCGCCAACTGGAGTAAACTCCATTCACCACCACTCTTTGGGACCAGCCATCTAACCAGTTCTTTACCCAGTGAAGAGTACACCCGTTCAAGCCATGAGCAGCCAGTGTCTTCAGGAGAATGCTATGGGAAACCGTGCCAAAGGCTTTACTGAAGTCTAGATAGACAACATCCACAGCCTTCCCCTCATCCATTAGGCGGGTCATCTTGTCATAGAGGGAGATGAGGTTGGTCATGCAGGACCTGCCTTTCCTAAACCCATGCTGACTGGGCCTGATCACCTGGGTGTCCTGTACGTGCCGTGTGATGGCACTAAGGATGACCTGCTCCATAACCTTCCCCAGCACCGAGGTCAGTCTGACAGGCCTGTAGTTCCCCAGGTCCTCCTTCTGACCCTTCTTGTAGATGGGTGTCACATTTGCTAATCTCCAGTCAACTGGGACCTCTCCAGTTAGCCAGGACTGCTGATAAAGGATTGAAAGGGGCTTGGTGAGCACTTCCACCAGCTCCCTCAGTACCCTTGGGTGGATCCCATCCGGCCCCATAGACTTGTGAGTGTCTAAGTAGTGTAGCAGGTCACTAACCATTTCCCCGTGGATTATGGGGGCGTCATTCTTCTCCCCGTCCCTGTCTTCCAGCTCAGGGGGCTGGGTACCCAGAGAACAACTGGTCTGACTATTAAAGACTGAGGCAAAGAAGGCATTAAGTACCTCAGCCTTTTCCTCATGCTTTGTCACTATGTTCTCCCCCGCATCCAATAAAGGATGGAGATTCTCCTTAGCTCTTCTTTTGTTGCTAATGTATTTATAGAAACAGTTTTTATTGTCTTTTATGGCAGTAGCCAGATTAATTTCTAGTTGGGCTTTGGCCCTTCTAATTTTCTCCCTGCATAACCTCATGGCATCCTTGTAGTCCTCCTGATTTGCCTGCCCCTTCTTCCAAAGGTCATAAACTCTTCTTTTTTTCATGAGTTCCAGCCAAAGCCCTCTGTTCAGCCAGGCCGGTCTTCTTCCCCGCCAGCTCATCTTTCGGCATGTGGGGACGGCCTCCTCCTGCGCCTTTAAGATTTCCTTCTTGAAGAATGTCCAGCCTTCCTGGACTCCTTTGCCCTTCAGGATTGCCTCCCAACATACTCTGTCAACCAGTCAACCAACTCTGTCAACATAAACAGTAAAAAAATGAGGATCCTACAAGAAGTTGTCAATGTAGGTAATTTATCTTACTCCACTACTGATCATTCATCAGCCACAAAATGCAATACAGAAATGTTAAGCTTTTGGTGTTGCTCAGAGTGTCCAGGTTTTCTGATGTGATCATTTGGAGTGGAGCTGTGCCCTTCTGAATGATATGGTGGGACAGCAGCGTAAGGATGGCTGCATCAGAAAAGCCCAGCTATCCATTTACTCTCCAATCCTGCCTCCAAAAGGAAGTTAGAAGAAATCATTCCTGAAACATGCAGCTAGGAGTTTAACACCTCCCAACAAGAGAGATCTGTTCCTATCCCCATACATGTATGTTAGTGACACTAATTATATCATATGGGGAGATGAACTTAATTTATGACTTAAATAACTTTATGACTTGATGAACCTAATAATTGAAACATAAGGACAATCAAAAACCATGATCCAACTACAAAATGTTCCCTGGGGCTATTTTCACAGTGAACGTACTTATCTGCTTAGGTGATTAGAGTTCACCTTTGTAGTCCTGTAGGTGGATGCATCTAGCATTTTGCAGTGACTTTGGGGTTTTCTGGCTATATCCAGGCAGTCGGGTTCAGGCAGTCATCCTGCTACTCTGCCCTTGGTCCTGACTCTCATGAACCAGGTCCAACATACCAAAATAGCCCCTGCTCTAAAGCCAGCTCATGTCCCATGAATGTTGGTGGGACAATGCATAATTGTCTGCAGAGGCTGGCACCTAATCTTCAGGGATGACCTTAAGAAATCCCCCAGGATTTATCCTAATGGCCACATCTGACAGCAAAATAAGTAACCTGGTGCAAAAACACAGTGATGTAGAGCTCTGTCTGCTTTCTTAGTTGGTAGACATAAGCATTTGCTACAATGCCAGTTTCAGGAACATTTTTGTAGTCAGACTTTGTGCACCCTTTTCCTTTTGAATACTAGTAAAGGTCACATTGGTCTTGGCTACTCATTTATTTCCTTTCTGTCATTGAATTTTTAACAATAACAGGCATTCATCCAAAGCTCTGGGCTCCTCTACATTGCATTAAAATTCACAATATCATTTGCTTTCAGTAAATATATTCAAATGGGCTGTCTTCAAAACCATAAATGACTCACTATGCAATCAATCATAATTGCAGGACCCTGAATTTCTCCTCTACATGTTGTTATCTAATGCCCAGAAGGAACACATGATGTAACTCTTACCAAAAACTAGTTGGGGAAAAGAAATTACATGTGATCATTTTTATTCTCTAAGGAAAACTTGGTAGGTTAAATACAGGACCAGTTTCAGCTGGAAAGTGAGACAGATATGTGTAAATTTTATGCTACCACTCAGAGATCTGAGAGTTACTGCACTTAAGAAAACTTCTGTCTCTAATCAATTGTTAAGTTTCAAAATGGAACATGTGCTTCTGTCTTACTAATTTCCCATAAACCTCCCCCACGATATTAAACATACATATTCACATGCTAAAAGTCTGGTCGTTAAAACATTACATGGTCAAAGCTTCCAATCAGATAGAAAAGATCAAGGCATCCTCTTATAGAATATAAAGAGTTATGCCAAGGAAACAAAGTAAAAGAAATAGCTAACTAGAGTTATCCAAAAGATTTTTAATTGTAATCTCATTTTCCTCACAATGCTGTGCAGTTAAAAAAAAAAAAAATATTAGGAATCTGATTAGTCCTGATAGATAACAGTGAAACTACTGCCTTCCCCCTGTGCTCTTGGTAAGGTCAGGCACAGATTTATCACTAAATCACGGATATGAGAGGTAGAAGAGATCTATTAGGAAATCCTAGCTTCTCTTTATAAGTGTAGAATTGTTCCCTCCAAGATGCTTTCTGAGGCTCTGTCCGGTCAAACATTTAATGTCTCAAAACAGCGAGGCTCCAGCCACTTCCCTTGAGAGACGATTTTATTACCTAATAGATCTCAGTGTGAGGGACTGAGTTCCAAACTAAATTTTACTTTTCATGTTGCTAGAGAGTTACTCTGTCTCAGGAACGACTGCCTTAAACCCTTTCCCTTTATCCTGTGATAAATCTGCCCTGTGTTCATACACCTTTGAACCGAGTGTTCCACTCCTGATTTACTGACTTTGCTACTTGAATCCACGCGTTCGTCCTCAAGGCTGGTTTAAATTACTATCAACTTTATTTAACCTGCTGGTGCTTGATGGGTATGCTCAATGGAATGGTTAAATCCCAATAGTCAACATTGTTCTCCTACAGCAAAGCTTACAAGAAATCAGCAACAAATATTGTTAGAGATGAAGAAATCTGGGGAGATCCTATCTGCAGATCCCAGCTGTAGATATTCCTGAGGGTAAAATAAACAAGTGCAATACACATCAACTTTCCCCTCTGCCTTTTTCATACATTACTTGTCTTCTTTGGGTCTAATCCAAAGATCTCTGAACTAAATGGAAGACTTTTACTGACTTCAATAAGCTTTGGGTCAACCCCTTAAGGGCAGCAATTGTGTCTTCCCAAAGTGTGTGGCCATGATTCAGCGAGACACTTAAACACAGAACTGCCTTTCAGTACTGGAGTTGTCTCAGGGCCTCCAGTGAGATTTTTCATACACTAAATAGGAATGTGCTTAACCACCCTGCTGATTCTTCATATTTAATACAGAGTGGGCCCTATGGAATGCCAAACGTCATATTTTTAATACTATGGATTTCATCTATATCAGATGTGTTGATGCTAAATTTTATATGACAATAATTCAAAACACAAAACCAATTACTCTGCTGGTATGGTCTCGTGTATTTACACTGCTCAAAAATCTGTCCCTTGACTTTATAACAGCTTGCTAATACAAATTTCTTTCACTAACCTGTCTCAGAACATCATATGAAAGCAAAATCAAACAGAAATATAAACTTCATAACCTATGATATATATGGAGTAAATCCAGTCAAAACATTTTTGATAGAACAATTTTATGTTTAAAATGAAGGCTCATTGAAACTGGAATATTTTGTAGAAACATGACTATTTCAATGACATTTTCTATAGGAAAAATGTCTCAGCAATTTGCTTTGATTTTCTTATTTGTGCCACTAATGTAGAAATGATTTCTTCTGACAAAACAAAAAATGCATTTTTGAGTTTGCCATATTGTTTTGTTTTGACTTATAGCAACTACTGATTTCATCATGTAATTTAACATAGTGTATTACATTCAATATTTCATTACAGTGTTTTTCACCATTATAACAATGAGACATTTCTACTTTTCCAAAATAGTACATCAATATTTCTCCATCAGGATTTTCAACATTTCTGTTGTCTGAAAGTTTCTCTTTGAAAGAGAACTTTTACTCCAGTTCAACCTGCAAACAAGATCTCAACATGTTGACAGCACTCACAAAAGTTTGAATTTCTGAACACTGTAGTACCAACTCAATTATATTTATTTGCTGGTTGAAACAGCCACAGATAAAGCCAACTACAGTCAAATTTGTGTACGTTAGGTCCAGATTCTCAGCTATGTCCAGTTGTAATCTGACTCAATGCCTTTCTTTGCCATGCAATATCCTCATGACTGACTCTGAAAGTCTAATTTCAATCATGAGTTGAACTTTTATGAAAACTAGATACATTTTAGAAAAAATATGCTAAGTCAGCAAGATTACATTTTATGCATAGATATGAATAATCATAGTAAGCTACAGGCAAAGGAGAATCCAGCTACCTGGAGCTCCTGGCTGGAGACCAGCTGCTCCTCATCCTGCACCACTTGCTCCCCCCAAAACCTGGTGGTTGAAGCACCACAGTCATTAGAAATCCTGCTTTGGGATTCCACATTGTAGTGCATGGTAGTGAGCCACACATGGCCACGTTTTGTTTATGACAGATGGCTCTTCCCAAAAATATGATGTGCGAGATTGTGCTGACTTGGACAGTTCTGCATAAGCTGTGGGGGATTGACAGGGTGTAATATACTTTTTCTGTTTACTTAAAGTCTAGAAGAGAATGGGCCAAACCCAGCGAAGAACAGCCTGTTTCAAAGATATTACGGCTGGAAAATGTTGTTTCTCACAGAGATAATCTCTCTATAATAAGCTTCATGGTGATCCTGTATGGTGGGGGAAAAACTATGCAGATTGGGAAAAGAGTTAATCACAGGATTTTCATTTGTGTGTTATCATGGAAATGTCTGTGTGAGGAAAAGGGAACTTCTGCTCATCTCCACAGCTCAGCACAAAGCCAGCCTAGCTGGAAACAAGCTACCTCGTGGCCTAGAAATTACTCATGGGAGCCATGTGAATTTCAAATGTAAGAAGAAGAATTCGTCAGTGATGAACAGGCACCCTTGGAGAGGCTGAGTTGATGGACAATTTGCAAAAGTCAGCTGGGAATTGGACCAAACAAAACACACATGCAACCTTGCTTGAATGACAGCTTGGAAGAGCCATGCTGAATTTCCCAGTGAGCTGGGATGGTGTAGCTCACACATGGGATTTGCTCTATTGCTCTACCTTTGTTTTTTTTCTACACTTTGTTGAATGTTTGCTAAATGGAGAATGCATGTGTAATATGGGGTTAACCTAAACTCTTTTCCTAAAGCCTGAGGATTATAATTCATGACAAAATATTGGGGATATTCTTATGTCCTTCAATCAGTACAGATTAGTATAGGTCTGGTAAGGTTAATGTGGCTGAACTGATTTCTGCCAGCCGAAGATCAAGTTCTGTTTTAAATGTTTTACTGAAAAAGGAGAAATTAATTGTTTTGCCCCAGATTTTTCCAGATGCTCTGGACTGGAACCTGCTACTGAAATGGGATGTCTCATCCCCTTTGGCTTTTTAGATTACACAGCAGACAGACAGGCAGACAGACAGACAGACAGAGCACAGAGGGCATTTTGGTTGCCGCTTCTATTTTTGTCACTTCCTCTGAACTGTGTAAACCTCCCATGACTAAAATGTTTTTCTTTGGCACAGGGGAATCACGTCTATTGGGATGATATAACTAGAGTTGCGCGGGAAGCATTTTTTTCCTAGACTAAGAAACTGATATTAAAAAAAAATACCATTACATTCCAAATTGAGATCTTTGGAAAAGTTCATGGGAAATAGGAGAGATCTACCCTCAAAACAGCTGGTTACCTCACTCTTAGGTTAAAATGTGGGACTTCACAGCATTTCAAAGCCCAAGTTTTTAGGTGCTTAGGAGGAGCCTCCTTTTCTGTAGCTGTCACATTGACCGGAAACTCCTTTCAAGAAAAAAATTTAAACCATGTGTGCTTCTCTGAACAATTTTGTTTCTATCAAACTAACATTTGTTGATAACAAAACATTTTGTTCCAAAAATTCCTCTGATGATACAAGTTCACTAAGTAAAGTTTGCCTAACCTTTTTGGAGCCCTTGACTGAAAAGCTATGACTTGAAAGCAGCTGAAATCTTCCTGCTTAAAAAGCATGATACCTTTCCCTCGGCAATTAGTATGGCTGAGTTCTTCGTGGAAGAGCACTTCCAAATTTCCTCACTGGTCTCACCAGGTTTTTCTCTCAGACTGTGCAATCCCATGATTACATGGTGATGTTGATGCAACGTGACATGATATGTCAGTGGAGTTTCTAACAACTTATTTTGTAGCAGTGAAGGAAAAAACCAGGAGCTTGCGTGCTTAAACCAAAGCAGAATTAAGTAAAAGAAATAAATTTGATAATCACTATTGAAGCCTGTTTGCAGGTAACTGGCAGCCTTTACTGAAAGTTTCAGCTAGTGCTGTTGTGCACAAAATGCTTGACAATCTGCCAGTCCATTCAGTAGATTTTTGTATTTAGCAATATTTTGGGAGGATGCTTGACTGGTTGACAAAAGGTCCTCCAGTATCAACCTGGGTATGAGCACACAGATAAAATCCTTAAGATGGTTATGATATACCATTGGAAATTTCCTCAGCTGGGGCTCAGAGTCCTGTTGGTCTTTTCATGCACCTCTCAGAAGCGATTGCCTTTTGATCACAAATGGTAGGAGTGGGTACGATGGTCTTGCAAACACTATTTAGGTCTCTTCTGCTACAATCTCTCCTCAAAAAGGGGAATGTGTCCCCTGACTTGAAATTTCAA
This sequence comes from Ciconia boyciana, assembly GCF_034638445.1. NCBI lineage: Eukaryota > Metazoa > Chordata > Aves > Ciconiiformes > Ciconiidae > Ciconia > Ciconia boyciana. The sequence continues at coordinate 16,639,973 of NC_132937.1, forward strand.
AACTTTGCTAAAGGCTTTACCCTTCAGTCAAGAAAATACACATTTCTCTCTTTCTTTGTACGGAAATACAATTTAGCTGGAATCCTATTAGGAGAATAAAAAAGCACTCCAGGTTGCATAAGAATACCACCCTCCTTAGCCTTTCTAAGGGAAAATTTTAATCGGTATAAGGTGCAACAAAAGATGAGGGAAGATTTTGAATGTTGTACCACATTTGTCAAACCACAGATGAACATCTCTGAACACTAGCTGATCACAGATGGAGTGCTGAGTCCAGAGTGTGAAGAATGGCTTTTGTGAAATGTCAGCTGGTAATAATGCAGTGTGGTGTATCAGGTAGCACTGAAAAGAGATAAAAAACCACTGAACTGGAGTAGCACAGATTTAGTTGTGCAAAATTCATCTATAATAAGTGCCTAAAAACCTTAAAGAGGCTTGATTTGCAAATAATGTAAGGCAGGGCTACTCAAACTACAGGGTTTTCATCCAGATTATGAGTACCTTTTTGGGAGCAGACTTCTCACTGTTCTCTCAAGAAGCAGCAGTGATGTGGTACCTTGGCTCCACATCATGAAGGCGTATGGAAGAGTTGGCATGAGCTGGCATGCTCTTATACCTCCCAGAGGTGAAATACTTCCTGCTGAGTGAATACTTTGGTAATTGAAGACCTCTCATACTTTGGTAATTGAAGACCTCTCATTGGAAAAGCCATTTGAGCATCTCCAACTATGAAAAAGCGGTGGTTATTTTTCACCTATTTCCTAAAAGTGCTCCACTGCAAACAGATATAGCAAGACAATACTTCAGAGTCAGTGTTTAGTCCTTGTAGGTGTGAACTATCTTAAATGTGGTCGCCCAAGCTTATTTTTCTAAGGTCATTCAAATAGGTGGCAATAAAATCTAATCTCCAAATTTATCTAAACTTCTTAAAGAAATTCAGAAAGAATTAATCTATGAGGAAATGACATCCTGATTTAGAACACTCAAAATGTAGCAGTGTGAGCTGTGATTTTTAGAAGTGTTAAATGTGTATGATTTTCAGATGAAATCAAGAGAAACAGGAGGGTGTTGTTTAGCCACAGTTTCACACCTTCATCTCTAGTGAATGCTCACTTTGCTGGTCTAGTCTTCGCTGGTCTTGAAAGACAGCTGCTGCTCTCTGACGGCTCTTTGGAGTAGAAAGTGGTGCATGTTTTAGTCTTCACGTTGCACTGGCCAGTGGAAACAAACTCACCTTCGAGTTGTAATGGCCCAAGAGCTCACTGCACATGAGCTGTGCTGCCATAAATACCTGCGTGAGTGCCCTTTTGCTGAGACTTAAAATGTCTCTTCACATATGGCACAGTCTCACTGTGTACACCTCGGTGAGTTATCCCATCTCAGGTGAGGAAAAGGTGATAATCTACTTTTACAACATACCCCTGTACCAAAGGCATAGGTAGCTCTGTAGCTCCCAACTCCTTTTATAGCTAGTACACATAGACACTTGTAAGGCAGAATTCAACTAACATGCTTTAGATGCCTACTGCAGAAAAGATGAATCATGTCCCAGAAGTGCTATTTCTTTCCAACATCTTTTTGGGAGTCTGGAGAACTAGCTCAGATGTAGGCATCTATACTGTTGATGTCTAAAGTTAGGCAGGATTAGTCCATCCCAATGGAATTTAAGATATGATACTGTGAGTCTGAGCCTACACTGCCCTTGGCCACACGATTGTTAGATAAAAATAACAATATACAAGTGCAGTGGTCAAAGTCAATGTAGACAAATACGTTCAGTCTCAGCTCAGCTATTAACATAGTTATACAACCTGTGGGACCAGCTGACTCCTTCCAGACAGCTCAAATGCAGCCAGGAACCCTGAAGGCTTCATTATCAAATTAGCGAAAGCTTTGACATCTCAAGATGCTCCTGAGAAGGACTGTCTTTGTTGGCCACCAGACTGCTAATCCACAAAATCTGGTGAATAACTGGCTTGACATACCATTAGCATGTTTTATTAACTTGTAATGGATCATTATTAGTTTCACAATAACACTTACAGATGGATAAACATGCTGTGGTCAAATTTGGAATTTGTCCTACAGCTTCTGCAATGTCTGTGTCTTAAGCACTGGCTTAAGACACAGCTTTAAGACACTGGCTTTAAGAAGACTGTAAAAAGCAGCCCCCTATTTTTGTAAGAAGTGTGGGTTTTCTTTTCCCAGAAAGTTGGCAGTATTCACCTTGGATTAACTCAGAGAGAAGCAGGACAGTGCTTAGCAGGCAGGACACGTTAATACCTACACAAATAGTGACCACTCACATATTGTGGATGCTGTTGCATATACAAATCCAGTAAGAAAGATAAACAAAGACAGAGAAAGCATCCAGTTGTCAAGAAGGCATTCCTAAGAATGAAGGACAACAGCCAAAGAAGAGCTTTAGGTCTGTTATAAGTTTACTTTTTCCCTTTATTTTCCCTGAGCTGGTGTGTGACATACATAGATTCATCTTTATCTTAATTTCCCTACAAATTCCTTTTTGTCTCTTGGGTATGGATTGTTATTTTCTATTGCAATCAGATGTCACCACCTCCAAATGTATCTCTGAAGAAATTTTTTTGTTCATAATACAAAAAGGAGAAAGGAGAAAGTGAGGAGATTTTCAAAAAGATATAAAGAAGTTAGTGATATGATTGTACAGTCTTGAACCTAAAAGGGGAATACAACATCCACTGAGAAATGTGATGTTTCTCTGTTGCTGAAATGCCTTTTCACCAGTGTAATAATTTCAGCTGGTTTCAGTCGACAGAGGAAGTGCATGCTCTAATTACCCCAGAAGGTCTCTTTCTGGGGACATATAATAAGGACTGCAGTACATTTAACCTCAGCCTTGCCTTACTTGAACACTCATCCCCCTGCATGCTGCATAGTGGATGGTGAGGAGCCTGTCCTGAATGGGTGAAATCTTTTCACTCCTCTCTCTCCTGTCACTTAGACAGAATGGATCTGAAATAAGATGTCTCCAGGTAAATGCCTGAAGATCCCTGGGGAAAGAAGATCTCAACACTCAGACCACTCGTGAGTGGGCTGCTGGAAGAAAGGGGACCAGGAACAGATGTTGATGCTTTTTTGTGAGTTTGGTTCTTTGTTCTCTGGTAGAACTGTGTGAAAACAGCGTCTGGCTGAAATGGCATCTTTGGGGGATTTCTCTGTTTTTTGAGAAAAAGTGAGCAGCTTTATTTTGTTTATAGCTCTGCTTCTTTTATTTTGTGTTTTTTGCTTTTCCAGCCAAACTGAAGAATTAATTCTTTGTCCAGCCCAAGTGATATCTACAGAATGGAGGAAAGGAAGATAAATGAAAAGGAGAATAAAAGAGAGAGAAAGAATTGTACTCCCAGGGGGGAAATTTCCATGGAGAGTCTTGTGATGGGTTTATGCTGATGGATACAGACAGAAACTCCCTTTCATGAGCAGCCCCAGACCTGAAATGTGGTTTGGTTCAGAGAAGTGCAGACTTTCAGGGCAGGAGCTTGCTTGGGTCTGGGGGCCATCCAGTCACATTAGGCCATAGCTAAGCCTGAGCCATCAAACCTATTTTAAATGCATCTGAAATTCCCGTTAAATGGGGAGATTGCATTAGAGCCTTAGTTGGGATCTTGACTCTCCTGGCTCAGGTGATCGTAGGGCCCCTTTTCTGTGTGTGCTCAAGGGCAAAGTATCCCTTTGGGTCTTTCTTTGTGTTCTGGTTGCAGAGGGAGACCATTCATCTGAAATCATGGTGAAGTCACAGACATTCCTATCAGCTGAAATTTTCCCCAAAATCTGTGGAGATAGATTTTGGAGAAAAATGAAATAATATTTCAGTAAGGAGCAGCCATTTAAAGCTCACTCTTTTCCTGCATCTTTAGCATCAGTTTCACAGAAAAACAGATCCCAGGTAAATTTTAACCAAACCACACTCTTGAGTGCTGTCTTTTTGAATACAACTCATAAATATGACAGTCAAAACCAGATACTTGACACCTGAGACACTGCCTTTATTTGCCACTGCCTTCATTCGACTGATGTTTGGCCTCTTGGAGAGAACAGAGCTAACGGTCTTGTTAGGAGCTTGATTAAAAACCAGCTTTAATGCATGGCCAAGCTGCCATGTAGCATGGCAATCATACCGTGCCTCTGTACTTACTATATGACCCTAGCAATAAAAACACTGCTAACTGCTGAGAGCAGCTAAAAAAGAAATAACCTTGAAATGGGGAACCTGAGACAGTGGTATGGGATTTTACCACCATTTTGCTAATGAATCTCCCCCAAAGTAGTTGCCATCAGCTATTCAGCAGGTTTGAAACCTGCTGACTCAGAATCTAAATTGTGGCAAGGCTTAAAACCCATGGTAGGGCTGGAAAATCAGTCTGAATACCATTTCCTAAAGGTTTAGGTTGCTTTGATTCTCCTTTTTTTTTTTTCCCCAGGACCCTTGACTGTCTGCAGTGAAAATAAGTTACTCTGCTCCCAGAAGACTGGTTTGAAGCAACGCAAGAATAAATGTGTGTAGGGAGCAGAGGTTGGTGGGTGCTATGGGCTGCATTTTACAATCCTATGGACAGTTGTCGTGGTTTAGCCCCAGCCGGCAACTAAGCACCACACAGCCACTCGCTCACTCCCCCCCGGTGGGATGGGGGAGAGAATCAGAAGAGCAAAAGTAAGAAAACTCGTGGGTTGAGATAAAGACAGTTTAATAAGTAAAGCAAAAGCCGCGCACACAAGCAAAGCAAAGCAAGGAATTCCTTCACTACTTCCCATGGGCAGGCAGGTGTTCAGCCATCTCCAGGAAAGCAGGGCTGCATCACGCATAACGGTTACTTGGGAAGACAAATGCTGTCACTCCGAATGTCCCCCCTTCCTTCTTCTTCCCCAGCTTTATATACAGAGCATGACGTCATACGGTATGGAATAGCCCTTTGGTCAGTTGGGGTCAGCTGTCCCAGCCGTGTCCCCTCCCAGCTTCTTCTGCACCTGGCAGAGCATGGGAAGCTGAAAAGTCCTTGATTTAGTATAAGCTCTACTTAGTAACAACGAAAACATCCCTGTGTTATCAACACTGTTTTCAGCACAAATCCAAAACATAGCCCCTTACTAGCTACTATAAAGAAAATTAACTCTGTCCCAGCCAAAACCAGCACAACAGCGTGTATCACGGAGCCAGGACTCACTCCTGATGAGGGTAACAAAACTTGGAAAAAACACCTAAAATCATTTTCCTCCTCCATGCTACGCAGCCTTTGTGCACAATCAGAACTGAGTTTCTTGCTTCAGTGCTCTGCCTCCTACTGGGAACCATCATAATCCTGTTAACTCTCAATGCTGTTCAAATAAAACACGTACTGACCTAGGCTTTACTTTGCACAGACACCTATAAACTCCTCCAAAGATGCAAAAAATGCCCAGGAAACCCCTAATGACTCTGATAACTTAGCAGTCTGGGCTTTCTGCTCTTCTGAGAGATGGCCCCTTCAGTGGCATACATGTGGGCACTGGTTCAACACTGAGTCAGATGGCAGAGATCCAGAAACTGAATCACCAGTGCCAGCATCTGCCATCTACCTACTCACAAAGTTTGTCCAGGCTTAGCCGAGGAGATCTGCTGAGTACCTTCCCCAGCATGGCAGAGCTGTCAGAGCACTCTTAGAGCTCATCCCCTCACCGCCCAGGAAAATAACTTTCAAGACTAAAAAACTGGAATAATGGTTGAAACCATTGATATGCTGCAGAAACAGTAGTGTCCTTTTCAGTTCTATGCACTGTTGAGAATTAAGCCCTTTAAGCTTTCATTTGTTTGTTAAACACAGGATGGACTATTATACACTTCTCTGGGGACACTTTTACTTAGGGTTACAGATTGTGGAGAGATACTGTGCTACAAACCAACTGTGAAAGCTTGTCTCTTTCTTCCAGCAATAAATTAATTCCATAAATTGCAACTAATGGTGCAACTGGGGAGTCTAGTTAAATGAGTGGCAGTCCTCCAAATACGTTGGCTTTTACTTTAAGAAAGGGCAGAGGTGTTCTATATTTTGGCAGTGCTTGTATGCCTCCTTGTGCCAAGAAAGGCCCACTGAAGCTAGAGAGACATTGCCTACAACAAAGTTGTAATGACTTAGCATAGCAAACTATGATATATTTTGTAAGAAAGAGCTCTGCTCAATATCCATTAAATCAGGCCTGAGAGACAGGGATAGTGTTAGTCACCAACAGCTAATACAGTCCAAAATTGTGCCTGTACTGGGTGCAAATTTAAATTTGGAATTGTGCTGCTAACTTGCTATATACTGCTTATATTTGCAGGGTTCAGAGTTGGGTTGGTGTAAGAAATGAGGTCAATTCTCTGTTCCACAGTTCAGAATGAGTTTATTGTGGGGAAGGGAGTCTAAGGACAGGCTGCCTTTCACTCCTCATTTAACATTGCCTGATGCAGCTCATGTTGTCCTGATTATGTGGCAGTGAAAGCCCCACATGACTCCCCAAATCCTTACTAAATTGGTAGTGTCTCAGTCCTGTAGCTCTCCTGGTCCAGAAAAGAATTATTTTCAAAACATCAAAGAGATGTCATCAGTTCAACCAAGTCCACCCGAGTTTGCTAAGAGTCTGAAACTTTAGCTCTGCGCTGCACTCTCAGGCATTTTTTTCAATAAATGCCATCAGATTTGCAATGAAAGGTCAAAAGTTGCTGAAGAGAGGACAGATATGTTGCACTAGACTATCTAAAAACTATGCAGAGTTTGCTTGTTTTTAATGGTGATGTCAAGAGATGGCAGTTTCAGAGTCCAAACAGAAAAATTTGGCTATAAAATCTCATGTAAAGAATTCTTATTTCACATGAAAAGCTTCATCTATTTTCCCAGCTAAGCTATTTTTGAAGGATACAAGAAGAGACACATGATGTAAGGTCTTTCCTTGTTTAAAGGAGCTTGTTTAAAAAAATAAGTGAAATCCACTAATGCACGTGTGTGTGTGTGTGTGTGTGTGTGTGTTATTAGTGCTGAAAAAAACTTTAACCCCCAAAAGTCTGAATTAACGTAAATAAAAATGGAGACATCCAAACAGATCCTTATGTATCCAACCCAGATCACTCTATTTCACTCCCAAAATGATAATTAACAAAACTTTTATGGAAATATAAAGCTCTGGACCTCCCCCCCCCCCGCTGCAGTTTTCCCTCTTTTTACCAAAGTCAGAACCACCTTATTGCTGTGCCCAGCATGAACAAAGGCAGGGAGCTACTTGTTACACACAGCGTCTATCCATCCAAGCTGTGCAACCAAACTCTTTCCTCTACCAGAATGCTTTTTCAGGTCAGTTTTTTTTTCTTGAGCTGTTTTGACTGGTGCTCAACTAGGCAGAAATGTCAGACTGGATATGGAAAATACCTCACCTGCTCAAGTTTATAATTCTTTGTATATCATGTACCAGTTTTGTAACTGAATTGGCTCTTGGGGGGGTGCAGGCCATGTTGGTCCAGTGGGGCTGCGTGCGCTCACTGCAGGTGAGGACCTGACTGCCTCCAACAGCTGCTGTCATTATGTACTCAAATAACACAGCAGCATTTACATTGCTTTGTTTGCACATTTTTGGTATTAAACTATAAAAAACCCTACCCAGCTGTGTTTGTCTTGCTTTTTTTTAATGTTTCCTGTCCTCCAGTTTTCTCCTCAAAGTATTTGCCACTTCTTCTTTTCCAATGCATGTATCCTTCTGTTTCATTTATGTGTACAGGGCAGTTCTGCTTTCTCTTGACCTTTTTTCCCCTTCTTTCCTCTCCTGCTGCTTTTTCTGCCCTTTCTTCCTCTCCCTCCCCATTTCTACTCACCACTCTGTGAGCATCACCAGGCCTGTCACCACCACCAATGCATAGGATGCTCCCTGGAAACAGGCATAGAGGACTAGAGGAGCAGCAATGGGTCTTGGGGAATGTGGCTTGCTGGCAAATATCCAACTGCCAGGTGAACTGTGAACTTGCTGTAAAAAATACTTCTCACCCACAGGTTTCTGCTCCTCCTTGCAGGAGGATGCTCACTGCTGGTTGGCTTGTAACATGGGTGTATGGTGTTTGCTGTATGGGACAAAGCTCCCAGAAAGCCTGTGAGTGGTCCCATGGACAGGTACATGTCACCAGCCCAAAGCTTGCTCCATTAGTGTTAGGGTGCCATGGGGAGAGTTAGGTGCTAACCATGCCTGGAGGTGCAGTACAGAGGTCCACGGAGAGGCTTTTGATTTTTGGGGAAAAAACCATGAGGGAAGGTGAGTGAAGGTGCGCAGAGGATGTTGAGCTGAGCCTCCAGCACAGCGTTTCTGTCGCTGTCTTGTGCAATATGCCTGGCCGCAGTTCAATGAGAAATGCAGGAAAAGTGTGCATCACATGCGGGCCATGCAAGAGCTGAGCTTGGGAGCTGGGCTTTCGTTTACTTATTGGGTTGTGTGTGTGTGCAGAGCTTGAATCATTGCCACAGGCTGGGTGGAGCCAGCTCATGGAGAATATCCAGCTCAGGGTGAAACTGTAGTTTATGTCTTCCTTTCGCAGACCACTTTCATTGATTGTTCCTGAATTGAAGCATTTTCTAAGCGAGAACCAGCTTGTGGGCCCCCAGTTGCCTGCAAAACTTGGCAGCTGGGCTGGGGGAGGAAGGTGGGAGGAAGAAGCAGTTGCTTTTGATGTTTTCCTTGCAATGTGGCTAAACTTCACCAAATTGTCTCCTCCTTGCATCACTGGCCACTGTTCCCAGTAGATATATGGAGGTGGGCAGGGTCTTTTTGGGCTACGTAGTGCCAACTCTTCCCATGGCACAGGTTTTATGTAATAGCAAAGAGCATTCAGAGGAAACAAATATCTTTTCTTGCAGAAAGCACAAAGATGGGACTGGGGTACCTGTTGCCTGATATAAAAGATATAGGAATGGCTAATTGTGCTTTTTGATTCTGCTGTCAGGAATCTGGATAGGCTGAAAGTCTAATGAAGGTAGTACTTTTGAGACCTGTAGGTTTCCATTTGTGTGTTTTTGGTTATCTTTTCCAAGTCACAAATGACTAGCATAGACTAGGAAAACATCAACTACAGGTAGGAGACCTTCTGAAGGATCAGTAAAGGTCTTCTCTAGGTGATGGTAGCAAAATGGCTGCTTCCTCAAATCCAAGGGCTATGCTTTGAACCATACAAGGTATTGTCAAAAAATAAACAGGGACCCCTTACAGGTTCAAAAGATAAGTCTGCACTGTGGGCCAAAGTGGGGTGGTACCTTGTGTGGGAATAATGGTATTGGCTTGATGTTGAAAACATTGCTACCACCACAGTTTGGTTGACTCTGCATGAATTAACTGCTTAGGGGTTCACCCAGTGTTTTGGGCAAAGGCTGAGCTTGCTGTCTGCTCTGTACTGCTACACAAATGAGCAAATTTGAAGGGGAGGGGGATGCATTTACACGAACTGCAATTACAGCTCATTTGCAGTGCAGTCATGCAAAGAGTTACTTGCATTGTTCAAGGCTGCATCTTCTGAGATGTGCTAGTTACAGTGATGTGAAGCAGACATAAACTCACTGGGGTGTACCAACTTTGGGCATAACCAAAATAGCACACCACTGAGTCTCAACTGACAAGTTCGAAACATTCCTCTTGCCCAGTGTCAAGTACCTCTACTGAGCAGTGAGAACAAGGATTCTTTAAGGACAAAATTTCAAAATAGAGACAGGAAAATATTTTAGGAGAGAACTGGGGTATTTACACTGTAGAAAGAGGAAAGCACATGACTGAGAGCACCTTGAAAAATTAACTGTCTCAAAAAGTGGATCATATTTTAAGGTACCCTAATATTTCCAAAATTTCAATATAAGAAATTTGAAGCAGAGTAAAGTTGGCATGAAAGAAGCAATACTGATACTATTTTAGAGCCTGACTTTACACACGCAATAGCCTCCAGCATGACACAAAGGGCACAAAAATGTAAAAATAAATTAAAGACTAGATGAGAAATTTATGACTCAGATGATTAATTGTGGCGGTGTGCTCCCCCCCCCCGCTCCCTGCACAAGCAGTAACCATCAGTGGGAGTCATCCTGATAGCTGCATCCAGCTTATGCTGGACCTTGAGGACGAATGGCAACAAAGTAGCCAAGGGCTGCCTGAAGCAGTGATCTAAACCTCTTGCTGATATGCAAATATGACCATAAGTCAATCATCTTACTCCTCAAATAGTGGACAGCCCAGGGCCCTTTGCGCTCTCCTGCATGGCAGCAGGCTGCACGCCAGGATCTCCCCTTGAGCAGGGACGCCTCTCAAGGTTACTCCTCGAGGTTGAGAGATTCCTTGCCGCAACAGATCCTCGGTAAGTGACTAATAGCATGCTAAACTTTGAAATCTTAGCTAAGTGATATAAAGGATTGATTGCGCATATATAATCTTTTAGATATAAACCGTTGACCAAGTCTGGGACTAGGACTGGATCTAGCCACACCTAGACTCCTCTCTGAGAAGGAATTTAGAAAGCAAGGGGATCCTTTCTGAACCTCATGACTCAATGGGAGGGTCTCCCTGACAGTTTTGTCTGACCCTGTCCTCTATGCAGTAAATAATCAAGTGTGCCTTGCCATCGAATCTTGTTAAAACACTGTCACATTGAACTTTGTTAACTCCCTATTCTGTATCAATAAACTATATTTTTACTTCTCTCTTACGAGTGAAGTGCACGCTCACTCCATCCGCGACATTAATGAGGGGTGACAAAACCTTCTTTCTTTTTAAAGACATATCAAATTGACAGCAACCAAATCTTATTATCTGAGATAACTAGGACAGGGGATAGTGCTGGGAGAGAGGTTTCTTGACAGTGGTGTACCAGCTGAGGGGCTGAGTAGAGATTTTCAATAGCCAACACTATCACCCTGACACCTTTTCCATGCAATAAATATATCACAGAGTCATAGCCCTGATTTGTTGAGCTAGATGCAAGAATCACTGGGTGAAATGTACAGTCTGCATTGTGCAGCAGGTCGACTTAAATGTTTCTATTGGTCTCTTCTGACCTTAAAACCCATGAATCATAGCACAGTGATGAACACTTCCTGCATAAAAAACAGAGTCCAGAACCAGGAGAAAGACAGATATGGAGCAGAATGAGATCTAGGAGGCTGTATGGGAACTCAGGTTGTCTCCTTTCAAAACCCTTTTGCACAAGGAAGGTAGCGTGCAGCAAGCCCAGGAGCAGGAGGATTTTCAGCCCAGGAGCTCCTGTGTGCTGCCTTGGTGCAGGTGGTTGGTGCACACCAAATGGGCTGTAGCTACCTCTGCTGTCACAGAGCAGAAAGGCCAGAGCCTGGGAAAAGTTGGAGGTGCTTCAAGTATTATTTTTAAGTGCCTAAATCCAAAATTGTGATGCTGATTCAGCTGTTATTTAGCCCCACAGGCAGTTACATTTCAAGGGCACCTCAGGTTTTTTATGCTTAATTTTCCCAGATGCCTGAAGTTTTTTCTCACTCCCAATAAATTTTCAGAAATCAACAATGACTTTGGTTTTCTCCCCTGAGAAGCATGAGCCAATGGGTTTTCTCACATTACCTCCAAGGCTAGGGTTTTTGTCTTTTGCCATTTTTTAAAACACCAGAAGGGAGACCCTTCATTCATACAACAGCACTCACACACAAAGGGGATATCCACACCCAACCTTTTCCCTTCATAAGGGTGTCAAACCCTGTTTCTGGCCTCTCAGGAAACTGCTGTAACCACTAGTCTGTAAAGTGGTGTAGGAAAGAATTCAAGATTCATGGTCAGAAGGAGCGAGATTGGTTCAGCTCACTTCCAGCAGCATGGGAGAGGAGCTGGATCTGCTGTCAAGGGTACAAGAAATTGGGGTTTTACAAGAAAACCACTGAGAATGGCCAAGCAGAAGTGGAAGATTTAGGCAGATATTGTGTTACTGTCCATACAAACAGTATAGTCGCTCTTGGAAGGCAATAGGTTAGTGTTGGATCGCATCTGTATTCAAATCACAGTAAGTGGTCTTTTGTCTTTGTGCTGGTTTTGGCTGGGATAGAGTGAATTTTCTTTATAGTGGCTAGTAAGGGGCTATGTTTTGGATTTGTGCTGAAAACAGTGTTGATAACACAGGGATGTTTTCGTTGTTACTAAGTAGAGCTTATACTAAATCAAGGACTTTTCAGCTTCCCATGCTCTGCCAGGTGCACAAGACGTTGGGAGGGGACACAGCTGGGACAGCTGACCCCAACTGACCAAAGGGCTATTCCATACCATGTGATGTCATGCTCAGTATATAAAGCTGGGGAAGAAGAAGGAAGGGGGGACATTTGGAGTGATGGCGTTTGTCTTCCCAAGTAACCGTTATGCGTGATGGAGCCCTGCTTTCCTGGAGATGGCTGAACACCTGCCTGCCCATGGGAAGTAGTGAATGAATTCCTTGCTTTGCTTTGCTTGTGTGCGCAGCTTTTGCTTTACTTATTAAACTGTCTTTATCTCAACCCATGAATTTTCTCACTTTTGCTGTTCTGATTCTCTCCCCCATCCCTCCAGGGGGGAGTGAGTGAGTGGCTATGTGGTGCTTAGTTGCCGGCTGGGGTTAAACCACGACAGTCTTCTGAAACAGATTTTATTTTTTAAAACCATAGAAAAATGCAGAAAGACACCAAATCAAAGACCCTACTTAAAGTAAGGATCATTAAAACGCAATATTTGCTATTTAAGTTTGGCTGTGACAGTAAGCTGTTATCTATCTTGTCTGCTCCAATATAGTATTTTGTTTCCTGTTGAAGTCCAAAGATGGCCTTCTTTTTCAAATAACTATCTTTTTGTACAATAAATCCAATCACAATGTCAGCACTGAGCATCTCTCAAAGTTCTTATTTTATGAATGGTTGCTGTTTTCATAATTTTTTCCCCAGCCCTGATCAGATCCCAGAAATTCCCCCCCAGAAGTCAATGGGAATTTTTCCTTTAGTACGAATTATTAATTCTTGAATCAAATGCCTCAGAAAAAAAGGAGTTGCTGGATGAACTGAAGAATAAAAAAGTGCAGTTTCTTCTGGCTTTGTGTCCTGTTTTCCTTCCACCCCATTGGGATGACCTCAGCTTTCTGAGCTGTTTCTGTCCCCCAGTTGCTGCCAAGGGGATGCAATCCCCGTGTGTATCCCCAGTTGCTGTCCTTGCGGACACTCTCTGATACTTCCTCTGAGTCTCAATTAGCATGAAGCAGCACTTGTGGCTCTTAGAGATGCATATGCTGATTAGTTACCAGTAGTCTCATGCATAAAGGCAAGCTGGCAGCTAAAACTGATCTACTGATTTTCTAAATCTAAACTAAAGCTACTGATTTTCATGAAAAACACTGGAATGTAATATCTTTGAGACCTCTACCCTTCTGTCAAAGTTGATCAGTGGGTTTACAGGTTATTGAAAGAGGCTGACAGGCACAAAGCATGATCACACAAGCCCTGTTTTCTCAGGCTAAAGACCGTGATTAACTTTTGAAAAACAAAATTCAATGTACCTGGATTAATCTTTTCTCTAGCAGTGATTTATAAGCAACTTACAGAATAACATGCAGCATGAGTTATGTACTGGTGATGCACATCTAGAAACTTTTCCAGCATTACTAACTTCTAAACTTCTGTTTTTGATAGCATCCTCCTCCACACAGCAGCAAATTCAAGTCAGCTAAAAAGATAAGCAGCTTATCTATTTTTAAATTGCTTTTCTTTCCTCTTTCCTTCAGCTACTTCATCAGTTAGAAAGCACATGGAAAAAGGGCATTCCTAGGAGAGATTCACTAAATGAGAGCAGGAAAGAGCAAAATGCAAACACAGCTGATCCTCAGTGAATTGAAACTTCCCCCAAATACTGTCACAAATAGATACATGTACCTCTCGCTTTGCTTCTTGGGATTCTTCTTTCTTATGCATCATATGCTAATTATCTTACCAGTCAGCCTACAACATTTGATTTGGCATTTTTCCTGCTTCTTGCTTGTAAATTTACATCAGAGAAGAGAGAGGGCAAAATTATTAATGAAAATGTATCCACAGGTGTCTTTCCAAAGTAAGAGAGAAGAACTAGCGCATGAAACAGATCCCACTTTCAGGTTTCCTTTTAACGCACTTACATTTAGCTCTGAACCCCACTAATTTGCATAGGCAAGAGGATAAAAGCAGTAACGAACATCTCAGCTGGTTCTGAATTTCCCCCACAGACAGAATTATATATCTGCTGTTCCTTTCTGCGTGTGTTTCTCTCAGGAAGCAGAGAGCATGGTGTTCGCTCGCTGCTCTTGGTTCTTTTTAGTGGCATCCCAAGTTGTGCCCAGCAAAAAGAGGATTTCCCAATGAGCTGAGACATGGTAGGTGGGATTTCTCTGAACAGAAGTGTCTAGAGCTGAGCTACTGCAGAGAAAGAGGGACTTCATCAGAAGTAAAGGCCTGAAATGAGATTAATTGTGGCCTAACAAGAGCTATTTAGCTCAGCTGATGTTTGCTCTGATGAAGCCCCCATCGTGACCACTGGGCACTGGAGGAGGAACCGTGGAGGAGATATCAGCAATGTCACCAGCGGTTGAGAGGGAATGAAGGAGGAAGGATGAGCTTTTTTTCCTTCTTGATGTGTATGTACGTGCCTGTCTTATCTTGCAGCTAGAGTAAATTAGTCTTAGTTGCTCAATAAATGGGAGGCATCACACAGCAGTAAATCTGGAAGATGGATGTGAACAGAGGAGGATGCACAAGAAGATCAGCTCAAAGTGGATGTGTTGATTGAGGAAAAAGTGCATTTTTTTTTCCACAGTCAATTAGGAGGTGCCTTTTCACCAGGCAGTGACAATGTGCAGGACAACAGCTAGGCTGATTTGCATGTCTAACTTCAATAAATATAGCAACAAGGGTGGGCAGCTGTTAGATGCTCACTGCTCTTCAGGTGATGAAATGTGGGTTCACCAGTCTGTCTGCAGTGCCCTGCTTTTGAAAGCTCAGTGTATGCATGTTCATAGCAGGAAGGAGTCAAATTATTTTTTGGTCTGTCACAGAGTTGTCCCTTAGACCCTGATATACAGACAAGCGTTCATTGTCCAGTGCTCTATTAGGCACAATTTCCTGTTTTATTTTTTACTTTCTGACCAAAAGATTTACTTCATTTTTTATCTGCTATAATTTGCTACTTATGACTAACCAAAACTTTTCAACAAAAAAATGTTTTTTCTTAAAGAGGCAAGTTACCTGAACTGCTCCCTTGAACAAAGAATCAAGCAAATTAAAAGAAAAACACCTTTTATTAAGAAACTGAAAATATCAACTACAAATTCAACTGCTTTTATTTTTTTGCCATTCTTAGATGAGTATTTCCACTTTTGAACATTTTTTTCTCATTTTCAACTGTAGAACAATGAGGAAACCTTGGCTTTTAGTTTTTTCTACTAAAAAAAGTTCTGACCAAGTCTTGCAACCAAGCTATGGCTTCAAAACAACCCAATTCTAATGTAATTTACATGAGTCCTATATCACTCAGATGCTCCTGACAATTCAATGAACTTTGTCCTGCATTTCACTAGAATACTTATGAACCATATTGGGTACAGCAGAGCTGTTAATGAAACCGGAACAGTATAATTACAACACACTCATCCTTGAAGATGCAGGCAGATGTGGGGAAGCGTACTCCATTTGTCTCATTGAAATACCATTGCAAATTACCTCTGCGCTAACTACATTTAAATAGGAAATAAAGGGGAAAAAATCTTCCTTGATAATGACAAGACAAGAATATCCATAAAAAGGAAATAGAGATGGCATACTTCTTTGCCTGTGACATACATTTTTTACATGGCTTAGGGGCTTTGCTTCCTGAGAGTTTACATCGTCAACTGTCAGGGCCCTTCCATGCATGATTTATGTATGCATAATAAAGACATTGTGGTTGAGGAACTGATCTGTGATTTCAAACAGCTTTGAAACTAACAGTAATAAAATATACAGCATATGAATAATATAGGGTTTAGTTAAAAAACATCAAGTTTTGAAAAATGGGAGGCATATTTATTTTCCATTGCTTCATCTGCTCTTTTTTTTAAAGGCAAATTGAATGACAGCTGTTAAGGGAGACAGGCCAAAGATTTCCAACCCAGGGGCCAGGCTGTGCACAGAGCATTGCATGTGCCCCCTCGGTCCCATTGTGGATCCCAGGTGCTTTGTGACAGACGATTGGTAGTACAAACCCAGTGCAAGTCACCTCAGTTCAGATTTAGAAGAGGACAGACTATGAAGCTCTTGAAGGATGCATTTAAATAAGCTCTTCCTAAAATTTCACAAGACTTCCTATACCACTTTTGCAGCAAGGCTCGTGTACTAGTAACACTGACTACTAGTATTATTTTGCAAGAGTGTCGAGAGGCCATCAGCAGAGATCACTGCCGGCATACTCACACCATGAAATGATGGGCTGTGGCTCACTGAGTGGCTTTCAATCCAGGGAGTCTTGCTGAAATACGTCTCATCCAGCTCATTAGCCTGCACACATTCCTGCCTTGCACAGACAACAGGGCTAGGTTATAGAGCTGGTTTTCTTGGTGCTGCTGTCGGCTGTTTGCAGCACAGAACAAATGCACTGGAAGAGGCCACATCCCTTCTGAAAATCTCACTAATTCAGAGACTAGATGAAAGAGGCCTTTTTATTTTATATGATAAAATCAAGATACAGGAACTCGGTGATTTAGATAGAATCATGTAGGAAATCTGTGCTAACCAGTCCCTATTTCCTGCATTGTTGTCCATCCCCGTGAAATTACCCATTTTATACTGATAGAGCTTTCTCAGGTGTCTAGGGAAATTTTACTGGTGCTGTGTTACAGTCACATTTCTAAATTTGCCCCTGTTCAGGTTAATGAAATGAAATGGAGGATTAGATCATGCTTAATGACAACAAGAACATGGCAAAGGTGCAAAACCCTTCAGGAGTTATCTCCAAATCTACATTAAAGTTCTCATTTGGCTCTGTAAGTAGGGAAAGTGGACAGAGGTCCTTCATCGCCTCAGAACCTATTTTAATTATTCTCTCCCTGGATAATTATTAACGGGGGAGGAGAGAACTGCCTGCAAGTGCAAATGCTAATGGGTTCCCCCGAGAGCACAAGTCCAGAACATCAAGGAACATATAATGGGCTAACAGCCTCTCTAACACATTGCTGCTGGCTTGGAGGGGGGATGCTGCAGTTGAGATGCCGATGACATTCCTCAGTGACTTGAAGACTAAACTGCATGTCTTTCTTTATAAAAGCAAAGCTGTTCCTGCACTGAAATATTCAAGGGGAAAGGAAACTGTGTAGCTAAAACTTGGGCTCTTGACATAGTCAAATGTCAGAGTGAAAAATGAAGGGAAGGTAGGAAGGGGATCTGAAGGAGATGGGAGCTGTGTCCTCCTCATTGGTTAGGGTGCTGCTTTTTAACAACAGCTCTCCAAGTGATTTCTAAAGTGGCAGAGGCCTCACAACAAACCAGAGAAGGGAAAGCAGGTCATACTTGTACCATGTCAAGGGGATGACAAAGCTTGTTAGAAAAAATAAAAGCCCAGACACTCGTGGGACTCAACATCCATCTGTACCTCGAAAAAGTCAGGTCCTGAGGTGTTATCTCAGGTCTAGCACATCAGGTCTTTGTTAGACCATTACCTAAGGATGTTATTCAAAATCACCCACCTCCCTGTTAGGTGTTCCAGGTGCCAGATGAAAAGCACATTCAAAGGGGCTGTGATGAGCAGGCAGTGATTATGTTAAAAATAAAGCTTTTCTCCAGAGCCTTGAAACAAATTCTGCTGTGCTTGGAGGGAATTTAGCACATAAGTGCCAGTACAGAAGGTGGAGTCAGAGGAAGTGATTCTTCCACTTTCTCAGGTGTTTTCCTCTGAGGACCTCCTCTGAGGTCCTCCAGAAAACAGTCTGCGGAAAAGCCTTTGCGTGAAGGTACCATCGTGATATAAGAACGCTGTTTCTTTGGTAGCCAGTTTGCTCTGAAAGTAACTTAAAATGGGATTTCACATTTGTTGTTGTCGTGGTTTATCCCCAGCCAGCAACTAAGCACCACACAGCCGCTCACTCGCTCCCCCCTGGTGGGATGGGGGAGAGAATCAGAAGAGTAGAAGTGAGAAAACTCGTGGGTTGAGATAAAGACAGTTTAATAAGTAAAGCAAAAGCCATGCATGCAAGCAAAGCAAAGCAAGGAATTCATTCACTACTTCCCATGGGCAGGCAGGTGTTCAGCCATCTCCAGGAAAGCAGGGCTCCATCACGCGTAACGGTTACTTGGGAAGACAAACACCATCACTCCAAATGTCCCCCCTTCCTTCTTCTCTCCCCAGCTTTATATACAGAGCATGACGTCATATGGTATGGAATAGCCCTTTGGTCAGTTTGGATCAACTATCCTGGCTGTGTCCCCTCCCAACGTCTTGTGCACCTGGCAGAGAATGGGAAGATGAAAAGTCCTTGAGTAGTGCAGCAACAACTAAAACATCTCTGTATTATCAACCCTGTTTTCAGCACAAATCCAAAACATAGCCCCATACTAGCCACTATAAAGAAAATTAACTCTATCTCAGCTGAAACCAGGACAGTTGTTCCTCCCAAATTTTATGCATTGAGTTCACAAGACTCTTTTTTCAACCTCTCCCAACTCATCACCAAATTTGAGAGCTGGCTGGAGTTTATCCCAGCTCAAACCCAACCCTTGAGCTGCCTAGTGAGCATTGAGGTTGGTCCCACCCTTGCCGTTCAGCCCCTTTGCCACCATAGGACCTCCTGGAGGGCCCCATGAAGTCAGGAGCAAAGCTCAAGGGAGTATCTGGGAGCAGATTGCTCCCTGGCCACCGTACACGAACGTTGAGTCATTCAAAAGCACATGAGAACAGAGCGGTCAATGTGGTGACAGATGGGCACATGAAAGCTTGGGAGAATTACCCCAGATTGGTTTGCAGGCATGTTTATCACCATTTGGGTCACACCTTCTTCTCTGCATTTTATACAGGGGGGATGGTTTGGGTTCTCCCCCATGACCAAGCCCTCAAGGGTGTCTGTAGAACACCATTATTTCTACATTAAGACTAGAGAGAAGGCTTCCACAGGCTGTCTAGAGGAAGACTAATAAGGCCGAATGCTCTTAGAGGCTTTATGAACAAGACAAAACCTGGTGCACTGTTTTCTAGGACCTGTCTACATATGGGCCCTTTGGAGGTTGGTACAGAGAGTAACCAAACTAGCTCCAGAACCAGCAGCTGCATCTCAGCTAATTAGTGCCCCGGGGTCAATTAGTCTGCTCATATCACCATATTGCCCTGATTGTCATGCTTTCAGGGCCCAAAGCTGGTGTCTTGGCATGGTGGAGACAGGACCCTGGCTGTCCCGGCTCTGAAAGGTGGATGGGGTAAAAAACTGCTGGAAGGTAGCAGGTAAGAGCCTTCAGGGAGGGTGAGGAGAGAGAGGGCTGCTGGTGCTGAGGACTCATGGTCAGAATTGGACCATGCCATCATGCCCCCCCTCCTCAAATCACACAAGACTAATTTAGGCAATGCTTCCTCTCCTGTGCTGCTGTTCTCTGTAACAAAGACATAATGCTGTAGCTTTCTCCCCCTCTGTCTTCTGCAGCTGTCACCACCTCATGCCAATAGTCCAACATTAGAGTGTTTTGAGCTAAAAAGCCCTGCTCGGATGATCATGTTTATCTCAGCTGAAAGGCTTTCAAAACCCAGCTTAGCCAAAATATGTGTGATACACACCATGAGTCCAATCATCCCCCCTATAGCCATCTATGAAGAGCTGTTCTTTAAAACAAGCTTTTCCGTTATCATTTTCTTCCATTCTTGTTTCAGCTCACTAAACATTAACCACCATGACCTACTGCATAAACCCAAACCATATTAAACAGATTAGGTTTATAGCCAAATCCTAACACCCTATTTGGGGAATGGCTACAATGCCTGGCTGTTTCTACAATTCTGTGGGTTGGGTTTTTTTTGGACAAAGTTAAATCTTTTTACTTGACTGAAACATTTTGTATGTGTTTAACACCACTATGTTAAAGACAGAACCAATCCATTTATTTAAGAGCAGTACTAAAAAACAGACATAAGCCCCAAACCTATCTGCAATGTATATCTAAAATTTGTAAAAGGAACCCACTAGTTTTTATGAACTAGCTTATATATATGTGTGTATTTACATTTTATTCTCATGGATTGTATTTACATCGGAACATAGGAAATAGCCTCTACCTTTCAATTTACATTGTGGCTCAATATAGTCACATGCTTTCCCATGGATAAGAACCCACTACTCCTAACAACATTGCTGCCAGCAAGCTGATATGGAAAAGAACATTGCTGAATATCACAGTTTTAGTTTTCAAAGGAAAAGACAAGGGAAGGCAAGGGGGAAAAAAGCGACATAGGATGATATCAGCTGACTAAAGGATAAATGACAGGTCCGAAAATTCAGATAAATCATCATCAACTAAGGGCATTCTCAGCAGTGTCTCCACAGAATCAGTCCTATGCTTGGGGCTACCGGATGTTTTCATCAGTAATGTAGAATTATAAATAAAGTCACCGCTGATAGAATTTGCAGCTGATGAAGATTGGTAAGAAGTATATATAACTGCAGGGACAGTGTAAGCTAGATCACTGGTGAAGCTTGGCTTATTCAGGCAAAACATGTTTTAATGCAGCCAAATGCAATGCAGTCCATGCAGGAACACAGAATGCATACTTCGTTCCTACCACATAGTTACGAAATTTCCTATGTAGGAAAGGGACAACCTTCCTGCAGGCAAGGAATGTGAGGGATGTTTATATGGGAGAGGTCATGATAGGTGAGTAACTCAACCTGAGCTTCATGTCGTGCTGAGACACTCAGCATTCCTGGTTGTTGCAGGACACGTAGTGATGCCTGAATGGAGAGAGATGACTGCTGCAAATGGCAGGAGGGAGGTCCCAGCAGAGGTGGCTGACCTTGGTCCGAGGGGTAGCTTTCAGCCTTCCTTCATCAGGAGTATTACTGTGTCATGTAAAGCTTGCTGTCCTCCAGACAAGAGCTGGGAAATGAGAGCTAAGGAGCTCAAGCCAAAGAAGCTATGCCTTCATAGCAATACATTTGAAAGTATTTTAGTTAAAATCTTGACTAAATGATATAGTCAGCGAACAAGGAATGTGATATAAATATGACATGATTAATTCCTAAATGGGTGAGTATGAATGATATTGCTTAGAAGATACAGATGACACAGTTTACAAAGAATTAAAGTCTATGCTATAGGTAATACTAAGGAGCCAAACCTGCTTGGAACTGAGTTTTACCTAAGTGCCTGTGCCTAAGAGACCAAATTTTCAGCAAAGATCTTGGAGCAGACATGAACCTCTGTCTGAGCATGAGTTCAGGGCAGGAGGTCTCCACTAAGAGCTGAACATTAATTTAGATCTAGATAAGGCAAGCAAATCTACCCAACTTGTTATTCGTGGCCACTCTTATTGCACTCTCCCTGCTTATGCAAGATGCTGATTCATTTATTGTTTCTGACACATCCCACTTCTGACTTCTTTCCACCTGTTTTTCCCTTACTGGCATTAGTCACCTAAACTTACCTGAAGACACAACTCACACTACTACAGGGTAGTTACTTCTATGGCTGTTAGTCTGCAGAGCCAAGATGCATCTAAATCTATAGGTATTTATCTGTATGTATATATTTAATATGTACTGTGTATACACTCTGTATACTGTACTTCAGGTCTTTCATGTTAAAAGTCATAGTCCTTTCTTATATGCATATTCCCACTTCAATAGAATCTGATTGCAGCCTTCCACCTGTGTACAAAATCAGGGTGAGTAAAATGGTAATGCTGCATGCATCCCAGTTTGCTTTCTTTCAAGAATGTAAAAAAAACCCAGGAGAAATCTCAGAAAAGAGACAGACAAGGGCAGGAAAAAATTCCTGAGAACGAGAGACTTTTCAAACTCATCCTGCTTACTTGGACAAGGAGAAGATGGAGAGGTAATTTGACTACTGGAGAAATATTTGTGTGGAGAGAAGAACCCATTTGGAAAAGGGCTCTTTAATCAGACAGAGGAAGGCATGAGAGGGACCAGTGTGATTTAGAGTGAGATTAACTTTTTGCTGAGGAGGATTACAAGCCAGAACAAACTGCTAAGGAAAGCGGGCGGGTTCTCTGTTTCCCCCTTCCTGCAAATCAAGGTTGGATGTCTCTCTGGAAGAGAATTTTCACTGAACATCAATTACTGGGATCAATCTTGGGGGCAGCTGGGTGAAACTTAATAACCTGTGACATAGGTGATCTAAGCAAGATGATCCTTTGGCCTTAATATCCTTGCATCTTGGGGCTGGTGAAGAGCAGAGCTCTATATAGCAATGGAAACATAAGCAGAGTGTAAACACTAGAGGGGCAGAGCAACTAGGTCCAAGCAGCTAGGACGAGGAGTCCTAGCTATCAGTCATTTTTTACACCTAAATGTCAACTGGATGTTAAGTGGATGTTTTGGGACTACGAGGGTGGCATAAAGCTTTTGTAGACGGAATAGATGCACATAAGCCTTACTGCATTACTCGGCTCCTTTTATGATCTCTCCTTCCCATATGTTGATCTCTGGGGAAGGAATGTGCTCTGCCCAAAGAGGAATTACATTAAGCAAGGACAAGGTGATGTGCAGGTACCTTGCAGCACTGATAATTCCCCTTTAGCTCAGTTTGTGTCTTGCTGTGTTTTTGTCATGAGGATATGGAAGGGTTTTGTCATGAGTGGAAGAAGTTATTCTACCATGCCTTCTCTCAGCTCATGGTTTATTGCAAATATTGATGCTTTATGACATGGATGTTTTATTGTTGAATTTTCCGCTGGGCTGTTACTCAATTTCAGTAATGAATTCCAGCCTGCTTATTTATTTATTTACTTATTTTAAGGAGAGCTAACTAGTTTCACAAGAATTATGTGTCATAGGGAGGTATCTTAGCTAATTCAAAGAAGTAAATTGCAAGAGCAGGAAACCTCAGCATGCGAACTGAATTTTGTAAGAGACACACAAAGTGCAATATGTTCTCATCGTGGTAGAGGTCTTTACTGAGATAAAGAACTGCTGCACCAGGCAATGTGCACAGGCAATGCCATGCAAGATTGTTCCCATCCTGTGGAGACTGCAGCAGGTCAATTGGCTGGGTTGACAGCTGGAGCTGCAAGATATTAATAAATAGTTTTCACTGGTAAACAAATAAGTGGTTTATAAGGAAGGTAAACAATCCTGTTTTAGGAAACTGAGGCACATAGCAAGGTGTGTTGCTATTCCTGAGGTCTCTTAGTAGACTAGCGGCAGTCACAAGCAAACTGGGCAGATTTCCTTGAGGAAAAATGAAGTCCCACACAATGCCTAGCAGAAAAAGTCTCTTTTGACCCAAAGCAGGGAAATGCCTCCTTGTCTGCAGCTGGCTGGGTGGATCACACACCTCTGAAATGTATGGTGCAATCACTAAACACAAGATGCTTCACCCTGTCATGTCCTTCCTCTTTAAAATATATCTAGAAGGCCTTTCTGATTCCAGATCTTGATATGGAAACTAAATTTTGAGATGTGACCTATCACAGTTGTCAGTAAGGAGGAGAGGGAGATCCCTTGCCAGCCTACTAGCTAAATTTTTAAAGAAACATATCTTTCATTGATTTGAATATTGATGAATCTTATTCTTTCTGAGTTAGATTTCTGATCTGAAAGTGAGTTCTTTATTACTCATGCTTATTTCTCACTGGGACGATCTTCCTTCCTCCTTGGTTATGCAAAGAGTTAATGTGGAAATGAGTGCTGGATGTACTGTACAAATAAGTCTTATCCTAAATGCTAAATTATCTTCCTCACTTGGAAATTCTCTGAACGTCATAACTAAAAAAGGAGGAAAATAAAACAGAAGAGAAGAGGCCATGGAAATCCCAAACTCTAGGTTTTTTAATTCTTTGTTGCAAAGTACCAAAAGTATTCCTGAACTATAGCAATTTTTAGTGAGAGAAAACAGTGTTGATATTTTTCTGAGAATAATTGACCTTTATCCTTGCAAGTTGAAAGTCAAACAATGTGCAGGGCAACACTTCCTTCTCCGTCCATCACCAGATATTGAGCTCCTAGGAACATCTCTGCTTCCAGAGCTGACTTCTCAGAGCTCAAATGTGGAGACCAAACCCTGCTACAACTCCAACACTCCAGCTCTTCCTGGACCTGGATCTTTGTGTAACCCAAAACTTACATCCCTGCAGCATGATTTCCCTGTCAGCACGTTCTCACATGCTAAAAAAGCCTTGAATGACTAGCTATGACAGCACCACCTCCTAAAACATGTCATATTATCATCTTTCTTAACTCCACACTGCGTGTTCCCCACTCGTACAAGCGAGCATTTGTACTGGTATGCAAAGCAGCAGCAGAAGCCTCCAGTATCATACTTCTGACATTGGCCAATGCTAGATATCCTCCAGATGGTAAAAAATAATTTTCACAGACCTTGGAGGCACTGATGTGGTACCGTACCAGCTGACACCAGCTGTTGATTACCTAAACCTTGTAATTTTTATTTTCATTCATGTACACCAGCTGCAGAGCTTACTGTCACATGACATATACAATTGTCTAATCTCTGCATTTTCCTCCAAATCAGGAATTTTTCTCAATACCAATCTATGATGTTACAAATTAATTATATTGGGCATTAGGATATTTGCTTTGTTCCATTAAAATGCATGCACAGAAGCACTCGGAGGACTACATAAGGTGTAGATGAACAATTTCATTTAACAGTATCATTACATGTGAGAGGACTTTTATTTATTCAGTTAAATCAGGAAAAATAATCGTCTATCTTAATTTTTATCTTTAGAAGCAGTATAATATATGCCAAATCAAACATGTAACTCATCCATCTTTAATAGCTTTCTTTGTGCCATATAACTGCACAGCAGCTGCTTTGTCAAATCACCAAGAAATTAGAGTTTGGCAAAACAGTGGTTTTCATCAGCATATGACCTTAAGGTAACATTTACATTTCAGGAGATGCTGTTCCAGTCAGAACAGAAATGCAGGGCAAACTCACATCTCTGGATACTCATGGAGACATCCAACAGAAAAGCTAATAAACGCACTAGATTAGTACAGTTTTATTTTCCATAAATCTGGGACATGTTCAGCAATGTCAAACTTGTCCCCATGCCTTTAAATGAATAAATAAACCCAAGCTTGCTCTGAAGCTCAGAAGTGAGGTGGAATTCATTTAGCTCATTACCATTTAAATGATAAATGGACAGGGTAAACTCTTTTCTTTTGAGGCAGGGGACAGACAATGTGGAGACGAGAGCAGTGGTATTACATAGATGTGGGCTCCCAGGCTTAGATGATTGGATTCAGATGTTTCCAAGGAAATCATTTGCTTCAAAAGGGCTCTTTGGTTACTAACAGGTATAGAAATCATATTTAAAATGTTTTTTACTCACAGTCAGGCTCCTATAGCTTCAGTCACATAGGATTTACTGGAGGGTTTATCCTTGGGCTGCTCTGTTGAGTGCAGAGAATTCAGGTGGGTGTTTTTGGAGGGTTAGGCTGCCAAGACATACAAAGTAAAAAACAACATGTTTAGAGGAGAAATATTTTACTTTTGCCATTTTGGCTATAATTTATTTCCCACTTTTGCAGTAGGTCATTATTGGCCTCTCCTAAATTGCAGGGAAATTCAAAGGGGAGAGAGGTAACAGGTAGGTTTTTTGTTTGTTCATTTATTGCATGAGAAAAGGAAGTACCTGTGTAGCTGAGAACAAGAAGGTAAGATCTTCTACCTAGCCCAGGATGAGTGAGAAAGCAACATTTCAATATTTTGTAAATTAATTCAGTTCTCCATCAGCCAATTTCCCTTGAGAAGAAGGAATAAAATTATAATTTATTTGTATTTGTCTTATTTAAAAGAGTAAAAAAAGGACCCCAAAACAGAGGAGAGAATAGGAGATTTCATGTGTGACACTTATGCTGCAAAATCACAAATGGTTTGCTTGATTTCTGGTTTTCTTGTAACCTTGAAGGTCAACGTAAACTCACCAAAAGTTTCCTGAGCACCCACAGGTCTCTTCTCACCAGTTTCCAGAGAGCTAACAGCAACTTACTGACTCGAGTCAGAGCTATGGATAACTTGTGTGTATACAGGGCTGTGACAATATTTTGATCCCGGTATCAGACACAAGGGGTGGCATGAGGAGCAGGATGGAGATAGTTATGGGAATAGTTCACACATCTTATAACTCTTCTTCATAATAATTTTTCTTTGTAACAAAAGAACTCTTTAATAAATTGTCACACATGGGTGTTTTCTCAATTCAGCCAGGGTTAGTGGCCTCCTGAGTGGTGACAAACTCTGCATCAGCCCTGCCAGACCCTAGGACAAGCCTTTTCCTATTCTTCACATCTGAAGCCTGATGTTCTGCCCTGGCTTTTTCTGCAGACCTCCTTCTTGCTGGGTGTTTCACATCCCCCCCCTGCACTTCAGATCCCACAGATGAACATGGTCTGAGCTCCTTAGGGAGAACACAGCCTCTCCTACTTCCCAGATTTCTCCTTCTGCAGCAACTGGGAAAAATGCGAATAAGCAGTCTTCTTTTTTTGCTGTCCAGGAGTAACTCTTGCATGACCATAACTTACAATAAGAAAATATACCAGTTACAACCTGTCATAGCATCCTGTATTCCTGGACATCCACGCAGCTCTGCCTCAAAACATGCAGAACCCAAACCCATAAATGATGCTCTGCTCACACATACAGCTTGGCACCTACTTTCAGCTAAAATTTGAAACAACTATTTGCACAAAGAGGGAGGCTATATGCTGGAAAGGGAAGACATGTGGGTGTCATTGCTACTTGTGTAGCTTTTGCAAAGTGACTGGTGATATTGGGTGCCTCAGCTGTCGGACTACCAACATGCCAGGCCTGCAAGGCACTCATTTTGCAGAATATGGGGTACTTGATGTTTTGAGCAAAAGTGCTCCAGAAGAAGCACCTGAAAAATCAATGGAGCAGAAGTCAGTACTACTGTAGGTTTCTTTTTCTGTGTTGGTTTTGGGAGTCTCTTTCTTAGGTTTGTGAGAATATGAGAAATTACGAAAAGACAGAGAGGTGGAAGGGTGATGTAGGACAGTGAAAACAACAGGATGATCCTTCATTTCCTTCCTTTGGTAAAACAAATAATGACAGCGTGAGCAGTAAGGAGGAATTCAGATGAAAAGAAGTGAGTGACTTGTCATCCTGGATACTGGAGGGTGTTAAGTGAGTAGATGTACTGGTGGATCTGCAGAAGTGACTATGGGGAATTAGAGGCAAATAGGGCAATAAAGCAGAATGACTGGGGGTGATTCAGTATCTCAGGTAGATTGTGTGTGTGGGCAGAAAACAGCTTGGGAGAATGTAATATTTGACACCTATCCCAGAAAAAGGACCAGAGCAGTAGGGGCTGCAGGGTGGGTTGGTGTTTCTTGTCTGAACGGTCTTGTAGGGAGGAACCTGACAGAGAATTGCAAGGAGAGGGGGGGACTTTTTCTCCTAAATAATTCAAAAAAGAAAATCATCCCAGGTGACTTTTTTCTGTCTCAGGGGTGGACCCTGTGCCAGACTTCCCTGCTGTAGCAGGGTGTAACTCAAATGTCTCTAGACTCAGCACCCTTTCTTGACATTAAGGGAGCTCCAAGAGGGGAACTTTCTCTGAAGAGTTGTAAGGGTTTTTTTTTTCCTCTTTCTTGGCCTTGAACAACCTAAATTTGTTAACACAAGCAGAGTACAGTGCAAACTGCATTGCTTTTGGGAAGGACTTAAGTGGGTGAGCCTGGGATTTCCACTGAGGAGGGAAGTTTCCTGAGAGGAGTTTATTTATGAGCAAGTTTGTGAGAGGCTTGGCTATTTGTGGGCTGATGTGTTGGCATTTCCTCTCTTTCTTCTCTCCCCAGTTTAGGAGTCTCCAGCAGGCCTCCTTTAATACGCACAAATAAAATGAGATTTAAAATGTAGCTGAAGATGGAAGAAGGCAGAAAGAGGATGGAAGGGGGAGACTTTTGCTTCTACAGCACCAAAGAATGAAAACATCTGTGTCCAGTTGACTCACTTTCATAAAGATGCACTAGTCCTTAATCAAACCCATCCAGGGGATCTTGCCTGAGCTGTGGGGTTTATTATATAGCTGCCTCATGGGCAGCCATTCACTGGCCAGGTAGCTAACAGAGCTGGGGGATTTGCTTGTGTGTGACATTTTTTATTTTATTTTAAGGAGCTAGGCTGCATTTGCAAACCACAAATTACATTTCTCCACTGTCGACAATTTCAGTCGTTCTTATGGATGCCTCATTGCTCTGGGTTTGAACCTCAGCCACGATGCTATTGCCTCTGTGCCCACCTTTCAATTGCTGTTGATCTGCCATCCAACCCCCTGATTCCCTGGCAGAGCAGCCTGGAGTTAGTCAGGCATGCTGCACCTCACCTGCTGCAAACCATTTTATTTTTGTTGGCTTGGGAAAAGCTGTTGGTCTCAGTTTCTTTTAAAATATTTTGTGCTAAAGAGAGGAAACGAAGCTGAGCTGCAGAGCCTGGGGACTCCATTCACTGCTAAGCCTAACTTTGTCAGGTCAGCTGCCAACAGCTACCAACACTGCGTCTTCCAGCATCTGGTGTTGGAGGGTGATTTGGTAAAGCCCTCCATCATGTGCCTCCCTGTAAGTCCATGAGACGCCCTCCTGATTTCAGTGAGACTATTCAAATCATTTACATGCCTCAGCTGTAAATGGAGGTGGCAAATGGAAACAAAATGAAATATAGAGGTGTTCTTTTTACATGTTGCCCATAGGAGTGAATTACTTTGTTGATGCTGACAGTTCCTCCAGCCACAATATATAGTTTCTTAATGCATATTCATTAAAAAACTCCTTGTTTAATTTCCAAGGAATAAATAAATGGGTTCCCAGACATTTTAAATTTCAAGTTTGTTCCCTCATGTTTACCAGGGATCACACTCAGACTAGGATTACTCTAAGCAGCACGTGGAAAGCATAATTGAATAGCATATTATAAGCTGAGGTCTGGCAATGCTTTTCAAGTTAGTTTGAGCAGAGAGCACCGGATTTGGTGGCCAGCAGACCAGAATCTCATCACCTTTTCTTGCCCCAGCACATATCCACAGGTGGATCAAATGGAGGCTACCTCCAGAAAAAATTCAAACTTGCATCCTGGGCACAAAATAAAAGGTCTAAACTCCCTTTCTGGCTTGTCTAGGATGTTCTCTGTGTAAACCCATACTTAACCTCTGAACATGGTGTTGGATCTTAATAGTTGAAAAGATCTTCATACAGAAGTGCAGTTTTAAGGCCAGCCATCAATTCCCAAACATTGCAGACGGGGCGCTGGTCATTGGACATCATTTGAACAGCCCTACTTTACCCTCTGGATCTCAGAAACAACCCTATTTCCTAGAGTGGCAAACTGCTTTGACAGCTTATGAGTCAAAATGTGGCAGGAGAAGGGCAAACAGACAAGTCACCCCAGGATAATCCAGTTATCCTCCAAAGAGCACCATACACATGCCCTTACTCATGCCAGTCCAGGAGCAGGTTATCTCACATTTTCCTTAGGATTAGGTATCTATAGGCAGAGTTACCACAGAGTGGGTGACATGCCGAAAATGCACACTGTTGCTTAGTTCATGGTGATGTGTTCCTCTGCCCTTGTCTACAGCAACTTTGGGGCTATGACAAATAGAAGCTGCTGCAATGCTAACCTTACATGGAATTTGCCTACTTTTCTGTTAAAAAAATGCCCTGTAATGTATGGCTCTGGAAACTCCTCTGACGCACACATCTTCTTTCATACGAATGATATGGATTTCGTATCCCAGATTGTGTGGCTTTTCTGCTGGTGATCTGGGGAACCACCCCTTGGCTTTCTCATTCTGGTAAGAGTTTGTGAGCGGTGGAGGAAGGGGAGAAAGGTCTTGTAAAAGAATCAAATCTGATCTGGAAATGACTGAGACCTGTTAAGCACAGAGCCTTGCAAAGCCATTTTTAGACCTCTGCTTTTTAAATATAGTCCTTGCCACCAGCACCTGCTCTACGAATAAAGTGTCATCTGTGACATGTCACTCACTGACATTGAGTGTCACATACAGAAACAGGCCAAGCATTTGCCGAGCTGAGTGTGTTCTCTAGAGGGAGGAATATAGCTACAGATTATATGACCTGGATAACATTTGACAGGATTATGCCTCCATACGTGTTTGCTCAGCACCTTATGCATTGAAGCTCCCCCAGTCTGGAGCCACAGGACATTACTGTAACCCAAGTATTATTTATGTTGACAACTGAGAGAGAGATCATGGGTGAGGAAAGAGAAAAAGAAGCATTGCTCGTGAATGAATTTGGATGTTATGTCCTTTATAACATCAAACATCTTAATATTAATAGAGACTGTACTGACTAAACAGACAGCAGAGACATTCTGTCCCAGAAGCTTTATTTTCCATAGAGATCTTGATTTTCAGAGCTTACATGTTTTATGCATTTCTGTGGCTCAAACTTGCTCTTTACTACATGACAACTGCACTTCAGTGAGTGATGGGAGGATTTTCCTCCAGGAGAGGAGAGAGGATGCAGAATTGAAGTGCCCCTACCTAGCAGGGCACACAACAGCAGTGAAGGGACAACTGCTTACCTCTTTAACCCACTCGCCCCTTTCCATTCCCTACTGGAGTTAGAACTGGACTTGTACCTCATGGTTTGGGATTGTCTAGGGCAGGCTTGATATTTCAGCCAGACTTTGACCATTGCCTGCCCCAGCTTTATTGAGATATGGCAGGGCAAGTGGTTCAGGCTCGGGGTGGGGATCCCAGCACTTGTCTGGAAATTCCCACACGGAGCTCGTGGGCACCCTGCACTGCAGTAACTGCTGGTGTTTACTGGTGACACTGACACTGAACCCTGCGTGTAGCACCGAGGTGGGAGAGCACGCAGAGGTGGCGATACATCTGCATCTGAAGTCTTGGTTGCTGAAATCACTGCCTGGCCACATCACCAATACTTACCCCAGTCAACCACTTGCTGGACATAGGGATATTAAGGGCACTGCTTTCCACTCTCAGCTTTCATAAGGTGCAGTTGTGGCTCTCACTGTTTTTCAAAGCATCTCAGCTTAGCTACCGAACTGTGGCCATGCAGTCTCCTTTCTCCTTCCTTTTGCTGTCCCCCATCTCCTTTCCAAGCACCCGCAGTGGCTTTCAGCATGCATTCATTCTTTCTCTTTTGCTTGCTGCGTATATGTTCAAATTGTTATTTCCCAGCAGATGTATTGCATGAAGGTATTGAATTCCCACTCTTCCCACCCCTCTCTCAGAGCACTGACTCTGCTCTCACAGAAGCACCAGTTTTATTATAACAGAGCTCAGCATTTAAGCTTCATTCTCAGATTCATCTGTCTTAAAACAGAAGATGTTAAAAATATTGGTGATGGCAAAGCAGCGAGTGTAACCTCCAAATCTTCCCTGTTCAGATCAGATGTAGCCTTCCTGCTGTAATAATTCCTTTCTCCCCCTCCTCCCCTCCCTACTCTCTCTTTTTGGATATGTGTTTTTCTCTGACTGTGATTCTGCAGTGGCAGAAAGGGGTCAATCTATCTGTAAAAGATGGACTCAGCCAAGCTTTTCTAGCTCTTTCCTGCTGATGGCAATTATCTGGAGGTTGGCAGCGGTCCCAGAAACCTGCAGTTCCTGCAGTCCTGCTGCTGTGGGCCTGCTCCATAAAGCCAGCATCCTAAGAGGATCACTTGGTGTGATGCCCAGGAAATGACAAACAGAAAAGGTCACACGTACTCCAAAAAGATATACTGCTCAGCAAATTTAATTGACATTGTGCAGCTTTTCAAAACATCCCTGCAGACATTCCAGCATTTAACAGATGCAAGCAAAGAACAGCAAAATAACAGGGCTTTAGAGAAAGGCAGAAAAAACCCATTCTGTCCCCCTGAAAGAATTTTTTCATACCCTGGTAATATCTTTTCACATGGTCTATTGGATCAGGATAATTTTTTGTTACCCCTGGTCTGGCAAGTGAAATTTGTCATCCCATCCCCCAGCCTCCCTTCCTTCCCTCACACACACACACACTGCTGCTTTTTAAATCATTGAGCTTTCATTACACAGGGTAACTGTCCTTGTTTTCCTTGCATGTTTGTCTGTTAAAATATTGTATGAGGAACCAGCTCCCTGTCAAGCCCAGTACTCTCTGCAGGTTCACTTTTGTGTCCTGTGTTATCTAGCCAGAGGGAAAAATGCTGTCTGCATCAATGGGTGCTTTCTTTAAAGAAAAGAAACAGGAGATATGTGGAAATTTAAGAAGGTGTCTGATATCTAACACTAGTAGCTAGAGGTGGTGGGAAAGCAAGAGTGGCCAGAGTGAATCTAGGATGAAAGCAGGTGGTCCTGGTTCAGCAAGGACTGTACTCAGCAAGGACTCAGCTCTTCAGTTTTTTTATTTCAGACTCCTTTTGCTAAGAACAAATTTAAAATCAATTTGATTTTGTGGTTTTGTTTTTAATATCCCCCAATTAAATGGAAAACAGTGGCAAAACTGAGTACAGTATGAGTACTGAAGATGAGCAGATGTGACACAATAGATCTGAATGCTTGGCCCATTTACATCCATGCAATTTGGGATGAA
This sequence comes from Ciconia boyciana, assembly GCF_034638445.1. Lineage (NCBI taxonomy): Eukaryota > Metazoa > Chordata > Aves > Ciconiiformes > Ciconiidae > Ciconia > Ciconia boyciana. The sequence continues at coordinate 16,672,752 of NC_132937.1, forward strand.
AGGTACCACCTTCCCTGTATATCTGGGACCATCCAATAACCATGATTTAGATGGCTGGGATAGTAAAGAAGCAAGGTTTGAGTCCTTTGGGAGCCTTGAATCTTCACATCATGAGTCCCAGTAAGTGTGTCAGCTGGGTTGCTGTAGAGAGAAGTAATTAATATTTCCAAAGCTTTCACAAGCTGCTATCTATATAGAGGGCCAAAATTGTCCACTTGCATAGATGGCGTAAAGTACTTGGTGCATTAGACTAAATACTTCAGGACTGTATAAAGCAAACACAAAGATCTATGTGGGGGTTTCTCTGGTTACTATATTTAAGAAGAATTAACTACCATATCTAGACTGTGAGCATATAGATGGATAGCATCTGTTAAATCTGGTCATTTATTTGCCTGAATATGACTAGACTTTAGTCAAGCAATCTTACAACTATAATTTCAACATGCAGTCAGTGGGACAAATCTTTTTTATTTAGCCGGAGAGCAGTATGACTAGAGATTTTACAGGGCATAACAGCAGTACAACAGCAGCCTGTAGAAAACAGGGAAGATGGACAAATGAAAGTCACTTTGCTTTGAAATACTGCTTTTAAATAATAAAACATATAGCTGGAAGCGTCAAAGTACTCTCTGAACAACACCTAGCTCTACCAGCCACAAAAGGTGGGGAAACATGATTTCACTTTTTGTGTAGCAGGTAAAACACCATTGTGGTAACTGTTGGGATCAGAACCCAAGACTCCCAGTCCACCTCTGTGCTTAAAGAGATGGTCATACTCAAATAGAGGGGACTGGATAGTGACAGATTCAAGGCAACTTTCTCAATTTCAGTATTTGTCTGCTTCAAAGGAAGATCCTCTTGGGAAGACAATGTGACATTTGACTTCTTCAGCATGGAGGTGGCAACATCCACTTTCTGAAGGAAAGCTGAACCTTATAGTTTAAGGAGAGGTGGTACCCTGTAGCTAAAACACAGACCCGGGGCAAATTTTTAGGACTTTGTTCTGTCTGATTCTGAACAGGATTTGTCCATCCTTCATCCACCTCTCTGTCAGGGCAAAAGGTCAAAGCCCACAGTTGCAAACCCCATGCCAGTGCCTGTACCACCAAGCCATGCAGAGTGGGGAAAGCATTAACTCTTCCTTTGAAATGTCCTTTGAAACTAGTGCAACCCCATAACAGTTTTCAGCTCTGACAAAGTTTCTTTTGGTTCAAAATGTTCTGACTGTCAAGAAATGTGTGAACAAACAAGCTTCAATTTACATGGTGTTATGCCAGGATTTTGACTTCCTTGTGGACAACACAAATCTAGTTTAAGAGCATGCTATCAGAAATAGTTAACTTTCTAACAGAAAGTGTTTCTAAGAAAGGGTTTTTTTGCTCTTGACAAAATCAGTGTATATTAAATGACTCATAACTGTGTAATTTCATAACACACTCTCCTGTTACACTGGACTTCACAGAAGCAACACAATAAAATTCAGAAGTTGATCTCCTCTGTACTGCGGACTTCTGTCAACACAATTATATTGGTCAGGAGAGGCAAGAGGTGAGATCTCTGGCCAAAGAGCAGCATCAAGAAAAGCCTGATTGTAAAAAAAGGCCCAGAAGCCAAAACTGAGCTTTTACTATATCACTGCTTTCACTTCAGGATGGATGGGGCAGAAGAGGAAATCTACGCTTTTCCCCCCATATAGCCTAACCTTTTAGTTTTGTCTTCTGGGGGGGACGACCTAAAGCATCTTGAGATTTTAAACACAAAATATTTTCTGAATTAAAGCTTGATTTAGTTCTTCTGTCTCAAAAAGCAAAAGCTCCAATCCTTTAGACCACAGGAAACTTGCCAGCTGTGGAAATATTAAGGCTTTTACTGTATGCAAGTGAGCTGTTCCGACTCCATCTGCTAAAATGGTAAATTTTCACATATGCTTGTTTTGACTGATACCCAGTCCTGAGTACTTTGTAAGGCAGTTACACATGCAGGCCTGGTAAAAAATATTCAGCTCTTGCCAACTCAGGAAGATGATCGGTTTGTCAGAGGAAAGTGACAGGATGGGTCTTCATGACTTCAATGGAGAGATACAATGTTTGCAAACCACTGCCTTGTTTTGTCAGCAAAAATGTTATTAAAAACAAGAAGATACTGTAGCTTTTCTGGTCATCATGGGAAAACAGGTGAAGTGACTAAAGGAAGGCATATACATCCTGATGAAATACTTTTGATTTATGGACTACTAATATTCTGCAAGTCAACATTCAGTTGATTTTATACATCTTGCCATTAGGTCTTCCTGTTTTAATCTCTTGTAGCTAATAAGTGCTTGGAAATCTTAGTAGATTAAAACTTTAGGAAACATAGAAATCTCACTTTGAAGCCAATCTTTTCTTCTCATGGAACATTTAGAACTAGAATAACAAAAAATTCTAAGAATAAATCCCTGTGGTGTATCAGTGTGAAATATTGTCAGTGGTAACTCGAAGATTGTGTAGTCTCAGGAGAGAGAGCACAATTTAATTAAAGCTTCTTATTTTAATTGCAAAATTGTATCATTCTGTAGTTCAATTTTTGCTGGGAAAAAAAGGGATAAACTCAATTATGGCCAAGTATGATGGATGCTTCTCACTATTATACAACTGTTTAGGAGGGACTCATGGAACCTTGCAGTAATTTTGTGGAAGGGACCTCTGGAGGTCACCTAATCCAACCCTCCCCTCAGAGCCAGAAGCACTGTATAATCCTATTTCCAATCAAAACTGTGGGGAAATCAGGGCAGGAAGGAGGTCATGATCTGACTTACAGACAGCCTGCCTGCCTATGAATTTTATTCTCTCAGTTTTCAGCACAGAATCTGAACAGCTTTCATGGAGAACCAGCAACATCAGCAAAGTCCCTAGCAGATTTCACAGGGTCTCCAGATGTTCCATCTTTTTGAGATGTTCTGGAAGGAGCTAAAGTATTTTTCCTTTTTTTTTTTTTTTTTTTTTTTTTTTTGGAATGCCTTTCAAAGAGCTGATCAGTATCCTCTTATTGTGTTACTGGGAGCACAGAAATAAGTCCAGGTTCCAGCATTATACACCTAATAATGAGAGTCGCTTTTTAGATGAAAGCTTTATATTGCATCCTTAGAAGAGGGAAAACCTCAATCTACCTATTCTTTTTAATTTGTATCTTGCTGCCCTTGATCAAGAAATGCTTTGCCCTCAGTCCTCACATGCTCAGCTCAGTTATTTAAAATACGGTTGTAGGTTTATTAAAGACAAGAAGGGTCAGGATTTTGGATTTATGTTTTGCTTGAAAGACTTGGACATTCCAGACTGCACAGAGCTTTCTAAAATAATTCTGGGACTTCTGTCAGTTTTGATTTATAACAACATATGTCAGATTTAATTACACCAACACTCTCTCCATTCATCACCAATGTTGCTCTCTGCAATGTTCTTCACCAAATCTCCAAGGGATGTAGTGACCTGAAGTTGTTTCACCAGTGAACAACAGGATTAGATGTCCCCATGCCATCATGTTTTGCAGATTAGTGACCACGCTAAAACTGAGGGGTATCATTAGAGAGTCAAAGGTGCATAAAGCAGAGGTGCTGAGGACGTCCTTGCCCAAGCCTGTTCAATAACCATCATCACTGTTAACAATTCCTGCTGAGAGGACTTAAAGCGGATCTGCACCATGGATACATTCTCTGTATGTAAATCTAACACACCCTTAGCACCTCTGAGCTGTATTGTGTGGGTGCACACACTTCCCTGAGTCCTGGCTCTAAGATCTTTGAACCATGCTACATTATCTGCTGTAGACAATTTCTGGGATTCTCAACTTGATTTTGTGCAAAAAAATACTTCAAAACTTTTTTCTCCCTTAATTATCAGGAAGGAGGTTTTAATCAGTGCCAAAGCACTGTTTCCTGATCAAAAGTAGAGGAGATATAGGTATAATTATAGAATTACTCTATTGGTTCAGATCAGCACTTGCCGGAGTAACCAAACTCATCAAATCTGAGTTCTTTCTTCTGATGCTTTAAATTTATAGTCAAAATACAATGTTGGTGTTTATTTTTGCTTTACTTAGTTTGGTTTGATCTCTCCTCAGCTTTACATTTCCTTATAGTCATAAATCCAAATAACTGTCAGGCTATCATGGCAGCAGGTTCATCATTGAGCAGAGACTGAAGATCAAATACAGAATTTAATTAGCATTGGACAATGTTTGTGGGAGGGCAAAATCTTCCTAAAATCAATTTTTTTTTTCCTCTGAAACATTTAATTCTCTTGAGAGGAAGTTTGATTTTGAAGCTAAAGGCCTGATTTTGATTAATGATGATTTTGAAGCTAAAGACTCTTAAGAGTTTAATCCTAAATACCATTTTGGACTTTGGAGAAATCTCAGGTAGCTTAATCCCAGGTAGGAATCATACAGTATCACAAATTTATAAAATAGTTCAAGTTGGAAGGGGACATCTGAAGGTAATCTGGTCCAACCTCCTGCTCAGAGCAAGTTTGGCTTCAAAATTAGATCTAGTTGCTCAGGGCCTTTTTCAGCTGAGTTCTGAAAATCTCTGAGGAAGGAGATCTGCACAACCTGCTTCCATGTATAATCACTCTCCAAGTGAAAAAAATTTCCTTATATCCAGTGGGTATTTCCTTTGCTGCATCTGGTGATCCCCTCTGAGAAGAGCCTGGGTCTGTCATCCCTATAAATTCTCTTTGGTAGTCAAAGACTGCATTAGATCCCACCTTAGTCTTTCCCTGGCTAAGCACTTCTGTTTGCATCTTTGCTTGAAAACTACAAGGTCTTCAGAAACAGGAGGAGAAAGTTGGGCTCCTGAGGTATGCCTCTTCATTTTGTTTTTGTTTTTGTTTTTGTTTCTTTTCCCCTAGCATTAAAATTCCTTTGGGCAATACATTGACATAACAAACCTAAATTTCCTCTTCTGAACAGTCTGAATTCTTCATTCTTTTATGCAAAATGGAACAGGAAGGTCTGGGATCACTGTGTCCATGTGTCACATGGGAACTGTGTCCACCCTTAGACATATGACACTATCTAGATAAGTAACACAGCAAAAAGTAAAATTCTTGTTTCTTGTACAGAGTTGAACTCATGCCTTTCACATCCTGGTTGTCAGAAATAGATCAAATGAAGTTTGCAATGACAATCATCAACTGCACAGGCAGACATGTAACTGTATGACCTTATGACTTTGTAGATAGGTAGAGACATGTAGTCCATCCCATGAAACCTCTCATTATGAAAGAGGTTCAGCATCTAGTTCTGGGGCACATACAAAGATGAAAACCAAGAATAAACCATGTACTATGTAAATTTATGCAAAACAACTACAAAGAGAAAAACTTGGATAAATGGAAAGGCAAGAAATTCAAAACCAAGGAAAGGCTGAAATTCTGGCACCAGACTATGGAACTTCTCACCACAAGATGTCATTGGGGCCAAGAAATTAGTAAGATTTGCACAAATAACAGGAATATCCAGAATGATCATAAAGAATGCTAACAAAACCTTTGTGAAAGGGATGTAAGACTTCATGTTTCAGGGTTTAGACCAATCTGGAACTGTTATGATTTAGGATGAAACATTCACTGAGAACAGATTACCCAACATCTGCCTTCTGCAGGCTTAGTATGCATTCCTCAGAGGCATCTGGCCTGGACTGGTGCTGGAGACTGGATATATACTAGCTAGTCTATGTGTCTGATCCAGTCTGGCATTTCCTACTTCATTCTGGCACTTTTTTTTTTCCCCTTCTACCAGAGGTAAAACATTACAGAGAAAAGAAAGTTGCTTTTCCTGCAGTGTTCCCCTTGCCCCTGAACACCTGATTTTATGTACACAGTGGTGGAGACAAACAGAAAATAAAACTATCCTGCACCATGATGCCTCTGGAGCTAGAATCCTCCAGGACACATGGCCATTGCCATTTTCCTCCTCTGTATCATCTGTTCTGCTCACTAGGTAGCCATGTATTCCAAAATCCTGCATTTACCACAGTTCTCTGTGCACCCCCATGCAGTCTATCCCCCTTTGCTTGCCGATCTGCCTTGATTTCCCTAACTGCAATGAAAGGTTCAGCTCATGGGTTTCAAACCTCCAGTTGCGGATATCCACTTGGAGAGAAAGACATGAGCACCCATAACATCAGTCCTTTTCATACTGCATGACCCAGCACTCCCTTTCTTTATCTTTGTTTCTGGTAGGCTGCACAAAGCTCTGGGATAGATCACAGCTCCATCATGCGTGCACATTATTCTCACCCAACCTTCAGTACTATGTTAATTTTAGTACTCCCTGCTGTGGATTTAAATCACTGGGACAATTTCACTTGCCATGTAACTCGAACTAAGTCTGTTAGAGAGCAGAATAGATCAATTGAGTATACTATTTTTATATCTTAAAGATCATTGTTCTTTTAAATATCACGAGTTCTAAATATGTAACTGAAGATGATTGATATGTCTATTTTCCATACAGTATAACACAACTTAATGGAGTCATAAGATTTCTGCCAACACATTATAGGATTTGGAATCTAAGTAACTCTTAGATTACTGGCATCCATGTCTCCTACCACAAGTGATCACATACCGTGGTGGCAGCTGTGATATAAATCACAAGAGTATCTCTCCTTATCTGTCATTTCTATAACTAGGTTTCAGGAAAAGGAAAAAGGAAACTATCTACAAGCAGGTGAAATCCACAGCACTTATACCCAGAGGTTTCAGGCCCAACAGTTTAATTGCAATGACAATATTACACCACACAATAATTTGTTCAGAACTGAAAAAATACTTATGTTTTGTCTTTGAAGACAACCTGCAATACTACCTCTGTCCACATCCCTCTCTGGCTGGTAGAGATTAACTCCACACCATAACTATACAACTATGTTGACTCTTCACCATCAGCTCTGCTAGGCAGTGATTATATTCAGGAGGACACTGCATGTAAAGCTTTAGACTTTTAGGTAAGCTGAGGCTTTAGACGACTTTATTGCTTCAGGTACTTTTGGTGCTACAGTAGGATGCTACTTCCACCAGTAGGTGTGTGTAGTTCAAGCAAAAGGATTTCTCAAAAGAGAGGTGACTAACCTCTACTGATTCATCCCAGGTTTATTCAGGTTTCATCAGCAGCATTGGAGGTGGCTGTTGCTCATGGTTACTGCTAAACATCTTTTTCCTGAGCTGATCACTATTCACCTTAAATGAGGGAACTGGTCTTACGTGGAAAAAATACATGGTGAAAAGCTATAGGAAACTCCCTTAAAGAGCAAAGGCATCACCTCTTGGTTCTACCACTCTACAAATTTTGATCATTTGTGGAGTACAAATCAAAAGCTCTACATTTACAAATTTCAATCCAAGTTAAGGGCTCAAATCTAGCAGCACTGGTGAAATAGCTCTACTCTTCACCCCCTTCAAGGTTGACAGCATGAGACCCTCTGGTCCATGGAGAAATAGAGATTAAACCTCCAAAGAAGAGCTATCGGTACTGCTTTGTTTTACTCCCACCACCATGACATGTCTTCTGCTCACCTCTCTGCACACTCTTCTTCACACTCTCTGCACACTCTTCTTCACACTCTGTGAAGAGTGTTCCTGAGGATAGACCACATCCTTGCCCACAACCCTGTGAGTAAAAGCACTACAGGGGGGCCCTTACCCAAAGTGCTTTAAATGTTGCCGAATGGCCAACAAACCCTGTGGGAGGAGAGGAGTCACTCCAAAGAACACAAAGGCTATTTGAAAAGGATTCGGATGTTGATTTTGACAGGAGAAGAGCTCGTCTCTGACTAATCTTAAATTGCAGATAGTAATTTTAAGAGTGGTTTAGCTACTCTGTGTACTATATTCTGCTGGGAATGAAGCACTCTGCTCATTGTTATTTTGATACCACCTGAGTCATTAGAAATGGTTGCTATGGATGAACCCATTTCAGGCCTCAATATACAAATTTCTCTGGACAAAGTGGCTGTGAGTATTTCTCCAGTAATTTCATATTTGGATTCAATAGCTGAAATGAATTATGAAACGCTCTACACACATTAAGAAGGAACTGTAAAATGCTGATAAGATGCCAAAATGAAGGCAAGGGGATTTAAAGGTCATTCTGTCGGTCTTTTTTATCTGGAGAGGATTTTAGACTGAGCTAATTACCATAGTACCTGAACTGTGCAGAATTAGGCTGTGCAGAATTTGGTAGTGATCTTAGTAATAAGCTGAGTACACAATCATATATATAAGGTCTCCAAACATCTTCAACACACAGGTGAAATCAGGGCTAATGGATCCAGTCCACGTTGCACTGGAAGCCCCATGTTTAATTTCTAAAACAAATGACCTGTTGAGAGTTTTCCCCCCTTACTCATTATCGTCTCCATTTAGACTGTGAGCTCATGAGAGAAAGAGCAAGTCTAAGTGTGTACTGAGCACAGCCAATACAGTTGGGACTCTGGGAAGTACTGTAATATAAGGAACAATTCATACCATGATTCCTAAGCTAGAGAAGCTGAGGATCACTGATGTAAGCACATCAGCAGGCTTTGGACTTGAGAAAGAAGGGCTAAATTGTCCTGCCTTTTTATGTCTCCATTCATCTTCTTTCATTCTATAAAGAAGTGATGAATCCTTAGAACACATGTTATCTTTGGTATAAAAAAGAAAAAAAAGAAAGAAACAACTGAAAGGGAAAATCAACTAATCAGTTGAGAAATAGTATTTTTTCCATCTTGAGTTGTAACTACAAGTGCAGTAATAGCAGCATGATATTCAGCAGCAGACTGAATATAAATTATAGAAATAGGTGCTCAGAAGTTTTGAAATGCAATGTTTTGATGCATTTCTTCATCAAAAAGGATTATAAATTTAGAAGCTGGCCACAAACCTGTAACATTTATTGTATTCTAAACTGTGAGATCAGCCTTTCATGGAAGAAGGAACCAACATTTCAGGTACCTACACTAAGCCCTGTATGGATACCTGTGGTTCAGTCACTCACATCCTTGCTAAGATGCCCTGGGTATTCACCATGGTCAGATGAGGAAACATTTATTTTTGTTACTCTTTCTCGTGTTTTGACATGAGATGGCATCCTCATCTGACACCAATATATGGGTTTTTATGATACTTTGGGGGAGTTTCTCAAAAAAATTCTTGAGGAGTTGTCTACAGACCCCCAATTCCAAAAGTCAATCCTATTGGCATCTGTTTATTTATTCATATGACTGGCTATGTATTATAAGTGTGTATGAATTGCACTGTAGAGGGGCAAGGACATGTCATTTAAAATCAACAAATGCTGCCTTCAGTGTGTGCCATGGCATACTTTTTTTTTTTTCCCTACAATCCTCCATTACTCTTCATTACACTTCATATTGTAGCACCTTCGATGTTTTCTGGCTGCTCCACACTGATTTATATGTACCTCAGAATTTGATCCAAGTAGTAGGTTATTCTTACATTTTGAGAGATGTGTATTGACACAGATGCAAAGTCAATATTAAACTAATCCTCTTTGTTGCAATTACAAATCTCACAGCATAAATCTTTGGACAAGAATATTAGAAAGTAAAAGGAAATATATAAAAACCCAGCCAAGAACCTACTCCACATAAGTGGTTTAGCCATATTCTTATTGACTTCAGTGATATAAGATCAGGGCCAGAGCATATCTAATACATACAGACAGGGCTCATAGTTTTAGTCCTATTCCCATGTTTTTGTAAGAGATCCTGTTCAAACATTTCTTTATGAAACAGGAGACTCATGGTTTTAGTAGTTTGCTCTTCTATGAGTGCATGACCTATAACCTTTGCAGTTGGGTAGATTCAGGCTTATTTCAAATTAAATAGGGAAGCCATTGTAATTTATCATTTGCAATAACTAAAACCAGTGATTGGCTGGGGATCTTGATTATTTCTACACTGACTCTACTTGTTCGTGAACTGAACTTTGAAATAATTACTATTATCTGTTGACAAGAGTTATACTTTCTGTGTTATTCATGGTCTTACTCACTACTAATTTTTCCCTGATACTTTTATAACCAGTACCTGCTGCCTCCAAGAGGCAGGTTTTCACAGGGAAGAGAAGGCCTAAAACAATAATTTTCTCCTTTTCTTTTTTCTTTTTTTTTTGTTTGGATTGGGACAAAAAAACCCAGCATATTTCTTTAGAAGGAAACCTTAGACTTTATGTATTCAACACATTGTGTGGAACTATTTCAGAGCTTTGGGTCATGAATGGCTTATTTCCATTAAAAGTAATGGTGTTATTCCTGGCAACATGAGCTTGCGTGATTTTGCTCACAAGTAGAGATCTGCCTATACATATAAATCAGCCCCCGCAGTTTCAAGAGAACAGAGGAAGAGGAGGCGCAGCTCATCTCTTACTTCTAAGCTATACCGGCAATTTACTTTTGCACTCTCCACCGCTGAGATTTCCATTGTTGTTTTAGTTCTGTTGAACTCAGGATTAAATTGAAGGAAGCAATTTTGAAACCTGGCCTTGGGGGCCCCAAAGGCAAGGTTGTGGGGACAGCAGCTCATGAATAGACTGCAGGCTGGGGTCTGCCGGGAAATGCACACCTGCCACAAAAAAGCATGATTAGCGCCGGCTCAACAAGCCTCATTTGCAACATGTCTGGGAACCCCTTCTCACCCTCTAATAATCAGGGCTTAACTTGTGAAGAGGTGAAAGCAGCCTCCACTCAATGCATTCCTCATTGTTTTTATTTTTAATTTTAAGAAACTCCTAATACAAACTCTCCCCAGTGCCAAGACTGACAGAGTCCATCCTTACACAAAGAATGGATCTAACCTGCTGTCTTCACCAAGACTTGAAACAGCCTAGGGCTGGGAAGAAAGTGTAGTATTTGGCTTTTTGCCCAGAAAATAAGACCCTCCAAAAGGTCACGCACGCACACACACACACACACGAGCGTGCAGAGAGGTCTTGTGGAAAAGGAGATGGAGAAAAAATATCCTTTTCTGCAAGGCTAATTGACTATAAGGTGAACTTCATCTGAGGACAGCCCCTTGTGCTGAATGCCTCCTTTGGTTGGAGGTGAATAGATGATGCACTCAAAATAACCATGCAGCAGGAATGAGCGCAACACATGGGAGAGCTGATTTTTATAATCAGAGAATCACAGAATCACAGAATCATATAGGTTGGAAAAGACCTTTAAGATCGTCGAGTCCAACCGTAAACCTAACACTACCAAGACCACCACTATACCATGTCCCTAAGCACCTCATCCAAATGTCTTTTAAATACCTCCAGGGATGGTGACTCAACCACTTCCCTGGGCAGCCTGGTCCAATGCTTGACAACCCTTTCAGTGAAGTAAAATTTCCTAATATCCAGTCTAAACCTCCCCTGGCGCAACTTGAGGCCATTTCCTCTCATCCTATCACTTGTTACCTGGGAGAAGAGACCGACCCCCACCTCTCTACAACCTCCTTTCAGGTAGTTGTAGAGAGCAATAAGGTCTCCCCTGAGCCTCCTTTTCTCCAGGCTAAACAACCCCAGTTCCCTCAGCCACTCCTCATAAGACTTCTGCTCTAGACCCTTCACCAGCTTCGTTGCCCTTCTCTGGACACGCTCCAGCACCTCAATGTCTCTCTTGTAGTGAGGGGCCCAAAAGTGAACACCGTATTCGAGGTGTGGCCTCACCAGTGCTGAGTACAGGGGCACGATCACTGCCCTACTCCTGCTGGCCATGCTATTTTTGATACAAGCCAGGATGCCGTTGGCTTTCTTGGCCACCTGGGCACACTGCTGGCTCATATTCAGGCAGCTGTCAACCAACACGCCCAGGTCTTTTTCTGCCAGGCAGCTTTCCAGCCACTCTTCCCCAAGCCTGTAGCGTTGCATGGGGTTGCTGTGGCCCAAGTGCAGGACCTTGCACTTGGCCTTGTTAAACCTCATACAATTGACCTTGGCCCATCGAGGATCAGTATCCACAGTAGCTTTCCTTTTCAGGAGCACTGGGTGCGTCACACCCTCCACTGACATCAGCAAGGACTATTAAGTGCTGGGCACTTTTGAAAATAAGAATCCGTGTGTAGGTGGCAAAACAAGGACCTGGGGGCTCTAATTCAAGACTCTCAGTCAAGATTGTCCAAGGTATTTAGAAACCCAACTCCCACTGATTTTCAATGAAAACCTTGGTATCCTTGAAGATCCCAGCCCTCAATTTTAATGGGGGGAAAATTATGATGGTGTGATTATATCACCATATTAAATTGGTCATGGGCCCTAGGTAGATTTTAGGAGAGGTGGTTCACATGTACATGTTAGTTTGCAGTTTAAAGACACCGAGAGGAACTCTGAAAGCTTATGTTTCCATAAGGCCTTTTTGATGGACCTTAGTAACCTTTTTTGTTTGAAAAGTGACACATCAGTGCACTGATTTCATTTAAACATTCACTTGCTTTCCCTGAGTTCTTTCCGTTTCCTGACAAAGCAATAGAGAATGGTGGGAAGAGGGGTGGATCATTTTGTGCAGGAGGAGCAGCCCTTCAGTAGGCAAGACCTGCACTGTACACCCTCAGGAGGCTCACGTAGATCCTGACACTTCAGCTGTTAGCTGTGCTGTTAGTACTTTTGTAAGTCACTCATTACTGGAGTGGTGTGCCTGGCTGCTTTTATACCATGAGCAAAAGGAAGAATTACAGGAAAGGGTTCAGTGTGGCAAGCAACCTCACAGAGTGTGAGCCAGGTTTGGGTCCAAAACCTCATTGCGTTGTGAATGAAGAGCTGTTCCCAGGGTAATGCACATGTCCAAATACAGAATCTTGGCCCAATGCTATGCTAACCCAACTATGGGATTTCCAGATCAGAGCAGGGTCTCACTCACATAGCCTGGGAAAAGCAAAACTGGGTACATATCCTTACAGATGTATGTGGAAGCTGTTGACAATGGGTCAATGTTGTTGACAATGAGTCAATACTTGACTACTTAAGTCTTTTGACCATAGGGAAAATTAGCATCACAAAGATGGGCTGTTGCAAAAAGCCAGGCTCTAAGAGGAAGCACTAAAGATTCATATTCCGCTTTAGAGAACAATGATTAATTGTTATTTATAATACAGGAGTACCTGGAGATCCCAGCTGGACTCAGGGCCTTGTTTTGCTGGCTCCTCTCCACTTCCCCTCTCCTGCTTCTCACAAAATACACCTTCCACTAGTATCAAAACACTACTGAGAATACATTGTTTTATGGCCAAAGCCTAATCCTTCAGGAAACTGATTCTGGCCACTGTCTTATCAGCCACATATCATTTGCCTTGATTTCAAGTTTCATTATATCTGCAGATGGATTAACAAGTTGCGAGGTCCAGAAATTATAACCCAGAAAAAGTCCAACAAACCTCTTTGGTTCTAAAGGGTGGGGGAAGAAGAAAAATGGAAAAAGCATCAGCTCGAAATATGACCTCTAAGGACCACATTAAAATTTATAGATTAAAAAAAAAAAATCATGTATCAAAATGAAGCCAAATCAGCAGTTTTGGCCTTGCTTCTCTAAGCAGAAAGGCTTTGCTGTCTGACTTCTCCTTGGCTGCCTTTCTAGGCCTGCAATTCACAGCTGCATTGAAGTGGAGCAGGTCCAATAATGCCATTTGTTTCCCACTTAAAAATAAAAGAAAAAAGAGAAAGAAGGAGATATAAATGGATCATAGAAGAAGGGAGCCATTAGCAGACATTTAGTCTGACCATGGCTAGAAGTGCAGATGGTTCAGAGGAACACAGCCAACTTGGCGTTTATATAAGCTATCTTGTATCTCCCTCTTTTTTTCCTGCACTGGCACTCAGATTGATTAAGAGGTCAAATAAAGGCTGCTTCAGTGTCAGAGTGTACATGATATATGACAAAAAATTCTATCTCACAGTTAAGGCTTTCTAAACAGCATAAAAGACAAATCAATGTATAAACTAATTCTCAGCCTGTTTAAGTCTTTTCTTCCTGAAAGCCATATGGACCTCTCTCTTTTTCTTTTTTTCAAATAACCTAATGACAAATATTTAGAGAAGTGAAGAAAACCAGGGAGAGCAGTGGAATGTAAACACAAGGAGGTAGAATAGGAAGGGCATTTTTAATAAAGCAGGTGAAAAATATTATAAACATATCTGATTTATTCAATAGATACGATAAATATTCTTCAACAAATGTATTTTCTGAAGTGTAAGGAAGAAAAGCAAAAACCAAAGTGTGAAGGTCGTCTTAACTGACTGCTTCCCATGTGGCAACCTACCTCCTGCACTGTCTAGCCTTTTGGCTCAGGTATTTCTTGTGTGCCTGCTTTGCAAAGAGAAAATTTTGACTCTATGAAAGACAATGGAAATTTGATGGAGGAGATGTCTTCTACAATAACGAAAGTCATGATCTTTATATTAATTTAGGCACCTGGGATTTTGATCCACTATGGTGTTTAGACATCTGTCTTTCAATTGCTTTAGGGATACAGGATGTCTGAACACCTAACTTGTGCCTAAATCATAGGCTCCTAACAAAGAAACCCTCTCAAGACCTAGGTGGTGACCTGCTCAACTCTTTGAAACCTTCTGGATGTAGATCTTCTCCACTGAACTTCAGACATCTTAAAGTGGTTCAGCATCTGAAAATCAGGCAAAGCTAGGAGCTTTATTAAAGGCAGAATCCCACCCCTAAGTACATCTAAAGATTTGGGTCTGAAGCTCAGGTTGCAATAGCTCAAGCAGACTGACTGAAGTCCTGCCTGCACTTTTAATGCTTAATTATCCCAGGTACCACAGGGATGGATACATAGAAAACAGATGAAGAGGTATTCCTGAGCATCTAAAGATAAGCAGATCAGTTAGTTAGACCAGGTTCTGTAGATCTTGTTTGAATAGTTAATCACAGGAACACAGAGATGAAGAGAACCACATGGGTCACTGAGCCCAGGTCTGTGATATTTTCTCATTATGATTTACAACCTGGATAGTATCAAGAGCATGCCAGGTGCTTCATATAGTCAAACACTCTGACAAGCTGGTATTTATTTTGGAGCCAAAGGAGGCCAGTCTGTTTTATGAATCAAGATTGTTGTTATTTTTTATTTTGAGGCTGGGAGGTTGCTAATCATTTTGTTTACACTGTACTTTGTGAGGTGATATTTTTGCTCACTTCCATTACTGTTGACTGTGCATCATATCCTAGTACTTTAAGAACCACAATTGTTAATGCTTTCTTCATAACCTTACTGAGTTATCCTTGAAGGTATTTTGCTTTGGGCTATTTAGACACAGCTACACACACATACAGTTAGTGGAAGTTATCAGTAAGTAAATACATGTGTCATATGTGCTTAAGCCCACCCCTATACATTTCCTAGATTTGTACATGATTTAAATATATGTATGCATATAGCATAAAAACTTCTTAAAAATCCAACTGATATCAAGAATTGTCCCATTACCTGAAGCAGCCGATTGTTTCTTTTCCAGACACAAAACCAGAAGACAATAGATACACCTTTTGTAGCTGGGATTACTGATGCAGTTTAATCACTTTGTGCATAAAAGAATTCATAGCAGCCTGAAGTTAAAATTGATAACCAAAATTCTTTTTTACTGAGTGTGAGTTTATGTGACAAAACCACATTTTTATGTCTGCTTTAAGGAAAAGTCTTTCATGGAGTTTGACATACTGGAATAAGTTTCTCTATAAATATCCCAGAGGAAGCAAGTATAGATTATTTTAGAAGTATTAATTGGACTGTAGAAAGTGAACATTATTGAATAGATCAATATTTTCTGAAAGGTGCTCATATAAAACACCACTAAAAGATTCAGAAATGATCAGTAGATATTTTAAGCTTGCTACTGACAGAACTGACATCTGATAAAGATGGGGATAAACATACCAATAAAAGATATTGTCGATTATTCTACACTATACCATCCATTTATTTGTTTGAGTTGCTAACAATCAGATTATTGACTTTTAATAATTTTGTAGCCCCTGGTAAATTTTTTATGAATGTGCCCTTAATAAAAAGTGTGACTGTTAAAGGTTTCATTCATATCATTTGCATCTGAAAAGTTTCCTCTGATACATAAAGTGCCCAAAGTGTTCACTGGGCAATTGTTTCTAGTAATGAAATGTCTTTGAAATCTGGCTGAGAGTAGCAAATTTAAACCAGTGAAAATCACTTTGTAGGCAATATGAAAAGATCAGCTGGACTTCTGCAAATGGGCACAGAATGGAAAAAATCAGGCCTGGTAGGATGTTTCTTACAGCAGGAGTGTTTTCAGGAGTACTTACAGATACTCAGTGTAAGGAAGTGTAACAGGAAGCATTTAAAGCTAATTTGTTTCAGGTACTAAACATTTCCACAACTGAATGTCACTAGAAAAGTCAAGCATAAAATGCAAAGCCATCTGAGAAAAACCCTTAAAAATAATCCTCAAACATACAGCTGAAAACACAAGTACAGACATGTAAGCAGAAATGAATTTGCCAGACAATAAATTACAATAATGTGCCAAAGTATGACAGTAGATAGGCATGGCAGACATCTGTGACACATAAATACACAAGTGAGCTGGACACAAGCTATTGTGCCAAGACTTTCAGTGCGTGAGGACACTTTATTACAAGAAACAGAATCCAAAAGGCATACAGAAAGCTCAAGAGATTCCTGTTAACTCTCCCTCCAAGACCAGTAAAGATCTGTTATGGTGGGACAGGCTACTTAATGGATTATTACTTAGCTTTTTAGCAATATAGAAGTATTCAGCACATTAAGCAATGATGTACTTCTAGCTTGTAAATGACAGATTGTTCATTACAGGACTTCAGAGAAGTTAATAATCATGATAATGGACCACGAGTCACAAGTGTCTCTTGTATATCACTTTTTCACTTTTATAGACAAGTATAAACTTATCACATCAAACGCTTGTACTACACAGTCAAGTGGGAGAATCAATTAAGCTGGTTGAAAGGGTTTGCAGTGAAAACTGAGGGAAAAGTTTACCCAGTGCACTGCCCTGCCTTTGTCAGCTGTTCAGGGAGCTGGGGGAGGAAGAGCAACATCACACCCAACATCTAACAAGCTTTTTGAAGTAAAGGCAATTAACTTTGAAGCAGCTATGTAACTTTTCATAATAAAATATCTCAACCTATTACACTAAAATAATAACAAAAAAAGTGACATGGAAAAACTCTAGCAGAAAAAAGCTGAGCTCTTTAGAGAACTGACCCTACCCACCCTAGGGACTGCTCATATGGGGTAATGAAAGACCTATTTTCCAAGGACAGTCAGAGTGATTGCCATCCATTGCCACATCTTAATTTTCCTCTTCTCCCACTACAGTGGAGTGAAAACCAGTCCCCATTTTTAATTATTCACAGTTATTCTAATTATTCCTTAAGAATCATCAGAGGAAATGAAAGGAATATGATGGACTGCAACACCAAAAACAATTACTAAGACTTTCAGGAAGTCTCCATATAGACACTACAAAAGTTATTCTGGGATGCAAATAACGTGATGACCAATATGTCCAGTCTTATCGCAAAAGCACCAAGGGTGAGCAACTCTGCCACTTTCCCTAGCGGCCACTTCCAGTATCCAATTTTAACTTCTAGGCACTAGGTCTTGACATGTACATGTCCACAAGACTGGAAGGCTTCTCACAGCATATATCTTTTCCATGTATCATCACCTATAAAGTGATCAAAGAACCTTCTCACTGTTAAGAGGAACAGACTGAGTTCCTAAATCTCTGCAGTGCAACATCTTGATGCACACATCAATATTGATAGCTTATAGTTATCTTGGGACAGCATATTTAAAATACAGGTGGGCAAGTTATGACAGGGAAGTTTTATGAAGACAATTTGGGGACATTCATTTAACTTATGACAAAGTAATCCAGGAGTGATTCAGGGTATTGCTAAAATTCTGGTTTGGTAGTATGGTATGTCAGCCTATGTTTTACTTCATACTTGTTAAAGGAAAATAGGTTAAAATATGATTAAGTGTACTATTTTAAAGCCATATAGATTTGAAGGTTAGAAAATGCGCTACACCTTAGATTGACAGAGATCTTTTTGCATTGAAGAAACACTTTTCTAATCTTTTTGCTGTACTATAATTTTCTGATATAGGAAGAAATCACAGATGTTTAATATTTTTGGAAAACTTTTCTTCCTAGTAAATTTTGGAGTTTCTTCCCAGAACTCTTGGGACATGGGCCCAAATTTGGCCCATCTGATTTCAAGTATTTATGTGATCCTCCTAGTTCTTCAAGCTCTGGGTTTTGTTTCTAGACTGGAGAGAGCATGTTGAGTACATCT
Source organism: Ciconia boyciana (assembly GCF_034638445.1). Lineage (NCBI taxonomy): Eukaryota > Metazoa > Chordata > Aves > Ciconiiformes > Ciconiidae > Ciconia > Ciconia boyciana. The sequence continues at coordinate 16,691,106 of NC_132937.1, forward strand.
AGAAAGCAATACATTTCAGCCAAGATCACCCTTTCACCTGTTTCTTGGAAACATGTGATGGGATAGGCAGGTGGAATGCATTCAGAGCAGAACACACACGCTGTTGTCTTTCATATGGCAAATATTGTCCTTTACAGCTATATCAAGGAGGCAAGGTTTTTCCACCAACACTAGAATGGAAACTGGATGTTTTGTTAAAACTGAAAAACTGCAGCATTTTGTAGAACAAAAAAACCTAGCCCAGAAAGTAAAATAACTTTCCACATTAAACTTAGACTGTTTGGACAACCTTGATGAAAGGAAAGCTAGAAATTATTTTGATTTTTCTTCCACAGAGAAAGAATATCTCCTAAAATCATTGCTATTAATTATACGATCCTGCTACAACTTGATTGTAGACTGTTGAACGAGGAGGAAAATAAAATATCTTTATTAATGGATCTATTTAGTAACAATGAATATTGAAATTGTCAGCTTGGACTTCTAGACCCCATGGCATATAGTAAATGAAGTAGTTACCATCACAGAGAGCTACCTTGGCTTCCTAAGCCCCACGATGATCCTTAGAGACTCTTGGACCAACTTCAGCCTTGCTGTCTTTAAACAGTTTAACCAGTGGTAATGTTTTAGACTCTTCCAGAAACATAAAAGGGCAGCTGGTATTGATGATCTGCTTGTTTATCCTCCTGCTATTTAATTCACTATATTCTAATGAATTCTTTTTAAGCCAGAATTGTTCAGTACTGTTGTACTGTCAATGTAAGTCAATCTATTCTCATCTGAAGACTCTGATGTCTAATTTACTTGCTACCAGTGCTCTGACTTTATGTATAGGTTGAGATTGTCAAATGCTGGACAGACACACTTGCAAACTAAATTTTATTGAGTCCAGAGTAAAAAAAATGATCATACATAAATAGAGCTTAGACTGTCAGTGTAATGTAGTCTCTGGTAACAATATTCCGACTCCCCTCTTCTTACATCCAAGGGGAAGAACTAAATGGTAAGGAAAATCCACTGAGTAATGCAAGCAATTATATTTTTTTTTCTGAAGATAATTAATCTGTTATAACAATACAAGAAGGCTACCATCCCTGCTTGTAAACACAGGCTGAGGTTATTTTATAAAACAGTGAAGCCACCCATTGCTGTTGTCCATCATTTATTACTTGCTTAATAAATACTTCAATTACATTTAATAAATACTGTATTCAGGCTCAGTGAAGTGATAATTCTTTAAATTAATTATTAAATTCATGCAAAAGGTTTTATTGTAAGTACTACTAAAGGAAATTTCTGCCTTTAATCTAAAGTGATTATTCATTATGTGCAGTAAAGCTCCATTTGCATATTATTAGTGAAGTAACCTTTAGCCTTCCTGGCAACAATAACGATGCATCTCAATGATGCTGTACATTAACGTTCTTGGTTAGCCTTCCAAAACTAAAGTGATGATAAACAATATGTAATAAAGTCTTTGTTTATGGCCTTCTACCAGCTGTCTTTTGATATCTCAAATATACTACAATGACAAAATGTCCAGTAAATGTATTACAGCAAGTTGTTAAAAGGTGTTGCCTGCAGATGGTTAGTTGATGGGAAACAGTAAAAGTGGAACTGATTAATGCCCTAGAGGTCTGAGTAGTAAATTCATCTCAAAAAGAGTTCCTAAAAGCCCTCTCTTTGATGGGCTCCTGTGCGCTGAGCTACCCTGTACTTGCTGCTTTCCTTGCCTGCTACACAGCAGAGCCTCTGGGAGTTAGCCATGTTCTTTGGCAGGGCTCAATTCCCCAGATGGTAATTCCCCAGATGGACTTTTCTGTCTTGAGCAACTCTCAGCACTAACATAAAGAGTTTCCAGCACCATCCTCATGTACCGGTGCTAACCTCCCTGGCAAGGTGAAGAGGAACTTGCTAGGGAGGGAAGTCCCACTGACTTTCAGTGAGAGAAACCAGAGCAGCTTCTCTTTCTGTCTTTCCTTCTTTTTCCCTCTCTCTCTGTCTTTCTCTCTCTTCTTCACAGAAATCCTTAAAGCAGAAATGATCCAGATTAGTGAGTCCGGAGGGCCTGGTTCAGTGCTGTGAAGATTACCAGCTCATGACTGGAAAGACTTATCTCATGGATGAGCCCTTCTCCTGCAATGTGGTATTGTCCTGAAGCTGAGTTGGCAATCTGGTGCTAGCTGAACGATAATTACCACTGATTCATAATGCTGACTGAAATCTGTCTTGAAATGTCAAGCCTAAGTGGCTTCTATGAGTACATCTGGCCAGGAGATGACTGCACTGGCTGGATTCTCCAGGTCTTGGTCCATCAGCCCTTCATCCATGGAGCCTTCTAAGGCCTGACAGCTGGGACCGTGGATATGTGTGTACTCTGGGACTGATCCGTTTTGCAGTGAAATTCTGGCCTGATTCCCCACAAAGATATTTTCCTTTCAGAGATGCCATTTCACAGTGCAGTGCCATGACAAATGATTAGATCTCAGCCAGACACGTAATCAGTGCAGGTAACACCATCCAAGCATGTGGTGAGCAATGAGGAATGCAGGCAGGAGTAGAGAGCACAATCCATCCCTGGGATAAAAAGAGGCATTGAGCACCCCTTAGAACACCTGAAGCTAGAGTTTACATTAAGTGGTCTGCTGCTCTGGATGATGGAAATCTAGGCTGCATATAGGTTCTCAAAAAGCTTTAACTTGAGTCCTGGGAGAGCCAATGATCAAAAAAAAGAGAATAATTACAATTATTAAATTATGATCATGTTTCCTCTCCTACAAGTCTATAGTCTCAAGCATACTGAGGTTTTTAATGGAGGTCCTCAATTTAGTGCTTTGGTTTAGCCCTCTGCTTTTAAGCTGTTTAAAAAAAAATAGTCTCCAGAAAGACAGGACTGAAGCAAAATATTAAACTGACCACAGGCTCCTTTTACCAACATGCCAGGTGAAAAGACTTTTTTTCTTCAGAGTGTGTCTCTTGCCTTTTCTTTTTCTAGCTGCCAGTACAGGCCAAGTACAGATTCTTTCACCTACCAAGTGTTTGGAAGTAAGATTTCTGAAAACATAAAGTCACTCAATGCATCCTAATTGGAAGCACATTATTTTAAAGATGTTATTCTATATTTAGTAAATCCACACAAGGAAAGCACATACTGTTTCCCATAGGTTAACTAAGAGGTCAGGTGGGATTTTTCCCACCAAATCACAGAATCACAGAATTGTATAGGTTGGACAAGACCTTTAAGATCATTGAGTCCAACCGTAAACCTAACACTACCAAGACCACCACTACACCATGTCCCTAAGCACCTCAGCCAAACGGCTTTTAAATACCTCCAGGGATGGGGACTCAACCACTTCCCTGGGCAGCCTGTTCCAGTGCTTGACCACCCTTTCAGTGAAGTAAAATTTCCTAATATCCAGTCTAAACCTCCCCTGGTGCAACTGGAGGCCATTTCCTCTCGTCCTATGGCTTGTTACCTGGGAGAAGACACTGACCCCCATCTGGCTACAACCTCCTTTCAGGGCGTTGTAGAGAGCGATAAGGTCTCCCCTCAGCCTCCTTTTCTCCAGGCTAAACAACCCCAGGTCCCTCAGCTGCTTCTCATCAGACTTGTGCTCCAGACCCTTCCCCAGCTCCGTTGCCCTTCTCTGGACACGCTCCAGCCCCTCAATGTCTCTCTTGGAGTGAAGGGCCCAACACTGAACACAGTATTCGAGGTGCAGCCTCACCAGTGCCCAGTACAGGGGACGATCACTGCCCCAGTCCTGCTGGCCACACTATTTCTGATACAAGCCAGGATGCCATTGGCTTTCTTGGCCACCTGGGCACACTGCTGGCTCATATTCAGGCGGCTGTCAACCAACACCCCCAGGTCCTTTTCCACCAGGCAGCTTTCCAGCCCCTCTTCCCCAAGCCTGTAGCGTTGCATGGGGTTGCTGTGACCCAAGTGCAGGACCTGGCACTTGGCCTTGTTGAACCTCATACAGTTGGCCTCAGCCCATCGATCCAGCCTGTCCAGGTCCCTCTGCAGAGCCTTCCTACCCTCCAGCAGATCGACACTCCCTCAAAACATGGTGTCGTCTTCAAATCTACTGAGGGTGCACTCGATCCCTTCGTCCAGATCATTGACAAAGATATTAAACAGGACTGGCCCCAACACAGAGCCCTGGGGAACACCACTTGTGACCGGCCGCCAACTGGAGTAAACTCCATTCTCCACCACTCTTTGGGCCCGGCCATCCAGTCAGTTCTTTACCCAGCGAAGAGTACACCCGTCCAAGCCATGAGCAGCCAAATGTCAAGTGTGTAAGTTTTGCTGGCTATTTGTCTGTGGTCAGTAAAGAAAAGCACCTCCAAAAGGCAATGCAATGTATCCTAAGGTGTATAGCTGGGACAAGCAGGACAGTTTTCCCATTGCAGTGGCCAAGCTCTGCAGAGGGACCCCAGTGCTTTACAGTGGAGTGTCTGAGACTACTGAAGTTAACCAGGATGAGTCCTGCCCGTTGTAAAATCCAAGCAAAAAAATTACAATTTGCAGCTTATTGTGCTTCAGCAGATCAAGGCAAATCACAGGAAAGCATCAGGATGATTATTAACCTGTTAATGCCCAGGAGAGGAAAACAGTTTGTCCTACATTAGCATTTTACCCTGTGTTAGTTGCCATGAGTTAGCTAAGATGCAGCTCCCCTTCTCTTCTCATGAAGCAAGACCTATTTTGCTCTTTAGCCGGATTTTTTCCCAGACTTGGAAGCTGCAGAAAGAAGCTTCCCGACTGTGTTATCTCCCTTTTCAGATCTGATTCCCGATTAAAGGCATCTTCATTGATAAAAAGTCACTCACTAATTTGTACAAAAATGCAATATGTATCAAATCTCTATAGACCCTGCTATGAGATAAGAATGAATTCAGCATTTTACAGAGCCAGGCTCCCTTCCCCCATCCTGCTCATATTCACATCTCTAACACTGAGACCTCTGGTTCACCTTTGAATCACTTATGTTCTCTTCACTGTAGCAATCAGCTCAGTCCTACATAAAGTGTAAAGTGCTGACATTTTCAAGCAGCCTAATGTTTCTTGCAGTCATCTAGCAGCCTTTCAAATGCAGAATCCTAGATGCCCTTGCTTTCCTTAATCAGCTAGCAGTGAAAAAGAAAAATTGAATAAAAAGACCTCATATATCCTCTTGTCCCTTGTCCCCCCCCTGCAATTTGCTGTCCATCCAAACTAATCCCCCTACATCCCTCCCATTATACAGATGTGGTGAGATCTCTGAACACAAATATTGTAAACCTCAACATAACTCTACCAATTCACACTAAGGGAAATAAATTTAATTCACTCAGCTTCTCATCATCTTACAGCTCCTTTAGGGCTAATCATCTGTGTTAACTTTCTCTGGAGTCTTTCTAATGTCTAAGTGCCGCCAACTATTTTGTAGCCGAAATACGTGTGGCAAGAGAATAAATTGCCCCACAGTGGATTTCTTTTCTACAACAGTGGTTTTACTATTAAAGAGAAAAGAATCAGGTTTGGAGTGATGTTGGTTTAAGAATTGGATGACAGGTTATGTGGCTGACTATAACAGCTTCATACAGCAATTTGTAGTCAATTTTTCTTTCTTGAAAAAAATGTACAGTATTTATGCATCCAGATAAACTTTTATGTGTATTCAAGAGCCACAATTATCCCTTTGGTTTTAAGGAGAATGATCCTTTTCTCAGCATCCCAGTTTCTTGAATTACCAAATTTTAATAGCTAACCAGCTTGATTTTGCAGATCTGTAATAAATACAGTATTTAGTAGCAGGTCTTGAATGCTGATAAAAGGATACTCCTAATGCCTGACTTCAAGCCTGACTGAAATGTGCCTTTTAGAGATGTTACACAACACTCTTGACACTTTTGTTCAAGGCTGTGGATTCAAATTCTTGTTCTTCCACAGATTTACTATGTACTTCTGAGTAAGGACTTTCTACCTTTAAAATACTGCTGACCATATATTATTTTTCTTTACTGTCTGCTTAACATTCTCTGAGGGGCAAGGGTTGTTAGCATGTGTTTACATCAGGCTGTGAATTGCACACTGCAGAAATCAGTAGAATTTATTTTCCTGCCTGTTGCCTCGCCATACCTACTTTGGTTTTCTTTCCCTTGACCTATCTTATTACCCTTTTTGATCTTAAGGTCCTCAATTACCATGGAGAGTGGAACTCCTAGGATTAATCCATGTCCTCTGGCCTTTTGAATCCTGTTCATTCCTTGGTGGCAAGTGCCACTTAAACCTTTCTCTGTGATATGCCACCACCAGTATTCAATCTGTATGGAAAAACCAGAACTTGCCACCTACCCACTTAGCTTCTTCCCTTCTCACTTTTCCTCCTGGTTTCTAGGTCCTAAGGGGAATACACCTCTAATGGACATTTATCTGGCCTGATTATAGACTTCTGCTCTGAATTCCCTTCTGAGAGAGCCTCTCACTTTTTCCTCTGAGTTTACATAGAATCTGGGGAGATGAACCTCCTACTTAGGTCTAAATTCAGATGTGATGAGTAACACCTCATGGAGTATCATCAATTTTCAAACAGACCAAGCTGAAAAAAGATAATTTCCTTCACTAGAAATCTGATCATTCCTGTTTGTTTTCACACAGGGACCTTCCAAGGTTTTTAAGGAAGACAAAACCAAAAACTGCTAAGACCAATGCAGAAGAGGTGCTCACCTGAAGTAAATGAGGATATACCTCTGCTTTGCAGGGTGAAAAGGGCTTCCCAGTTCTGTGCGGAGATAGGACCTGGGTGTAACATCACTTTCCTCTCCAGCTCTCCTGCTTTTGATGGAGAGAGCACTTTCCCACAGACCCCTCCATTCTGGAAATAGAGCAGCAAAGACTGGGAACAGCCCCATCAAGGTCAGCTGCTTTCAGAGGGACATAGCTGGAGAGATGCAGTGTTTACCCCCAGTTCTCCATCACTCCCCAGTTGCCCCAATTTTTTTGCTTCCCTTGCTTCACTTTTGATTCAATACTTATTTTGTGGACCAAAAATGGACTCCAGATATGGAAGCAGTGGCTTCTTCCAGTTGATCACATAGTTCCTATCTAGTGGTCTTGATCAGGTTTTTCCTTTCACAACAGAAAATCCATTTGGGGGCTGAAGAAATTTTGAAAACTGAAAAGTTTCAGTTTTAGCAAGTAGCATTTTTCTTTGGAAGTCACAAAATTCCCAACCAGTTCTCACTATAGAGTCAGGTTGCCAGGGCCAGTGGGAGCTAAGCGTGGCACCCCAAGCATGGTTCTCACTGTTTGTTCCATCTCTCTAGAGGAAGAGTTGCATGAGCAGACCAAGAGTTTGGGTTTTCAGACAGCAAACTCCAAAGCTGTGGCTACTGGCATAATGTATGCCTTTCATATTTCAGCCAGCAATCATTATCTTTATATCTTCAGTTAGGAAAAGAAAGAGTGATGAAAATCATGACTAAGAAGATGGGCGGGTAAAGTGAGGATCAACTATTTGGCTCAGACAGAGAAAGGCTGTCCACATTGTCAAGGGCATGTGGTAGCAGAGGTAGGGTTTGTTCTTTCTCCTTCTCCCAGTGCAGCTCTACAGCTTTATCCTTTTCCTTTTGACATATCCAGATGATGCAAGTGCTGCTATAGATGCTATTTCAGCTTTTTATAACTTCAGACACACAGATTACCTCCCCAGCATCCTTGTATTGCTGAGTGTGTTAAAAAAAAAGAAAAGGTTTGAAAGTTGTACTTTCCACTCATTAGGTTCAATCTATTTCAATAGAAGGACTGAGTGAAAAAAGAAAGGCAACAATGATTGCATGGCACTGTTCATATGCTTAGAGTGGAGGATTATATTTTGCTAAGCCTTCCAGGAAAATAAACCGCAGATAAACAAGAATGCTTTATGGACGTATAAGGCTCTTTTGTCACCAATCAATGATATTTATCTTGCTTTGATTTCTTCACTGCCTGTCTCCATCTTCAGCTGGATGTATCATTCTGATTAGTCTTGCTTTTTTTGGCCTCTTTGTCTATTGATTTAGCTAAATTAATAGTACACCCACCAGAATGTCTGGCTTCCCCTGATATTTTTATTTGTTTTGCTATTAAAATTGTGCCTCATGTTTGATGGATCTGTTCTAGGGTGATGGAAAGAAAAGAAAGGTGAAAACAAAAATGTGTGGATTAAACTGGTTTGGAGGAATTGTTGGGGTATGAGGAAGGACCAGAGAGAAGTCAGGAACCATATTTTGCATGAGAAAATACTTCCAAGTGCATGCCACCAGCTGCTCTCTCTGGTATTTCTTTGTTTTGAATACCAGCTATTTGAAGATATTTAGCCAGAATTCACTTTCTGAGTGGGAGAAGTAAAGAGAGTGAGGCAGCCCATCTAATTTCTGAATCATCATCAGAGCTGGAGCTCCTGTTCTCTCCTTGTCTCCATTAACTAAGAGAAGCCTACAGTGGCTACACTCCTAGTTTTGGCACCTCAGCTTAGAGGCTAAGGCTGTCTGGAAGGCATCCCAGATTATGTTCTCTTTTCCATCTTCTTCCACTTGTATGAACATAGCTCCTGCAACTGTACAAGCAGGATCACAAATGACTTAAATGTGCTGAAACTGAGGTGTAACAGGGACATACTAAAAGTCCAGTCAAGCATCAGTATCATTAGGTACTCAAATAGGTAAAACATGGCTAACATCACCCTGTCCTCTGCCTTCAAGCTGACTGGAAATTGGTATTGAAGGTGAGGATTTGCTTGGAGATGTGAAAAAAAAATGGCCCATATCAAATATCCTTCCCTTAGCCCGTCCTTTATTCTTTCTAAGTAATTATCTGCCTACCAGGGAGGAGACTGGCTCCTTCACTCCTATACCACAGCCCAAAATCTCATGTTCAGACATTTTGACATGGATCTGCACGCTTTCAGTGATTAGGATATTAATATTTCACTGCTTAGACCATAGGTCTGAGCTGATAGGATTTATGCCACTTGGTAAGGGAGGAAACTGGGACCTGCTCAATAACCTGGAGAGACCTTGCCAATCCTGAGGGGGCAGGACATGAAACAGGAGGACAAGCTGTGTACTTAAGCTGGTCAAGTATTTTCCAGAAGAAGGGTTCGCCACAGGAAAATGTTGATTCAAGATCACTAGATGTGCCTTGAGAACATTTTGGTTTCACTGGACGTTTTCATTTGCATCAGGTGGCATTGGAGGTGAAATGTAGGCTCCAAAGAATTACTAAGTCACTGACCCAGCAAGGAACCAAGATCTGTGAGACCCAGGTATAAGGAGTAAGCATGGGTGTACAGCAAAAATGTTCTCTACACCCAACAGGACTAAATCTCTACCGTATAATGGCCTGTAAGAGAGAAAAAAACACTCTACCATCTCCAGATACAACACTTAAAAAATCCTGCTGTTGGGATGAATCAATCAACTTAATTACCATTAGTAATATTAGCAACCATAACCTTTTTGATTTCTGGCATTTCTGGCAAGGGTTCATTGCATCAATTTAAAGCAAAAGCTAGTGGAAAGATAGAGCAGTGGCTCAGTTTCTATTAAAGTCCTCTTTGTTTTGTAGCACAGATGGAGTTAATATGGATAGCTAACATTGATGCAAAATATGAGAGATTATTATGAATAGGGCATCAAATGATAAAAAATACCAGTTAGAATAATTACATTATCATATTTTTATATGGAAATAATTTTCCAGGCAAATGTTACCTGTTTGGAGAAGTTGAAAACAACTCTAAATAGATCATTCTGTATGTCACAGAACAAAACAATTTTAAAGTTTAAAACCCATTATTTACCCATTTACCCATAATAAACCCATTTATTTCAAGCAGGTGGCAATTTTCTTCCCCTCTCCCAGCCCACAGATTTCAGAACCACAGAATCACAGAATCGTATAGGTTGGAAAAGACCTTTAAGATCATCGAGTCCAACCGTAAACCTAACACTGCCAAGACCACCACTATACCATGTCCCTAAGCACCTCATCCAAACGTCTTTTAAATACCTCCAGGGATGGTGACTCAACCACTTCCCTGGGCAGCCTGGTCCAATGCTTCACAACCCTTTCCGTGAAGTAAAATTTCCTAATATCCAATCTAAACCTCCCCTGGCGCAACTTGAGGCCATTTCCTCTCATCCTATCACTTCTTACCTGGGAGAAGAGACCGACCCCCACCTCTCTGCAATCTTCTTTCAGGTAGTTGTAGAGAGCAATAAGGTCTCCACTGAGCCTCCTTTTCTCCAGGCTAAACAACCCCAGTTCCCTCAGCCGCTCCTCATAAGACTTCTGCTCTAAACCCTTCACCAGCTTCGTTGCCCTTCTCTGGACACGCTCCAGCACCTCAATGTCTCTCTTGTAGTGAGGGGCCCAAAAGTGAACACAGTATTCGAGGTGTGGCCTCACCAGTGCCGAGTACAGGGGCATGATCACTTCCCTAGTCCTGCTGGCCATGCTATTTTTGATACAAGCCAGGATGCCATTGGCTTTCTTGGCCACCTGGGCACACTGCTGGCTCATATGCAGCCGGCTGTCAACCAACACCCCCAGGTCCTTTTCCACCAGGCAGCTTTCCAGCCACTCTTCCCCAAGCCTGTAGCGTTGCATGGGGTTGCTGTGGCCCAAGTGCAGGACCTGGCACTTAGCCTTGTTGAACCCCATATAATTGGCCTCAGCCCATCGATCCAGCCTGTCCAGGTCCCTCTGCAGAGCGTTCCTACCCTCAAGCAGATCGACACTCCTGCACAACTTGGTGTCATCTGCAAACTTACTGAGGGTGCACTCGATCCCTTCATCCAGATCATTGATAAAGATATTAAACAGGACTGGCCCCAACACAGAGCCCTGGGGAACACTGCTTGTGACCGGCCGTCAACTGGAGTAAACTCCATTCACCACCACTCTTTGGGCCCGGCCATCCAGCCAGTTCTTTACCCAGCAAAGAGTACACCCGTCCAAGCCATGAGCAGCCAGTTTCTCCAGGAGAATGCTGTGGGAAACCGTGTCAAAGGCTTTACTGAAGTCTAGATAAACAACATCCACAGCCTTTCCCTCATCCATTAGGCGGGTCACCTTGTCGTAGAAGGAGATGAGGTTGGTCAAGCAGGACCTGCCTTTCCTAAACCCATGCTGGCTGGGCTTGATCCCTTGGTTATCCTCTACATGCCGTGTGATGGCACTCAGGATGATCTGCTCCATCAGCTTTCCCAGTACCGAGGTCAGGCTGACAGACCTGTAGTTCCCCAGGTCCTCCTTCCAGCCCTTCTTGTAGATGGGTGTCACATTTGCTAATCTCCAGTCAGCAGGGACCTCCCCAGTTAGCCAGGACTGCTGGTAAATGATGGAAAGGGGCTTGGTGAGCACTCCTGCCAGTTCCTTCAGTACTCTCGGGTGGATCTCATCAGGCCCCATAGACTTGTGAGTGTCTAAGTGGTGCAGCAGGTCACTAACCATTTCCCCCTGGCTTATGGGGGCTCCATTCTGGTCCCCGTCCCTATCTTCTGACTTGGGGGGCTGGGTACCCAGGGAACAATTGGCCCTGCTATTAAAGACTGAGGCAAAGAAGGCATTAAGTACCTCAGCCTTTTCCTCATCCTTGGTCACTGTGTTCCTTCCCCTGTCTACTAGGGGCTGGAGATTCTCCTTAGCTCTCCTTTTGCTGCTAATGGATTTGAAGAAGTATTTTTTGTTGTCTTTTACAGCAGCAGCCAGATTGAGCTCTAGCTCAACTTTGGCCCTTCTAATTTTCTCCCTGCACAGCCTTGCTACACCTTTGTAGTCCTCCTGAGTTGCCTGCCCCTTCTCCCAAAGGTCATAGACTCTCCTCTTTTTCCTGAGTTCTAGCCAGAGCTCTCTATTCAGCCAGGCCGGTCTTCCTCCCCGCCGGCTCGTCTTTCGACACCTGGGGACAGCCCGCTCTTGTGCCTTTAGGACTTCCTCCTTAAAGAACGTCCAGCCTTCCTGGACTCCTTTGCCCTTTAGGGCTGCCTCCCAGGGGACTCTGTCGACCAGTCTCCTAAACAGGCCGAAGTCTGCCCTCCGGAAGTCTAAGGTGGCAGTTCTGCTGACCCCCCTCGCCACTTCTCCACGTATCAAAAACTCTATCATTTCGTGATCACTCTGCCCAAGATGGCCTCCAACCATCACATGGCTCACAAGTCCTTCTCTGTTCGTGAACAAGAGGTCCAGCGGGGCACCTTCCCTCATTGGCTCACTCACCAGCTGTGTCAGGAAGTTATCTGCCACGCACTCCAGGTACCTCCTAGACTGTTTCTTCTCTGCTGTATTGTATTTCCAGCAGACATCCGGCAGGTTGAAGTCCCCCACAAGAACAAGGGCTAGCGATCATGAGGCTTCTCCCAGCTGCTTATAGAATAGTTCTTCTGTCTCCTCATCCTGGTTGGGTGGTCTGTAACAGACTCCCACCACAATATCTGCCTTGTTGGCCTTCCCTCTGATTCTTACCCATAGACACTCCACCCTATCGTCACCATCATCGAGCTCTAAACTATCCAGACACTCCCTAACATACAGGGCTACCCCACCACCTCTCCTGCCTCGCCTATCCCTCCTGAAGAGTTTATAGCCATCCATCGCCGCACTCCAGTTGTGCGAGTCATCCCACCATGTTTCCATGATGGCAACCATATCATAATTTTCCTGATGTACAATGGCTTCCAGCTCCTCCTGCTTGTTGCCCATGCTGCGTGCATTGGTGTAGAGGCACTTCAGCTGGGCTGTCGTCTGTGTCTCCTTCATAGAGGAACACCCCTTGTGTGCTTTGAGGCATTTCACTGGCATTTCCCTCTTGGCTCCTATTGCCTCAGTATCCCCTAGCTCAACTCTGTTCGACTTCAGCTGTGCCCCAGCGTACCCTGCACATCTCAGAGACACAGGCCGAGTGCCCTCACTGGCACCCGCTCCCTCTAACCATGGCACGTCGTCCCTCAGCTTCCCTCGGGCAAGCCTGATATTATCCCCCTCCCCCTTCGAGTCTAGTTTAAAGCTCTGTCGATGAGCCCTGCAAGTTCTTGAGCAAAGGTTCTCTTTCCCCTTTGAGAAAGATGAATCCCATCAGACGCCAGCAAACCTGGTGCTGTGTAGGCCATCCCGTTGTCAAAAAAAACAAATCTTTGGCAACGACACCAGCCACGGAGCCATGAGTTGATAGATTGGGTGCCTCTGTTCCTTCTAGTGTTGCTGCCCACAACTGGAAGGAGAGAGGAGAAAATAACCTGGGCTCTGGAGTCCCTTACTAGCCATCCCAAGGCCCTGAAGTCTCTTTTGATTGCCCTAGGACTTCGTGTTGCAGCTTCATCGCCCCCCACATGGAAGAGCAGTAGGGGGTAATAGTCCGAGGGCCGTACCAGGCTAGGGAGTATCCTCGTGACATCCTTCACCCGGGCCCCAGGGAGGAAGCAGACTTCCCTAAGAGGAGGGTCCGTCCGGCATATCGGACCCTTGGTTCCCCTCAGAAGGGAGTCACCCACAACTATAACCCGTCTTCTCTTCCTTGTGGAGGTGGTGTTAATACGAGAGGTACGTTCTTCTGACCTGGGCGACACCTCTGGTGTAGATGTACTGTCGTCCCCATCCTCCATTGACTGGCCTTCCACCTCCAGGGCCTCATACCTGTTGTACAGAGGCACCTGGGGAGGAGAGGTGGGCAGGGAGGGCCTTCGCCTGCCGCCACGAGCGTGGACTCGCCTCCATTCACTCACCTCCTTTGAGCTGCTGCCTTCAGCCCGGTGTGGGGGGGATAGAGGATCCCCTTGATCGTGGGTTCTTACTGGTGGCTGCTGCTGCTCCTGTTCCTGTCTCAGGGGGGGCAGAGCATGGCACCACCAGTTGATCTCTTTCTCAGCCTCCCTGATGCTCCTTAACCTTTCTACCTCCTCCCATAGCTCTGCCACCATGCAGAGCAAATCATCCACCTGGTCACACCTCACACAGCTGTCCACATGGCTGCCATCCATGAACATTGAGAGGCCCAGGCACTCCCTGCAGCCTGAGACCTGGGTGGCCACATGTTTTTGTGGGAGCTCCGTCTGGGTAGCCACATCCGCTCTGGCGAGCGCAGAGGGCATCGCTTTCTGACGAGTGAATACCATAGCTGAGTTTCTTCTGAAAGGATGGGGACTACCGAATGAACTCACTTCTCACAGTTCCTCTTGAGCTAGTAGGGTGACTTCGCCTTCCCTGCACGCCCTGCCTGCGCAAACTGCCGCGCCACGCCCTTCTGCCGCGCCACGCCCTGTTTGCCCGTCCTGGTCGCTCGCGCTCCCTGGGGGCTGCTCTTGTACGGGAAGGGAAGGGAATTGCCGCCGTCACTCTTGTCCCCACCCACGCTGAGTCAGAGCCGGGCCCTCGTCAGGAGCTCCCTCCTTCCTGCTCAGGGGCAGGAATTTCAGTAGCTATTCACCTCTCACAATTTTCATCTAGCCTGTTCTTTAGAAACCAATTGCAACCTTTAAAGTAGTCACCTATTTCCAATGGAAATCTTCACATCCTGCTCTTTAAGCCGCTTTTTCAAACTCTTAATAAATTGCCTCAGGTTGTAGAGTTAGTAATGACACTAAATAGTGGAGGGCTTTCATGAAATGTTCTGAACCTCAGTTCTCACCTTTTCTTTTGTCCACTGCTTGCATTTTTGCAGAATTTCAACAATTGCTCATTCAAGAGGAACAGATGCCTTTATTCTCTCTCAACAGAATTTGGGAAATTTGCCAGATAAATGGGGATGAGGAGGGACATGTAAACAGGGTCAGCTGAAGTAGAATTGGATCTCGAAAGAGCAGTAAATACTTAGCTCTCACAAAGTACTTTTCTTGGCAAGAATAATCTCTTCAGGGAGAGAAAGAAGAAATCAGAAGGTGACTTTATGTTACTGAATTTACCTCCTGCTGCCACTTTACAATCAATATCTGCAGTGAATTGGAAGTTTTTGAAAGCTAGGTAGGGTATCTCAACACTACAGTGTGCTCTGTAGGCACAGTCATTTGTAGAAGTGCTGGAGATGAGAGGTGGCTTCAAAGGACAGGAGATCAGGATTCATAAACTCTTGAGTCTGCCCAAGCACCTGGCCGAGACTCTGGAGCTGCTGGCTGAGAAATGTGTTGGGACGATGTGGCTCAGGGCATTACTGGCTTCCCTGGCTGAGAGCCCCCAGTGTAGAGAAAGAAGGGAGAATTCCTCAGGCTGCATTTGATTGCAAGTTTCTGCAAACCTAGTGCCCATAAGACAGCATAAGATGGACACTCAGGAATGCAGTATCAGTTGAGGAAAATTTGTACTAGGATGACTGTATCCTGGATCATGAATAGGGATACCACAAAAGAAGCAGGTGTCCTGAAAAAAACTTTATGGTCTTGTAGGTACTCAAGTGTATATAGGTACCCAATGTTGTCACTAAGAGAGCAAGTGCAATCCAATCCTGAACATCTAAGCAGGGGAATTATCAAATACAGCAGGGAAGCAATGTTTCTTGGTGTGTTATTCCATTAGTTCCATTAGTGGAAGATGGTATCCCAGTGCTGGTTTCCACACTTCAGAAAGGGATGTGGATGAATCAGAAAGCATTCAGAAATAATTACAAGCATGATTTATAGTAGGAAAAACCTGTTTCACCATGAGAGATTTAAGAAGTTCAATCTATTCAGTTTATCCAGGAGTAGATTAAAAGGTGAATTGATCATAGTCTACAAATATCTATGTTGGGAAGAGATTTTAGAAAGCAGACAATTCTTTAATTGAGTAGACCAAAGCTTAATGAGATTTGGTAGTTTGAAACAAAGCTGCTGTGAACTCAGAGTAGGAATGTGGCATACATTTTTTGACTGTGAAGATAATTAACTACTGAAGGAGTTTAACTGGGTATATGGAAGACTCTCCGTCACTTGAAAATGAGCTAAAGATAAACTATTATTTAAACTCAATTAAGTGCTTGTTGCCTACATAGCTAGCAAGGTTTTGTGGTCTGGTATTATGCACATCAGATTAGATGGCTATGATGGTCTCTTCTAAATTATAATTCTTCATTAATTATTTCTGTATCAAAGGGATACTTCTTTAGAAAGGGCAGGATTTACTCTGAACACTGCAATTAAGAACACTACATTATCACATATTTAATTCTATTAGAACATAAATGAGCTTTAAAATTTAAAAGGCTTTAAGAAATAAAACTCTCTGTAGTTCTCAGGGCTTGCTATTCCTACCCTGAATAGTTAATGTTCACAGATTCATCCTCCCAGTTTTTAGCCATCATCAGCCATCTAACCTTACTACAGAACTTCATCTTCAGGAACAATAATACGGGAAACCATCCTTCTCTTCCTTTGCTATGCTCTGGGATTGTACCCTCATCCCCTCTGACCTAAGGGAACAAAAGGAGTGTTGGAAAGCAAGGCAAGATAATTAGGGCATGCTCTGGTTTTGTTTGTTTGTTTTCTTGTTTTAAAGCAGTCTTTTAAAGAACCTCCTGAGTAACATAGAGAAATAACAACATTGCCATCTTCCATGCAAACGTGTCCATAAGGATGCTAGTCACTTGACTGATAAAATCCATTGATAAAAACCTCACTTGCTTATAGGAGAGATTAAAAAGCTAAAATGCATACTGTTGCCAGATCATTAGTGCTATGAGGAAGAAATGGAGATTTTGTATGTGAGCTCTGCATCACTGCTGTAATTTTTCAGAGCTGAGGAAAAGCAAATCACAAGATTACAAAGCAACACACATCTATTGGTGATGGAGATGCTCATCCTTGATCAGGATCCTGCAGGGCACAACAAGCCACTGAGATCAGCTGAAGTAAGTAGATGCAGGGACTTGTCCTTCTGAAATATAAACCTGTACTTGCTAAAGGAATTACTCACATCATCAACAGCTTGAGAAGTCTGCTGTCATTGAAGCAATATTGGAGTGAGGCATGAAAGAGGTTGTGGGTTTATTGTTTCCTACACCAAGGAATACACTCCTCAATATCAAGTCAACCCACCACCAGACCTGCGCTAACTTCAGAGCATTCAGTACTTGTGTAGGTTTTTCCATGCAAGACTAATGGAATCTAAGGAAAATCTGCAGGTGTTTCTGTCACTCTCAGGCACCTCCGTGCAAATACTCCTTCCCCTAATATTTCCCCAAGAGAAATGGACTGTAGAAAATGTACGAAGCTTTAAGAAGATCTTGCAAACAATTCTTGTAATAACAGGACAATGGGTCTCAATGCAGTACCAAAAAACCTGAAAGGTCTCTGTGAACAGACAAGTGCCAGAGGCTGCTTTCAAACCTGCTGAAATTCTTTGGACCTCTCAAAAAATATTGAATTAAAGTGAAATAGTGTGTTTTAACAAAATGGAGGACTCTATACACAGAAATGTACAGACTTTCAAAAGGTTATACAGATTTAAAAAAATAGATTCCCTATACCGAAAGTGAAGCTATTTGGATCAGCAATATTTTAAAATCAACCTGCATGCTCCAATTGTGACCAATTAAAATGTGGGATGAGAAGCAGACAAATGAAGAAAACAGTGATGAAAGGAAGGCTGATATGTTCAATGTGTTTTTTGCTTTAGAAGGTGAAATACACTTATAAAGTTTGTTTTTCATAAAGAGAAGGCTTAAGGACAACCTCCCCCTACATCACAGTAGAAATAATCTGGTGCCATCAGACTCACGGAGTATATAATTTCCCTTGGATTAGGATATTTGCTTTAGGTAGTTTGGTCTCTAAGACAATATGCAGACATTCTTTTTTCCCTAGGCAGCTTTGCAAACCTTTGTCTCTAAGCTGTTTGTATTTGTTGTGGTTTTGACCTCCTGCAGTGGGTTGAACTTCTGTCTGGAACAGAGGGAGTCAATGTGCCACAAAACCAACATGCAAAACCATTTGGGGCTTGTGTGGCTGAACGACTCAGTACCCAAAGGTCTGCTTATCACTGTACTTGGGGTGAAGGCAACTTTTTTTCCCCTGAGTTTATGAAAACAGATTCCCATGAGGTCTTACAGAAAGCTGTGGCATGTTCTTGATCCCTACTGGGCAACTGAGAGCAAATAAACCACACTTGATTTTCCTAAAACAGGTAATTATCATAAATTAAGTAACTCGCACTCACAAAACTACAGCTGAACAGAGCCATGGGTGACCCATGGACTCTGGAGGTATCCTCTAGCTCTGAGACATGGTGAGTCCCATGCACTGCCCTTTGTAAGGTTAGTAGGAGAAAGGCACATAAATCTAAATCATCCTCAGATGAGAATATATCTCCTTATCCAGGAGTGAAACAAACCTACAGCTTGAAGCTTTATGGTAACACTGTTATTTGCTCTCCTTAATTTCAGCCCTTTTTGCATTCTTCTGGTACAGCTCCTCTGAGAAATTCTTTCATTTTAAAGATAATGTAAAAAAAGAGATTATATTTGTCTCCCTCCCTCTACCAAACCCTCAAGGAAACCAGTCTTCCAGTCCACATGATTCAGTCTTGAGAAATCAGTGTTTCCAATGGGAAATAAATTGGTTACTTGACAAGTTCCCAACTGGTTCTAACAAGAACTGGCAAAGGTCACAATATGATGAAAACTTGCTCTCTGTTAAAGCATTTCCCCTTCCACTGAGGTATCTCTGGATGCCTGTTCTTGCCTTTCAGTTGTTCTTCTGCCTGCTGACATCAAAACCTCCCCTAAGGAAACGCCTGCCTGAGCTGGGAAAGGCGGTGGGAACTTTCTCATGGTGCTATGGGAGAGTTTGGACAGAGAAGGAGATCAGAGGTCTTTTCATCAGTTTTTGGACTTTCTCTTCCTCCCCCTGCCCTTCTCTGGGGCCTAGGTCTTGGAAGACAAAGCCCCCAGTTTGATTTAGACATTTTGCAACTCATCTGTAGCTGCCAGCAATAAAAACTCAATGGCCATCTTCACCCAAGAGGCATCTGTAAGGGGTGCAAGAAAACTAGCAAGGAAGTGAATCACAGAGTGGACACATCCATCAGCCTGTTATCTTCCATAAGGACCACCATAAAATCAGCTCATTTTTGAGCTATGCAGTGTATCCACATAGGTATAGGATGAGACAGGCTGTTCCAATAACGTAGCTAACGATGGTCAAGATAAAAAAATGGGACCCCAGAAATTATTACAAAGTTTCTCAAAGGTGCAAAGGATGGTGAAGTGACAAATTTCCACTGAAATTCAATGGAAACCAGACACTAATTGTTATTCAACCTTTTGAAATGTTCCCTGGTCTTTGAGATCCTTGTGGACATGATTATTCTTTCCTCTTTTCTGAAGGGAAACTGAGAAGCTGATTCATTGAAAAGGGTAGGAATATGAGAGAGAAAACTGAAGTAATTAAGGGGAGGAAAGAGATCATTTAGGCTATAGCCTATATGTGTCCATGCATATATGTGTTGCACATTGCGGGAAATATCAGATGACACTGTCAGATATGAAAGTGAAACATAAGGAAGGAGTTTTTACAGAGTGCACCAACAAATTGTGGACCTTGTGGCCACGGGGTATGGTGAATGCTGGAATATAAAGTGACCTAACCACTTACACTCTTAGCTAGTCCTACAACTTCTTTCATTGCAGAAGCACAGTTTTGGCTCAAGGACTGCTTTGTTTTCAGTATCATGATACTGTGCTTTATAGGGAAAGCAGCAGAAGAGTTTGTTTTCTACCTTAATTACTCTAATGATATCTGGTTTTGAGACACAATTGAGAACTGAATCTTGTAGCTTGGATTGAAACCCTTTAGAGAGAGGATTGCCCATGTTCTGCTTACCCACCTCTATACTAGGCTGTTGGATAGAAAATAAACAACCAAGCTCACCCAACGTGATGCATCCATATAGCAAGCATTTGCAATACTGATTTCTCCATGGCTAGGAAGCTGACTTGCAAGGCTCTCACATCTGCTACTGCTCAGCAGAAGAGCAGCAATATATCAGTTATCTCCCCATCAGCTATGCTTTGACCTTGCTGATGACTTCCCAGATGGATATTTTGTCAATTCAGACTCTGGTACATACTTTTCTGGAGGCTTTTGCTTCCAGCCTTGTCCTTTTTACTGAAAACCATGTCTTGTGTCTAACACAAGGAAAATTCCAATATTTGACACAGATTCTTTAATAATTTTGGCAGAAGAACTAATGTTTCTTTTACACGCTTAAATTGAGAATATGCACAGCGTAACATCCTGTAAAATCAGTTTTCCATCAAGCAACTGAACTCTGAAGATAAAGTTACCAGCTCAGGCTCAACATCCTTCTTTGCTCCCTATCCATCTCTCCCCAGCCCTGGTTTTTTTTATGTTAGTCTCTTCTACATGTTTTTCTAGGTGATTGTCTCTGTTTCTGCAGTACTCTCACTTAGTCATGAAAGGGTCAGGTCCTTCTCTAGTTTTTGCTGGTGAAATTCTCTGGAGTTCAGTGAGATGACACCAGATTTATACCAACATAACTGGTATCACAAGGTGACCATAATGCTCTTTCCCAAGCTCAGCATAAGCTCATGTCAGAGCTGTGTTTTCTTCTTCATTATCTCACTTCTACTCCATGTGACATCTTTCCTATCTGAAAATAGCTCCTAACTGAGCTATGCCTTCACAAGAGGAGATGGAGAAAGACTCTTGCAAGTCTAGTAATAAACTAGAAAATGGCTGTGTCTTCCAAGGATTTGGGATCATTTGAGAAAGTCTATAAGTCCAGCTATTAGCTCAGATTGGAAAGTAATATTTTTTTTTAAAAGTCTTTTCATTCAATTTGTTAATTTAACTAGGAATTTGTAGTTATTGATAAGTCTTACTATAAATCAAAATTCTAGGAAATAAGGCATAGGATGAATTATTTCAGTGCAGAGAAATAACTTCAAATAAATACTTTTAGCTCCTAAATCTCAGCTTGCTTTCTCAGTATAAAACTTTGCCTTAAAATTCAGTCACTGTCTAAGCATTTCTATATGATGGAATTCTTATGATGCATTCTACTTATTAGCATTTCTTGACTTTAAGTCTTCTGTACAATTTTAACTATGCATTTTTAGCTTTTCTTCCAGTCATAGCATCTATGCAAACCCACTTTCTTAAGACAAACTGCCAGAAACTGACACAGAACTATCTTTCATACAGTTTCTTTAGAGCTTCAGTTGCCAATGCAAACAACTGGTTTTCAAGAAGGATGTGATGGTGCAACACATGAACTGTAAAACAATCCAGAAAAAGATGACATTGTAAAAATCCAGTAATTTTTTAATATGGCTAAGAATTGCAGCATAAATTTTCATGGAAAAATAGTAATGCTCTTCCCATTACAGAAGAAAATAGGTATAATTTCATCTCTATTTGCATTCCTGTGGTCAGCACTTTTAATAATCTTTACAGTGACAACTGTAGAAAACCTTGAAAATTCTTGGAGTTTTTAAACTCTGAAGTTCTGCACAGGTCTCTGAAGGCTGCTGACTTCTTGGTAACCCTGTGGGCTGATGATGGGTCATGACAAGTAGGTCATGTAGGAGCCCCAAAGAGTATGTTTCCACAGGTTGACCTACAGAGTCCAACCTTGGTGCATGATGCTCAAGAAGTTTCAAAGCCTTTGTGAAAGTACCACAGAATAACCTGTACTTAACACCCATCAACCGGTCATAAACCCAATATAATGCTGTAGTTAACCCAAGAGTCTTGTCACTATCTGAAAATCACCTCGATAATACCAGCAAAGTATTGAGTCATCTGAGTCTAAAAAAATACCTCAACCCTTCTCCTTTGGAAAGAACTGACTTTCCATTCTTAGACTAGGGCCCGGATTTTGTGTTATTGGAATTTCACACATGCATTTTGGGAGTTTTTATCTGATAATAGAGGAAAGCCATGCATCTGCCTGATGTTATGACATTTCTTCCATTTGTACTGGGAATAGAAAGTGGATCTCTTTCATGTCGAGGTGCTACTCATCACTATCAGAAAAATACCATCAGAATTAGCCTAATTGCTATTCTCATCAAAAAGGCCACAGGGACAAAATTACTGCTGGTGGCTTGCCTTGCCATTTGTGCACAAAAAGTACACTTTCCTTAGTTCTTTCTGAGATACACTTGACCAGAGGGGATAGGTGGGAATTCTGTTGCCAAATAAAATTATGAAGGTTGTTTCCTAATATTTAAAGAAAAAAAATACGTCTTTAAGGAAAACATATTATTATATGATTTACTGGTTGTGGAATAGCAACAACCACTATAGGCATAGCTAGACAGTCAGAGAAGAAGAACTGCATTCTGCTGTCATTCCCATATGATATAGACTGAAGTTTATGAACTTTTTATAGCTGAATCATCTAAACTGTAGTTTTCCCTTCAGTTTTCCACATAGCAGAAACCCTCTTTCCCAGATGAGTCTCCTGTTTAAACCACGGATGCCTCTTAGACACAGTTTCTGAAGAAAAAAGGTGCATGAACAATGACTACTGCACTAGAAACACTCCATCAGCTCTGGTGAATACAACTCCAGTGTACCTCCTACAAGTGATTCCATGTTTGAACAGCTCCTTCGCCTGTTGTTAGAACCAAAGGATGATGAAAAGGCAAAGAAAAATGGGAAGCTACTGCAGATGACTCATCTCTTCTACCAGAAGCTAGAACACTATAACAAACAAAATATGTCTGATGCACAGCTCAGCCCGAGTGGATTCATCTTCAACCTTGAGCATTATGTACATTAATTGTATCTTTATGACTACTGCACACACAATAAGTGTGGGAACTTAGAAATCAGTGAAATCATATATTTTCATAATCATATGAAATCAAATAACTAGATTAAGAAAGTGTGCACCCTTTCCACTAGGAAAGCTTCTGACAGTAAACTGCTGGTTTTATTTCAGGCACAAAGGAGTCTTAAGGGCTGGAAAAAAAATTATCATTTTTTCCCTACACATATTGATTTGCTTAATAAATAGAACCTATCTTTGGTGACATTAGCTGATATTTGTTCTTCCTCCATATCTGGTTACTAATAAAGACAATTTTCAGTATTGCAAAGGAAGGAATGTATGAAGGATGAAGGTCCCAAAAGAAAGCAAGTTGTGTTTGAGTATCTAACTCCCTTAAGGTCTGTGCAAATCACAAACAGAGAATTTAGCAAGGACTCATGTAGGCTGTAGAAGAAAAGTAAAACTACTCCAAAAGATCTATGCATTTGTGCATGAAATCCAGTCTATTTATTCAACCAGTGGTTTGTGAGTAGTGGTGAAGAGGAAGGCACTCTTCATAAGGAAAGCACAAAGTTAGCATTTAATGTTCACAAATTGTATCCAGAAACCTACACCTCAGGAGATGTAAAATATGGAGAGAGGTATATGTGGTAAATCTGTGAGATTAAATTGTCTAATCTGACATTTTGCATAATGAAAGGCAAATAATACCACCTCATTATGCCTAGATTAAGACAAATAACTTGTGCTTGACTAAAGCATTTCCAGCAAAGCACTTGATCTTGATTTGAAGTCATCCAGCAAAAATACATCTGACTGAATATTGCCATCTGCAATGCGTATGTATACATCTCAGCTAGTCACCCTGTTCTCCCTTGAAAGTTATGGCTAAAAATAGGTATTTATGGGGAAAAGTGCATCTCATCCTACAGTAAACATTTAAAACAGGTTAAAGAAATGGTGCCTATTTCCTAACAGTGCCCATTTCAAGCCAACAGTAGTCTTTCTAACAAGTCCAGTAAGTTTTAATTTGGGTGTGGTAGTTATAAGAACCTATAGTACAATGAACCATCATTTAAAAAAAACAGGTAGGGGCAAGACCATACATTATTTCAACTAATCCTGCTTATTAGAGAAAGAAAGAGAAGACATTGCCTATATTTGCTTACTCTGCTGTTGCTGTTTTGTAAACTCACTTAAAAAGCTTTTTTCTGATTTGGGCATTTAAGTCAATGTGGTTTAAAAAGCCCTATAGTAACATTTAAATATGAGGGTTACACTAGAGATGGAAGCTTTCTGAAAATTCATATACCTACAGCCTAAGATATTATTTCTTCTGGAACAAAAATAAAAATATTCCTACTCATATGCATGAGCTGGAGTTTACCTATGATGTAACTATCATACAAAAATTACTGGAGTAATTTACACAGATCACTAATCCCTCACACATACTAATCTTTCCCTCTGAAACTATAAATTAGAAACATAGTTAAATTCCTGTATTTTCTTTAAAATGTGGGTGCACAGGGAGGAGTTTAAATGCATAAGAAAGCCTTTCAACTGGTCTATTGAAGGACCAGGTGTGCAGCCTGCAAATTTCCCCTAAAAATATAACTAAAAGTGGGTGTGAAGAATTAGAATGTGGCTCTGGCTTTAGAAGTTCCTTTAAAAAAAAAAGAAAAGTAAGCTTTATTTCCCACAAATGATCCGATAGTTAAAATTCACATTTCATTTACAGCGCAATAATATGTTATACGCACACACAGACACAGCCTGTCATTTTACATATGGGTTTTGTGAGGTTACAACAGCAATAAAAAACAACTCTCAGTTTTCCTGAAAAGGGAGCAGTGCTCCTTGCAAAGTTTCCTCTCACCAAGCACCGCAGTCATGAAGAATGGTGCTCGGATTATGTCGTATCGATGGCTAATTTCAAATCTAGAAGTTGATTAACTTTGACTCATAGCATAAAAGGCCACGACCAATTATTATTCAGAAAAAATCCTGCTGTTTAGCCAAAGACCGTACCGAGCAATCCCGTACTTGATGTGCTTGTGATAAACGTTCACATGACAAGGTTATTTGGTGTACAGAGGCTGGAGGGGTTGCCATAGAAACCTGCGCACGATGCCCATAAATCTGATGTGTAGTTATCCTTGCTGTGTATGAAAAAAACCACAAAGCCAACTCAAGCAGTTTAATTTACAGTATTGACTGTCTCAAAAAAACCCCCAATATTCTAAGGTAATAGACTTCTTTGGATTATATTCCTTCATAAGAAGAGTACTCCAAGAGCTGAGACAACCTCTTCAAAGCCAAAAAGACTTTTAAGATAATAATTATTGTAGGAAGTGCAGGTCATCATCAATAGTGAGAAAGAAAAAAAAGAGCTCTCTTGAAAATGTCTGCTCAAGTATATTGATTGTTTTCTGTTACTCGCGCAAACAGCTGACTGTAAGTGAAAAAAACTCAAACACCCTCTTTTTTATTTTGCTTTTGTTTTCCAGAAATGATGAGATGAAACCTTGAATCATCTCTCAAGTAGGCCATGACAAAATGCCCTCCTTTCCATAAAAAGTCACCAGGATAAGAAGAATCTATCTTTCTCTACAGTTCTGTCTCATTCAAATACAGGATAAAAATTAAGAGGAAGGTAAAAAGACCACTCATTTCTGATGGGTAAAAAAGGTTGGTCTGGAGATGATAAAGACAGTAGATGAAGAAGCAGGAGACAAGGGCTTTTTAGGAACCAAGTTATCGAAACCTTCTGTTTGGCCAAGTTGCTTAAATTATGTGCCTCAGTCTCCCTATCTGTATAGCAGGGATGCCTTATTTCCATTCTCAGGAATAACTTATCACCCCCTTTAGAAAGAAATAATGTCTGGAAGAATGGAGATTTTAGAGTAAAACCACTTGCAGAGAGTAAGTGAAGAGCTCTGGACCATCCACACCAGCACTGGGGAGAGCCCTGGAGGAAATCCTCCCCTGCTGGTGCCCCTCTAACCCATACAAGGCTGCACCCACATGAAATACATGGGCACCAAATAGCAACAGCAACAACTTTGTCTTGTATATACACCTACACTGCTGCAAACCACATACATGTGTAATGCGGTGTGATGAGTGCCAAATGCCTCCAAAGCATTTGGGACTTTCCTCTGGAGGATGCAGATATTTATTATTACTTCCAGATGCATAAATATTAATGAGTCAAGGGTCCTGGGCATAACTAAACCAAGAAGTTCCCAGGAGCAGAACAAGAGGGCATACTGTTCAGGATCACCTTCCTGCTCCATTGGCCAGGCCTTTTGTAAGGAGCTGCTTCAATAAAGACAGAAGATACTTCTAAATATGCAAAAGATTTCCCCAAAGTTTTCTAGTGTGTAAGACTGACATGATATAACATATCATTTATCTCCCAGGGACGACTGCAGCTATTTTAATCTAGGACTGTGGTTCTATGACTTCTTCTTGTAAAAATAAATGTCTAGATGTATAGATAAACTCAAAAGTATAGTGTAAATTACAAAAGGAGGAAATAAAGGCACAACCTTACTGGCGAGAAATGGGGTATCCTGACATAGACACTTCTGGAAAGTGATTCAACCCAGCCTCAGATGGGTACTCAACACAGTCAGATGATCACTGTCTGGAAAAGCTTATTTCTGTCTGTTGGCACACAGGGATGTTGGGATGACTACCTCAAATTTAGATATTGAAAGATCTAAAGAGGAGTGATCTAAGCTAACCATAGGTGTCTACAGTGCAGATGTCTACATGTGAGCTAGATATCTAGTATCCCACTATGCTCAGGGAGACTTAGGCAAGGCAGTTAAAAGGCATTAGGGCAAAATTAATTTAATCCTTGAGTTGACTCTTAACTTTTGGTTAGATTAATCACTTCCTAACTTCCATTTACTGCTTTGACTAGATTTTTGTTGATAATGGAAATCTAAATGACTAGTTCACATGTAGTCCCTTTCAACGTGGATCCCTAAAGCTAGTACAATTGACCTCTCATGAAGATCCTTTCTTTTTTCACCCAGCATTGAAGCCTCAGTGACATCTGTGCCTCCCATATTCCTTCCTCCAGGTAACTGCTTTCCCCAGGATTCCTTCTTCCAAAAAAACTCATTTTGCAACACCACCCTTTAAAATGCCAAGTTGCTGTGGTGCCATGTTTTTAGTGAAACAATGTGTTCCCACAGGGACTGTCAGCTTATACTGAGAAAACCTGCTACTTTGCCACTACCAACAACTTTTAGAGAAAGAACCACAAAGTCTCAGTGCGTGTGGTCTCACACAGTGTAATAAAATGTGTCCCCAGGAATGTGATACAGCTTTGGTTAACTTCATACATCCACCACATAAAAGGCAAAAGCCAAGGTGGTCATCCTGGGCTCCCTTTGTAGTCACCGGGGGAAAGGGTGGGTGGGTGGAAAAAAACACTTTCGGGGCAGGATTCATCTGACTGATTTTAGCTCTATTTCAGGATGAAATGAATCACATCCTGAAAGATCTCTATAGGGAACCCAGAGTGACTAACACAGAAGTAAACACCTACATGACAGACAAAGTCAAGAGACAATGGCTTCAATGCGTAGTGTACCATAGCAACCTCATGGAAGATGAACATGATTTTTACCTGTCCTTATAGCCTAATGACACAGCAATCAAGTGAGCAATTGCTCACTTCCAGATAGGTTTTATGCAGAACACAGAGTCAGAGTACAGTGGTCAAGCTCTTCTGCTTTTTTCTCTCCTGAAAAGCTGAAAAGACATAGTGTGAATCAGTGCTTCCTGCACAGAACCCATAGGACTTGGGCTGCTGCATCTTTTGAAGGGTTTCTGCTGAAACAAGTAGTAGCTATTTTGTTATTCTATCTTTTCCTGCCTCTCGAGGGAAAAATAAATGCTTGGTATGTGGCAGTGGGGACCCTTGAAGCAAGGGGAAGCAAGAAGAAAGCTCTGTGGTTTCTCACATCCTTTATTTCTGCATGGCAAAAAGGAGAAATGGCCCAGTTGTGTGACCAGAGGGAATTTGTTTTGAAAACAGCTCTGCTGTGAAACTGCTAGGCAGCTGAAAGGAGCTTTTTTTCAAGGCAGTGATCCCACTTCATGTCTCCACTGGGAGTGGAGCTGCTCTGGTCAGGCTTCACTCTCCACACTCAGTGCAGAGGTCTCATGCTTTAAACCCCAATGACTGAGGGTGCTGGTGCTTGCTGAATTTCTTCTCTCTGCTGGATCTGCAGAAATGAAAGGTGAGCTTAAAGAGAAGTCCGCAGGAGGCCACTGAGGGAAGATGTTAGCAGGAAACATTTTTCTTTCACTTTCTAGCCAAAGACTATTGACTACATTGGTCCATATTTCATCATCAAAGGGTAGCTCAGAAAAAGCTACAGATGAAGGAAAGAAGCATGTTAAATTTAACATGAGGTATGTTAAAAAACTACCAGATGAATAAGAGAAGCATCTTAAACCAATAAAATACAGGATGTCTGGACCAACAGCACATACCACTGGAGTTCTCCAAGTTCCTGTTTAGTGATTTGAAAATACCAATGATTTATAGGTTTGACTTTTTTTTTTTAATAAGACATTAAAGTTTATTACCTCATTTTACAATTATTCTCAATAATTCTAGAATAAAGCAAGCTAAGGAAAAACCCAGAGTTACTCTCCTTCAGTGAAATGTTGGGGGAACTAAAAAAAGATTGGAGGCAACCAGCTTTTCATACCATTTTCTTAAAGTAGCTGAAAAAATACAATCAGATGGCAGCTTCTCTCATTTTTTTTATGAGCCACTGATATATGCAGAGGAGAATGTAAATCTACCAGTCACTGGAACCATGACACAAATGTGAAACTGATGTTAGAAGTAAAACTGAGAGAAAGCTCCATTTTGGGCAGGCATCAGTGTTTGTAATGGTCAGACATCACCATGTAATCCTTTCCATTAAGGAGGATAGCTATATCTTGGTTGATATCCTGGTGGCACCGAACTCAAAGGAAATGTAATTGCTTTCAGTGGGACAAGGTTTTTTACCTCTTTATGTTTGGGTATATTCCCTCTAATCTGAAAAGCCTTCAACGACATGTTCTGCAAACTCAACACCAGCTACAGGCACACGGATGGATTAACCTCTCCCAAGTCAAGCTGTCCTGACTTTAAAAAGCTGCAAACAGATGTCACAATCTCCAAAAGAGCCTTGGCTCAGCCCCAGGAATGGCAAATTTACCCCCTGGATGGGTCAGGGGCAATTTTCCTATGCGTTTTGCTGCCTGACTTTTAACACCCTGGCTGCTCATTTCTCACGCTCCCAGACACACAGACACAGGTTTGTGCCCAGCTGCCACAGTGCAACATGCTCCAGGTTTATGCCTCGAGCTTTGTCTCTCTGCTCATGTGTCCATAGCCTCAGGGATTGCTTTGACTGTGACTGAACTGCAGTCTTCCCTGGGTTGGATTAGACTATTGCACACACACAAAAAAAAGGCAATGGAAAACACAGGGAAATATTTTTTTGTCCAGTCGTTCATTGAATTGTGATGTGAATGGTGCAGAAAAGAGGCATTACACAAAGTGCCGTGGGCTCATCAATGATCATAAATAGAAAAGCCTTCTGAATGATGCCACTGCTATCAAAACAACAGTCCTTACCAGTATCCTGTTGAACAGTAGCATCACAGTGAAAAAATCCAAATATTGAATCATATGGGTATTTTTTTTGCAGCATTTTGATGTTACCCATCTGTATAATAACCAGGTCCAGTTTGTGAGTTAGTGATTATTATCTAAGTGAAAATGGCTACAGGTACAACAGGGAAAGTCATGAAATGGAAAACAAACAAGCAAAGTAAAACTGAAAATCTATTGACTGATCGATGAGGTGCATGCATTTCTTCAGGAAAGCAAAGGAGGATTTAAGTCCATAAATAAGACTGAGGCAAAATAAGAGAGCTTTGCAGAGGATAGCTCATGAAACAGCAGTTGTTTTCACCCCAAGTGGTTCACCCTATCACAGAAGATCCAGGAGAAGTGTTCCATTTGCCTTCCCTCCCACTGAAACTTGCATTTGCTTCTGTGGGGTGTACATTTTTTGGCAGCTACTTGCCATGAGCAAACGAATTCTTGCACAAGATGAGGGAGAAAGAAAGAGTTAAGCTCACACTAACTCTGCACTGGAAGCTGCATGGAATCACATTGCTTAGCACAGCGGGGGAATAGGATCACCAGGAAAACCCTCAACCAAAGCTCTGTCAAAATGACAATCAAACAAGACAGACATTAATCTGACTGCCATCTTCACAGCGAGGGCACTTGTTTATCCTCAATCTGACAAGATAAAATTAAACTACACCCATCTAATAAATCTTAAAGGAGCTTAATCTTTTTTTTTTTTTTTAAAGAAATGTTGCCTTGGGCAAGGATGAGTAGTCCAGAAGGAAAAAGGTTTATATATTATTTTTTTTTAATTTTATAATGCGCCTTATCTGCTGTGTTTCCTAAATTATTACTGCCTCTGAAATATTCAGATCCATGTTGGTTACATAAGCCCCAGTCCTGATGAGTTGTACTCAGCTAGTTGGGGAAATGAAACAGGAGTGTGCAACTTCCAAGGCCATTAAAGCTAAACAACTCAGCTTGATTTCTAAACACTCAGATCCACTTACTGGTTCAAGAGCATTAAAAAATTAAAATAATAAATATTGTGTTGAATCTTGATGTTGAAGGAATCACAGTCTGCTTCTGGACATCCTAGCCTGGATTCATCTCACCTAACTTCAGTTCTCAGTGAATGTGTCTCTCTAAACAGAAAGGTTAAATTTATTTCCAATAAATTATTCACTTCAGGTTGATTATTACTATTCTACTGAATGCAAGTCTGAAAAGTTTGAATGATATTGCTTAATGGATGGAAATGAGTAATTGAAAATGTATGATGGGTATCAGGGGAAATTTCATAGGGGTGAGAAATGCATCCTGGGATGCAGTTTTTCCTTACAGGCATAAAGTTGGGTAACATTTCTTGGTCCGTCTTCAAGCTAGGTTAGATAAAGCACTAGGAAAAGCAGTGAAAGGAATAATATTTGACCAACCTGTAGATTACTGGCCTTGAATAACTTTATGAGTTTTTAGCATCTATAATTTTCACAGTGATGCCTCTTTCAATCATATTTCAGCCTGAAGTTACAGGATTCTTGAGTATAATGAGGATAAAACCTACCAAAAGGCATTTAATTTGCTTTATTCTTACACACGACGAAAGAAAGCGCAGTTCAGGAACAGTTCTGACATGATTCTTCCAATAACATCATACCATTGCTAGAAAACCTTAGCTCCAAAAAGACTTAAGATTGTTCCTTGGACAGACTTAATAACCCTGCTGATTCTGACCCTCAGGAACACACGGTGACAAAAGATCTGTCAGATATATTGGGCCATAGTTGCTGAATGCCTTAAAAATAAGCAGTAAAACCTTGAAATCAATAGAGAATTTTACAGGGAGTTGGTGTAAAGATTGTAAAATAGGAGTGATGTGTTCACCTATGTGCCGATGCTTTTTTAGAGATGTGTTCTACCCTGTGCATGTGTCTGTGACTGCCATTGATGTTAATGGGAGTCACACCAGCAAGTGTAGGAGGGGATTAGAGAGAGGTCGAGGGACAGGAGGACTCATGTACCCTGAGTTGGATTTGGAACCCAGGTGCACATGTGTAAATGGAGATGTGAAGTGACTTTTCCATATTTGTGCCTGTGTAAAGGTGATCAGTTTTTGTCTAGCCATTAAAAATGTTATAGTATATTAGATATACATTTTCTATGTTTGTTTTAGACATATTGCACTAGATAACAATCCTATATGATCTATAATAACTGTATGATGCATGCCTTTATTTCTATTTGTATATGCATATATGCCTTTAAATGTTTATTATAAACATATTTTACAATTTTACCCTTTTATATCTATTGGTACAGTTTTTCTTTATTTCCTACGTGAGTATGAATGTGTGTACAGTTCCAGCTCTTTTTTACTGATTCACTTGGAGATATCTTTTTGGAGCTGCATGCTTGTTAGACACAGGCTCATATTATGATGCTCTCAGTTGGCGAGCAGTTCCATGGGACTTTACCTCCAAGGAAAGGTTAAAAGTGCCCTCAGCTTTGTTACTCTTCCAAATGTTCTGCTGTAGACCTAAGTTGGAGGAACCTGTTCTGTTATTGCATCTGTAACATTTTTGTGAGCAGGCTGTGGGGTTTGCAAAGTTGCAGACCTCCTTGCTGCACCCAGAAGGTCACACTGTAGAGTCAAGGAGCACCATTCCCTTATTTCACTGGAGGTTAGAGCAGGGTCTTTGTCCCACAGAATTAAGGGAGATTATTCACATTATACTAGGTTGTAAAAAAAGCTATTCCAAAGATATTTGCTGGTCAGTATGAAGTTAGAGTAAATCTACTTATACAAAATGGACACCATCATATGCAAAAATTATTCTTCCCAGGTCAAAATTGCCTATGCCTGGTCACAAAAAGCCCATTTGAAACATCAACTTGTTATCCCTTATAAATAAATTAGTCAAGCAATAGCACCATAATGGGCAATACTCAGAAAGAGAAGCCAAAGAAATGTGTCCTTCCATACTGAAGCAAAGACTGTACAGTTCATCTAGTAAATCATCAGGGGAAGAGCAATGCAGAACCTGGTAAGCAGTGAACAGTGCTGTGTATCCTCTCTACCCCTGCACAGACAGCCTTTTGAGGAAAACCAGTGTGTCCTCTCCTATGGATAAATGCTTTCCTCTGTGGTCTGTAAAGACAGTTTCTGCTGAAGGAAAGGCACCTTCACCTTTCAGAGTACTCCTGCAAGGGGAGCCATATATGTTGCAGTGCAAAGTAGTAATTAAAAATACCTTTCACTCTGTAGTCCCTTTAGAAATTACAAGGGCTCTGGAATTTTATGAAGAAGAGTCAGTCCTGTGAAGACTGAAAGCTCTTTGGGGAAGGGACTGACTGCTTTTGAACATGTGATGCAACCTAGCAAAAGGATACTCTGTGCTCACTGGAGGAGTTTCAGTCCTGTAACAAAACCAGAGACTACAACACCTAGACACCTGCAACTGCCTTTTCCTTGTTTTCTTTTCTGATACCCTCACTCATGACAAGGCTCTGTACAAATCACAGCTAGCACAGAGCTGATTTGTAGAGGAAACTCCTCACGCTGTGTTTGTTTCAGCTGATTTTATTAATCTATTTGTTTATTGTCTCTTGCATCCCCTTAAGGTCTTTCATGTCAGATGCACACAGCATTTTATAAAGATCAAAGAAGTCAGCTTCATAGTCACTCCCCTTTGGATGGTGAGGAGCTGCTAGGTGTGCTTTACATGTAACAGCATCAGGCACAGAGAAAGGTTTTCCATAAAACTATAGCAGTCGTGGTGTTAGACCCCCACATATCCTGACTCCTCTAATTTTGAGCTTGTACCCTTAGTCAGGAGCAGCATCCAAGCTCTGGCTTTAAAACACTCCCACTGAAGAAAAGTTAACAGGTGCTGTTGTGCAGAGAGGTCTTCACCATCACAAATGACAGGTTTTTAAACAGGTCAGGGATCTAAACTACTTCTAGAACTGGAAAAAAACACATATTGGGCTAAAGACTCTATAGGGTCTACCTGGACCTCCATAGTCTGCAAGACACATTTTTGTATGTTAATGGGATGGTCTGTATGTCAAGAGCAGCACACATGCCTGCACACAGCTCTTGCTTCATTCTGTTACTGGGTAGAATAAAAGTTGCTTTTATTCAGTGGAAACATGAGCAGTCTAAAGGAAACTTTCCACTGAAGTATTTTTGGGCCTGGGATTACCATACAGGGTTTTGCTCAGATCTCTAAATGGATTCTTCCTGGGAAACAGGAGGTTACAAAAGCAGATGTCTGCTAGACACAATTGCCTATTTCCCCCCAAGTGGCAAAGTCACTCAATTTGCTGAGTGAGGAAACCACTACAGCACAATACATAATATCTCAAAGCATTTGTTTCAGGACACAGCATTCTTTCATTCTCCACTCACAGCCTTCAGCATTTCTTCAGACACATATTATTAAACCACAGCTAATTATTAAATATTTAACAAAGACTTTACAGTACATTGACTGCAGCTACCAAGGTAGGCAGAGCTATACATATTGATTTCTCTGTGTCTGGAGCTCAGTATACATCAAACAGCATGGATGCGTTGAAATTTCAGATCACAACCCAACAACCCAAGTTTGGATGGTTGGTAGTGCTCAAAAGGAAGTGATTTCCTTATCCTACAAATATTTTTATCTTATTGGAAAAAAAAATCCAAAACGGATACAAAATCTTGGAATCTTAAAAAAAAAATCTTCAAAGTGAAAAAATATATCCCTCTCTGGTTCACTCAAAAAAATCCTCTTAGATAAATATGAAATATTTGGCCATTTTAATCTATTATTATAATGTAATTCAATTTTTAAAAGGTCTGTTTCTTTCAAATGGAGATATGTTCATTTTTTAAATTTTAAAGGAAAGTGCCTTGAAATTTTGAGGAAAAGAAGAACGATTTAGCTAAAGTCAATTTCATTCAGTGGTAAGTTTTGCTAGCATGACCTTTCAAACTTTGGAGTTGGCAGCTCGTTGTTTACATTTCAGCTTTAAAGACCTTTGTTTGACTCCAATTTACTTGTCATGTAGAATAAATGTTGGGACTTCTATTTAATCCTTTCACAGATATTTCTGCACACAGATTAATGAATTCTAAAGCCATTATGATCATCTAGTCTGACCTCCTGCATAACACGAGTCATAAAATGTCACCCAGCAATTCTTGCATCAAGTCCAATCATCTGTGGTTAGGCTAAAGCCGTCACACCATGTAGCATGACTTCCAGCATCTCCAGAGGAGCTGAACAGCAGCAAGAATCACAGTTTAGCAAAGACAATTTTTGTGGTAGAGAGGAGTATTGGCCAATTAGAGTTGCTAAGGTCCCATAGGCTAGAAAAAGTACAAAATTAACTTTTTAATGTCTTCAAAAAAAGCCAAATGAGAAGGCTGCTGTGCATGTTTTTAGGGTGGTCCTTATTTATTAAGATCAGGGATCGGCAATCTCAGGCACATGCTGTTAGCGCTATTGCAACAGGATTGCAACCTGGTCCTCAAAATTTTGATCCACATTCCAGGAATGTGGGTTGGCAAAAGCAACGGCATTAAGTAAGACTGGCAAGACCCGTGGCCCACTGCTTTGGTTCTTTTGTCAGTCATTCAGGAACTGATACTGCCGGTTACGGCTGCTTGGAGCAGCAGCTCTGAGAAAGACTGTCAGAAGCTTTGGAAAACCTTTTTTCTCCTTCCTACCCACCATCACCATTTAGGGCAAAAAAATCCCCAGAGACACTTTATCTTATGAAAAAACAAGGAGAAAGAAAAATAAGGGTTTCAGAGGGGAGATAAGAGAGTGAAATAGTTATTCTGATGGATTTATCATTTATTTTCTCCTTCTGTTGGGATACCGTGCTTCTTTGGAGGATTTTTATACAGAGATGTGGTCATTTTGGCCGTTCTTTGAGAATCATAAAATCGTACATGTGAATATTCACCTTTTTACCTTTTGAAGAAGCTGAGCGAATATTGCAATAATTGACCTTGATAAATATTACTGGTTGCCTTCCTCCCAAGTGCAGAATTACAGCAGTGAGATGTCAGGGAGGGAGTATTATCCTTCCCAGTGCCCAGGGCCAGTCCAGACTTTCCAGCACATTGCAGCTGCACAGCCATCTTGCTCCTCCATCAAGAACCCACTGAAGGTACAAATGGGTTAAGAGACTCACATAAGTTTTTTAACAAAGCAGCCATAAAGATGGGGTTAGATACCTGGGATGTTGGCTCCTCTGTCTGGTTTTTAGAAGTAGAGGTGGTTGGGAGTGTTTGACAGAGTAGCCATTCTGTGGAAAATTGGGAACAAAGCAACATTTTCTCAGCTGGAATGTGCTTACTCTGGTTAAACTTCTGTCAGGAAAGTTTTATCAGGGCCAAAATATGTTTTTCTAGTCAAAAAGAGAATCAGATGATTTTGATTCAGATGAAACAGGGACTCAGATACTACCTAGGCTCTGGTACCCCAAGGGGTGGGTCTGTTGATGGAGATTTATGAAAATTTACCCAGGTTTCTCTGAAACTGCTATATTTTTTAGAGAAATTGTGAATGAAAACATTTTTTTTTTATTTTGAAAAGCATTGCAGAACAGCAATGTCATTTCCCACCAAGCTTTGGGTAGGCTCGGTGGTCCTGTTCCTGCTTTCAGTCAACATATTTCTCAGAACCATTGCGGACTATGGGCTTCAGCTGAGCAACATTATCCTTCCTCAAAGAAATTCCAGCACCATTTCCATTAAGATCAATTGGAAATGTGCCTGTGCATTAAAGGGGTTGCTTCAAATCCATTTTGATCAATGGAAAGACTACCACTGATCGTGGTGGGGCTAGATCATACCCTGTATAGATACAGTATGGGGACGTGCAGTCTGCAGAGTCTGTTTGCAATGAAGTCAGTGGGAGCTTTGCTTCAGTACAGCCCAGTATTGATTCACTGGATGGCAAAATCATCAGATCAAATGTCTCTGGTCCCCATAAATTATCCAAAGCAGAGAAAAAGATGACCTCACTGGTAATTATGGGAAACTTAAAACACATTTTCTTAAAGTTGGGTTCCCTTGGGATAGACTTTGAGGAAGACTACATGTGAGTTACTCTTTGAATAAAGAGGGGGAGACTTTTTCTGTGATGCTCAGCAAGCAAATAAGAAAAAACACAGAAAGAGAGCCCAATAAAAATGTTTATAACTAGCGTGCTTAACAGGGCTTAGAAGATTGGCTTCCTCAGAAAAAAAAGCTCTACCTTTTCCTTCCCTTCCTTGTTAATTGCATACAGAGCATTTCCTCTTTCCTTTTTCCTCCTATATTCTGAAAATAATTAGGAAGACAAATTTGGAAATTGGAAGACTTTTTATGGGCAGACTAATCCTAGAAGATGACTAAATGATTGAAATTTGTGGGGAGACTATATAAGTCATCAAGCATGACTCATTTCTCTCAATAAGGCAGAGCCAAAAAACCCCCTGTGCTAGACCCAGATCTTGCATTAATGATATTTTAGAAATGTACTTTTAAAAAAAATTAATAATTCCCATTTATAGCTGCTGATCTGACTGCTGCAGAGTTAGAATAATTTCTGCCAACGCTCACTGCCTAGTTTGATTTGGGCGAGTCACACCTATAACAAGTGTTTGGGGGCTTGTATGTAACCTGCTGGCTCTTGTTAAACTGCATTTCAGCCTTTGATGTACGTGAAACAATATTGCCAGTCCCCCTTACCACACAAATCATAAGGCTGACTAATAAAAATACAAGGATTGTGTATATAATAATGAGCTCCCAAAGGGTGGAAAGAAGGGTCTTTCACACTGAGCTGCACACAGGCATGTATTAATGCAGTTTGATTTGATCACTGGAAAATTGTGTCCTGTAATTACTAAGCAAACACGAGGTAGAATGACAGGGAAATGCAATGAAATGGAGCTTTGAGGTGGAAGACAAATTTTCAGAAAGTGCAGTTGGGAAGGAACACATATGTATCCTGCGCAACTGCCTTGAAATACAAGGGACCCATTGATTTAAAAATGAATTGTATGCTCACTTAGTACTGCAGGACCTGCATGGGGCAGTATAGACCAAGAATTATTGTGAAAGAACTGGATTTTGGGCATCTGGGTTCTCATATAGTAGGCACCACTTTTGGAAAACATCAGCTTTTCTGAATGGCTCCCCTTTAGCATCCAAAAGTATTGATTATTTTAAAATATTATATTCCATTTCAATTTTAATAATATATTTGCTGGATAATAATAACACTGTGTCCCTTTATTGGATGTTATGACAACTTATGAACTATATTGATTCAAAGTCCTTCAGTATATTCACAAATAACAAGACCTAATGTCCTACAAAATTATATCAATCGTTAGATATTAATTTTCAATGTTATTATTCATTAGTATTTGCAAATGAGGAAATGTATTTGCAATGCGAAGAGCTGCTCACCCAAAATCATTCCACATGCTAGATGTCCAACTCTGCTAGAACCTGGCTTCCCTGGGTCCCAGACCAGGACTCCTGCATCTACAGTGTACTACCCAGGCACAACACGCATCTTTGCCTTAGGAAGCTACCCAAATTTGAATTATTCTGCAGACTTCCTTGGTGATGCTTAAAACATTCCAGCCAACCTTGAAGATTGTGTGTACTGCAAATAAGAAATGGAAGGATGTATTCAAATGCCAGTAAATCTTACATTTCCTGCCTTCCCTGACAGCTAGCTATATAGACAGCAAGATGTAAGGACAGCATGGCAAAGTTGATGCTTTCAGTCTTGTTTCATTTCCTGCATTTGAACGCTTTAATATAGCAATAGACATAGTTGGGCAGTATGACTAGAAGAGTTTAATGCAAGGCCAGTGTATTGGCAACACGTGTACTGATGATAAAAGAGGGTGAGCACTGAACATCTTATCCATTCAAATCCCACTCTGAAGGCCAAATCTATCTGCTTGCAAGTAGGTTCTCAAAGTTACCATTAACAGGGAGAATAGTGTGTTCGTAGCAGTGCTTGTGAACTCGGTACGGGTATTACTAATGGATTAGTGTCGTGACTCAGCTTCTCCACAGTCCTCTTTAACAGACAGTAACTGCTTACGTTCAGAGCATTCAAGTGGTAGCCTGGCACATGCTGCCAAAGTCTCAAGAAGTGACAGAGTTGCAATAGAGCTTCTTGAGAAGAGAAATGAACAATTAATTTTCAGCAAACAATAAAAATAGAAGGAAAATTAAAGATGCAGGGATCCTAATAACGATGATGTGGACTGGTGGTGCCTTTATTTGTCTCCTTTGTGTTCTCGCTTGAAACACTTATCATCGCTGAACTAGCTGATTATTATCTTTTAATTACTTCATATGGAATAATTAAATAAAATTAAGATTATAATCTTTTATAGATGATTATGAAGAGGAACATTTTTTCTCAGGGAACTGAATATAGATTTCTTTCCCCTTCCCTTTACCTCCCAAGACTGTAGAAATCTAATGCATTCAGTGCTACAGCATAAAGAGAGCTCCTGAATTCTCTGAATTATTTATTTTTAATAGTTAACCATCATTTAAAAGCCTCACCTGGATGACCTATGATTGAAGATCAAGCCTCATTGAGCACAGTGTTTTGTTCTGATGACATGTTTCCAGACAATTTCCTGTGTGTTATATGAGAAGCTGAAAATGCTGCAAACTTCTAGTTTCTAAAAGGGCCATACCACCCTGCTAAGATTTCCCAGGCACCTGGAGCTGTTGATCAGTCCCTCTCTGCATAAGGCTGTATGCTGCACCATGTGGAGGGCATAGGACAAGAATACAGTAAAACTGCTTTGAGGTTACCCTTCATGAGATGGCATTCTGCGTTCCAGCAGCACTTCATAGCTTATTGCCTTCTCTGTGGCCACAGCTCAGACCCCAAATGTGCATGAGGATACAGGTCAGAGAGAGAGGCCAAGACACTTGGATGAAAATGTTCAAGAGCTGAGTATGGAGAAGCAGAAGCATGAAACTGGCTGCCAACTTGGCTTTCCCTCACCACTATGAGGTGAAGACCATTTTTGGTTGTATCTTCTTGCTTTGTCACAGCTAAGTTCCCTTGCACAGGCAGACATCTATCAGGTTAGGAAGAAATAGATGGATGTGATCTATGAGCAGAGGAGGTACAGATACATTAATGCTTCATATTATTAGAGAAAAACTCTACGGAATAAGTTGCAATCAAGTTGAGTCTTTAAAATAATGACAGGTAATCTAGTCCACATTTCAAGCTAAAGCTTGTAGCAACATGTAGGGCAGAGAGAAGGAAGTGTACAAGAGAACAGTAAGGGTGAAACTCATTCCTCTACCTTGTAGATATTTGAGCATGTTTCTACCTATAGACAATGAAGAAAAATTAGTATTTCAAAGGATGGGGGACACATCTCACCACCTGATATAGGGCATATGAATCATCATCCTGTGCTCGTGAGCTGCTACTGCTCAGCCCACATCTTACAAGTGTCCTTGCAAGAGGTGATGGTGAGGTTGTCAGCAGGCAGATGGGCTGAGAATGGTAACCTATATTTCATACTACACAGATCTGAACAACCACCAATATTTTTGCCTTTTTGTTCTTGCTGAGTTGCCAGAGAGGAGCAGACTAGCTGGCTCTCCTGCTGACTACAGTGGACCAAATTCTTTTGTAACAAACTCTCCAAGTGTCCTGTTGAGGGGAACATAACTGCTTCCCTGGAAGACGCTGTGAGAAACTGAAAGAGTTAATGTCTCAAACATTGTGGCGACTTGAGGCGCTATTTGCATGGCGACAGCAGATCGGTGAGCATGGGGTGGGGGAGAGCGAGAGCGGGAGCAGGACCAGGACCAGGACGTGCAGGACTTGGAGCTGAGGTAGAGTTGTACTAACATTGGCCCAGGCTGGTCAGAGATGCTCTTGTCTGTATCTCTGCAGTGGATATCAGAGAGGCAACGTCCCTGAGTAGCTTGCGGATGCAAAATCCATCTGTAGGAAGAGAGAGGATTAGGGGAAGAAATTTGTTATTTATCCAAACACATGGGACTTAGGCACAGACATGTCAGGTACTCACAAAGACTAACTTTAGCCTACTTTGGCTAAAATCTTTTCTCTGTCCTGTAGGGAACACACACAATCACAGAACAGCTGAGGTTGGAAGGGACCTCTGGAGATCATCTAGTCCAACCCACTGCTCAAGCGTGGTCAGCCTGAGCAGGTTGCTCAGGGCTGTTTCCAGTCAGGTTTTGAGCATCTCCAGGGATGGAGTGCCTGGGGTTGTTCCTCCCCAGGGACAGGAATTGGCACTTCCCTTTGCTGAACTTCATTGGGTTCCTGTGGACCCATTTCTCCAGGCTGTCCATGTCCCTCTGAGTGGCAGCACACCCATCCGGTGTATCAGCCTCCCAGTTTTGTACCTTCTCCAGACTTGTTGAGTCCCATTGTCCAGTTCATCAATGAAGATATTAAATAGTATTGGCCTCAATATAGGTACCCCTGTACCCCTGGGGTACACCACTAGTGACTGGCCTCCAGCTGGACTTTGTGCTGTTGATTGCAACAGCAAGTGGCAGCAAAGTCCTGCAGAAGTTAATTCAGAGCTGGCATCTTGGAGGAACATTTTCTGGAGCAGCACAGCTTTCCTTGCAGAGGGAGGGCAACCTCAACAAGATTAACGTTCTCTTTGTGAACATCTCTGATAACAACATTTTACCCACTTAAAGCACCATTTCACCACAGCAAAAAGAAAGCCCAAAGGTAGCCACGTGCTCACTTATGAAGCAGTGGTAGCTCCTCTCCCCAGCAGCTAGTCCTGTGAGTGGCAGGGACCACAAGGCTGAGGGTAGATGGTGTCTCCTAAGACAAGACCCAGCACCTCTTCACTTTCCATTGAGAGCAAGACCAAGAGTGAAAGATACTGTTCTCTTCCAACTTTTGTAAAATATATAGTCACACTGTATCACCAAGAAACCCACCCCCAAAAAAACCTCCATTTAAAATGTTTTTGGTGCTTGAAAAA
Organism: Ciconia boyciana; assembly: GCF_034638445.1. Classification (NCBI taxonomy): domain Eukaryota; kingdom Metazoa; phylum Chordata; class Aves; order Ciconiiformes; family Ciconiidae; genus Ciconia; species Ciconia boyciana. The sequence goes on from NC_132937.1 coordinate 16,732,544, forward strand.
AAAAATAAGCTTTTCATGCTAAGCTGGACACATTAGAAAAAAAAAGCCATATTTTTTCTTCAAAAGCATTTTATTTCTATTATTTTCTAATCAAATGAGGTCCTTTTAGTTTTGGGGCATTCTTTATTGCTCTCCAGGTGTCAAAAATGGAAAATAAAACCTGGTAAAGAACCTTCCAGAACTTTTGCAGGAGGGAACAATTGCAATGAGAAAAAATGTAATTGGTGAGGTTTTGGCGAAGCCATTTGCCACACAGCCACATCTCCATGGCCTCCCTGCAGCTGCCAGAAAGGTGCAGGCTCCATGCTGCAGTGCACACCAGGACCCCCTCACTTTTCCTTCACTGCACTCAGCCAAATAAATATTCATATTTCATTTTTGCCTCATCTTCATTCCCCCCAGGAAGTAAATATCCCTTCCCTTATTCTCCCATGATTCATCCACAAACCTTACCACTTCTAAACTATTTTATTTTGTCTTGTCTCATACTTGTTTATCTTGGGTGAAATCCTAACCTCACTGAAGTCAGTGGCAAAACTCCCATTGACTCAAACAGAGACAGGATTTCTTCTTTTGTCTTGATTAGATTGTGGGTGTTTGCCTTGAATATACTTAATCTTGTCCTGGTTTGATTGTAGCTTTTGGATAAGGGCCATGCTGCATCTCTGTGCATTAAGCAGTGTGTAAGCATTTGCTGTTCTGTGAGTCTTACAGGATAATAATTAGTATGAAGGATTTACTGCAGCAGTTCAGGAAGGTGTGGATGGAGGCAAATAAAGGAAATCAAACATAAGTTTCCATGTTTCAGGCCTAATACTTATTTGCAATGAAGGCAGAGACCACAGAGAAGAACACATTGCTCCCATTATTTGAGGCTCAGGGCTTATAAAGCACATCCACAGGGTTATAGTGCACTACAACAGCTATTGCAGGAAAATGCTGATGCCACAGAAAGCAAAAGGGACTGCAATGCAATAATAACTCAGACCGGCTTAATGTGAGGGAAAAGCAGCTCCTGTGCCAATGAGCCAGAGCTTCTACTGTTCCAACGGCAGAGGAAAAAGTGCCGGTTGGCAACTGCAAAACAAAACAAAACAGCCCACTAAAAAGCATGGAGACTGAGGCACAGGGCAGGAGGTCTGTGTTCAGATCTGCCTTCTTGCAGGACATCTGCCTGGAGTGGAGAAGCCCGGCAGAGACAGCCCTGGCAGGCGCTGCAGCCTTGGGGGGCAAACACAGTTGGTCAAGTGCCACATGGGGTCAATACCCTCATCTTCCCTCCTGGCATCCTCTGCCCTCGAAATGAAGAAAGCAGTGTCTTCTTCTTCTCCCCATACTTTATTGGTTTGGGATCAGGACTGCCTTTTGCAAAGCTCCTTTCTTTCAGCGTAGGGAGTGACTTCCCAAAAGACAAGCACCTCTTCAGTTGCCAAGACCATCCTTGAGGGAAATGGTAGAAATTTGTTTTCTTGAGGCCTCAGAAACTTGACTGAAGAGCACATGGAGGGGAGCCGTGGGCTGTGTGGAATAACTAAAAATGTCTATTCTGTTTCTATGTGTAAAGATCTGTAAACTTCATAAATTGACAAACTACACAGGGTGCTGCTGCCAACAGCTGCTAAGGTCTTCTGGAGTAAGTAACGTCTCTAAAAGGTTTACCCTCTGCATGCTCCAAGGTTGCTAGAAGTGAGCAGAGCCTGTCTTGGGACTTTTTGCCCAACAGTATCTTATGAAGAAAATCTAAGTTATTTATCTCCTGGGACAAGGCAGTGATTCTGTGATGTGTTAAGCACATCCTCATGCCACAGAAGAATAGACTGGGTATATTGTGAGAGACTGAAAGAGTTAATGTCTCAAACATTGTGGTGACTTGAGGCGCTATTTGCATGGCGACAGCAGGTCAGTGAGCATGGGGTGGGGGAGAGCGAGAGCGGGATGTGGAGAGCGTGTCGGGAGGATGCGCGGTTCCAGGTTCTGCCGGACCTTACCATGTATGGCCAGAGGTCACACAGAGTTTACCTGAGGAAGGGGCTTGCAACTGCCCGAGAGACCCCTCGCGACCACCCCCCTCCCCCAGCACCTGCGCAGAAGATTGAGAACTTTCTAGAACAAGAACCATGTAAGTCCTGAAGGGGCGTACCTGGAGGCAGGGATTAGCTTATAAAAGACATGCTCCCCTCCCCCCAGGGAAGCGCACACGTGTGCCCACCACTGGAGGATTGCCACGTCTGTTATCGTCATTGCGGGATCCAAGGGTGGTGATAATACTTTTTCTTTCTCTTTCCTCCTCTCTTTTCCTTTCCTTTTCTCGCTTCTCTCTCCCTCTGCTCGTCCAATATATACGCAAGTCTGGGATAAATTGTGACGGGTTGCCCGGAAAATAGCTCCATTGCCAAATCGCTTTTGTTCGTTCGTTAAGCTCGCCAGTTCGTTAAGTTTGTCCGTTTGTGGAATTCGCCAGTTAATAAAGTTGCTGGCCAGCCTGTTCCTCTGAGTCATTGTCGTGACTCTACCGACCACGCGGCTCTGCCGAGCAGAGATCGGCTTTTGTCGGTACACAAACCGTCGGGGAATCGAAAAGATTCACCCCTCTCGCAACCCACCGAGTGGGACGAGACATTAATTTGGTGTCAGAAGTGGGATTCCCTGACTTGATCAGTGAGAGGAACAGGGAGGGGATATCGATTGAGTCGAGAAGGGAGGACGTGAATCGGCTGAGTCCGAGTCCTCCGGCAGATAGATGATCATGGCTTCCTGGGTTCAACCTGATCTGGACTGCTCCCCTTTGTTGTTAGAGTTGTTAAAAGCTGTTGTTTTGGGTGTTTTAGTAGCTGCGCTGATGGCAGTGCAGAAATATAAGTGCACGGTAAAACGGGCTGAGTGAGAGGCGAGCGAATCGTTACAAGATTTGGTTAAAAGCTTGCAAGCGGAGCTGGAAGCTGAGCGAAAAAAGTGGGATTTGGTTGAAAGCTTGCAAGTGGAGCTGGAAGTTGAGCAGAAAAAACGGGTGCGAGCGGAAACAGCAGCGAATAGGTTGCAGAATCAGTTGCGCGACGCTTTTGTCAGGGAGCGCGAGTTGTGGTCGGAGCTAGCGGAGGCGCGGAGGGAGGATCTGGAGAGCGAGTGTGGGCACTCCAGTCTGTCTAAGGAACGCGAGCTGGTTGACGGGGGGGTAGCTGGCCACTACCCCTGGGAGGAAATGGAACAGGCAAAGTGCCAACATGACGAGAGAACTGCTCCCCAACTTCGCCCACTTATTAAAACGGAATTTCAATATGAAGGGGGTGCTGATACTGCGCCGGAAATCATAACAAAAGAAATACCCTATAGTGCAACTGAATTGGCGAAATTACACGATAGATATAGTAGGCTCCCTAGAGAAATGGAGACGGAATATGTGTGGAGGGTCTCCCTCATGGGGGGGGACAGAATTAAACTTTCTGAGGAAAAGGCGCAGGGATACTGGGGTCCAGGCGTGTTTCTAACTGTCCCCGACACTCGAGCCCCCTGGTCCCTCACTGAAAGGGCGGCATACTGGGCTGGAGGGCTTAGACCCCTTGGAACGGGGAGATCCGGTGACCATCCCCACTCCGGGACTGGATCAGATTACCGAGAGCGTGCAGAAAGCCGCCTGCCTCCAGCCCGTGCATGGCCGGCACTTAATACCCCATCCGCCCTCCCCGATGTTGCTAAAAGCCGACCCCAGTCGAATGAAACCCCTGATAAAGGGCCTCCCTGACCCCCTGAAGCTACATGCCATACAAATCCAGGACCGCCTAAGGGCAGTGCTCCCAATTCAGGAGCGTTTAACAGAAATGCTAACACCAGGGAGAAACCAAACGCAGTCCACTCCGGCGGAATTCCCCCTCACCTGGGGAGGGGTTGCGCAGGAGCTGATCAATTATAGCCGCAACGTGGGGATCTCTGGAGGGGAACAAAGGGGTAAAGCTGCGTTTAGGAGAACGGGATTAGACAATCGGCTTTTAAAAGGCCTACCCGTTGGAAGACCTCGTAATAATCCCTTGCTTTTAAAACCGGTCCGAAAGGGGACCGAGTTTTCCTTTTCTTTTGCAGGGGGAGAACCAGGCCGTCGCCTGCTAAAACATAGCGATCTCGTCGGAGGAGCGTCAGACCTCAATGAATACTGCCAATGTTGTAATAATAGTCCTAATATGTATTTACGATTTTTCATGTGGACGGTGGTCCTCCTTTCCTCCGGGAAAGGAGGACACGGGGGAAGTGGAAACCATATTCCTTCGAACCTTGTGTGGGAACTACGATTTCTCATGCGGATGGTGGTCCTCCTCTCCTCCGGGAAAGGAGGACACGGGGGGGAGTGGAAACCATATTCCTTAGAAGCTTGGAATGGTGGGAACCAATTCATGTGTTTAGTAGAATCTGGAATAGAACCGACCAAGGGATATGTGTTGCCCTTCCCCGGTCAACCGAACAAGGATTGAGATTTGTTGTTGTTGGTGGTGGTTTTTGTTGCATTACCCAATATTATGTATAACTTGGAAAAGTTCTTAACTATAACACTGGTCCTGGGCCCCCCCCAAAAAAACTGGCTCTTGGAGAGAGTAAGGGTTCTGATAAGGGACGTGTATTTGTTGGAGTTATCCTTCCTGCAGATATAGAAACCGGGATGTTCTGTGCAACAAGACTTATGGTAGAGTCAAGTATTGTGGCATACCCTGTACACACTGCCCTTTGCAGAGCCTGCCACTCACTGCAAAACCTGACATACCTGTAAAATTAGCATATCCCCGGCCCCCTTGGGACTAGTTTGGGGATGTTCTAACAGGAAATTTTATTCCTGCTTAACATTGAAATATCACGCTGGTCTGAAATGCGGCTTAGTCGTCCCATCCTTATGCCCATCTCGTGTTTTCAGTTTCACCGCCCCTCCCTGACGAGTGCGCTGGGAAGTGGCAGAAGCCCCAAAAAACTCGATGCTGAATTTAAGTGATGGAGAATGTTGTATAACATTGTCCATCTCACAACTCCAGTACTTCTGCACTCTACTACTGCACTCTACTACTACTACACTCATGTCAGTACTACTATAGAGGCAGCACGGACCAAAATGAAAGAAATTGCTGACCAAGCTGCTGAACTATTTTGATCGCTCCAACCAAAAGACTGTTTTGATGGGCATGCACCCGGATCTTGGTTCACTTCCCTCCTACAATCCTGGGGACTCACGGGGTGGGGGAAATGGTTAATTCAAATTGGAATAACCCTGATTTCTGTTCCTTATGACTGGCATAGCTATTGTTTATCTGCTTGCTTCTGCTTTCATTCTCTTTTTTCCTGCTGTTCACTATGTTCATATCACCAGCCTGGAAGACAAAATCAAGGACCCTCCGCCAGCTCTCGTTGAAAATTTTGTGAACTGTGTCTTCTCGATCTTCTCTATGTGAAAATCGTCACCCTGGACGAAGATTATATAGACAATGTTTGAGCCACGGGGTGGTGTGAGAGACTGAAAGAGTTCATGTCTCAAACGTTGTGGTGACTTGAAGCACTATTTGCACGGCGACGGCAGGTCAGCCAGCATGGGGTGGAGGAGAGCGAGAGCGGGACGTGGAGAACGCGTCGGAGGATGCGCGGTTCCAGGTTCTGCCAGACCTGACCATGTATGGCCAGAGGTCACACAGAGTTTACCTGAGGAAGGGGCTTGCAACTGCCCGAGAGACCCCTCGCGACCACCCCCCTCCCCCAGCACCTGCGCAGAAGATTGAGAACTTTCTAGAACAAGAACCATGTAAGTCCTGAAGGGGTGTACCTGGAGGCAGGGATTAGCTTATAAAAGACATGCTCCCCTCCCCCCAGGGAAGCGCACGCGTGTGCCCACCACTGGAGGATTGCCACGTCTGTTATCGTCATTGCGGGATCCAAGGGTGGTGATAATACTTTTTCTTTCTCTTTCCTCCTCTCTCTTCCTTTCCTTTTCTCGCTTCTCTCTCCCTCTGCTCGTCCAATATATACGCAAGTCTGGGATAAATTGTGACGGGTTGCCTGGAAAATAGCTCCATTGCCAAATCGCTTTTGTTCGTTCGTTAAGCTCGCCAGTTCATTAAGTTTGTCCGTTTGTGGAATTCGCCAGTTAATAAAGTTGCTGGCCAGCCTGTTCCTCTGAGTCATTGTCGTGACTCTACCGACCACGCGGCTCTGCCGAGCAGAGATCGGCTTTTGTCGGTACACAAACAGTCGGGGAATCGAAAAGATTCACCCCTCTCGCAACCCACCGAGTGGGACGAGACAGACACTTGTTCCAGCAGGCAATGGGAAGGGTCTGCAATGAACTGTGGCTTTTCTCAACCTTTTAGCAACCTTTTCTCCTGTGCAATCACAATCCCAAATGCAATCTTGATATTAACTGAACTTTAAAAAGTAAGTTATAAATGGGATTTTTTTGAGAGGAAAGATGATCCTCTGGGTAAGGTGCTTTTGACTTAGTGATATTCCTAAGAGTAAGAGAGTTTCTGAATCTGGAAAAACAATCATTATTAATAACACAGTTCTCATAATACTTTCCTTTTCAAGATTTGTTTACCCATCGCCATTGTTTGATCATAAATATACCAATTTTACAGCCTAATGAAAAGAACTCTTTTATGTCTTCAACTGAACAGATCTGGGGAATATATTTTTTTTCGGAGAGGCCTGTACTATTGAATGTCTAATCTGGGCTGTGTCAACCTGCACATCTGAACACATGAACACTCAACATCAGACTCAGTGTTGTTGTTGTTTCTTAAATTAGTTCACAGCCACACGGAAACATTTAACCCACCAATGTTTCCCTCTAGCCACCTGCCCTAATTCCAGGACAACACTGTTGCCCTGTGGTCTGAGTCCTGGCTGATTCTCAGTCCAGCTGAACAGCAAACTCTCTTAGAAAATTTGGTTCTCACAGGGCTTCCAGAGTCATAGCCTACTGCAGGAAAAGACCATCATTTTGACTGTGCTTTACAGATGTCAAATCCTTCACGGGACTCAGTTTAAACTTTAGGCTCAATGTCAAAAATAATACAAAAAACTGGCTGCAATTACCTCCTGAAGTTAGCTTGCAATAAATGAAAACAAAATAAAAAAAAATCTACCCCACATTTTAAAGGAACTTTGACTTTCTGCCTAGATATATATTTTTTCACTCCTTGCTTGGAAACTTAAGGAAGGGAAAAATTAATGAAAACCAATTGCTAGAAAATACATGGTTTTCAGATCATGCTTGTTTTCATATCTTAAAGTAGCCTGCTGTTTCTTAACATAGTTTTAATTCATAAGAAAACCCCAAGACAGATTAGAAATGTAGATCGCATGAAGGAAAATATAAAATTATTTTTATTTTGACCCCATATTATTGACTACCCTCCTGCATGCCTCATTTTTTTCTTATTGACTGTAATAGTTCAGTATTTTTAGAGTATGTATTATTATAATTAAAGCAGTGTATATTTTTATGGACAAAATACCCTTCTTGCAGCCATTGCCAAAGACGGCTAGTAAAATGCAAATTAAATGCTGGCTTCTGGAGTAGTAAAACATTTTGGTTTGTTTCCCTCCTCCAGCATACTATAATTTTTACTTTTGCACCTTTTTCCTTCTCAGGTGCAACAGGAAAGAAAAGGTCTGTGATGCCTCGAGGATAGCAGATTGTGTGGGATTTGGGACCTTATCAGAAATTGGAAATATGAGCCCAGATGTCTTGCCTAAATTTTCAAAGTGGAAAAAACTGTTGTTTGGGAAAAATATCACTACATTTAGGTGTTTATCCAACACAAAACCTGAACTTCCGGGCTATAAGCAGGTGGAGCTCTCAATCCACTTCTGAGACTGGACATATGTCCACTGATAGAGATTTGACTGTGCAATTCACTCAACCAACAATATCAATGGCAATATTTCTTCTTAAATTGCCTGTTTCCAAAGGCAGTCTTATCTGTTTTGTCCCTAATTCATGCTTCTCTATCCTGTTTTACCATCCCAGGTACACTGGAGTTGAGAAGACTCTGTTGCTCTAACATTTACCATCAGAGCAGGAGCTAACTGGGCTTTGGTGTCCGTCTTGGTAAGCAAACCTGGAGCTCTGCCTTCTGCAAATAGACCCTATTACCCTTCGAAAGTGATCTTTCCCTGTAGGATGGACTTTGTCCCTCCTCTGATGCCTGACTGGCTATACTACATGGGTTTGGATCCCTCTTGACTTTCTTGTTTCCTGGACTTTGGCTTGATCCTGGATCATAAGTCTTGTCCAGATGCTAAGTTTGATCCAACCTTTGGTCTTTCTGGGATTTGCTGTCTGGTTTTAAGTATAGTACATAATTTATCAGATGTCTCAGTCTAAGCTCAGTCTAGCTTCTGTGAAACTACATTTGTGTTACGTATGTATATACCAACACACCAACCCCAAAGTAGTTTGCATGACCTTTCCTTCCAATAAAAAAATGAGAGTCTAACTTTAAACCAGAGTATTTGTGTCAGATCAGTCAGTCCCTGTTATGGGATTACCATTTGAAACTCAAGATAGCAACTTTTCAGAGTAAATAGTGAATTAATTATTCTATCTTTATCCCTTGAAAAAGAAAGTGCTAGTCTCTAAGTCGAAGACCTTGGATCCCCTACTACAAATGCTTGTGTTTTTCAAGTTCAAGCTATATAAGAAACATGAAGCACAGTATATAAAATACATCACATTTTGCCAATTTTTTTTTATTTGTCAGTGTGAAAAAGTAACTCTGTGTGCGAGAACTAATTGCTGCCAGAAACTCACTTTATGGAAGTGATCAAAATGAGTAATTCTTTGAGTTTAATGGATTTGCTTCAAGAGGGAAGCAACATGAGCCAAGAAAGAAGCATGTAGAGAGTTTTCCAAGGATTTAGGGTCAAATAAGACACCATCTTTCAGAAGTCTAATGAATAACAAGTACGAAATCAAGACTTTCAGACACAGGAAAAAGTCACACTTTTACTGTAAGTGAGGATGCTTAAAAGAGAGTATCTTGATGGAAGTGAACCAATATCTTTTAATGCATATAACAGAGTCATTTTGTTACCCCAACACAGAGAAACCTGTGTAAAGTCAGCATAATTATTGGTGAAATTAAGATGATAATTGTGACATTTTTTCACATCTTTTCCCACATTAAACTTATTTTTTAAATTATCTTTAAATGCTTTATAAGTAGTGAAACAAATGGTGGCATATTTTACAGTGCTGTTTGTTGGAGGGTGATTGCAGAACCAGATATATTTAATCACACCATCCCACAGACTCCTGCTCCCCATTCATTATGCTGACAACCCCAGCCCAGCCCAGTGGCTTGTCTCCCATAGACCATTATCTTGTTCACAAAAGGGGATGCAGAGTATCTGCTTCTCCCATCATCCTAAAGCATGACCCAAGACGAGAAGAGAGTTCCAGTTTTGTGTGACCAAAAAAGGCGAGTAGAGGAAAAAGGGGAGCGAAGGGGTAAAACCTGAATTTTCCCGTTGCTGGAGCATTGGTCATGAGTTTTAAGTGAACAGGGGTGGGTTTGCCCACCTGATGCTTGTCCACTGTGTGAGTTGAGCTTGTCAACTCCACCTCCTTCTTCCATGTGTCCTGTTCAGATTGATCATTGTTCAGGACAGACAGTATCTAACCGTGTACATGGTCAGTTCCTAATACAGCATGCAATCAGTCTTGACAGGGTGATAGTGCAGCCAATACATTTTTTGGACCCCGAGTGTAATCAGCCAGCTGTGCTATAGAAGCGAAGCAACACAGTGGCTTTTCCAAATTCAGTGTTTTGTGATGTTCTCATAACAAGTGACTTGCTGGTTTCAGGTAGTCATCTATGATCACCTGAGGAGAAAGGATTATAAATTTCCATCAGTAAGGAGGGAAAGTGGTGTCTGGATCAGAAGGCAGTGGAATTAGGAATGGTACTGTGTCTCTGAGATCACATAGTGAATCAGAAAATGGAAAGCCATTGAGAAACAAAAAGTCTTTGAGAGAAGAAAGAAGGAATTCAGCATGTTTGGGGCAAAGAAATAGTCTCTAAATACTATGCAGTTGTCCAGTCAGTGGAAGGTATACTGGGCAGTTTGTTCACCATCTTCTGCTATGAAACATATAGAACTTTTCCTGCCTCTGTCTTCCTTAAATTTTATGTCTCCTATAACCCCACTAAATCCAATGAATTTATATCATAGTAAAAATGTATCTGTAGTAAATTCTACTCAGTCTAATAACTCTGTCACTAAGCTTGCAAACCCTTAATTTATGGATTTTGCTTTCTTGACCAATGTAAATGTGTGGCTTAACTAACCTTAAAGTGTCACAAAAATCTCACTATCAGACATTTGGCCATTCCTACAATCTAGTACCAAATGTTTGTGGCAAAAGACAGGCAATTCAAATAAAAATAATAGTAACACTTAAGAATGCATGTTTAAAACCAGTCTCACCAAGATATGCAGTACAAGGCAAAGGAGAACCACAGTCACAGCTTTTATATCTGCACAGATCAATTGTCCTTTTTACTCCTTTTCCCCATAGGGACAAGGATGTCTTTTGAATCTGCAGAACCCAAACAACATGTGACAAGAAATTCCAACCTACCAGCATGGAGAGAGAGAGATATACTTATTTCCATTTCTAAAAAAAGTATAACATTCAGGGGCTTTACAGGGATGAATTTAGAGGAGACAGGTCAAAAGGTCCAAACTTCCTCCTGCAGCACTGCCTTACGTGGCCTGCACACTTCTACATCGCCAGACATGGCTGTGCATTGCTTTGTAGCATTTCCTAGCCAAGCCATCAGCATCACAGAGGTATCTGCTTCTGTGTTGTCTCAGGTTTTAAAGGTTACATGTCTAGAAATAGCATTTTCTCACTTTCCTTTGGATCACCTTCAACAGTCACTTGAACGTGTTCTACCAAATGAATTATTCACTTTTGCAATTGTGGATGTTAATGGTGCTTTATTCTTGAGATCTCTGCTCCTCGCACACAGTAATTTTGTCTCTTGATGGCTGAAATGCCTTTTGTCTAGCCCAACTTAATAGGATCAGCTCAGAAATATTGAGGAGAAATGTAATGGTTTGAGATACATAGAAGGGAAGACTGAGTGACCAAATAATTCTGTGTGGATATAAGGGCTACAAAACTAACAGAACAAAACAGATAACTTCATTTCTATCAGTTAGAAAAGTTCTGGCTGTTCACCTGTGAAAATCTGTTCTTGCCTGACACAGCAATTCTTTTTCTGCATGGCTTGAATTTTGTTGGCGCTAATCAAGCTTTTATGGTGAACTATTTGAACGCAAATGAAGTTTAAAGATACTGTAATGTCTAATTTCAGGATGGATCTTCATGATTAGAAGAATAAATTATCCCAAGCATCCCCCCATGCTGCAAGTTTATCATGCTTGTTTAACATGTCTGAGGAGATTTCACAGTGCAGATATTTTGCAGCTTCTCTTTTCATCTCGAAGAGAAACAATTACAATATGCTCATGTTCCTGCCATCTAATTACTTCTGCTTTGCTTTGCCCCCAAGATTTGCTGATAACATGGGCTGGAGAAAATCTAGGTGACATATGGGGAGTTGATTTTTCACCAAGCATTTAGGATTTTGGTGGCAATGAGCAACGTTCTCCTGAACTAACACAGAACTAACCAAAACCTAAGCATGAGGCTCACTGGGAACAAGAAAGCAGAATGTGAAACAGTTGATGAAATCACTGATTCATTAAGACTCTCAGCCAACCGTGGAGGCTACCCCTGTTAGAGGAGAAGAAATCAGACCATCCTCTTCACTCTTCAATCTTTGGGAGATGTTTCATTGGGTTTGGTAGATATCACCCTACTGGAGAAATGCAATAACGAGAGAAGAGTAGACCTTGTAGGGGTCTTTTCTCTCACATACTCATGTCCTCTCACAGCAACAAGGCACATTTCCACCACAGCCCCACTGATGAGCACATGCATCTTTTGGAAATCCAGCCAGAATCACAGAGGAGCACTATGGAGCAAGATTCATTTGAACATCCCCCTTCTTAACTCAGGAAAGGGAGCTCCTGGGCTTCACATGGATCAACCACTGCATGACCACCTGCCCCATTAGGCTGGGGAGACTGAATACACGAGCCATTGCTCCCTGACTATTTGTACCACCTATGTACTGGGAGAACCTGACTGGGAGAGCTGACTTGAACCTGAGCCATGCATCTTCAGGCAATGCTGCATAACTGTCTGAAAGTATCTGATGCAGCGCCGTCAGCCCTGGCTTGGACAGGGCTACTAAAGACAGCATGTGTGCACCTGTAAGCACATGATTTTGATCTTGTCCTGAAAATGTTAAATTTTCTCACCTGGTTTTAGATCTATCCTCAAGTCTAATGCTCCACAGCAATGAATTCCACAGGCAGACTGCACTGTAGGGTATTTCCTTTATTTGTTTTAAATTTCCTTACCATTTATTTTAACATATGAGCCCCAGTTCTCATATTACTGCAGAGTGTAAAGAGAAGGAATGATCAGGTTTTCTTATACCATTCATCATCTTAAATAGGCCAATTAAGCCCATGTAATTATCCTTCTTTGCAAGTTAAATAATCCAAGTCTTTGCAGCTTCTCATATGGAAAGTCCATCATGCCTCTAAACCATTGAAAATTATATGGTGTTAATTTAAAACATGGCTACTTGTAACATGTATCTATGTCTATTTCTACTGACACTATGATTGTCAGCTAATTAAACTTGTGTAACACAGAAAACACAACTCCAGAATTTTGTTCCCACATCCACTAACAAAGGGGCAGTGAGTTCTGGGATGTAACGGCAATTTGTATGTGCTGAAGATGGTCTGGCACCTTCCAGAGGGCTAGAAGCCATGGAAGCTTATGAAATTGTTGAAAATGTTTTACTCCCTGACCTCTAGAGACAGGGAGCTCTTTGGCTATGTCCACACTATTCTGCCCCCCCACCAGAGTTTCCCATCACACTGATTCAGTCCCAGATAGAGGAAACCAGTTATTACTGAAGTCCAAATAATGTCTAGGGTCCTCAGCTGAGATCAAGGCTCCATTGTGCTCACAATGGCATAAACACGTACTTACAGACAGTCCCTGCCCCTTGGGCTTATAGTCTAAATAGAAGAGACAGATAAAGGGTGGGAGAGAAAATAAATGTGGAGTGACTTGCGCAGCTGCTGGGACAGCTGCTCTCAGAGGGAGCCAGGAACAGGACCCAGTTTGGAGGGGCTCAGGCCAGCGCATTAGCCACTGGGCTGTCCTGCTTTGCGTTTTCTTGTGGAAAATGACATTTTAACCACCACGTCTTGAAAGCACCTGGTCAGGAAGAGCCTAGGGGACAGAGAAGTTAAAATACAAACAGTTACTTGGCAGCTCGGCACCCTTGTGTTGTGTCTGCTGCTGCTGCGGATAGAGCCAGCCCAATAGTTTTAGAGAAGACCTAACGGGAGAAAGGCCACACTGAAAGAAATGTGATGTTTCCTGCGGTCACAGGTCATTGATTTATGTTAAACACTCGGAATTCAGGTCACATGAAAGCTTTGGCAAACTTCTGAGCAAATGAACACTAGTAACTCATTTAGCACCAAATTAAAAGAGGTGTTTGACCCAAAACCTTAGGAACATTTAAATTTAGAACCAGATTTTAGTGTGTCTTTGCATTCCAGTGTGGGAGCTCTCTGGTCCTGTCTGTTGAATCAGCTATCACAGCATCTCACAGTTCACACAAAATGTTGACTAATAAATGAAAGGAAATAGAGGGAAGTCTGTGAGTGAGGAGCTCTCGCTGCCAGGGACATACATAACTTCACTTCCTGTAGTCTGTCCTTGGCAGGCTAATGTCTCTGCTAAGAGCTGGTGAAAGCTGTCTGGGAGGCTGTGGCCTGCCCACGTTGAATATCCAGATAGCGATCCATTTTTGCCAGTCTGAGATGTTCCTCCCAGGCAGTTTTATAAGCAGTAGTAAAATCTACTCTTCTTCAGGCTGCTATATTTGACCAGATTTCCTATTTATGAATGTATTGGTCATACCTATAAGCAGCATCTTACTTGCTTTGCCTACTTGCTTTGCCAGCCCAGAATTTAAGACAGCCTAGCTCTCCAGTGTCCCAGGAAGACCTCCTAATGTGGGGATCCCTGCTGGGCAGACAAGACCTGCCAGGGTGCTTTCTAGGATTACCTGATGCTCTTCAGTCACTCCTCATTTGAGGTATTTTTCCTGGCTGACTGAATTTCCAAGGGACAGAGCAGTGCAAGAGCCATAGGTTTTGCTGTGATCTCTGCAGAAGATTCCCTCTTCTGAGACTCTTTTTCCACCCTCTTGCTTGCAGCTACTTCAAGAGACAGACTCCTCCCTCCCATCCTCTTTGAGATGGAAATGACTGATCCAGCTTGTACTTGATTTTTTTTCAATAGGTAGTGAGCTCTTCTGCTTGTGTGTGCTGCCTGGGTCTCTGCTTCATGCTCTCCAGCCCAAGCACCTGCCAGCAAACCTGGTAGCCTCACAGCTTTAGCACTAGCCACTTCATTACCAGTGGCACAGGAGTGAAATCCTCCACGCACAACAGAACTTACTTGCCAGCAGGTACACAGCCTATTAAGAAAGTAGATTTACAATAACATGCACATAAGATTTTATAACCCTTCATGCCTATAAGTAGAGGCATATTAGATTTGGGACCCAATTTTCCTCAGGACTATGGTACAACCTTCCTGCTACAACTCTCACTTTTCTCTCAGTGTATTTCCCTCCTCCTCTTTAAATCATAGCTAAAAAGTCTCTTACAACTCCTAGTTTCTCAGTCTGGGCAAAACCTCTATATAACTATTCCCGGGCAAAAGGGGTGAACACCTTATGGAGATATCCCTGACATATTCATATGATTTTTGGGATGCTCTCAAATTATGTTAGCATGTATGTCTTCTTTCATGTCAAATTTGATCCAATGACCTGGGTACACTAGGACCTGTGTTTATTGCTTCTAGCCACTGATGTACCCTCTATAGTCACAGGAGAGAAAAAGACACTTCTCAAAGGTGACTCAGTTTATCCTAGATCTCATCCACACTACAGAGGAGCCATATTCCCCCACCCTCATTATCTAGTAAGGAAACCAAGGCTGATACGCTCCTGACACAGAGGCCTATGCTTAGTAGCTGAAGTTGGATGAAACGATGCCAGCCTTGCAAAAGATCCTACTAGGGTGGCTTTGTTCCATTGCTGTTATACTACAGGGCCCTCTCCTAGCAGAGACAATGTGAAAGCCCTCAGAAGCCAGTATCCTGCCAATGTAGTTGTGAAAACCTCATCAAACAGCATAGCTCTGTCTACAGTAGGATTTTATTGACAAAGATACATTGGCTGGGTATATCTGATTTTTTTCATACTCTTAGCCAAAGAAGCTATGCCAGCAACATCTCATAGCATAGACTTCACAGCAAGTAGCCCATCATAAATGCACTCACAGAGGCATGCAGAATGGTCATTAAAAAAGATGTTCCCCAGTTCTCTGCTAAGTTCTTGTTGGCCGCAGATATGTAGCAAAGTTAAAAATAAATAAACGAACCAATCTGCCAGCCACTTATTGCGAGTCAACAGCTGTCTCTCTGTGCTAGTAGGAACTCCAATCAGAGGTCATGATGTAAATTAATTTTAGCAGCACCCAGTGTTCTCCCTGATGAATATGATTCTTTTGGGTCAATCCTAGGTCACATAAGAGTGAAGAGAAAGTACTTTCACTAACTTATTTTCTTGGGACCAACTCACTCCAGAGATATTCCTTGCCAGAATTACATGACTGCTTCACAGAACAAGATACTTTCTCTGGGTTAATCATTTAAAGATTTAATTCTCAGCTTATAAAAATAGTTCACACCGTAACAGAGAGTATTTTCAGGGTTTATTCTCTTCCTCTTTTTAAACCGATTTTCAATTCACTGTTACTCAGTGTCGCTTCTGCTATTCATGGAGCACAGCCAAGTGAAACTGGGACCCGCTATGCTGCTGATTTACACTGTAGAACCATTATTAGCTGAGTTCTGCATTGGCATTCCAGGCATTCCAGTGTGCAGCTAGTCTCCTGTGTATTTATTCATTCAAAATAATGACAGAGCTGGAGAAAGATTCCTGAGTGACAGCCCCGTGGAGTGAAGAGGTCCTTCACTAAGCCATAGAAGAGGAACAGCAGAGTTAACATGCGCTATCCCCTCCCCATACCTCCCACCCCCTCCTTGGTCCTAATCTGAAGGCTGTCTGTACCTTGTGGAGTTAAAATACAAGGCAGAGCATTCGCAAGGCCTAGTTAGTTTTTGACGAGATGTGCAACAACGGTGCAATTTCTACTCTCGCTGTCAGTGGTCTCATAACTCTGGGGCTTTTAAAGAGTTCCCTGGCACAACTACACTCATCAGATGGCCCTATTTCTTGAATCACTAGGGCAAACACACCAAAAAAACCCCCAACCTTCAAACAATTTAGGACCCTAGGACTAGTTTTCAGGAGTGAGCTGGCTGTGTAATTCACAGCTCCAGGTTACCATCAGGGTAGATCTGAGGTCTCTAAATGGTGCAACCATTTGGCCCAGCACCCAGAGCACACTGCTCACTCTTCTTCTTTCAGTCCTTTCCCTCCCATTCTTTTATAAGAAGGAATCATCATGATAGATCATTAACGTTATGAAAAATGCACTCTCGGAGACAAGCGGGTGTAGCGGGGAGGCAATTAAAATGTTCCATTGTGCTAAGCGCTGTGCAAACACTGAAACAATGGTCCCTGGTGTAGGGATCTCACCACTGAGACGCTGCAGACAATAGCAGCCATTCACACCACCTATTATAGACTATTTGGTGTATCCATTTTAGGTGTGAGTCATAGCCTAAGTTTTCTGTATAGGCCAAGAAATAGATGCTTCCAGGGAGTGACTCAGAGCACCTAAATTAGATGGCAAAAAGTCATACGGTATTAATATCGCCGGTCAGTTCGTGGAGCAGAGTGAGGGAGAATAACCACCTTTCGCCTAATGGACTGGTCTCCCTAAGCTCCCTCCGTTGCCAACAGGAGGAGAAAGACTTCATGAGGCGATTCAGAGCGTCCAAGTCAAGCTCTCCCTCCTCCTGATGGAAACCATTTCTCTTTACTGACAACAGAGTGGGGAGTCTGGGGATAGTAAGTTCATTAGGCTAAAATAACCTCTCGTAACACCCTTGTAGCTAGCAGGGAAAACAGCACGCAGCTGCCTAACTTTGTCAGGTTGCCCACTAAACTTATTAATGGATATAAACTGGCCAAACAATTGGGGAGAATGGGAGAATCCATTTACAAGAAAATGAACATCTTTCCACATCTCAGCCAAACACACTCA
The DNA here is from genome assembly GCF_034638445.1 of Ciconia boyciana. Classification (NCBI taxonomy): domain Eukaryota; kingdom Metazoa; phylum Chordata; class Aves; order Ciconiiformes; family Ciconiidae; genus Ciconia; species Ciconia boyciana. Next base: position 16,749,932 of record NC_132937.1, read on the forward strand.
AGAACAATAATAAAAACCACACAGATTTTGAATAAATTTGACATCTCCTCTCAGACACCTTTGTGATTCACATTTAAAGCAGGACACTGCAAAGCCCCAGCCACCATAGTGCTAGGCTGGTTAAGCATGAAGCTGGTCTGTGCCTTTGGTCTGGCTGCGGGGCAGATGCTCATGCAGGGGACTTCCCAAGTTGTTTGCCGAGTCCCTGCTCTCCCAGGTCGCACACCTTCAAGGAAGGCAGTACTTCTGGCCTACCGTGGTTAGAAGAAGCCACTGAGGCTTGGGGCTGCAGGAACCACTTTCCAACACTCAAGGGCAGCTTGCATATCACAACTGAGTTTTCTTCTACGCCATCCATAACACTGGTCTAACAGTATCTACTTATTTCTTATCAGCTTTAGTCAACTGATGCTTGCAAAGCACTCAGAGGCCCTCAGATTCAATGTGTTAATGGAGGAGTAAAGTGTTATAAAAGCACGCGGTGCGACCGCTGCCACGCGCTTCCCCTCCCTCTCCCTGGCGAGCTGCTGTGCATGGATGCTGCTCCACCATGACCTTCTACAGTGGTGCTGTGGCAGCCTATTTCTTCACGGGGGCATTTGGGCTGACAACGCAACGCTCCTTTTCCCACATAATTGAAAGGAATTTCTGATTATGCTCAGGGATGTCAGCAGCGCGAGGAGCTTGGATGCCTTCCAGCCGCAGCCAGATCCAATGATAGTGCTGCGATTTCTCCTTTTTTGGCACTCTACTTGTGAACTTTCTGCTCCCTTCTGGGAGTGATTTCTCAAGATAATACGCTGCTGCTCCAGCTTCTCTCTGTTGGCCTAGATTTATAGCTTGTGCAAGGCGTGAGAGGGGAAGGGGTGTGGGAGAGGCAGGGAGGATGAAAGCAGAGAGGTAAATTATTTTTTGGTTGGGGTTTTATTATTATGGTCCTACTCTGCTACAGTGACTGTCTCCAGGCTTTGCACAAAAATAGTCTGTCATTTCCATCTCTGTAACGCTCTTTACTGCCTACAGTGAAAGGTTGAAAGTACACACATGTTTTTCTGGCCTCTCTTTAGTCCAGCCCCTGTGAATATGTGGTATGAAGTGAGCACTACATTTATCTCTGACCTTTTCACCATCTCTTGCATCTGTTAACTGAAAAGAGAGGAAGATGTCCCCAGCCTCCTTTCCCACAGAGCAGACGATACTGGTGACTTGATTTACTTTATCTCTATCAGTCCCACCTTACCTCAAATCTTTTCAAATGTCTAATTTATCTAAAGCATTCATTGCTCTAGCTACACTGGGGAAAAACAAAACAACCACCCCAAAAACCCCAGCCACTGATTTTCAGGGAGAAATATTTAACAATTCCAGATGCTGTACTCAGAAATTTAGTAACGCCATAATTAACTAGGACAAAAATTTATCTTTCTGGATGTGCTAAACAGCTGAATATCCTCTTTCCCCAGTGGCTTCAGACTAGTGAAGATGTTTCTGTAACATCAGAACTGTATTATACAAGTATTTCAACCCTCTCTCAGCACCTCCAGGAAAGTGGGATGGTGCTGCCATCCCGATTTTACAGGTGGGGAAATGAGGCACAGAACATATCCAAGACAGGCCAGGTGAGTCACCTTTTGAATATACCTGTTCCTCCCTACTACTTATAAAGGTAGCTCATTGATGTCTTATAGGATTACATCCATAATCCTGTATGGCTGCAATCAGCTAAGATGAATACTGCTCTTTGAGACTCAGCAAGGTCACCCAGAAAGCATAGAGCAAAGCCGTGAAATGAGCCTTTGTATTTTACAAAGGACCTGGTGAATAATATGTGCACCCCCTTATGAGGTTTTAGACCCTGAAATGTTCAGTCGGCATTGCTGGGAAAGGCAGGGGGGTGCTGAGCAGCTCCCGGGGTTGGTCCTGGATTGTGTTTCAGCTTTGGTATCTTCCTGGCTGCCCTGGGGACACCAAGGCAATTCTGCGGTGCCCACTGGCTTTAGCTACCAGGGTCTTTCAGTTCTTCAGGTTGCATCTAGAAAGGGAAATAGCGCTGACAAATCTGCCTGTTCTCAGCTGCACATTTCTCATCATCTTGGGTAGTCAAATTGCCAGTGCTGAGTACTCATTTCTAGGGGTTGTGGCTCAAATCCTCCCTCCCCAAGGATACTGACTTGAAAAACTTGCAATTTATCTTTTCCCTGTTTATCTTTTGCTGGTTGCATCTGCAGCAGGCTCAAATTTCCCCTCACTGTAAGCTTTTTAAAATTACTTCTGGGAATCTCAGGTAACCCGTTTCCAGGTACTGAGGCCTAAGGAAAAGCTTTTGCATATGGAGGGATGTAAAATCAAATGGTGACCAGGGGGCTAGACATAGTGCTTTCTTATGAGGACTGCAGGAAAGCATCCTAAAGGTCAGGACTGGAAAATGTTTGCACAACTCTTTCCTGGTGCTTTGAGTATTTCAGTACAAAACCACATGCTCTGGCTGTAACGATACACCCTAATTAAGCACCACCAAGAATCAGATAGGACTTGCATTCAAAGCAGAAATGAAGTTGACCACTTGGTGCTCCCTGAGCCTGGGTACTTGGGCAGAGGCTGTGATTGAAATGACCTTATATACAATCAGCCACAGGAGTCAAACTCCTCCTCAGCAAGGATTGGTCTAGGGTGATGGGAAGCCTTTCGCTTCCTCTCAGAAATCAGAGTGACAAAGACATGCTGACTGGTTGAGGAAATTATATTTTATTCAACTTATCAGCATGTGAAAGATAACGGAAATGAGCTGCAGAACCAAGTCACAATCTCTTCTGTGATGGCAATTGCAGAGGGGGAGAAGAGATACTGCAGCAAGCCAGGTACTACCGACTGCCAGCAGGTCCCATGCCACCGCAGACCTCCTACGTGGCCTTGCAAGGTAGCTGAGGGCTGTGTGCAAGGTCTGCCTCAGGTGGCAAAGCAGTCCCCATGCCTAATTCACAGAAACCAAAGAGCGATTCAGACGATGCACCATCTGCTGCTGTCAAACAGTCCGGGAAAAATAGCAGCCACAATGCCTGGATTAGGCAAATCACTGAGTGTGTATGCCTCACATTGAGTGTTGTGATGGCCTTGCTCTGCTGATGGCATACGGATCAGGAGTCAGGCAGACGGGGAGAGAAGCCACTCTCAATTGCCCATTATTGTCTTGAACTGGGAAGCCATAGAAGTCTGGACGCTTAAGACAGGCACCTATAGCAGGAAGCTTAATGTAGCTTTAAGCGCTGTGCTCTTCATTTTCTTATCTATAAAATGGGGTTAACAGCAGTGTCTGGTAGCAGGTAAGGGATGTGAGGGTAGGTGGCAAAACCTGTGGCATGCTCAGACCCCCTGGCCATGGAGACTGTGTACGGTCCTGTCTGGCTCTGCTGCCCACCAGCTGTGTAAAGGGCAGGTTGTGTCCGGGAGGCTTCTGTGAATGGGAATCCCCCTGTCCCCTGGAGACTTTCTCTGTTGGTACTTTTTGTGCTCAAGGTGCTTTTGTGCATGAATGTAGGCAAAAAGAGAGCAAAGCTGACCTGGCCATGAAGCCACACAACATTTCTGGCTGCAGTGATACCTTTTCTATTCAGGGGGCATTCCCCCTTCTCCCCCTGAGTGAGTAAGGAGAGACCATACACCTGAAGTGGTAAAACCAAAAGTTAGGCTCAAGCTTAGTGTGATCAGAGACAAAATATTTACTAGCTTGGTAGTAAACTTTGTACTGGCAAGTAATACTAATAAAAAGTGGGTTTGATGTATGCAATAGTTATTGATATATGCATTAAAACATGTGGTGGAATCTGGGGGCATAATAAAATGGCTGCTTTAGTTAAACACAGAAGAAGAGTGTCTTGTGGTTATGCTGGAGAAGAGGGTGGGAGCAGGGCTAGGGTACCCGCTTTAACTGTTTCACCGCTGGACGCTGCTGCAGCATGGCCACAAAAAGGGCATTTTTATGTGAAGCTACAAAGCCCCTGAACTAATGGTGTTTCCCAATAAGGCAATTTTCCTCCACTGCCCTGCAGACAAGACACACCTCACACACAGAACAATGTTTTCACTGCTATTTTATCACCAGATATAATTCGATTTAACAAGGCTGGCCCAGATATTTCAAGTGCTTACAGATTAGGAAGTCCTTGTGATTACATGGACAGTGTTCATAAAATTCAATGTATCATGCAAATTGTAAATAGGAAAAGATGAGCACAATTTTATTTATTCCACACTACTACAGGTTTGATTCCAGTCCAGCTCCCTGAGAAAAGGAAGATGGAAGCTGTATCCTCTCTGCAGTCTATGCAGGACATTGTTAATGTTCATGCTCCTTCTGTTCTGCTTTCAACACCTTTTTAAAATATTTTCTCCCTCCTTGGCACTTTGATACTTGAGACACACATTCATATCTCCTCTGAAAGGGGTATTCAAGTCTTTTTTTCCCCTCATGTAAGGGACTCCCTTAGTTATTTGTGTGTTTAAAAGGGAAAAAACTTCTTGATGTATAGCTTAAGATAACAAGGTTAAGGATTTTCCTTATTTGTATGTTTATGTGGATTTGGAGCATTTAGCGTTCATAACCAAGAAGTTCAGAATTGTCCTAGAGAAAGGTGATGGCAGAGGGAATAGGTCAAAATTTTCTTGCTGTCTCCATGAGCAAGGCCTTCATTAAAATCTTAAGAAATAGCAACTGTGCCTCTCCATTTAATTTGCTCCTGCAGAAATGAAATGCACTCATTTCCCCCTATGCAAAGTTGTTTGAAGAGCTTAGAGATCTTGGGGCCTGATCAGTGCATATGTGGTACTGGGTTCAATATATAACCCCACGAACGGTGCCTTCATCCATTTAGGAACTCGTTTAGCTGTCTGATAAACACCATCACTCCGGATCAGCTTAAATACAGCACTCTGCCTTCCCTTAGCAGGAGTCATCGCTAACAATCATATGTTAGATGAAATAGCCTGGGTGTTCTTTATATTTAACATCAAAGCAGGGCAAAACAAATGCAATTACAGTCCAATAATTAAATTTGTATATCTGTTGTAAATGTCCTTAGCTACATAGCAGAAAATCCAGATACAGATGAGCTAAAAACAGCTCCAAAATGAGTGGTGAGGGAAAGCTGCAATTTCTTTTTAGTTTATGGGGAAAGAGATAGCAGACAGTATATAAACCTCACAAAATGTTTACTTTTTGTTTAAGCTGCGGAGTAAAAATAACTTTCCATTCATCACGTGAATGACTGTACAGTATGAGGCCAACTGGGAAGCTGCTCTCAGCCTCGAGCAATGTGATGTTTTTGAATTCAGAGGCAGGGAAAGGGGATCTTCAGTGCTGTGCCTTGGATTAATGGCCAGCGAACACTCCTTGTAAAGACCTAACGCAAGACCACTCTTCATTTTGCCAAGATAATGCTTATCCAACCTAAGAAGAGCAGTGGGGAATGGGGAAGTGACTTTACTCCTCCTTAGAAACCAGCATTTGTTAATTAGCATTTCCTGTCACACCTTTGGAAATCAACTCTCAGCCTTGTCTCAAAGCAAGAGCCCAAGAAGCTGGGAACAGGTTATCCTGTTTCCTAATCATTAATGTGCAGTGGGAAAGTAGAAAATGAACAACAAATCCAGTCAGGACTACAAACAAACTAATTCTCTGTAATTTTGGATGAATCTCCTTTTGACTGGCTCAGGACTGGTGGTGTTTCCCTAAGGGACTTTATGCACTATCCACATTTTGTGTATCTTAACGACACTTATTTTAATATACCAAATGTTTCCTCTCTCTGTTGTGCAGTGGCAATTGTTTTAATTTAATGACCAGGCTTCTATTCCTTCACTTCTATTGAGTAATGTTGCAGTTTCAGGAGGGGTCCTTGCAGCAGAAGGTGTGAATTTAAGTGAAGACATTAATGTGAATAACCAGACCAGAACATGTCCCTAAGATTGCTGGACTGAAAATACATCTTTTGCTAGCTAAAAAATATAAAAGGCTCTTGAACAAAACTCATCTGAGGTGCAATCCTATTCATTTCCACCAAGTCCTGCAGTGGGGAGAGCCAGACTGAAGTTTTCCCTAGATGAGACACAACGTACAGGAAGACTGCTGAGCTCCCCAGTGAGAAAATGTTGAGAGTCCTTACTCTAGCTGGTCTTGTGGCTCTGCAGACCGCCTGAATCACAAGGTCATGGCATGGTAAGATAGCTAGGTACATCTTCTTTAAAACTGGCTAAACATATTTTAAATAATGCACTCCACAAATGAGAAAGTATTTTCCACTGAGGTGGGTTGCATCATCTCAGCTCTCTGAAGATTAAGGTTTACTGCTTGTTAATGCCACTTGCCAAGGACACGTTTTATTGCCTTTGTGTTACTGTATGTCAGTCAGGAATAAATCTCTGTAGAGCTTCTATCTCGCTCTTCAGCCACACATAATCTAATTTATATTCAACAAACTTTCCTTGCCTTCTCTCTCTCTCTTGCCTCCCGCCCCCTCTTCCTTCGGAGAAGGCATTTCAATGAATCTGTGCGGGCACAATTTAGGACTGAAATGGAGATCTCTATTCAGAGGCTGAACAAATTCTCACCAGCTTCCTTAGACGTAGGGCTAAGCTCCTCGGTTCCCTTCACTCCTTTGTCTGCAAGTTTTTTAGGGCCAGACTGCCAAGTTCAAGCGAGGCTCCGATCTCTCCTCTTTCACAGGCCTCCTGATTAGTGGCTTTCTTTTTCCAAGACTATAGATACAATTATTAGAAATTCCTTTTTTTGTGAACACATTGAATGAAGGTATGAATGGAGATGCTAAGACGAAGAAAGTGAGAAGCTTAATATAACTTCTGTAGTTAATTAGATTTGGATGGCTTCAGAGGAGCAGCTGTATTTTTTTTTTTTAATTGAAGTTACATAAAGGGCTATTCAAGGTATTTTGGGTGGGGAGGGGAGACTGTACACAACAAAGAAGTTGTGAGATGGGTTTTGGAAATACATTCTCTCCCCCTCTTCCTTTTTGGGAAACAGTTGTGGGGAGAGTAAAAACAGAAAAAGAAAAAATGTCCCATCACCAAAAGGGATAACAGAATCACTGGTGCTACTGCTAATACCCTGTGCCTGAGGCACAGTAAGCAGAATGCATATTCAAACAGGAAGATTTATTTTTTTGTTCAGAGATAATCTGAAATGCAGAAGTCTGAAATGCTTCATTCCTGTGATGCATTCCTGCATTCCTTTGCACATCCAGAATACTAGATCTCAAGCTTTCAAAGGACATTGCCAAGATAAAGATCACATTCAGCATTTAAAGTATTTCAAGAAAATATGTCCCTTCCTATCTGCCTGAAATCTTCAAGATGCTAAAAGAAGGCACGGATTTTGAAACCCAACTGACGTTGCAGCAGTTATGATCTGTGTTTATTCTTCACCCTGCCTGGTGAAGGAAATGAGACTGGTCAGCTCTGTCTGCTGTTTCATGTCATGCCAGTTTTCTCTTCTCGCACCATACACACTGCAGCTGCCTCTGCAATCCCAGCCCTGCCCAGCATCTCAGTCTTAATTGAATTTTTTAATACATAAAGAGATGGCCAGTAGCAGTTAGGTTTTGCCACCCTTTTTTTCCTTCACCCTAATCTACATGTTAATCCCAAGGCACTTTGAGAAAGTGGCTCTCTTTCACCGAGGGTATTTCAGGAGCTAAATCCTCAGCTCATGCAGACAGATATCCATTGACTGCAATTGTGCTGATTTGTCCTCAGCTAAGCATGGAAGACTGGGCTGCGGGAGAGGGTGTCCATCACTTCAGTCACACCAACATGCTGCACTGATTTCAGGGTGGTGACTACATGATCGCATTGACTATACTGCTAAAACAATCAGTGTATTTTAGCCTTCTCGCCTAGGTTGTCAATAGGGTGAATCAGGAAGGAGAATTCTGCTTTTGGCATCCCACTGTATATTTATAGAGGTGGAAGGATGAGAAAACAAAAAGATAATTCAGCTATTTGTCACTAACAAAATTTTTGCAGTTCAGCAAGAAATGACGCTTACAAAATCCCTGTTCCCTAAATTTGAATTCTCTGATGTCTAATAGTACAGGTATGCTCACAATGATATTTTTTTCTCAAAGAGAGGCAGTAGTTTGAGCTTTAGCCCTCTAACCAAGTGCATGTTTTCTTAGAAAATTCTAGGAGAGTATCTCTGTGAGATCTTCACTACTTTATCAATATTCTTTTTTAATTGACTGGTGTGTTGGGAAGGAGGTGATTTGTCAGCACAGCCTATGTCTCATTTCTTCCCCTGTCTCCTCTATTTGGAGCTGAAATAGAGGTTCTTATGAACTTAAAATTACTTAAACCCCCCCAAAAATAAGCTCAGTTTCCCAAAATGTCTGCAATGATTTGCTTAGGAAAAAAAAAGGTTAGCATGGTATGAGGTTTTGAATTGTTATTTTTTTGAATTAAAAAAAATTTTAAAAAATTTCCAATGTTATGGAAATGTTGAAATGAAAAATTACTTTAACTGAAATAAGAAAACATTTAATAAAACATTTCAGACTTCTGAGTGATTTTTGTCAAATTTGTCAACACATTCTTAAAACATTGTGAAAAGAGGAAAAAAAAAAGTGTGAAAATTTTTCCAGCTACTTCATATTGGATTCAACTACACCAACCTTTTGTCAGTTCAGAACAGTATAAATACCATCTTTCCGTATGACACTTAAGAATAAAAAAAAAAAGAAGAAAAAGCTTTATTTGCCCTGTAGATTTAATGGTTCAAGAAAAGGTGTAGGTGCCTAGACTAACAATGAAGAACGTTGGTGGGTTTGCAAGAATTCTGGCATGAACTTCTGGGTTCAAGACTGGGTGGATGGTCTAAGAGGAAGAAAAGGCTGCCAGAAAATATGTGTGGTACCATTCTCAGGAGACAGGGTAGCAGTACCAGGGAATGGAGTTTGTGGCATTTGGTTTCTGGTTTAGAGACCAGCTTCCAGTTGCTAAAGCAAGCAAGCCACCTCCAGCATAGTCATGATGCAGAGATGCTTTCTTTTACTGTAAACATCCTAGCTTGGTTACTAGAGGCTCCAAGCTCTATAAAGTCTGAAAAGCAAAATAAATTACCATGCCTGGAGTTCATCACTGCCACAACTAAGCTGCTTCCACTACCCAAGATAAATCTTTTTTAACTAGCTTAGTTACCTCTAAACTGTTGTGCAGTTCTACCCAAAAAAACATTTCTCATTTTGCTGTTAACCTTTACCTTTCTATTAATTGTTCTCTCAGAATAAAGATATGTGTTCGTGTTAAGGGAATGTCTGCTGCTGGGAAGAGGAGGAAGGAGAGACAAAGGATGAGGTTATGGTTATTAGGAACCAACTGGATTGCCCATATGCAAGGATCTTGGCTAAAAAAATTGGTGGAACTTAAAGTATTGGTATGTGACATAAACCAGATCATTTGAAGGAAATAGAAACATGGCAGAAAAGCTGTCATTGGAGTGTTCAAGAAGATACTGAGAAATAAGCAAAAGTCAGCACTGATCAACAAAAGGAAATGGGTGGTGGGAGCAGAAAGGTTTATTAATAACTTTTTGAAAAAATCACCAGCAACTTTTTCCTGTGCCTTCAATAGATAATCTCAGTAGCAATTCTGGTCCAAATATCTGTGCCTTGAATTTAAGTTCACTCTTTAAATATTTGTATAGTGACTTAAAAATTCCCTTTCTGTAAATATTCCCAACAGGATAAGGTGGATATTGAAATGTTTGCACACAAAAGGTGTAGTCACTGTGAAAGCAAATCCATTTAAAAAGTGTTGAGCAAATATTCAGAGGAAATGAGAATAAAACGAATGAAAAAGGCTTTAAGGGGGTTTGGAAAAGAGGCAGGTGAAGTCATTGTGATAGTGCCATGTCAGATTAGTGCTCTGAAAGGGCTGTAGGCTTCAAAGTAGTTAAGACATTATTTACCCCTGCAATAAAACAAGTATTATTTTTCCTCACATTAATAAGTAGACTTGTAAACCCATTAGAGAACATAGTCCATGTATAATAGGAAGGAGAAAAATCAATGTAGAATGGTAAACTAGTAACAATGAGTGAAACTAAACAAGTTTTCTGTGATTTCCTACCTTTTCAAATTGCATTACTTATTAGAATAAACCCTTCAGGGAGCTTGCTGTAGACCTGACTGAAATACTGTAGAACAAATTGGTAACTAAATGGGGCATCAAAATCAAAGAGTAACTCAATAATATAATCCTTCATCCAGAGGTCCTAACTACTAATCTGACTCTATTGCTGGGCTGTCTGATTTGATATGCTTTTTCTAAGTGTATTCAATTCAATTACCTTGATTGGAGAATTACATGGCACTCATCTGGAAGTAACTCTACTGCAGTCACCAGTACCAGAACCACAGCCTTAGGAAGCAGCTGCCTTGCTCTCAGACATCAAGTTGCCAAGAGCTTGTAGTCAGAAGATGGCTAAGAAGGAAACTGGTGGGCTTCAAAAATGTCTAGGAAGTGTTCAAGCTAATTATATACATGACCTCCAAGAAATGGTCTCCAGACCAGGGCAGTGTTTAAAATGGCAGGAAGGACTTGAAGGAGCCTTCATGAAACAGCTGTGGTTGGTGGGGGCTACCATAACTGCTGCGTTGTCCGGATGCAGAAAGGGCTGAGTTTTGTTGATGTTCACATTATGGATGTACAGAGAAGCTGAGACCAGGAAGAAGGCTTCATTATCTTGGGAAGTGTAAAGTCCTGATTAGCCTCTCTGCTTTGAAGCACTTGGGGCCAAACCTTGATCCCTACTATGGTTTCCTTATGTTCAGTGGAAAGGTACAGTCTCATCCAGAAAGGATCTTAGGTCACCTCACATAAGTGCCTACAGTTAGGTAGGGAAAAATTTAGAACTAGGAGATAGTAAAGATAGCATTATAAAAACACAGTGCAGCTAACAAATCTAAATAAACTACATTTTTACATCTGCAAACCTGTATGATGCAGTAACTCATGAATGAATAACTGCCTACCCACGCACAAACACTGATGTTTTAAAGAATGAAGAACATGTTTTGCAGCATCAGAAAAGGGTGAGGAGTAAATATACATCTCAGCTGTGTCACATTGTTATCTTGGATTTTAAATAGTTCTGTGTCCTCTTGTTTCTATTCAATCAGAACATTTAGCACTGCAATCATCTTAAGAAAATCTCCTTTACGAAGCAAAATGTGCTTTGAATATGTTAAGTAATAATGAAATTCAGTTATTGTGATTGAAAACATTCATCTTAAGTCAAATGGATGGCTCCCTTCAAACCTGGGTTTGTTGACTGTTCTCAGCACAGAGCTGGCTAATGCTCTCTGTCTATCCCTAATACTTTTGAGATTATTTTCTCTGTCTTGTATTCCAAAAAGTAGTCAGATGGGAATAACTCCTGCTCTTGATACTGTAAACAGGATCCATAACTCTGCAAGTGAGTCACCGGGTCACGACAACATGACCATGACTCTGTATGAAGAACAGGTTTGAGAAAGTGGATCTTATATTCACTGATTGCTCATCACATTTGTCTGTTTGAGGAAAACATCATACACAGCTTCTGCACAATAGGAAAGACAGGCAGAGACAGGACATGTGATAGTGGGGTTGTGAGTGAACCCCACTCACGTAGCTCTCTCCATAGAATGGCCTGTGGCTCCACAGAAGCAGAAAAGGTAAAATAGAGTTTTTGCATACAGAAACAGTTCAGCATTGACCAACCTGTAATCCAGCCAAGGGCATGACATGGTCTTCAGAAAGTTATGACGGGGGAGCAAATTGTAACATCGTAATGGAGGGACACCTTCATCAGTGCTTGGCCACTTAATCCCGAATCTTATGTTCAAGGTAAATAACAAGCTATCAAAAATACATAGGAGACAACTCCCCCATGCCCGGTTCTGCAATACAGTCCAGATATACAATGCATAAAGTTTAGTAGAATGAGGTTGATATAAGAAACATGAACCATCTTACAAGAATTGACGTGCACAATGGTGGGTCAAGACTATGAATACAAATACTGAAAATTAGCCCTTTCCCCATCTTCTTTCCAGAGAACGAGGGGTGGAAAATGAATCCTCCCTGCCCCCCCAAAAAAGTGCTAACAGGAAAAGGAGAGAGTCCTTGCCACCTCCCAGGGACAAAAAAATGTTGATGGGACAGTGTAGATGGCAGATTTCAGTGAAACAGAGACATTATTCTGCAGAAATCACTTATATTGCTTTTGATTATGGATTTTTAACTGGCCCACATAAAAGTAGTACTTAGAGATCCTAGATTCTGACTCCTAGAAGGACACTAGAAGATGGTCTTCAAAGAAATCCCTTTCATTTTACCAGTATACTAAGGCAATAGATATGGGATTAGATTAAACTAAAACCAGAAAATCCTTCGAAGATTACCCCATCACCTTTCCAGTGCAGAATCAGTTGGTGCATTTTCAAAATTCTTCTTTCCACTCACTTTTACCAGAATCACCAAGGTTTTCTCCAATAGAGCTTCCTTTGGAGTCTATTCCAGGTTTTGAATGAGGTTTTCATTAGGATTTTCCTCCCTAATATTTTCCATTGCTTAATTTCATCCCATTATATCTAATTACACTCCCCTGAGCAACTTGAAACTATTCTTATCCCTCCCTTCAGATACTTACAGACAATTATCTTGTTCCCTATCCCTATTCGCCAAGTTACAGTTATTTAGTTTTTTTAACCTTCCATTCCATTAACTTGACTTTCCTGTTATCCAAAGGCTATACAGTACCTTACTTAATAGGAAAGAAAAATTTGGACTGACTCATATTATTGTAAGCATAATGGGTTAGGTTTGCAAAATATTTGTCTCCTCCTTGCAATCATAGTCACAAATATTCCATCACATTTGAAACTCCTAGTTCCTGGCATTCTGTGGATAGTTATCAAAAAGATTTGACCTTTTAATAATTTCATAATTGATGTACTAGTATGCTGCTGCTGAGTATTACTGACTTCAAGGATTTATTAGCTTTCTTCTTCCATTACATGAGAGAAAAAAACAAAATAGCTATCTTATTGTTCCATGTTGGTAATGTCATCTAAGGATTCTTGACCAAGACTTTGGAATATCAATCAAGGAAGAGACTATCTGAGGTTAACTGTAAGGCCAGACTTACTGGATGACTTTTGTAACTCTAAATATTTGTGGCACAGATTGTAGACTACTGGCTTTCAAACATTTCTGAAGTTCTCTCAAAGATAAATTTTTACAGAAGAGAGGAAATAATAGTTTGGGAGAGTCAATGTGAACTAAATTACTAAGTTTTGGGCCAATACAAATGTTCTGTTCTGTTCAGATTCATGTTCTTAGCAATAACAGAACCCTGGTCAATTAAGCCTCAACTCTTCTCACCTAAAGGCAGCCATGTAGAAGATAAGCATGCAGACTAACCTAGTCCCTCCGCAGGCATCTCTAGAAAGTGATGTATTTCACCTGTCTTTGATATTGATCTTGGTGTATAACATGCTGATAGAGCATATTTTCATGATCTGCCAGTAACACGAAAACAGAAAATACTTTGGACACAAGCAGCTTTGGAAACAACTCACCAGGCTGTAATACTCTCAAAAACCCAAGGTATTTCATGAACAGTGACATGAATTAAGCCTTTTTCCTTATCAGTTTGGGTGGCTTATTCTTCTAGCTTCCTCTCCTTTCCCTCACCCCATATCCTGTATGATGAAAAGCCTTGATGCCTTCCATCCCCCCTTACATCCCACAGCTCTCCCCTGGGAAAGGGCAGCCTGTGTGCTGCTGGAGATGTGGGAATGTCCCCACCAACTGCTAGGTACCCAGGATGGAGAGATGCCTACTCACACAGCACAGTCTTTTTCTCTGTGTGACTATTGGATCTCCTCCTCTAGCCAGTTGCCAATCTTATGTACCTCTTAGGAACATAGTATCACCAGGATATTACAGGAGAGTTATAAACTCATCTTCAAATCTGACTGAAATAGGCCAAAAGACCCCAGAGTTATTAAGTGGAGAACACAGATGGACAAATGATAGTATGATTGCAGAAGCCTTTTTTCCCTTCAGAAACAGCTAAAGAAAGAACAAACCCTTTAGACAGAATTAAATCATAACTTTTTTTTTTTTTTATCAGGGACTTGCTATCGTTTTCCCCCTTGCTGCCATGAAAATTGAGAAACTGGGAATCCAATTACAAAGGCTAGATAAAATGGAATGATAGTGAAGAATTTTAATTGGATGGAAAAGACATTGAACACACGTTCACTAGATACATGCTTCAAAAGCCCTAGCACTACAAGTGTACGGGCAGAGGTCACTGTAGAAAGGGATATAAGGTGACTTAAACACAGAAACAGTGAACCACAGCTCTGGTTTTCAATCAATAGAGCCAGAGAGAGCTGCTGGACCTCCAGTGCAATTGATTACTTTGAGAGGTAGTAAATAGTGATACTGACATTTAGAATGTGGCCAAAACAAAATTGCTCATCTCTTTTGTCAGCTTTATTTAAAGCGTGAAAACCCTTAACAGCAGGTACCAAGGGTTTCGTAACCTTTTATTTCCAAGGCTTACTGTAAGGAAAAGGACATGTTGTTTGGGGCTCTGTTCTGAATAGCTCTTACTGTGGGGTTTTTTAGTATTATTATTATTATTTCTATAAGCTGCTGCAGTAGACAAAAAAAGGAGATAGTCTGCTTTTTCATGTACAGCATGGTGACCCAAAGTCCTCTTGATACTTTAAATTAGAAAAGTCTGAGTTGTTTGGCTTGAAATACGATTTGAACTTTGCAGAACTTTCCTGCTAAGCGTGGCAAGCAGCAGTCATTTAAGCCCTGCTAAGGTGAGGAAAACTAGTTTGCATGCAGGAAGACTCAAAATTTAAATCCAGCTGAGCCTGAGCATTCCTCAAAACAGTTTGGTGAACTTTAGCTTGTGGCATCTCCAGACCCATGGGATGCTGGCATTTAAATTACAGTACAAACCCAATGACAAAACTCCCACTGATTTCAAAGATGTCAGGATTTCACTCATCAGAGCGACATCATCTATCAAACCTCCTTGTTCAACCCCCGTGAATACAGGAGCGTGCCATCTGATGTATGTGACTACAATTCAGGCTGAGGTGTGTGGTTTTAATCTCTTTGAGAGAGCAGCCCAGCATCTGACAAGACTTTAGAGTTAGGATATATACCATGAATAAAAGTCCTTTGCTGCTGGGCTCTGTTTGTGGGGAAACTATTTACCTTTTAAATGATGCACTTTCTCAGACCTGTCATTGTAAAGCAGACCTACACCTGACTCTATAGCTTCTGTCAATGGACTGGAAGGAGTTTTATTGGAAGGGCTGCAGGAAAACAGAAACAGCCACACCAGATTTGATGGTCCATCCAGTGAAGTTGTTGATGCTAGATCTTCCAAGGAAAAGATATAAACACACCCATAATGGATACTATAAAGATCCTGCCCACAGCAGAAATGTCCCCCTAATCCTTTGTCTGCAATGCAGACAATGAAAACTCCTCTTACACTGGAAACGTGGAGGTTCGTCCTGCCCTTCCTTCTCAGACATCCTTCAGGAAGGACAGACAATCCTGCCTGCACACACTGAGAAAGTCACATCTTTAAAGAGAGAAAGAGGTTGGGGTTTACACAAATTAACCTCTAGTTGTAGTTGTTGATCCCACAAAACCATTGCTATATTGTAGTTAGCTGCTGCTTCATTTTTTGGTGTTAGTGACAGTTAAAGGCGTGCACTGGTTTTTGCACTGTAAAGGTGAACTCTGAACCTTGTCTTGTACCTATACGTACATGTGTACATGTTTGTGCACCCATACAGACACAGAGATAGTTCTTATACAGTTAGGCTTAATGGGATAGCATACATAACCTGGACCTAATAAAAATACAGATAACACACATTAAACTGCTGTGTAATTGGCGGGGTGGGAAAAGGGAAGGGAAGGGAAGGGAAGGGAAGGGAAGGGAAGGGAAGGGAAGGGAAGGGAAGGGAAGGGAAGGGAAGGGAAGGGAAGGGAAGGGAAGGGAAGGGAAGGGAAGGGAAGGGAAGGGAAGGGAAGGGAAGGGAAGGGAAGGGAAGGGAAGGGTCAGTGATGTTGCTTACTGTGATGTGCAGAGATCCTGAGATTAGTGGTGATGCAAGCTGGCAAGTCTATTTGTTTGAGTCTAGAAGAGGACAGCCACGTTTTTACAGTGTTCTGGCCTAACAGTGGAAGCTTGGTGCTGCCTCACCTGTTCTGCCTCCACAGATAAACACTCTGACGCCAAAAGGAGAGTACCCGCCTTTCTATGTCCCAATGAGGTAGCAATGCACCGTGCTGGTTGTGAACTGGCACACACCATCTCTGCACTCCTAGCTTGACCAACTCATAACCCGCTTGACCTGTTACAGCATACTAAAGAGCTGACTGCATTGCTTTTTGGGAATAGTTTTATTCTCCTCCACTGTCTGAAAGGTCAAACATCCTTGACCTCCACAAATAATTGGTAATACTAAGACATGCTGGAGAACTGGTTTTTTTCTGTGCAATTTAAAATGACATTAGGAAAAGAAAAGATAAAATAATTGAAATGGTCACTTTTAACACTTTTATTTTTACCTCAATTTATAATATAAAATGTAATGTAAGTATACAAAACTTCAGATAATTTTCTGAAATCAATGCTTATACAGGAACCTCAATGTATACCAGAGAGACTGAAGATAAAAAATAATTATATCTCTATTCCCATCTCTGATTTATATCTGTGTTTGTATCTACATCTTCTCTATATCAAAGTCTCCAAAACCTCTCCTTTGCCACTCTAAGGATATTTATAATACCTTCAACATAAACTTTTATATAGACTTAGTATTTTCAAGTAAAATTTTATCTTTTAAGAATTATTTTAAAATAATTTGACTGTCCATTAGCAGAGTTGTAGGGAGACATATTGACATCTGTACCTTTCAATAGTACCCCTCCTTCTCCTCCGTAAAGGTTGTTCCAACTCGCAAGCTCTTTCCCTTTCCAGTAGGTAATTACAGACACTATTGCTACCACCTCTAAAGACTTGCAATCCCTCTTTCTGGAAACCAGCTATAAGTGTTACGTAAATATATATTACTCTGTTCAATTATTTTCTTGCCCTTCCCATGCTGCGGATCTATCTACTGGTAACTTCTGTTAAAACACACACCCTCCTTATCTTGAAAGAATCAGGCACAGTCTGTCTGAAAACAAACTTGATTATAAGGCAGCAATAACAGATGGCAGCAAGTCAAAGAACATTATAGATGTCATTTGCCAAAGGAATTTTCTTACAGCTTGAGGACACTGAATTATTGACACAGAGTTTGGGGTTTTTTGGGTGGCTGGCTTTTTTTGCAATGCTGTTTTCATTATAGTATTATGCCGGTAAAGTTTTCTACAGGCTATCATTATAGTTTGCTCTGTAGCTCTTCCTAGAGGTTCCTTTTGGGACCTGAGTATGACAGACATATAGGTGAGATAGATAATTCATCTCAGAAATCTTTAAATATTGACTATGGGCTGATCTGAGCTAGTCATCTAGAGGTCCCTTTGGATACAGTTGAGAGGAAATCACCACCAAATGGTGATTCAGCTGACCTAGCTTAGGTAGCTAACTTCGGCTAGAAGGGCTTTATCATTAAGTGCCCATTTCCCTCCATTGATTATAAAGGAAATCTAGACAACTAGTTCAGATAAAGAACCACTAAAGACAACTATCATTTTTTGAGAATAAACCTGTCCAAAAGACAGCCAACAATCCTCAAGAAATCATTCAAAAAGGACTACAAACAAAAGTACATGAAGATTATGCATACTTAGAGTGAGACAGTTCTGAGCCATATGATTAGCCACAGACACAGTAAAAATCAGCTATTAGTAAGCACAGCAATTTTTTTGCAGATGTCACAACAGCGAGAATTTTAAGGAAAGAATGGTGAAGGTGAAGAGACCAGTTTCTGAGGATGTTTTCAAGGAATGTCTTCCATGCAGTGTGGGAATGGGAGAAAAAAATTACCTTGCTTGTGAAATTTAATAAAAAGTGTCACAACTCTGGCACTGCAAGTAGGAGGCAGTAGGAAATGACTGTACTGCTTATAGACAAGGAAGCATTGTGCATGGTGCAGATAAAACATAAAAAGTCTTAGACAGAAAGAAGTTTGTGTTGAAGCAATGGAATGGGAAGAACCTTTGGAAAGATACACAAAAGAAAACAACATCCTCAAAACAACAGGCAAACTAAATGGTCTCTGCTGGAGTCTAGGAAAAGTAAATGCTTGATTTTCTTTTGATATTTCATTTCTGCAAAGCTTTATAGTACTTATCTGTCTCACTTTCCTAACCAATAACATTTGCATATGTAATTGGTAATACGTAATGTATATGTAATATGTAAAACATATGTTTTATGTGCAGTTCTCAGCTTATACTAGTAGCTGGTGATTGACTCTTATGTGTATTTAAAGGCTGTAGATTATTCAGGCAAGTCACTGGAGCCTTCCCCCATGGTACTGTGTTGATCCCTCTCCATTTTTGAGGAAGCATTGGTGGGACAGAAGACTGTCTGGATCTTTGAAGCTCAGTCAACCATTTGTGCTCTTACTGATATCATCAGGCTGGCACCAACAACTAAAGGAGATGACTGCCACACCTAGTGTCTAGCTGAAATTTCCCTTGCTGCATTTTTAGCCCACAGTTACTTTCTTTGTGCATGGGGGGCATGAAGAACAAATAATAATTTTTTTTTCTTTACAACAGTCTTGTATTTATCTTGGGGTTGTTATACCTTCAGTCTTCTCCAAACCAAGCAATCCCAGTTTTTTCAGTTCTCCTTTGTAGACCATGCTTTCAAGACCTCTAATCATTCTTCCTGATCTTCTCTGAACTGTCTTCAATTAGGCCACATCTCTCTTGATGTTTACTGAACAAAGTCATCTGGATCTGCTGAATTTGAAGTAAACACCAACAAATAGAGGTGCAAAGCTGTGCTGAAGCACAAGAAGCAAAGATTGTGGTTGAGAACAATACAATTATGTTAATAACTTATTATCCTCAGTCTCTGTGTGTTCTTGGGAGTTGTCAGCTGAGCCCTAAGGAATGCTGAGCCATTGGTATTCACCATCTTTATTCAAATTAAACCACATAAATAAAAAGTGCCAACAGACAACAGCCTTTGAAGATACTGAATCTCTAACGCATATTGCTTCTCATTGCTGTGCTTTATTTTCACTTAAATAATAATGAGATTTTGGAGAGGAGATAAGGCTGGGGGCACACCTGAACCTGCACCTGGGAAGTGCTGCTGGTTCTGGGCATTGGAGTCTGTGGGCCTTGGTTATCCACCAGCTCTACTTGCTTTGAGCAGCCGGACATCTGCAATTACTGGGTACCAGTATGTACCAAGCTAAAAAGTCTCACAGCAAGTAGTCACACATTGGGAAGAGTATCTACATTTTCTAAATAAACTCTACTTTCTGGATTTCCCAACTTTCCAGCATCTTTCCAGCTTTTTAGGTTGCTCACTTCCTTTCAGCAACAGCTTGTGTCTTCATGCTCCCTTTTCATTCCTTGCCACAGTAGTCAAGTTCACAGCTGCTCTCCCAGTGCTGCTCATGCACAATGATGTTGTGCATCCATCCCCTCTGCACGTGTTTGCTGGCTTGTATCACTCTTGTATGACACAAACTTCCCACAGTTTACACTTTCTATCTTTCCATTCTCTGCTTCTTTACCAAATGTCCCCTCCAAAAGGAAAATTGTCTGGTAAAATAATTTTTACCAAACATCTGGTAAAACCAGTCCTGACTCAACCTAAGCTGCATTCTCCAAAATTTGCACTCCATTTTCAGTACCTAACATGCTTTTGTATCTCTCCCTTGCCTATCTGACTTCCCAAACTCTTAGTGGGAAGACCTTTCAGGGACCCTGCATTGCACAGTGTTGGAGATCAAAGTCTTCTCTTTGATCTCAGAAGACCCGGAGCCTCCCCTCTCTCCCTGCAGTTCCCCTCCACCACACCTTAGCTTCACAAAATTTCGAGAGAGGCAGTAAAATGGGGAAGAGAGAGAAAAAGGCAAGGTGGAATTTTCCTGGATTTCCCGTTCCCTCAGTATATACTCTATGCCTCTCCCCATCTCCCTAAGTTATGTCTGCCAGCCTCAGAACCGGTCTCCTAACGTTATGTGATCTCCATATACAACATTAAGTAAAGGAGTGCAAAAGCCTTGGGCATCACAAGAAAAAAGCATATTAACTACCTAAAGAACAATTCTGAACAAGAGCAAAGCCATGACATTTTGCAGCATAAGGATTAGCTACCACAGAATATACTATTAAAGGTAAATTATTGCTTCTGTCATTATCTTAGGATACTGCCTGATGGATGTGGTAAATATTTACAGCAATCCAGTAACATGAGGAATTCTGTATTATTAGAAATGAAAACAGCCGCTATTTTAGTTTTGAGGAAAACTAACTAACTTCTGTTTTTCTATTGAAAAATGACCTATGTATTTGGGCCTTCATTGGATTATATCTCAATGCAGCTTTTTCTGTATCTGCTTTCTGGCTCTGGCTGGATGTAGTACTAGGAGCAGCTCTGCAAGTTGAGGCCAACTCATTACACTGGTCCTACCTCTAAATCAAAGCAATGACCTGCATAGAGCTCCAAGCCAGCTCCATTTACTCCTTCCCAGGGTCATGCAACAACATACAGAAAATGGAAACATATTTCTAGACCTCTAGTAAGAAGTGCAGAGTGGTTCAGTGTCCTCAGTGCAACAAGAAGGTTTCACCTCCTCTCCTTAAGCCAATGTGGGACCCCATCAGTCCTTCTTTTCAGTCTCACGGAGCCAGGCAGAGAGCCACCAAGGTCACCACAAACTCCCTCATGGCAGTGTCATGCAGCAGGGATTGCTACATGCCGTGAGACAGTGGAGGAAACACAGCCTGGTGAGATAACTCTAATAGGCTAACAGCCCTGAATAGAACAGGGAACAAAACCTGTCGGCTGTCACTTATGATAGCATACACTGTCCAATTTCATTCAATTGGGTTACTTTAATACTCATCTCCTTTCCTATTTAAGCATAGGTGATTCTTAATTAACTTTTCCTAACATGTGAATCTCAATTGTACTCACTGTATGCATTATCCAGTCCAGATATTTTGGGGAAAGGACGTTAGAACGAACATCTTTCCAGTTATGCATAAATGAGGCCATTAGGAACACATATACCTTAAAAAGTTTAGTCACTTGAGTATATGCCTCTGGCATGCCTGATTTTCTTTTGATATTTGTATGTAAGAAGACTGAGACCTCGAATTGTACAGACAAATGAATACCTGAGTTCATGAATTTTATTTTCCTTCCCAACTCTTTCATTCTAGAAAGTTCATTGGGAAGGCTCTGTATTTTATACTGGTATAGATATATACATTTTTGGTATATATTTCTCTTTCAACAGAAAAATCCAAGAGCCTCACACTTCCTCCATTTTAGTCCCAGTTTTCTCAGCTGCTACGTTCTCCATTAACTTCAGGGTTTTTTTGATATGATAATTGAGTGAGCAGTTGCACTCAACAGACAACATAGAAAATAGCATATCAAAGCTTGATCTTTCTTGATATCACAGATGCTACATCAGGTTCTGTCTTGTCCAAGAACATCACCTCAACCTTTCTAATTTGGCTCAATTCCTTACCGTGCCTATCCACGCCAGTGTCGTGGTTTAGCCCCAGACGGCAACTAAGCACCACGCAGCCGCTCACTCACTCCCCCCCACCCCCGCGGTGGGATGGGGAAGAGAATCGGAAGAGTAAAAGTGAGAACACTCGTGGGTTGAGATAAGGACAGTTTAATAGGGAAAGCAAAAGCCGCGCGCGCGAGCAAAGCGAAGCAAGGAATTCATTCACTACTTCCCATGGGCAGGCAGGTGTTCAGCCGTCTCCAGGAAAGCAGGGCTCCCTCACGCGTAATGGTTGCTTGGGAAGACAAACGCCATCATTCCGAATGTCCCCACCTTCCTTCTGCTTCCCCAGCTTTATATACTGAGCATGATGTCATATGGTATGGAATAGCCCTTTGGTCAGTTTGGATCAACTATCCTGGCTGTGTCCCCTCCCAGCTTCTTGGGCACCTGGCAGAGCATGGGGAGCTGAAAAGTCCTTGAGTAGTGTAAACACCACTTAGCAACAGCCAAAACATCAGCGTGTTGTCAATATTATTCTCATACTAAAACCCAAAACACAGCCCTACACCAGCCACTAGGAAGGAAATCAACTCTATCCCAGCCAAAACCAGGACAGCCAGCAACATTCTTTAGGTTTTCTCTGTATGGTTTCAATTCTACATTCACACAGGATGCAACATAAAATGATCTGCACAAAGTAGAGATCAGCCTGAATCATGAGGTTCGGGTCCAGTTCCCAAGAATATATTCATATGTGGGAGAACCAAATCTGGGGAATAAAGGCTTTTCTATATAATAAAGCTTGCAGTAAATAGCACAAGCTCCCTGACACCCACCTTTTCCTGTACTGACTCTACTAAAGTGACACCAGAAAAGCTCTTCTTTTGCTAAATCATAGCTTCTTGTTGAGACTACAGCACCACTTGAATCAGAGCTGACCTACATAGGAAAACAAAGAAAATAAAGAAAATAAATTTGGGGGAAAAAAAAAAAGAAAAACAAAAAAAGTGGGGAACCAGGTGACTCCGGCAACAGAAAGAGGAAGGGAAAAGGAAGATTTGAGTAGGGTGGAGAAGTCCTAAAGAACTAGGATTCCCATTTCTGCTGTGATGAGGAAGGGATCATAGTGATGGAGGCAGTTGCTGCCCCACATTGCCCAGCTCCAACTCTCTCCTCTTCCTCCATGGAGGAAGCAGCAGGGTCTAAAATAGACAGTTGAGTCACAGCTGGTTTGCTCCTCTTCCCTGTTTCGTAGGAATCTCACCTCTATGAGAGAGAGATTCAGGCAAGATTCAGGCAAGAAACAGGCAAGGTTGCCTGCCTTGGTGGTGCCCTGACATGGACATTGTGTCCAGCAATAAATTATTGTTTCTGTGAGCCAGCGCCAGAAGACCCTCAATGCAGCAGAAACAAAGCACAGCCCTGAGATCCCTCTGCCAAAATTCAGATTCTCTGCCAAAAAGCCATCAAACTGAGTTCCCCTGGAGGGTTTTTAATCGACTACAGGTAGGTTAAAATCCAAGAAAAAAAAATAGAAGTGTTTTCTAGTGCTCTTAGCTGCAACTTTCTTGGAGCGACAATGCATTACTGTAGGTTGCTACTCCATTTTCAGCCTCTGTAAAAACGAGGTCTCTCATAATTAGTGTCTGGAAAGATAGCAGGTGTCCAAGACTGGATTTTTTTATCCTTCTTTCTCTTTTTTCTTTTGTAGCATAAAGGTGAGTTAACAACACTGTCTGTTCTGCTGAACTCAAGCTAGATCCAGCTGAACTTCAATTCATCCCAGCAGCAAACTGTTTATTAAAGACCTGTCAAATGCCCATATTCTGTGGATCATCACAGGAGCTGACAGTGCGACAAAGGCTTGAAATCCAGTGCATATCACTGGAGGATGCCATTAAAATGAAAGTGAGACCAAAACCTCACAGCTGTCACTCATTATCTAGGACATTCTCACACAGCAGATCTCACACACTTCCCTTTAGCTAACATGGGTCTCCTAACTTTTGCTGTAATTAAACAGTTTTCGAACAAAACCATTTTGAAACAAAAAAATCAATAAATCTCTATTAAGATGTGCATTTCTACTCCATTTGGAGTTCTTCTGCATTTCCAGTTAATCATAGTATTTCTCTTTTTGGTCACCTGCTGCTTATTTTATAGGCTGTTATATTTTAGAGCTTGAAAAGAAGAACAAATAGGAATGGCTGAATTTCAACCGTTCAAACAGAGCTTTTACAAGAAAAATTGTCCTCAGCCACTTGCCCTTATCTCAGACCAAGCCTGAGCATAACTTTGTTCCAGTTCAAATGAGACAGGCTAATAATGTTTCTGTCCTCATCATTTTTTGGGTTTTCTCCCATTTTTCCAATTCTGGGTTTGACTGGGAATTTAATGGCTGTGATAGCTAGATGAAAGCTGTATCAGTGCTGTCAGCGAACAGCTCTTAGTCATGAGAAAAGGCTGGTCTTAGCTGTATTGACCAAAGGTAGGAAATACCCAAAGCTCCATAAGCTTGTTCTGAAAATGCTTGATATCCAGTCTGTCAGACCAATTTTACACCCATTTAACTCCATCAACATCAGAGACGCTATGCTAGAGCAAAAATAATGGAGTGTTGACTCTGGCTTCTATAACTTTTAAGTCATTCTTGATTTACTTTAGGCTACAGTATATTTAATTGCCTCTTGTCTTCACTCTTGAACCCAGGTCTCACGCAACTCTTCATTACAAAACCAGTGGCCAAATCCAAATACGAGATCCAAATACAAGACAAAATCTACAGTATAATTACTTGACTGTGATCTCATCATATGTCCTACGTAATTATGAAACGGTTCCACTTTTTTATGTCTATAATTGCTACAAATTCATATTAAAAGGAAGGTCATCCATATTAGCACAGCTTTCAGATTTATTACACTACTCTGTCACTGCTTTGATGTTAAAGATTTTGACAAATATATTTGGTATAAAAAACATATTAAGGGTAATTAAGTCATTTACACATGGATTTTTGTGATTAAAGATTTTTATTTTTAGAATCTCAGTGCACAACTTACCTTACACTGTAATTATTTAAAAGGGGTTTTTTGCATTAATATATACACAACTGCTACAAAAATTGTCAGAATAATTCTAGTACAACTGCAGGTTAAATTCTGTTCCATTAAGAACAGAGAGTTAATAATGCCAGTCATACACTTAAACTTAGGGGTAATTATACACATTTAAAAATATATTCTAAGTGTAATTACAGTGGAATTGCAGTAAAACTGCTATGCAATGAAAAACACTCCATTACCTAGCTATACCTGAGGCAGGTGGAAACTTAACTAAATCAGATGACTTAGTATTTAAGCCAGGTACTTGGAAAGTTTTTCAGGGACGTGTCAGTTAATAAGGAGGAGGAAAAATACAGTTGGTTTTTTTTTTAAAATCTTTGATAAATTACAGTTAAGGCTAATAACACACAACAGTAACAAAATGTCCATGACACTGACAGTACAAAAAAGTGTTAGAAAACTGGGCTATTAAGACCAAAGGTTTTGATTTTGGCCTCAATTTCTAAATGCAGTTAAATATGGTAGCAGTTTTGGGGAGGGATTAGACAGCAGTTATTTAGACTGGAGAAAGAAAAAGAGGGTCGTATGAGAAAAGCCTACGTAATGCTGCCCAGAAGATGAAGTGCCCACTAGAAAGATGCCTGGAATCATGGAAACCATTCTGGGTGCCTCCTGCTCTGCTTCGGAAAATAAGGCATATTTTAAAATATTCTTCATGACTAAAAAGGATGTCACTCATGCATTCCTTGAATATAGTAGCAATAGTGCCTCCTAACAGAACAATCCTGGAGGCCCTAAATACTGATTAATTGCTCATGACATAAGGAGTCATGTTAGTATCAGCAGTGGGATCCGGTTCCCAGGGAGAGAAATTGCAGACTGGTAATTCCTCTTGATCCAAGGTGGAACAAATAATAGAAATGATCACACAGATCAGATGATAATCTGAAACAAGAACCAAAACAAGGGCTGAAGATGAAACAAGAAGGCTTTAAAAGAATATCTGGAAACATCCCTGGAAAAGCTTATAATTGAGCTGTATTTGGAGAGAAAAAATATTTGCTAGGACAAAAGCTACAAAAAGTCTGAACAGATCTGGGACCTCTCTAGTAAAGCTCCTGTCCTAGCCTGACAAGGCAGACCAGGGAGGTGCAAGCTGTCCCCAAGCCTCGCAGAGGACATGAAGAAAGTTATGGCCCGATCTGTGATTTGCTACCCAAGATGCACTGCAGCATAGATTCAGGGAGCTGAAAACATCAGCTTCCGAAAGAAATAAAAGGCATGCAGACCAGCATGTCTGGATGAGTCAGTAGATGAGGAACTGGGCCAGTTGGAAGATTTGGTAAGACTGGGCACATATATCTTCCACATTGTCTGTAACCAACAGAGACCTGGAACAGAAAGGCTGGATTATCCCAGCCTGAGTAACACAGAAGCCAATTATTTTTGAGGGAAAAAACTCCTGGGAGGTTCTTGCTTCTGTTTAATTTCATAGTCCAAGTGAAAAACTTGGAGACTACATAAAAAGTGTGCAAGGGAGAGAGGGAAGAGACAGGGGCATTTTCAGGCAGCCAACTTGATTAGCTCATCTTCGGTAGTATCACAGCACCGTATCCCCAGGAAAGAAGCTGTGTTATCCAAATCTGGTAGAAGCCCTTTGTTTGGCATGTGATGGCAAGGACTCATCTCAGCTTGCCAGAGCACACCCAAGGAGACCCCACCTGAACCTGCAAAGAGCCTGTGGAGACTAGTCCTCCCGGCATGCCCAAACACCAGATCCCCGGAGCAGCTGACAGTTGAAAAAAGACACAGCTCTACTGGAGGTGGCAATTTAAGATCAGCAAAATAATGCCCAGGACTGCAGTGGAGACTCTTGAATTTACCAAAGGTCCTGGAGAGTTCCTTGGCACAGTCTAACCAAAGAAGAAGGGGCTACTCGCAATGGAAATGGGTCACCATAATGCATGACAACATGTGGAGACATGGCTCAGGTGTGTTGGGTAAGGGGATTTAACATGGCTCATGAAACCTGTGGTAGACTGACAGGAGGAACTTTGGTCTATAAATGAGGGAAATGGGCAACTGGAAAAAGAAAATTTGCAGGAACAATTTAATTACATACTGACACAACCAACAGAGACTTTGATAAATCCAAGGCTGGACAGGACAGAGCCTCACCATTTCCCAGTGAGCACCACCCAGCTGCTTGTGTGAACTTGCAGATCACCAACTGGAGATATGTTTTGGGTGTAGAAGGCTCTGTGTTCAAATGTGGGCAGTTCAAAACCAGTCATGGAATTTTGCGAATAAATACAAAAATCTATGAAGGACACAGGAATAACCGACCAAACTGCAAGAGTATATTTTCACGTGATTCTAGAGAAAATGGAGCCCAAACCCATCACAGATGGAGACAGTGACAGGAGGGCAGGAAAAGACAGGGGAAAAGTTGGATGCTGGAATTAATTCAGAAGCCTGTCCACATGAGCAAATACTCAGTTTGATTTCATTTTTGGTAGTAACTGTGTCATAAACATCAGAAGTGGCCAACAAATTCAAACTTTAGAAAAGTCCTTTAAAGAGGCCGGTTAAGTAAAATATGATTTCTAAGTATTTAGCAATAATAATCATAACAATAATAATAATAGTAATAATAAAACAATAATGTGTCCTAAAACCATTCTGAATTCAATTCCAGAGATGTAATCTTGGACTCAGTGAAAATACGGATGACGCTGATCAAGCTGGAGATTGGCACAGCAGCATACATTGAGCAGCTACTCCATCATATCACAGTATGAAAAAGGGAAGACTGAACAAGTCACTGGGGAAAGATATCAGCATAGTATGAATTAGCCTTCAACCAGTCCCAGAATCTTGCCATATTTTTGGCTAAAATACATAGCAGAAACAGATTTTCTTTGGAAGATGGAGGATGAAGTGATAGAATCTGCTTTGTTTTCAGAATAGATGTTGGCCAGGATGCTATAGTTGACCCAATGTCCATGTGAAAATATGTGTAGGGATGTGCAACTGGAACCTAAAACAAGGTGAGGAGTACTGTCAGAGCAAGATGAGCCTTGAGGTCATTTAAAATGAGATTGGCATTAAGCACACTGCAACTTCCCAAGTGACCCATTAAAAGGTCCCTTGGTTTACCAGGACTGCAATATAGCTGCAGCAACTGGGTGAGAAGAGGAAATTCTTTGGGGATTGAGTGTCATTTAGCTCAGAGTTGAACCCTAGTGACTGCTTCTGCCTTACCCTCCCCTTGCTTCAAAACTTTCAATAATACTTACAGACAGCAATGCTTAGGGACTGGATTCAGAGTCCAACAGACCTGGCATGGCAGAGACATATGAAGAAAAAAAGTTTCCAAAGAAAAGATCTTGGGAAAAAAACCTTGCCCAAAAGGAACTTCTGGTTGTGCTTAAATCTGTAGATCTTGGGAAAAAAACCTTGCCCCAAAGGAACTTCTGGTTGTGCTTAAATCTGTAAGACATTTTTGCCATGGGCTGCAAGACAGCATAGCTGTGGTTAGATGAGGCCAAAGTTTCTTGCACTGGCTCTTTTAATTCAGGAATCCTAGGGAAACTTGCCAGGTGGTTGGAAAAATTGCCTTGTTTTGATTTCATGATCATATTGAGGCCTGGGTGTGAAAACATAGTAAGGCTGATGGTCTTCCAGATGGTGTTATTGGGAAGCTAATTGCAAACATTGTCTCAAGCAGGAGTGGGAGGAACTGGTTGCTACAGAGAAGGTGCCTGCTTGAGAGAAGTTGAGTGTTTCTTCTTTTTCCTTCTTTTTACTTTTCTGACTAGATTGAGAAAGTACAGTTGGGTTGCAGAAAAGGACTCTAGGAAAGGACTTCCAGAAGAATATCTTGGTATCAAAATGGAGTGGCTAGAAAATAATTTGAAAAAATTGACCATCCAGAACTGCAGTATTCCCTGCATGTCGCTTCTCAATGTACGTGCAAGCTCTGCCCCTGGTCTGAAGATCCAGAAAATGAGACACTCAAAGAGCAACACACTGGAGACTGTGTGTGAAAACTAGAATCTAGGAGAGCTTTCTGGATTACTGAGAAGTCTATGGCAGGAAGGTGGATGCCCTACAGACCCCTGTATCCCATCATAATAATCTGATTTATCTCTAGGACACCCTGCAGTCTGCCCACTGGTGGATCTCGTGCTGGAACATGCTGGTCAACCCCAGACTCAGATGACAATGACAACTTGTGAGTGCTGTGATGTATCTCTACACAGGGTGTGCAAGCAGCAGACAAAATGCAGCAGTGTATATTAATTTTCTTACATGCTTTATACCTGGCTAGGTGGAAAGAGTGAGAAATGAATCTGTTCAGGCAAAGTCTGCTTGCGCAGTTTGCCTCTGGAACAGGTATAGAGGATCCCATCTGCAATGGTGGAGGAAAAGCTTATCACTGAATCTCAGTTAAGTAATACTTTTTTTTCTTCTGCAGGTTGTACATCTAGTGTTTAATTACTTATCAAATTCTTGCCAAGGTGGAGGCATCTCAGAGTGAAGAAGAGAGTTTAATTTCAGTATCTATTTTGTTCTTCCTCCCAGTTCCCAATTCCTTTCTGTGAAAGATGTTTTTCAGTTTGGAGTTTCAAATCTCAAGACTTCCTTCTGTAACATGGTTAAATGACTTCTTTTTATTGAAAGCATTTGTTCTCCTTTAATTTAGCTGGGTTTTTTTTTTCAACAAATAAACGATAAACATTTATTTCCATTTCTTTTCCTCCTTTTTTGTTTTAAACAAACATCATCTTTTCAGTTGCTGCTGAAAACCAAGTAATTTCTTCTGGTTTTCAATCCACTTTTTTCATGAAAAACTCATTTTCATATCACTGGCAGGCTTTATTTCATATTTTAACTTTAAAACTTTTCTAAGTAATTGCTCAGTTTTGGTTTGGGTGCTAGAAAAGTCTCACAAATTCATGTTTCATTTGCATGCACCAGTTCCCCAGGTTCACCCATGCTTTAAAGGCAGAGTCCAGTCTTTTCCAGACCCCTAAAATTGGGGTCCCTTTAGCATCTCTCAAAACACACTTTTCTCCAAGCTGTAGGAGAATGTCTTAGAGGCTGGTGTAATTGGCAGAAGACAAAACAGCACTGTTTGGGGCATGAAGCAGAAAGCATGTAGGCATTAAAACAATTCAGCATGGCTAGCATCAATTTACTATACTGTTTATGATTAAAGCAAACCTGTCCAAACAGTTAGTCAGACAGAGCTGAGTTTGCACAGCTTTGTCTAGATGTCTTGTCTTATTTAGGATCTGGACCTCTAGGAAGCAGGAATGCAGAGGCAAAGATGCGTTATGGTACACAAACACAGAGTAGATAAATTCGTTGGCACTGGGTGGACAGTGATAAAATGCTGGTTAAAATTCCCAAGCCCTGCTGCTTTTTAAAATGGGCATTTTATTAAATTCAAGTTTTACACCAGCCATCTCTTGCAGCTATTCAAAAGCTCTGGTCTACGGTGGGGAGAGGAACTTTCCAGTAGGCTGGAGGAGCACAGGTGGTTGCATTTACCAGCTTTCCAAGTGGTTTTCATTTCTTTTTCCTTCCTAAGATAGTTAAATGCACATTCCTCAGCTGTGTAAAAACAAATGGCCTACTCTCCCACTTCGGGTAGATTTCAAATGAAAGCCAGGCTTAATTAGAGCTTTTGAAAGCTTAAGAGTTAATACATGCCCATTAAACACTAACCACCAATCATTTACTGTCCAGCTAGCAATAAGGAGCCGTGCAAGCAGCTCCGGCCGTCTGTGCTCACAGGCATGCCGATGTGGGATGTGGGGCTGCATTAGTGGGGACCAACTTAGGAGGCAGGATCATGTGCATGGCACCGTGCCAAGCTTGGGAGGGCAGGCAGAGGCCAGGGAAAGAAGGAGCAGATGTTTGACCTTTCGGAGGCTTGGAGAAAGGTCTCCAGCTCAGAAACACCAGGAGGGTAAGCTTGTCTCTCTTTTGGATTTCCTATGGGGTTTGAGCTTGCAGGGAGGTGGAAAGAGACATTGGCTCTGAGTGGCCACCAGCAGACCAGCGCCACTTGGCATTTTGCTGGCCAGCACTTCAGCTCCATAAGTCAATGGCATGACGGTGACGTGTACCTGGCAAGGATCACAGCTGCACAGGATAAATACCTACAGTTGTCCCTGTGCAGGAAACATGGCAAGAATTATTGTTCCTACTTTATAGGTTTGGGAAGCCGGGGATTAAATGAGTTGTCAGAGGCCACACAGAGAGCCAGTGGCAAAGCAGGCAGTACGCCGTGAGCCCTCTCTGCTCTCAGAAGCAGCTCGCAGACCACACTGCATCTTAAAGGCAGCCATTCAACAACCCTGTGGCTTGTATATATGTTTAAAGACATATATACAAAGACAAATTGCAGCATTTTTGTCTTTATTTGCACTAGTAACATCTGTCCAGACTTCTAAGACTGCACAATGACTGATGAGTAGTTCAGTAAAGATCTCTAGCAGACAAAATAGACATGTAACACACAGGGAGTTATATGTTGAGCTTCCCTGCAAAAATCTCACTGACAGTCTTGCAATAAATATATAATTTTATGGCCTATTTCTCAATCATATTCTGCTATATAATATCATGCTAAGAACTGCTAGCTACCTTGCCAATGGAAATATGTTGCTGGCAAGTGGTAAGTCTCTCTAGATCTGCTCAAGGAGTCATAACTGTAACAATGTAAGCAAATAGATCATCAGCATATTCCTTTCTGCATTTTTTTTCTCTTTTTCTTTCCTCTTCTCCTTCTTTCCCCTCATTTTCCCTTCTCACTTTCTTCCATCTCCCCTTTGCCCCCATCCCTCCCCCTTGCTCACTCCTCCATTAATGTTTAGAAGATTTCACAGTTTTCTCTCAACCCTGGAAAGAATGTAAGTCGATGCTGCTGATTGCCTTTGAAAACATTTGGAACAAATTATCTCTACTTTTGGAATCTGAATAAAGGAATGCAAGCCTCACTGGAGAAATATGAAATACAGGGTGGGATTCACAGAAGGTCTGTAGGGTTTTTTTCCCTCTTTCTTTTAAAAAAAGAAAATACACTTTTTCTTTAATTTTTTTTTCCTTCTTTTTGTTTCTTCAGGTTGGCAAATATTTCATCAAGGGAAAGTGAAGAGTCTAGGGAAGTGCTTTTTGTGAAGTGGCATCTTCATCAGCTGTTTTAAAGGTGAAAATGATAATTGGCATGAGTCAATTGTTAACATGAACTCCGTGAACCCAGTGGGCTTGATGAAGAAATGAAGCAGATCTTGGATTCTCTCTATTTTCTCCAGTGAGGGAGGATTTGAGTCACTAAAGTCTCCTGTCCTGCCTTTTTCTGCTTTTAGATAACTTGCCTCAGTTTCCCCGTCTGCAGGCTGCTGCCACACTGTGGTGCTGTGGAGTTGCCATCAGTAAAACAACAGAGATCTCCTGAGGAAAGGTGCTATGTAAATTTAGGACAAGTCACAGGTTTCCAGATTCAGATTTTCCTACGTGTAGGAGTATTTGTATCCAAGATTTTATTTTGTCTCGTTGCAGAAAATGGTGCCAACCACAAAGTTTGGTTCCAAATCAAATGGCTCAAATTGGCTCAAATGGCATCAAAATGGCATCAAATGGCATCAAATGGCTCAATACAAATGGCTCAAATTTGGTGAAAGGTATTGGGAACTAGGGCTTTTTTTTTCTTTTTTTCCTTTTTTGTTTGTTTTATTTTGTTTTGTTTTGGGTTCAGACTCATGTCTAGTATAAATGCAAAAACCTTATAACTGAAAGATGGACAACATTGCACTTCTTGAGACTTCAAACTAGAAAGCAGGTCAAAAGCAGAATGGTTAAAATTGTGTTGTGCACTGGCTAATATTTCCAGGCTGCTGACACACAGACAGGTCTGTGGGCACAGTGGCAGGAGGAGCAGGTGAGAAGGCAAACACCAGCCTTTGCAAAATCAGTAACTAGCTGGTCCACAAACACTTGTTCGGTTTTAGGAACATGACATCCTTTTGCTCTTGAGGCTTAATCAAGAGAAAATGAGGACAGAAACTTACCCTGTGGAGGACTAGCCAGCAGACACAGTGTTGTTGGTTCCCCTGGGCCCCGTGTGGCCACTATGGGCCACTAGACCACGGCCTGACAGCTCTGGGCTTAGTCCTTCCCTGGAGAAACTTATAAACTGGGGAAGAGTGTCTCACAGGGGTTTTCAACAGATAACTACACTGAGCTTCTGCTTAGTTTGCAAAAAATTGAAAAGTACCAATGACCAAGACATTTTCCCATCTCTCTTCTGCTTTTCTGGAGACTCTCCAGAAGAGCTGAAGCCTACCCACACTAAAAAGCTGATGTGGCTACTGAGTTCAACCTGGTAAACAGAACTGAATATAAATTGCTCTGAAGATCAAATAAACTCTTTTAAAAGAGCAGATGAAAACTGGTTTCTAAGCTTTGGACTATGTGTTTTGTTTCCTTGACTCATAAAGCTTTGGTGAATCCTGCCCTTAAGTACCAGAGACGGCGATAGATGCCAAAGCCC
Source organism: Ciconia boyciana (assembly GCF_034638445.1). Lineage (NCBI taxonomy): Eukaryota > Metazoa > Chordata > Aves > Ciconiiformes > Ciconiidae > Ciconia > Ciconia boyciana. The sequence goes on from NC_132937.1 coordinate 16,783,336, forward strand.
TGGCAGGTTTGAATCTGTTCACATAAACCCCGTGGGTGTGAATTTGATTCTTTCCAATGATTGTTTTGGAATGATTTAGTCACATTGTTTTGACCTACTTTCCCTAGCTGCAAACTCCATCCAAGCTGGTTATTGTTTATACAAAAGGACTGTGAAGGCTATTTTATACACTGGTATATTATTTCTGATAAATTTAATAAATAAGCTAAGAAAAAAAAATAAAACAAAAGAGAAAATAGGAAAAAGTCATTTTAGGCAAAAAACAGAGTGTACCATAGGATGCAGCTCTTTGTCCAAACTCTGGCAAAAGTCCCAATGCAATGAAGAGGGTTGAGAGAGTGACTCCAGCAGGTTTGGTCCTCAGCATTTTATAAGATAGGATATGAGAAAGCAACTGAGAGAGAATTCATTGTGGGCTGAAGAAAGGAAGATGGCTCAGAGGACAAAATCAAGTCCTCCATGCCTTGTGGCAAGTCACAAATTGAAGGGTTGAGAGGTGGCCAGGAGATGAAGGAAGGTCATCTACGAGGGGTTTGGAGACCATCATCTGGCAGTTCGCTGCTGGATCACAGGCAGTAAATTACCGGCAGCTGGGCCATGGGGGTGTTTTCTGGACACCCTCTCCTGGTTGCGCTGACAGGCAGTTTGGGCTCATCAGCACTACTGCGATAACAATAATAGAGATGGTTGGATTCCTGCTTCCTGGAGAGAGAATGTGCCCTACGGAGCTGGGGAGAGATAGGAATCGGGAAGATCATAAAAGATGGGAAGGCAACAGTTGAGGTGGGGATTCATTAAAAGGAAGTTAATACTGTGAGTAGGAGGTAGTCTAAGAAAATATATTAGAAGCTGAAATGTAAACTCGAAGGGCAAATCTAGCCCTTTACATATACGATTTTCAAAACAGTCCTAGGGAGAGAAGTGCCACTAATTTTTACAAGAAGCTTGACATCTAGTAGCTTTTTATGCCTCTGGTAATCAACCTCATCATATCTGACAGCTGGATTTGGAGCAAGTACTCTTCTTCCAGTGTTTGCTAACAACTTGGAACAACACCATCACTAAGAAAAACACAAACCAGCCTCTTGTCTCCACCAGGGAAATCAGAAATTATCATTAAGACTATCAGGTTCCCACTTCCTATATAACATAAGCAGGAAAACATCTCTGTTTTTGGCCAGTTTTGAACTGAAGCACAGAAAAAATAAAAAATTGAGTGTAAACATGTCTTCAATGCCAGATCTCCTGGACTTTAGGAAATCCGCATAAGCATACAGTTCCACTCAGCTTAAAAGCTTACAGCAATGAAATATTACCAATAAAACATCATCAATAGACTTTCACATACACTAATTGGAATGCAAAAGGTATTTAATATTCAAGCATAGCATACATCATGGCTGAAGCCTGGAAAGCTCTGAGAATAACAGCATTTATATCCTTTTGCATTTTCTGCATTTTAGTTCTGTGCAAGACAAAGAAAACATCTGTAGGGAAAGTATCAATTCTGTGGCAAAGGTTATGGATCAAATTGCTGCTCTGTAAATATGTATATACATCTAAGATGTATACATTATTCTGAAAGGAAGCCAGTCATCCAGACATTGATTTTCCTGCAAGAAATATAATTCACTGATGCACAGTTGCTGTAATTTAACAAGCACTATTTGCTCTTCTCATACATGGATTTTTGCATTCAAAGGATATGGTTTCCTAGTAAGTTTGTGCATATGTGTTGCAGAAGAGGGAAATCTTTACCTAGAAATCTTTATCTCCACTGAATGTTACCTTTCAGCTAATGAGATTGCTGTCACCTAAATTTTCATTGTTTTAAGAGCAAGTGGCTGCCGACAGTTTCCTTTCAAGCTTGAATGATGAAAGGAAAACACCACACTGCCTTATCTGGCTAGCTTGCTGAGAGCTAATGAGCCTGAGGCTGCACCCATCTTTGCTATACTAGTGTGACCTTATGTCTGCTAATGCACAGGGAAGGAGTGAAAAATGTACTGCTAGTTCCCTCAAACAGTTCCCTGGGGACATGCTGAATGTGCCAAACAATTTAGTAAATATATATCAAGTTACTGTATTGAAACATACCCCAATGTATTGTGACCCTGGGTATCTCAATCAAAAGATCGTATTTTATTTTTGCTTATCTTCCCCCTCTGTGTTCAACTTTTGATAATTCCTCTTTAAAAAGGATATCTTTTCTTGCTAAATTTTAAACGTTGCACAAAAATTTTCACTTAGTGCTTAGTTTTGTAATAGACTACCTGAATTTTTTAACTGTTTTTTTTTTGTTTGGTTTTGGGTTTTTTTTTCCTATCAGGTAAGTAGAAATTGATGTGAGATTTGATAGTGCAGGTTTGAAGGCTGCTTAGCTGTTAGCAACTGAAAGCATTGAGTAGCATGGACCATGCATCTCAAAAACATTTTCCATGGATAGTCAATAGAAAATATTTCATGGCTTCCCCTTGCTGGAATCTCTTTCCTCTTTGCACTCATTTCCATAAATATTGCTGGAAATCAGCTTTACTAGATTTTAAGCTCAAACTTTCATTTGAAAACTTTACACTCAAATATGCAGTTTGAAATTCTCCCTGTATGATGTTTATTTGCTGAAGCCATCCAAGAGGGAACAGAAATGCCACCAAGCAGTATATGTGTGTATATATATATAAATAGCCCTGTGAAACTGAAATATTCACAACAGATAATGGATTTTTGAAGACTATAGAAGCTCAAGAGGTTTCTGATGAAAAAAACTTAATCATGTTAAAAGCCACGTAAATACTGTTAGTTTCCCAATGAAAGTCGAAGTAAAATGTAAAAATCTAAAAGTATCAAATAAGTTACTAGTGATTACTTATTTTCACAGCTCTAGGACTTGCCATCTGCTGGAATAAGTTCAGGGCTTTGATCTGGCCAGTGATCTTTGTGAGCTATGCAGTAGATTTGCCTTTTATCTAATAGAGCCTTCTTGTGTCTTGGTATTTTTGGCAACACCTGGAAAGCACAGACTAGACTGCCCAGTATCTCAGTTCACGTAAATGTGAAGCATGGAGCAAAGGTGGTTTAAGAAAAAAGGAGTTTTAACCACTGGTAGGAAATAGTCATCAATTCTAAATATTTTGGGGTGATCTAGTCAAAAAGATGATGGATAAATTGGGTTGAGAGAACTGCACCAGATCTTTTCCTGATCAAGTCAGTCTTGCATCTTCTGGTAGCATTAATGCTAGCTGTGATAAACAAAGAGCTTCACTTTCATACCTTATCAGATGTCTGTATCACCCATTTATTCCATTATAAATTCAAACACAAACCTTTCAAAAAATATGTGTCAGGCTGGCCACAAAGCAGAACAAAGCTCTGAGGTGATGACTCCTTTAAATATACCCAGTCTATTTCTCTGTGGCATGAGGATGTGCTTAACCCATCACAGAATCACTGCCTTGTCCCAGGAGATAAATGACTTAGATTTTCTTTATAAGATACTGTTGGGCAAAAAGTCCCAAGACAGGCTCTGCTCACTTCTAGCAACCATGGAGCATGCAGAGGGTAAACCTTTTAGAGATGTTACTTACTCCAGAAGACCTTAGCAGCCGTTGGCAGCAGCACCCCGTGTAGTTTGTAAGTTTATGAAGTTTACAGATCTTTACACATAGAAACAGAATAGACATTTTTAATTATTCCACCCAGCCCACAGCTCCCTTCCATGTGCTCTTCAGTCAAGTTTCTGAGGCCTCAAGAAAACAAATTTCTACCATTTCCCTTGAGGACGGTCTTGGCAACTGAAGAGGTGTTTATCCTTTGGGAAGTCACTCCCTACACTGAAAGAAAGGAGCTTTGCAAGAGGCAGTCCTGATCCCAAACAAATGAAGTGTGGGGAGAAGACACTGCTTTCCCCTTTTTAAGAGCAGAGGATGCCAAGAGGGAAGATGAGGCTATTGACCCCATGTGGCACTTGACTGACCGTGTTTGCCCCCCAAGGCCACAGTGCCTGCCAGGGCTGTCTCTGCCAGGCTTGTCCACTCCAGGCAGATGTCCTGCAAGGAGGCAGATCTGAACACAGACCTCCTGCCCTGTGCCTCAGTCTCCATGCTTTTTAGTGGGCTGTTTTGTTTTGTTTTGCGGTTGCCAACCGGCACTTTTTCCTCTGCTGTTGGAATAGTAGAAGTGCTGGCTCGTTGGCACCGAAGCTGCTTTTCCCTCGCATTAAGCCTGTCTGAGTTATTATTGCATTACAGTCACCCAGTCCCTTTTGCTTTCTGTGGCATCAGCATTTTCCTGCAATAGCTGTTGTAGTGCACTATGACCCTGTGGATGTGTTTTATAAGCCCTGAGCCTCGAATAAGCAATGTGTTCTTCTCTGTGGTCTCTGCCTTCATTGCAAATAAGTATTAGGCCTGAAACATGGAAACTTATATTTGATTTCCTTTAATTGCCTCCATCCACACCCTCCTGAACTGCTGCAGTAAATCCTTTGTACTAATTATTATCCTGTAAGACTTACAGAACAGCAAATGCTTACACACTGCTTAATGCACAGAGATGCAGCATGGCCCTTATCCAAAAGCTACAATCAAACCAGGACAAGATTAAGTATATTCAAGGCAAACACACCCACAATCTAATCAAGACAAAAGAAGAAATCCTGGCTCTGTTTGAGTCAATGGGAGTTTTGCCACTGACTTCAGTGAGGTTAGGATTTCACCCAAGATAAACAAGTATGAGACAAGACAAAATAAAATAGTTTAGAAGTGGGAAGGTTTGTGGATGAGTCATGGGAGAATAAGGGAAGGGATATTTACTTCCTGGAGGGAATGAAGATGAGGCAAAAATGAAATATGAATATTTATTTGGCTGAGTGCAGTGAAGGAAAAGTGAGGGGGTCCTGGTGTGCACCGCAGCACGGAGCCCACAACTTTCTGACATCTGCAGGGAGGCCACTGAGATGTGGCTGCGTGACCAGTGCTGCTGCCACCATAGCCCAATAGGCAGTGTGGCAAATGGCTTTGCCAAAAACTCACCAGTTAAATATTTTTTTCATTGTTCCCTCCTGCAAAAGTTCTGGAAGGTTCTTTACCAGGCTTTATTTTCCATTTTCTGACACCTGGAGAGCAATAAAGAATGCCCCCAAACTAAAAGGACCTCATTTGATTAGAAAAGAATATAAATAAAATGCTTTTGAAGAAAAAAAATGTTTGGTTTTGTTTTTTTTTTTTCCTGATGTGTCCAGCTTAGCATGAAAAGCTTATTTTATTTTATTTTTTCCAAGCAGCAAAAACATTTTAACTGTTGGTTTTTTTTGAAGATGAGTTTCTTGATGATACAGTGTGACTATATATTTTACAAAAGTTGGAAGAGAACAGGATCTTTCGCTCTTGGTCTTGCTCTCAATGGAAAGGGAAGAGCTGCTGGGTCTTGTCTTGGGAGACGCCATCTGCCCTCAGCCTTGTAGTCCCTGCCACTCACAGGACCAGCTGCTGAGGAGAGGAGCTACTACTGCTTCATAAGTGAGCACGTGGCTAGCTTTCCCATTTGGGCTTTCTTTTTGCTGTGGGAAAATGGTGCCTTAAGTGGGTAAAACATTGTTATTGGAGATGTTCACAAAGAGAGCGTTACTCTTGTTGAGGTTGCCCTCCCTCTTCAAGGAAAGCTGCACTGCTCCAGAAAATGGTCCTCCAAGATGCTAGCCCTGAATTAGCTTCTGCAGGACTTTGCTGATACTTGCTGTTGCAATCAACAGCACAAAGTCCAGCTGGAGGCCAGTCATTAGTGGTGTACCCCAGGGATACAGGGGTACCTATACTGGGGCCAATACTATTTAATATCTTTGTTGATGAACTGGACAATGGGACTCAACAAGTCTCAAGAAGGTACAAAACTGGGAGGCTGATACATTAGATGGGTGTTCTGCCACTCAGAGGGACATGGACAGCATGGAGAAATGGGTCCACAGGAACCCAATGAAGCTCAACAAAGTGAAGTGCCAATTCCTGTCCCTGGGGAGGAACAACCCCAGGCACTCCATTGCTGGAGATGCTCAAAACCTGACTGGAAACAACCCTAAGCAACCTGCTCGGGCTGAGCATGCTTGAGCAGGGGATTGGACTAGATAATCTCCAGAGGTCCCTTCCAACCTCAGCTGTTCTGTGATTGTGTGTGTTCCCTACAGGACAGACAAAAGATTTTAGCCAAAGTAGGCTAAAGTTAGCCTTTGTGAGTACCTGACATGTCTGTGCCTAAGTCCCATGTGTTTAGATAAATAAACTCCTTCCCCCAATGCTCTCTCTTTCTGCAGATGGATTTTGCATCCACAAGCTACTCAGGGATGTTGCCTCTCTGATATCCACTGCAGAGATGCAGACAAGAGCATCTCTGACCAGCCTGGGCCAACGTTAGTACAACTCTACCTCAGCTGCAGTTAGTAGAGGTTTCTTCCCACACTTGACTGGAAACGAGACTGAGCACTAGTAAAATTGGTATGACTGAATCGCGTTATGAAACTAAAGATGCTGACAGTTTATGATACCTATAATGATTGGTGGCTTCCATTAAAATGTCATTCACCAAAGAACTCTTGCCACCTTAATTTACTATTCCGGTGCATAGGAAATGTTTGGCATCCCATATTCTAGGGAATAGCAACTTATTAAACTTTCTCGATCACAATTTCTTGCGAGACCTGAAGACAGCAAAACGGGAGAGAGAACATTTTGGCTCAGTCACAAAGAGTCACTGTCCTCAGAGCTACTTAGTGCTGCTTCAGGGCTGCAGAGCTGCTGACAGGGAAACTGCACAGCTTCTCTGCTCTGCGTTGAATCTGTGCTAAAGGGGGAACAGATCTGAAATCCACTTTCCCTTTCCTAGAAGGAGCCAGTAAGAAGCACTTAAGAGACAGTGTAAGAACAGAGCGTGGGTAGTGCAATTTTTTTCTACTCATAGTCCTATCCAGCCAATAATTAGCAGTAGAAGGACCTCCTCCCTGAATTTTATCCAATTTCTTTCAAACTCTGTAACATCTTGTGGCTATGAGTTCCCCTGGAACTGCAGGGGAGCAGGAGCCAAGTGCAGCCTTGCGGTGCCCTCATATCTCTTATCCGGCTTCTGCAACAACTGCCCTGGGTATAAATGAGATCAGCTTCAAAGCAACAAGAGGATGAAGAGTGGTCTAGACTAGCCCAGGTGGAGAGTGTGTGGTTTGTAGTGAGTGCTTGAAAATAGCTGCACCTGTCCTTGCAGCAGAGGTACAGAAGAAACCAAAACAGCAGACCAAAGACAGCCCAAGAAGTCCAAAGACAGCAGAAAGCACAATAAAATGATAAATGGGGAAGATATTTTCTATGCTTTTCCATTCTTTCAAAATGTTTTTCTTTAAAATGCCCCTGTATGGGCACATGTACTGCTTTGCAGTGAGGGGGAAGACAATTTGTGGTGAGACCTTGTTGTCTCAGCCCAGAAAGTTCCCAAAGAATTCCTGCTTTCACACAAACTTCGCCCTGCTCCCCAAAAATTACATTCCAGACTTTTCTTGCTATAAGTCTGTATCTGGTTATGTGTTACTGGAACCACAATGTAGCCATGAAACCCAGACTCATCCTAGGCCTGGAGGCCTGCCAAGGTCTCCAAATCTTTTACAACTAGTGTTTCAATCAAGTTATTTATTCACCTAATCAAAAAGTAAATAATATAGACAATCTCAGGACTTCAAAGATTCTGTCTCACATGGTAGGATACAAATGAAACCACAGTTTTCATAATGCTGGTGATAGCTGACAGTAGCTATATGGTAAAATAAGGTCTGATTGACTCACACAGAACATGCCTCCTAGAAGCAAAAACCATTAAAACAGGCTAAATGATGTGAATGGAGCAAGATTCAGAGCTCAAATAGTAGGGGTAGACAAAGTTGTTATTGTCATAAAAAAACAAGGGTTTAACCCAGAAAGTTATCTATCTGCTGGGCTGAAAACATGAGTGGTACTTGGGGCAACACTAAAAAAGCAAAAGAAGCTGATGAAAAGGTCTTCCAACACCCTAAGTAAGCCATATTTCATGTTCAATTCCAAGACTACCTTCACTGTTTTCTTAAGCAATTGATTCATGGAGATAAAATTAAATCAAGCAAGAGTTGGTGTTTCTAAATTCATTTGGAAGTGTAACACTAATGAATTATTATTTTATATTAGGATGAAATTTAAATGAGAATTCCACAGAGTCAGCAATGCTTTCCCTCATTACCCAAAGGAACAAAGAGCAAAATCTGAAGTGCAAGTTCCAGCCTTCACTGATTATAAACTCCTTTAGAAATTGAAGGTGTGGCAACCAATCTGGGCAACAACAGACAGCTGTGCCCAGAATGGCATAACAAGACAGACTACTTAATGCAGTGAGAGATTCAAGAGACAGATGACTGATCCATTTCCAGATGAGCTCCATAAGGAATGGACTAAAAAAATTACTAAAATTCTGGGCGGACATTCTGAAAAGTGTGAATTGACAAAACAAGATTGTTGCATCAACAGCAGTGAGTATGAAAGTAGGATAAATAAGAATAGACTATCAGGAATGATAACAAGAAAGGAGTGGAGATAGAAAAGCCTAAGCACAGCACAGAAGAATGAGAATCCCTCCCAAAATGGATTTGAAGTAGTTATTGAAATGGACCAGCTGCTTAGGAAGCAGAACAGAAACATCTTGTGAATCTTGGTTCACTTTACTAGTTACTTTGAATTACAGATGCAAACAACAAATATCAGAGAACATTCCTAGTTCACCTCTCTATTACCACCTTTTTTACTAACAATCTTTTCAATCAGCTTAGTTAGGCTGAGTAGGAGTTTATAAACATTGTCATGAAAGCTCCAAATTGAGCACCCTTGAGCAAGGTTTCCAGCTTTCTCCCCAAACTGAAGCTTGAGAAATCTTTTAGGGAACTGTCAGGAGGAAAACTTCTCCCTCTGGCAGAGCTTATAGTCTGCAAAAAAAGCCATGTGCAAAGCCCTCCTTCCAATGGAAACCCCCATTCCTTGAGGCAAGGACAATTATACACTTACTAGTTTTGTAGCCACATGGCAATGATCAAGCAATCCTCATTTGGGATCGATCATCCCTACTTGACCAGCTCTCAGCTATCTCTACTGTATGCTCACCTGTTGTGATGAACAGCTGTATTTTTGTTACGTAGATGCCGGAAACAGCTGGCGTAGTAGGTGGCAACACTAAGATGGGAAAGGCAGTATGAGCTCAGGACACATTCAACAGAAGGTTGATTCATTCCCTGACAGATCAGAGCAAACAATCTACAAGAAGGGGCAGAAGGAGGATCCGGGGAACTACAGGCCTGTCAGCCTGACCTCGGTACTGGGGAAGCTGATGGAGCAGATCATCTTGAGTGCCATCACACGGCATGTAGAGGATAACCAAGGCATCAAGCCCAGCCAGCATGGGTTTAGGAAAGGCAAGTCCTGCTTGACCAACCTGATCTCCTTCTATGACAAGGTGACCTGCTTAGTGGATGAGGGAAAGGCTGTGGATGTTGTCTATCTGGACTTCAGTAAAACCTATGACACCATTTCCCACAGCGTTCTCCTGGAGAAACTGGCTGCTCATGGCTTGGACAGGTGTACACTTCACTGGGTAAAGAACTGGCTGGATGGCCAGGCCCAAAGAGTGGTGGTGAATGGCGTTAAATCCAGTTGGCAGCCAGTCACAAATGGTGTTCCTCAGGGCTCAGTATTGGGGCCAGTCCTGTTTAATTCTTTGTCAATGATCTGGACGAGGGGATCGAGTGCACCCTCAGTCAGTTTGCAGATGACACCAAGTTGGGCAGGAGTGTTGATCTGCTTGAGGGTAGGAAGGCTCTGCAGAGGGACCTGGACAGGCTGGATCGATGGGCTGGGGCCAATTGTATGGGGTTCAACAAGGCTCAGTGCTGGGTCCTGCACTTGGGTCACAGCAACCCCATGCAACGCTACAGGCTTGGGGAAGAGGGGCTGGAAAGCTGCCCAGCAGAGAAGGACCTGGGGGTATTGGTTGACAGCCGCCTGAATATGAGCCAGCAGTGTGCCCAGGTGGCCAAGAAAGCCAATGGCATCCTGGCTTGTATCAAAAATAGTGTGGCCAGCAGGACTAGGGAAGTGATCGTGCCCCTGCACTTGGTACTGGTGAGGCCGCACCTCGAATGTTGTGTTCAGTGTTTGGCCCTCACTCCAAGAGAGACATTGAGGGGCTGGAGCGTGTCCAGAGAAGGGCAACGGAGCTGGGGAAGGGTCTGGAGCACAAGGCTGATGGGGAGCGGCTGAGGGACCTGGGGTTGTTCAGCCTGGAGAAAAGGAGGCTGAGGGGAGACCTTATTGCTCTCTACAAGTTCCTGAAAGGAGGCTGTAGAGAGGTGGGGGTCGGTCTCTTCTCCCAGGTAACAAGAGATAGGATGAGAGAAAATGGCCTCAAGTTGCGCCAGGGGAAGTTTAGTTTGGATATTAGGAAATTTTACTCTGCCTAAAGGGTTATCAAATATTGGAAGAGGCTTCCCAGGGAAGTGGTGGAGTCACCATCCCTAGAGGTATTTAAAAGCCGTTTGGATGAGGTGCTTAGGGCCATGGTTTAGTGGTGGACTTGGTAGTGTTAGGTTTACGGTTGGACTCAATGATCTGAAAGGTCTTTTCCAACCTATATGATTCTGTGGTTCTGTGAAACTAGGTATCTGTATCCTCAACTACAGCATCAAAGTCTATGTTTAGGCATTGAAAAAGCTGGGAACAGCTTAGCATTACTGGGACATACAAGAGTATCCCCCTGGAATTGTTTAAGCAGGATTGCTCTGCTTATACAAAGTGGTTTCTCTCTGGTTAAGTACATTGTCTGGTCCTGGTATTAATGCCTTCCCCTTCTAAGCTTGCTAAGGCCCAGTGGGATACAAGGTAGTCAGTGGAGACAAGCACTGGGACCACAATGTGAGACTCATAATGAACCTCCTGGACTGTCACCAGATCAAGCTAGTATCTGCTAAGTTACTATGTCATGTAGATGCATTCGCTTAGCATGTCCACCTTGTGATGCAAAATGAGAGCAAAGCTACTTGGTGTGTTATCAGTAGCTGCTTATAGAATAGAATAGAATAGAATAGAATAGAATAGAATAGAATAGAATAGAATAATTTCAGTTGGAAGGGACCTACAATGATAATCTAGTCCAACTGCTTATGCTGTGCTAACCTGGTTGCTTGCAGTTTGTGAACATCCACGTAGCAGTTTTGTGGCTGCGTGTATTAATACAGAAGCCTGTGTACTTGAAAAACAGATCTTTAAAAAGCAGAACAGAACTGAAAGTCTGACACACCAAAACAATCATGTTACATCCCATCCTGTTTCATGCTGTACTGACATTTTCCTTTAGGATGCCACTCAAACACATACCAGCTGCTAACCTACCTACTGACCAAAGATGGGCCAATTTACTGGTCTCTGGTACTTTGTATAATCATTCGTACTCGTGAAAGTCACTGTAAAAATACGGCACATGAGCACCGTGCTGTTTAACACCCACTATGCACAGATGTAAATGGCTAGCCACTGCAGAAAGCAACTGAGAATAGATCCAATATGCTACACTAATTAAATGTCTGACCAGACATCGCTAGAGGAAAACCAGAGGAAAAGGAGGACTCAGTTTCTTATTTGTTAACAAACATTCAGACAATATTTGTGGTCACAAAGCATATTTACACTTTCTATAATACCAGAAGTAAACACAACAACAAAAGTTACTGGAATTGGCAATGACTTCATCATCTAGATCAGAAATATAACATTCTTCACGATCTTCTTAAAGAACAAGCAATTTTACCATTGCATCAAACAGCACCTTAAATAAATTATGTTCCCCCTAGGGCCAATGTGAAGGCTGTAGCAAAAGCTCGGTGTTTGGATGGTTTGGAAACCTATCTGACAAAGATGCGTTCACAAAAGAGCAGATTGTGCCAGACTCTTCCAATAGCTTCCTGGTTTTCTAGACAAAGGTAACTGATTTTCTAGACAAGAGAGATGAGAAAAGCCTCATTTGTTAGGAAGCTCCTACAACGTTTGATAAAGTGCTACCTGAGACACAATCTAGCTACCTGACAAAGGTGGGCAATTGTAGAGGAAATCATTGGGTGGGAAAGGGAGTGGCTAAAGAGCAGACAGCAAGGGGTAACACTGAAAGTTGAATTATTTTGGAGGGAGACAACACTCTTGGGCCTCACTCCGTTTTTCTGCTCAAGCTGGAAGAGAGCACCATCTTTCACCATTAATACAGAGGAACGTCAGAAGGTGGTACAGATATGGCATGAGCGTGGTAACTTGATTGAGAGGAATACAATATAATTCAACAGCACAGTCCAACATCATGAAACCTGAGGGCAAATATCTCAATATTTCGATATTATGATAATTTGAGAGCTCATCCTTTGGAACAATTGAGGAGGAGATGGCCCAGAGGCACTAGCTGATCACAGGCTGAGGTTGTGGAATGACAAATATGATCTAATAGTTTGCAAAAGAGGGAGTTATTGCTAGTGGAGAAAATGAAGTGTTACTGGTGAGAAGTCCTCTGAAGACATGTTCAAGAGAGATGGAGCAAGTATGCAAGAAGTTATAGTGTAATAAGATAAAGGAATTCTTGCAACTCTAAGGTAAAACACAACCATTTTTAAGATGTTTCTTTTTAGGAAGTAAAGGGAAGTTTGGTAAGTCTATGCAGTGGATTATATGAGATACCTGTGGTAGTCAAGGCTAAACTCAGTGGTCCAGATAGTAGGCACATAACAATGTCAATTTCCAAGTTACTTGTAGCTCTTTATGACTATTATTTCTTGTACAAATGACATTTTTTAGCTTAGATACCCTCCTCTTTTTCACCTAATGCTTACCCCAGTCCCCTTCACTTCAGCAGGCTGAAACGCTACACTCTGTTAGACCATTCATCTGGTCAGATGGGCAAAAAGTGGTGTGACTTCACCCACATCGTGCACAGCAGGGTATGGCACAGCTCCAGTTGACAAATCACCTGGGAGCAGAGCTGTGCCATCCTCTTCGACTGCCATCCAGTGCGACTTATCTCTACACCATCAGTTGCTAATACAACCTGGTGGCTTCTGGACTGGAGATGATTCACTTCTGGGGAGCTTGAAGCATCTACCCATTCAGTTAGACCTTCTCCACAAGTGTTGCCTCAAATTTAGGAGTCAAAGAATGTATTAACTGAAGATACCACTGAGCTAGGGGCTGTGCAAACACCTGCCCAAACAAAATGTGATAAAAACCAATGACTCCCAAATGTTTGTATTAGGCAAAAGTCATACTTTCTTGGGAGCAATCTCATAAAGTCTACAGAACTAGTGACATGCACACTTTTTATCATTTATGAATTACAGACAGTTCATCATGGCTTCCCAGAGAAACAGTAATGTGCTGGGCATACGTCTGAATTCCCTCCACTCAAATATCAAAGCAGAAAGTACCAGTGGTGCAGAGAAAGGGGAATTACTCAGAAAGAATAGGACTGGAGGGGTTGGCAAGAAAGGAGCATTTGTCTATTCAGCTTGTTACGCCTTAAAACCATCAGTGATTTTGCAGAATCAGATTCTATCTGTCCCAATTCAGCTCTAATTTTTCTTCAATTCTCTTGCAGTCAATATTTCTATATTCTTATTAGTCTAGCAAATGTTGGTGTAAGCTAAAAATTTCACTTATACTTTGAAATATCAAAATATCTTCTCTTTTAACTGCAGCAAATTCTTCCACCTTGGAATTTCAGTTTATTTCACAATCAGGCTGCCTATCTCCAATTATACAATTGCTTATCTAGACAGCCTGGTTATAGACACAGGCAAGCTGCTTTAAAAAAAAAAAATTGTTTCGCATTAATCTCTTTGCAAAATTACAGATTAACCCAAGATCAGTTGAGATAAGAGGAACGAGACACCAGGTACTAAATATTCTCGTAATTTCAGACTCTTCAGACAAAGTAGTTTTGAATTTTCACTCCTTATTTTCCAGATCATCAGCTTTAATTGTAAACTCTTCATCATTACAGACTATGGCCAGCATGAAATCTTAACAACTGTGGAAGCTTTTTAAGACCAACACACAAACCTCCCTACCTATGGGGTTCAGAAGGAAAACTTTTTTAACCATTTGTGTCCACACTAGCAACCAGCTTCTGAAATAGTGCTCTGGAAAGTGCTTTCAGATCTCTGGATGAAAAGAAATCCCTTTCTCAAATCCAGTAAATATAAGAAACCAGTGAAGCCCTTCATAGCTTATTTGAAATGCATCGGACATTTGAAATGCTTCCTCTGCAGTTTTCTGTAAAAGAAGCCCTTGAGAAGTAATGAAGACATTTCACTGGTCAGGAAACACCACTGTTAGTGAACATGCCAAAGCCTGATAACATAAACAGAGAAAAGGAAAGACATTTTCTTGTGTCATTTGAACCCATCAGCCCAGAAAGTGAGATGTTAGTTCATCAGGCTGAAATGGCCAGTTCAACCAGATTAGCGAAGTTTCTATGACCTTCCAAGCTTTCTTCCAAGAAACATTCCTCTGTATGAAGGGCATCAGCTACAGGAACCTATAAATTATGTCCCATTAGACTATTCTAAGAATAGTCTAATCTGGAAAGTCCTATTCTATAAGAATAGTCTATTAGAATAGACTATAAGAACAGTCTTCATGAGAAATGTGTTGGTCACACAGCAATATTAATAATGTTAATTTCTGTAGGCTTCTTTGCAGCCATTAGGTCCAGGAATGCCATTTAAATCAGCTGAAAAAATACTTTATTAATACTAAGAAATACCAGCTTTAGCAAAGAGAGAAGCATTATATAGAAATGCTGACTAGAATAAAAGTTTTGGACCAAGGCTTGAGAAATTTAGAATGAGGCAATGTTTTTTTCCTTTCTGGATTAGTGATTTTTGCCCAAATCCATTGGTTTTATTCAAGTTTGCAGAACAGTGCAAGGAGGAGGTTAACTTCACCAAGAGTACCTGTAGGCAACAGGAGGCGTCTTCCATCACCTTGCGGCCAAGGGCTGGGATATTTACCTACACTGTGAAAAGTCCAATTCAATTTTCTTTTCTGCTGCTGATGATTTGAACTTACGTATCCCAGGTCAGTGAATTAATTATGATTCTCTGTGGGTTGCCTGGTGGTGAGACGCTCGGTCCCTCCTCCACACTCTCCAGCTTTCTGCTGCAGGTGCTGGTTTATGTTGTATAAATAGTTAATCGTGGGTGCTGGGACTGGTGCAGGAGCACTCCAGCTCACAGACAGCATTGAACTGCCAGGACACGGAGTCAGTCAGCCTCTCCCTGGCTCAGTTTGTCTATTGAAGTACGGCACAAAGGCTCCAGCAGACAAGACGATGAAAGGCCAGCCCACCACACGCCCCGCAACCTCTGATTAGGACATTCACTGCAAACGTAGGAGTCCTTCATCCAAATCCTTGCTTTGAACTTTTTCCCCTCTCTTTTCAGAAGTCTCTCACATTCTCCGTCCCTCAGTTTTCCACCTCTTGTGGAAAAACTATGAGGTGGCCAGAGCCTACAATGCTGTAGGCCTTAGAAAGGTTTAAATTGTGTAGGAATAACACAGAAAGCAAAATGAGTGCATGGTGTAGCTTGTTACATCCCACTGAAAGGTGATCCCCCAGGGGTTGGACAGGCAGTCATTGCACAGCCATGCAGACCAGTCCCATGTGGAACAAACACATCATGTCATAGGATCCCACCATCGTTTTGTAAAGTGGTTATATGTTGCCAGTGCTCTGCAAATTGATTCTGACAAGAAGGATAATAATAACATGCCATGCACTAGACCATCTGGTCTTTCCTACCAAAAATATCTTAATCAACTATTAGAGATGCTTAATATGCAATACAGCAAGAATTATTTGTGGGTATTAAACAGTGGCTGAAATCAAATGCATAGAAAGAACATACACCCATAGTCTTAGCTGGTGTGGAGTACTGTAGCACTCATTAAAGCTATGCTGACTTATGCCAGTTGAGCATACAGCCCATCATATTTAGAAACACAGTATTAAGAGTGGTTATGCTCTGAAACTTAATAAAATTATAAATTGGAATATCTCTACTGAAATTAATGATCCAAAATATTACAGTCAAGCAGAAGTCAGCCTTGTCATGAATTTTGAAGGTCATTTGGAGTCATAAAAATGCAGTTTTATGCTTTAGAGCTTTGAAATAATAAGGCAAAGGAGACATTTGGCAGTGAGGGGAAACAAAAAAGTAATCTATCCCCTAAGTAATCTAAAAAATCTAAGTAATCTAAAAAAGTAATCTATCTCCTAATCTATCTATCTAAGTAATCTTATAAGACTAATCTCTATATTGCAATTAATTTGCTGAAAAAAAAAAAACAATGGAGAACCCCGCTCGCCCCCAAAAAAACCCCAAAACAAACCCACAAAAACAAAACCTTAGTGGCATTCAGAATAAACTGGTGGCCACTATTTCTTTTAACTTGTTCTTGTGACTGGACAGAAGATGGTACAAAAAAAAGACCCTGTGGAGAAGATTTCTCATCTCAGACATTAGGTGTTGCCCAGATGCCAACACGATATCCTTCTTTCTTCCTGCAAACCCATAATAGGAACTGGACAAATGATGGATTTAGGGAAAAATCAGGGGGAAAATAGAAGATAGTTTGAGTCAAGCCAGAGCAAAGTACTTTGGCTTACTTAGTGGAATGAGAAAAAAACCCAAACACAACAAACTCCCCAGGGAAACAAAAAGTTTTAGGGAAAAAAAAAATATTTATTAAGATACAGTTTTTCTGGTTTTAGAGAAAAAATTGTTTCAGATTATTTTCCATTTTCCTAATTGTGTCAGCACCTTAATTTTTCTTCTTTTTTTAAAAGGGAAAGCAGGTTACTTTTGAATTGACTGATTTTAATAAAAAATAGTCTAGCTTTTTAAAACTAAATCTCTCATTTTGCAGCTTTAGAAATACATTTTTTTAAACTTAACAAAAGTCCTTTATTGTCTCCTACCAAAAGCATATGTTGTATTGGACCAAATTTTCAGATAATTACTTATCTCACAGAAATATTTTATCCAGCTCTACCCAAGACCAACAGAGGGTGGAGATATTACAAAGTCCCTAGAGAGAAGAAAAAATAAAAATGAGGAATGAACTACTGAAAAACAGAAATTACCCTAAACGAGAGAAGAAATTTGTTACTTGGAGGAGGAAGGTACATGTGAATTAAACAAGAGCTGATCTTATTGCTCTTCGCCAAAAATACTTGAACAGGTTTGGCAAGCCAGTCATAGATTCAAAACCCCTGCACTAGGAATGCCTTATCCCTTGGTCCAAGTCATACATAGTAGGGATTAAACATGTGCCTCATGTACCTAATTTTCCACACGTAATGTGGGAGTAATGAATGCTACCTTGATGCCTTGAGAGTTCAGAGATACATACAGAAGTACAGGGTGAAACCCTAATCTAACCGAAATCCATAGCAGAATTTCCTTTGACCTTAGGTTCTTCTCTTTTATTCCTGTCATTGTTCCTCTAGTTTCTCTTTCATCCATAAGAACAAGATTTCGGAAAGGAAAAATCAGAGGATGTGTCTGTTTGTGTCACCTCTATGATACAATCATGTAGCCCATCTCTTTATATCAGGCCTTGTACACAAACAGGGAGAGATCCTTCCCCCAAAGACCTCACAACTCCTACCAACAAAACAATGACTAAAGAAAAGGAGATATTTGCTCTTTAGTTTCCAAACACTGTGGTTGACCTGCTCCCTTCTGGAAGTGAGTTCAGGCTTAGGCATTTGCCAAGAAAGCTTTCTCCCTGGCCCACACAAGTCTGACTTTCAACTAGACTTAGCAATATTTTTTCAGGCTTTTTTTTTCCTCTCTCTCCCAAGTGGAAAGAGCATTAGTATAATTAAATTTTTAGAAGGGGCAACATCATTAACAAAAATGAAAAAGGTAAAACTAAATCAATACAAGGTAATGTTCGATCTCACCTGTGCTGAAATATCATTTTGAAATTTTCAGTCCATGAAACTATCCTTAGATTGACTTTTAACCTTCATTTTTGCAGGAAAAAATGCTTTTATATTCAAATTTTCATGGGAGAGGAAAATTGTTTTCCATGCAGCTGTATACTTCAAGTTGACAGCTGCATTTTTCACGGATATGATCGCTCAAGCTGAGGTCGTCACCCAAGCAGCTTGAGCTGATCCCTTGCAGGGCTTTGGAGCTACCTTGAAATTGTCCTAAAGAGAGAAGAGCCCCAGGACAACAAACACTTCAGGGCCATGTTGCCATGCAGACCGTTTGCTCTGTTCTGACCCCAAAAGAGCTTTGTATGACTATTTTTATTTTTCCTGCATGCAACAAGACAGAATTCATGAAGTCCAAAGTGTTAATAGAAACTCATACTGTAGGTACATTGCAGGAAGCAGGACTGGATCCTGCTTCTCCTGCGAGGTATAGTTACCCACTGCTCTGAATTTTACAAGTGTCAAAGTCAGAATGAAAATTGCTCTGGAAAGATGAGCTATAACCTTACGTCAACCTGTGTGTGAAGGCAGGGAAATCCTGGCACAAGGATTTCCATCCTTATATGTTGTGCATCGTTTTCCCCAATGTCCAGTTTTGAGAGCTCGGTTTTAATCTGCTTGAGGCATGAAGGGACCCATTTATTTTATTTTAAAATAAAAAAACAAACAAACAAAAAAACCCCCAACAAACTTGTCTTGTTGAGTCAATGACACCTAAGAGGCAGTCGAGAGAATTTGCATTGACAGCAAAAGAAGGGAGGGTGTCTCTGGGGAAAAGGGAAACTTGCTTTCTCTCTCGATATGTTCTTATGGAGCTCAGACTTACATCCCTTCATCATCACGTCTGCCTAATTAGTGCTTCAGTTTGGGGTTTTCCAAAGTGAAAAAGCAAACCCCCAAATCGTGTGCACCCTATGAAGCTGAAGGCAAGAAATGTGAGTCAGCCATGGAGTTGCAAGACATTATAAGTAACTTACAGGTGTAACTTGCTCTCTTTCAAATACCTCATCAATCTGGAAGCTACACTGCCCATATGTCTCTTCTGCCAATTCGTTTTAACTGTCAAAGAGGTTGTTTTCAAAGGACTCATGTGACAGCTCAGAAATCCATCTTGGTGGATTGGCAGGGCCTGGGAACTGCGTCTCCGAACTGTACAGAGGTCAGACGTTTAATTTCATACGGGTTCCCATGATTTATACATGCTCCAGCTCTTGATAAAAAACAGCCTGTGCTTCCTCTGTTCATCAGGATGTAATGCCTATCTAGGGATTGCTCCCTTCTGTATAGTGTGTACAATTACAAAGCACAATGCCAGTGTTAAAATAGATCAATACACCATTATTATTCTTATATCAAAAGGGGCAGCAGGTACGTGTCCTGTGAACACGAAATCTGATAAAAGGACTCGCCTTGTCAGACGTTTGCTGGAGCCCCCTCTGCCTGGTGATTTGAGCAGCATCGATGGGCACAGGTAGAATCAGCCCTTGGTATAGACAAAGAAACTCTTCTGGTAAGATTTACAAGAGAGAAGGAGAGAATTCACAAGGAATTTCTTGTGAGCAATAGCAATGCTTTACAACACTTTCTTAAAAACTTTCAAGATATTCTAGTATGTTTATTTTCTGGACAAAGAGGGGAAATTTTGGAAAGACATGGAGGTGGTTTGCCCAGCTCACACAGTTTCAAAGGCAGGAACTGAGATTTCTGGGTTACCAGCCCTGCCTTGCTCCACGCAGTGTGATACCTTTGTCATTCCTATGTTTCTTCACGCATCCAACATGCTCAGTCATAGGAACAGTCAGGAGAATTCAAAGGTAGCCTGCAAACTTGACCTGGAAATACCTTGAGAACAGAAAAGTTGTCCAGCACATGCCAAGAAATTTGAGATCTGCAGAACGATTCCATCCCAGAAATGCTCAGACATTTGACAAATTTTGAGAGAGACAGGGGAAGGGGTGCTCTTATTCTGTTCTTCCTGTTGCCTTTGTGCTTAACCCCTTTTACTGTGATCTCTTGTGCTGGGATATCCAAAGTCCAGAGGACAACCCTATGCATCCTGTACTAAATCTTACAGAGTAGAGCACCAGATTGAAAACACCTCACCAGCGCCATCTCATCTCTGTAAACCTCATACGTCGTCTGTCTGTCTGTGCCACACATAGTTGCAGCTCTGGCAGCATCAGCCTCCTGGCGTGAGTCCATATGTTGAGAGATTCTTTTGAATCCAGGCTGATAGAAGGCTTCCTGCCTTGGCAAAATGACTAAGATATCTATATATCTATGCTCTTTTTATTGCTTGGAAATTTAAACTGCTTTCTGTCTTGACTATGTGCCTTTGAGAAACTTGCAAAATAAAAGGCAACAATATAAATGGAACCAATATGTTGAAGTTCATCATCTCTAGTTGATTTCACAAGCAACTCTATTCTCCCAGTTATTGGCAGATGTATTTTTTTGCACCTGTCTAGCTTGCCCCATTGTTTGCTGGTGATGGAAGAGGAGAATCCAGGAATATAAAAATACATTCTCTTGTATTTTCTAAAAGACCTGCTGGTGCTTGTAAAAGATCAAGGAGAAATGAGCCAGCCTAGAGAGTATTTGCCTTGTGATGCAGCTAGGTCACATATGCACTGCTAAAGGCAAACCTTCCTTTGGGTTTCCCTTAAGCTGTTAGTGATTTGGATGTTCCATTGGAATTTCATGGTAGTCAAAGTAACCCTGCCAGCAAAGGCCCAAACATCTCACAGTAACTGATTGCACAAGATGGATGATGGATCACAAATACAGTTTCATCAATCTCAAGTGCCCTTCTGCACCATACCTGGGCCCTTTACTACCTTTGTGCTGATTTCCCAGGACTTTGGAAGGACATATGGCTCTTGGTGAGCACTCTCCCAGCATGTCCATCAACAACCTGAAACCAGAACAGGATAATAAGACCACTCTTAATTTCTCTCCTAGTGTCTAAGCATCACTATCCAGTAAGGACTAACCAACAGTGAGCCCAGATCCCTGTCAAAAGTTGGTGCACTACATGCAAATAACTGTTCTCCATAGCTGAATACTATGACACTGGACAAAGAAGGAAGACTTGTGCCTCTGTCTCCTGTTTCATCTCTCTCACATGGGTATGCTACTGTCATATTCATTGCAAACAGCACCTGCACCAAAAGGTGGTGCTCTGGGTAAATGGTTGTTTGTGTCATGGTTGCTGGTTGGGATATTGTGAAGCGAGTCCTGCCTTCATGGATTTGCACTGTCCTTGTGCACTCTCTAAATTCATTAACTATGACAATATCAACAGTCAGCAAATGCCACCACACATTTATGTTATGTTTATGAAGAGCCATAGCCATTTTCTTCTCTTTCAGCTCCAAGCATTTCCTTTTCCCATTTGTAGGTGGTCCAAGTACAGCTTTGTATGTGTTTTAACAATCCAAGAACATCTGTAAAAGGTTTATGCCATGCCTGGAAACAGAGGAAAGGAGAAGCCTGAAAAATAAAGACTTCTCAATACCATTTCAGGATACCCTGTATTTCATCAGAGCCTCCTGAGCTTTCTTTGGAGAGGTTTAGCAGATCAGCCACCCCACACCAGAATGTATCCCAGCATGGAGGAATATTCCTGAAAACAAAAATTATTCCTGTGCATAGTGTCAGATCCAAAGTGATGTGCAGGAAACTTCCTTCCTCTGTGTTCTTGGTGCAGATGCAGGTGATTTTTCTTTGAAGAAATTAAGTTCAAGGCAAAGAACAACGTTGAGCTGGGCAGCGTCCCATTTTACTCTGAGAGCTCACCCTGTGCTAAGCACACTGATTCCTGGCTATCTCGGGAGCTGAGATGCGATTGTAAACCAAAAGAATAAATCTAGAGTGAGGTATGCCTAATATGTAATTTCATATACTACCTCACCAGCGTGGTCAGTAAAATATAAAAGAAGCTATCTTTCTCCTAGTTCATGTACCCTCAGTGGAAGAGTGCAGTATAAAAGTGTACTGCCTACATAGATTTACATACAGATGGCATAGGGTTTGCTATTTCATAAGCAGCAGCTGAATACTGTATTTCCCACAAATTTCAGCTGGACAGGCAGCTCTCATACTGCATGCAAGTAATGGAGGTGGAATAAATGATGCCTGTCTGTTTTTCCTGCATTCCCAGCGTAGCATGCCTCATTGCAGAGACAGCTCTGCGGCATGTCACAAACAGTATGCAATCCTTTCACCAAATATGCCACAGGTTATAAAATCCTTCTCTCTGTCTCATAAAAGAAATGAAAGAGGCCTCCACTGCCTTTTGTAAATGGCAGCCTCCCATCAAATGCAGAGACTGGGGACAGGCCAGAAAATGCTTCTCATTTTGTACTTCTCAACATAGGTAAAATGAAGTCAGTGAAGCCAATTTACTCCTTTTGATGAACCTGAACTTAAAGCAACAGAGCCAAATGCAAGATTATGTTCGATACAAATTTATGAGTTTATTCACAGAGAGGCATTTTGTACTCAAAATTTGAGACAGTAATCCACAGCAAACAGCCACAAAGTAGAATGAAATATATAGAGCAGGATTATTCAGCAGCTGTCAATTTGACTTTTGTTTATGGAACCAATATCTTATAGGAATTACCCAAATCCACAGAGTTCATGATTATTATTAATGGTATTAAGCATTGCATACTGTACATTGCAGATTGTAAAACTGGCACTTTGCCAACCAGTTACCTACTGGAACACTCATTAGAACACAGGATTAATTCACTTCCTTGGAAAAGAGCTCAGGCAAGTAAGTTTTCAGACAGCAGGATAAAAAATAAATGGATCACATTAAACAAAATGTTCCTGTTTGTCCAAAGCAAGCATCTTTTTTGATTCCTTTGGATTCCTGCAACTGAAAAGTGAAGGAAAACATGGTTTGGGGTTCAGCCTGTTTTGGGAGGGAGCCCACAAACTGTCATGAAAACGCTACATCACAGCAAAGTTCCCGTCTCTTCTTTCTTTCTCTCTTTAAGCTATATTATAGATTTCATGTTCATGAAAGGAGATTAAAGATGAAGACAAAGGGCTGTGTTAAAACCTCCAATCCCACAGAAGGCAAAGAAAATAAAATCCCTTGTTATTGTTCTCTCCACTTTTCTCAAAACCTGTGGAGTCTGGCTCACAACTTTTGAATGTTTGGGGTTGGTGGGACTGAATAGCCTGTGGATAGGCAGAAACTGAGTCCACACAGAGATGACACAGAAACCCAGAACCAGAAACAAGGGCCAGCCTTGTCGGTGCTTCAGGGTGCTGCTGGCTCACATGGGGAGAGACCTCTTGCATCTTATGCTCTCCCCTCCCCTGCTCAGCCAGTGACAACTTACAGTTGTTTTCCAGCAAAATCAGACAATCAGTTACGTTAAATGACAATGATATGACACAGTCTCTCCACCCTGTCCAGCTGGGATCACTCTCCTTGTAATACCGTTTTTGCAGCCAAGTGCTGAATATCTCTGAGAAAGGAATTTAGGCCAACAAGGTGGCAAAGTAGTTTAAACCCAACTGTTGTTGGGCTAAGAGCCCGCACAATGTCTATTCTGGCTTAGCTGATGGGCAGGAACTCATTAAGCAGCAGTGACTTGCACAGGGGCCCTCTGTTTCATTGCTTTTGTACTTCCAACATCCCTTTGCCTCTGATGTCTGCCCTGTCTACCTCTGTGTGTGGGAATCATGTTTTCCTATGTGTCTCTGCAAAGTGCCTAGCTCTCTGCTGGTGACTCAGTCTGTAATACATGGTGACCTTTAGGCCAGCAGAATCATCAGTGCAGCCACAGCTTTATTTGTATTAATGTTAAATAATGTGTACAAAAGCAAAAGGAAGCCTGCATATAATATGTTTCTTCTTTTTTTTTTCCAAAAGGTTAAATTAGTATACATGGTATGGAATCTCCATGGTTTTCACTTTATCTGCTACAGAGCTTGAACTTTAGTCTTTTGGTCCAAAGGGAGAAAAATCAATAGTATCATACTGATACACAAGAAACTTTATTGAAGTAGCCATGGGCATCTCCGCAACCTTACCCTATCAAGCTGGCTTGCTAATTGGTTTGCAACGGTGTGGCTGCCATGAAAATTACCCAGGTCTGTCTTGTGAAAATCTGGCGCTATCAACATCAAGAACACAAACAGCCAGGGAAGCCATCAAAGGTCGCTTCCTAGTTGTTGGGAATAGAAAATGAAGCTTGTTAACATTCTGCTGCTGCTTCTTCTAGGGAGAAAAAACCACATCAGTGCTGCAGGGAGCTGTCCTCTGGAGGATTGAACAAAGACGATCAAGCTTCTCTCTGCTCACTTCCACTCACCCATCAGGCCTTCATTGACAGGGAAGCCTAAAAAAACCTGCCAGAAGTGTCATTTCATACCTGCCTGAAGTCTTTAGTTTGGAATGCTTCCTTTATTTGTCCATCACAACATAGTCTCTCTCCCTTTTACACGTTCTCTCTCCTCTTTGCTGTGCCCTGGTTTGTCGCTGTGCTAAACCAAGGCCAAATTCAAAATGTCCTGAAAAAACATCAGTGTATCTGGGCAAGAATGAATTAAAATGTTGTAAAGCTTTTGCAAGAAATGCCAATTATAGATAGGAGAAGAGCCACAGTCTCTAAATCCCCCCTGCCACCGAGCTCCAATCCAGAAAGGAAGAAAGGCTTTGGCTGGCTGCATGAGTTTACAGTTATGTCTCTGAGGCAAAAATGTGACTTGAAGGATGATGCCTGAGTGAACCTATGCCATCAAGAAGCTGTAGCAGATCCCAATGCATCTGTGTAAGGAGCAGCCACTGCTGAGTAGGTTCAGTTCACATCAGGTGTGTTAGCTACACGAAATTAGCACTGAGTTGCTCCCTGGTTTGCACCAGAGTTTTTCACAGGATTCTGTGACGGAAAAAAGCCCCTGACAACTTGCTCAATCTATCTGAAAGGCCAGATGGACAGTAAAAGATGTTCAAACCTATTTTTTTTTCTTCCAGTTCTTCAATTCAGGATGTGACCCAAAAAATAAATAAATCAGTTTTATCCAGTAACGACGACAAGGAACTTCAGCAGCCAGGCACTGCACAAGCAGTGAATATGGGTCTGTCCTTGTCTTCAAGAAATTGAGACCTAAGTAGGAGTTTTCTGTTACGTGTGCAGTCTTCCATAATGAAAACTTTATTAGGACTAGCCACAACTCAGACATAAATTGTTGTTGTCCATGGCCTAAAGCATATCCAGTGCAGTTTCAAACACACAGAAGACAAACATGATTTACAGCCACTTTTGGGCCAGGCACATGCCTGTTCAGTCTCCTGACCATCTTATCCTAATGATGGGGTCTTGATAGCTTGAAGGCCTTCCCTGTTTCTGTGAGCATGTAGGCACCATGGACTGCTAGGATCTCTCTCCCATGACAGCGGATTTGGAGGCTGGCCATTCATAGCAGCTCTCTGTAAACCACTTATCCCCACACAGTTGTTCTCAAGGTTAAACTGCTTTTAGGGCTGATGTGTGGCCTTCCTGTACCAAAAGATCTAGCTCGTGGTCTTAAATTGAGCTAACTGCTTGTGTTGATATAGGACCCTGAAGACTAACTCAAAAATTTCTGCCTGTGTTGTTGTTGCTGCTAAAAAAATAAGTCACAGAAAACATATGGAGGAATCATGGAAGGAATAATGTCAAAATTACATGGTTTTTTGTTCACATTTTATTATGAAGATATTTTTAATTTCTCCAGCCAGCTCTCTGGGGGTGCTTTCAGCTTTTCCGTATCATGATGGAAGGAAGCTAATCTAGGGATCAGCCATGTAAAATCTTCTATCTTGATCAGTCCAAAATATTAAACTTCTAAGCGGTCAGTGGATTAGGAAAAAAACCAAAACAACTAAGAATGTGTGAAATCTGGCTTCATGAACTACGTTTGAAAGAAATGCAGGATTTCAACATGAAGTTGATGTATAATATTTTTCCTTAATATGGAGTGGTTGCATCAAACTATGAGAGTCTCATCTGCTTGTACTATTCACTTTTCCATTAGCCTACTAACACCAATAGATCATCTTAAAATTTCAGAAAGAAGAAGAAAGATTAATTTCCTGTCATCATCATCAAAAAAAATCTGTTTCTAAGGGGAAAAACAGATTTATTTTTTTTCAGGTGGAATGGAGGACACTGGACAGGAAAACAAATTTATTCAGAAAGCCATTGAACTCTATGAATAGCTCAAATCTCTTCAAAATGGTAACGATTTGCAATAGTTTGTTATTATGCTACCAGAATCTGTTAAAATGTCTCTTCCTCCACCTCACACACAGATGCACACACTTTAAATACAATATTAAAGATACCCTTGACTAGCAAAGATCCTGTCAAAGTATGCTAATCAAATCCAGCTTTGATTTCATGCTTACTTTTCTGCTCATCCCAATTGTAAAGCTAAGCTGTAATTAATACATA
Organism: Ciconia boyciana; assembly: GCF_034638445.1. Taxonomy (NCBI): domain Eukaryota; kingdom Metazoa; phylum Chordata; class Aves; order Ciconiiformes; family Ciconiidae; genus Ciconia; species Ciconia boyciana. The sequence continues at coordinate 16,809,888 of NC_132937.1, forward strand.
AGAGGCTGGTGATTATACAGTATTAGGCTGAACATATAGAGTGAACATACAGTATTAGATTGCATTTCAATAGATCAGACACTGTAAAGAAATAAGATCAACTCACAAGGTCTGGTTATTAGCAGGCTGCTAACTTATCTTGGTGACAATCTTGAGCTCTTGCATTGATCTCCTGCTACTGGTGACATCTTTTGTATCTGCGTGTGTGTATGCTTATACGTGTACGTGCAGACTAAATAGGTACTCTTTCCCTTTTAATTTTTTTGAAACTGAATTTTAAGCTACATCACACAGGGAACCATTAGTATTTCTTTGGAAATGGGCCTGATGATAGGTGACTGCCATGGCAGAGATGATGTGCCTCCAGCCAGCAGACCTGCAAGCTGTGCTCCCTCCCTGCCTGCCTGCTCAGGGACAGCCCACAAGAAGGGCAGAACATATAAAGGAATAAACATCGCAGCATTAGCCGGGACCCTACTGCCAGAGGGTACATAAAAACTAGAGGAGTCCCTTCAGACAGCTTGTCAAAGACCTGCTAAGGTCTTCTTTGTATCCCCCTGCCAGCAGAAAAAAAGCTTTCCGTAGTCTGAAATACTTACAACTAGAAGAAAGGACATATGACTCCAAGAAAAGTCCTGGGATTCATCATTCAGCTTTATAGCATAGAAAATCACACTAACTGTGATAAATAGTGAAAAGATAAAATGAGGAAAAAGTAGCCCCTTATGATCCTGAACCTACTTGTGGTTTCTTTGGAGTAAATCGAACTATTGTAGAAAAAAGAAACAACAGAGGTCCAGACCTTCAGAGTCAACTTGGTACCATAAAAGTTTAAGCAGTTCATCCTTTGAACAGTGCTATACCTTAAAACATTTTTTATTAAAAAAAAAAGAAAGACAAGGAAAAGAAGGTTCAGTTATAAAGAGAGCTTTATTCTGCATGCAGGAACCAATTGCATTTCACTGCAGAACTGCACAAGAGCAATCCTCCCGTGTTGAGCACAGCCGTGCCATGGCTGTGGCATGCCATTTCCCCACACCATAACAAGATCATATGTGAAAGCCTAAATTATGCAAATGAAAAGGCTCCACTAATATTGTTGAAATATTCCTGGAGTGTACACTTGACAACCTCAAAGTACATTTCACACCACTAATGACTTCATCACTAACACAATTGTCATGAGTCAAGCAGTTTCCATAGCAACACCCTAGTACAGCTGTTTATCCATATAAAGTACTGCACCTACTTAGTTACATATACAGACAGATCACTAGATTCCTAGGTACTGAAATTGAAATAATTCAATTTTCAGTGTCTCTCTTTATGAAGTGATTCTGCCAGCTATAGGTATTAGCATATCAATGTGACTTTGACAGGGTCTGCTGCAAAAGACATATTTTGCAGGCACTTCATGTCAATTAGACCCCTAACTGTTTCATGGAATAATCATTCCTGCCAGATTAAGGTCAGGCTGCAAGGTAATTTAATTGGTGCCATTATATCTAGGGGGAAAAAAATGCTCTAATAAAGTGCACACACTGTAGCTGCCAGTGAGGATGCGCTATGCGACATGAAAGGGATCGCCTTCCTAGTGTATGGGCAAACCATTTAGAGAGAAAGAAATAAGATGGAAACAACTTCAGATGCTTTGTTTCCAACAAAATTCCAGTGTGTTTGACCAAGGGGGGAATTTTATTTCACTTGAAGTGGTGCTATTCACAAGGGAGGAAACACTGAAGAAAAATAAATAAGAAAAAGAAAAACACATCCCCTCACTCTATGTACATCTTATCTCCTGTGTTATGATAAACACTTTAATTAAAAATCTGCAAAAATCAAAACAAAGTATCTTTTTCCCAGGGCTCTGATGGCTGGGATGTGACGAGCCAGGCAGGAACCTCCCTGACCTCCCCCTGGGGAGCAGGACTGGCAGAATTACTCTTTCCTTCTGCAGAAACTTTTGGACAACAACTTGTTTCATGAGCAGCATGAGTTCAGTTTCCTATGGAGTCAGGTAAATTATCCCCTAAATTTCCCCTACCTATGCATAATTCATCTTCTCACACTTTTCCAGAGGCCCCCTTCCCCCTTCAAGATCCAGGTCCTGGGGTGCCCAAGAGGCATGGCATGACATGACCATGTGTCAACGTGGGTGTGGGAATGCCAACTGCATAGTCATTGGGGTCTGCTTTCTTCTACCCCGAAAAGAGCAATGATTTTGGTCTTTCTTATTTCTCCAGGTCTTGATTTTCATCAGTTTTTTTAGAAATTTGATTTTCCTCGAAGCACATGTGTTTTTTCTCTTTTGTCTGAAGTCAGACAAAGTTTTCAGGAGACTGACAGATGGACAGTGCAAAGTGTTCTCCAATATGATAAGCTTATAACATAGGAAGATTATGAGAAAATAAGATTCTTAGCTCTGTATCCACATCCCATGATGACTTACCTAATGATGACAAACTTACAACAACCATCACCATTTTGAACTTACCCTCTTTCTTGGCAAAACAGAGCACTGGGGAAAGTATCTGCCTTGCAAACTGATTACTCCTCATAGAGTTGGCCATGCTCAGCATTGTGGTCATAACCGCACTCTAAATACCAGTACAGCAAAGATTAGGTTAACTGAAGAATATATGATGTTTATCAAAGGCTCAAGGCCAGATTTTCAGTTGATGTAAACTGTCTCATTTTCACAGACTTCATCTAGGCTGCAATCATTTAAATAAAGTTGAGGATATTAATAAAATAGCATGACAGGTTCAAGAATAACAGAGAAAAGTTTAGTTAGATTCTATATAACCCAAAGTGTTTACAATGTGTTTGTAAGGACTCTGCAAACTGTAGCTTTTATGTAGCACTATTTTTTTTTTTATTTGCATAGAAATAAGCATATTCCTAAACTGCAATTTCAGACTGGTAAATTATGCATCCCTAGAATACTCGTTTTTACAACTTTACCATGAAATAAAACATTGTGTGCTTAGAGTCATGCTTATTATGTTGTGATGTGAAAACTGATCATGATCAACTTAAGCTCAAAAAACAGACATGAGAATGAAAGTTGTCTTATTTTTTTGAATGAAAAAAAAATGTGATATATAACAGGAAATTCTGCCAAACCAGAACAATTTTGCAAAATTGAAGCAATGGAAAAAGATCAGATTCTGAGCCCTTTGAATTTCCCTATGAATATTTCAAAAGACTCTATTCATTATTACTATTTCCTTTTACTCTCCACTCAGGCTTACAGTGGAACTATTTAAAAAAGATATAGGAAAGATTTTTTGCTGCTATGAATATTGCATAATCTAACTGAATTAAGGTCAAGCAAAGGTAGATTATAAATGGAAATGAAAGTTTTTTGTCATTATTATTTTCCTTTAAATATGTCTGCTAGAAATTTTGGTTCAGCATCCCATCCAAATGCATTTAATCAGCCATAAATTATCCATTAAAAACTCCATTAATCGCATTACAAATGTAGTCTAGCTTCCATCATTTGGTTCAGCCTTGGTCATGAATCAGGAATAGAGATAGTGGGGTGAAAGAGAGCTCTGGATTTGAGGGCTCAGCAGCTGAAAGAATTTCAAAGCTGTTAGAAAGACCATCCTTTTTTTTTATCAAAGTGAAGGGCTTCGTATTTTGGGATGATAGATGTTGCAGCCACAAAACAACAAATCATAGAATCATAGAATCATTTAGGTTGGAAGACCTTTAAGATCATCAAGTCCAGCCATTAACCGAGCACTGCCAAGTCCACCACTAAGCCATATCCCTAAGCACCATGTCCACACATCTTTTAAATACCTCCAGGGATGGTGACTCAACCACTTCCCTGGGCAGCCTCTTCCAATGCTTGACAACCTCCTAATATTTCCTAATATCCAGTCTAAACCTCCCCTGGTGCAACTGGAGGCCATTTCCTCTCGTCCTATCACTTGTTACCTGGGAGAAGAGACCGACCCCCACCTGGCTACAACCTCCTTTCAGGTAGTTCTAGAGAGCAATAAGGTTTCCCCTCAGCCTCCTTTTCTCCAGGCTAAACAACCCCAGTTCCCTCAGCCGCTCCTCATAAGACTTGCTCTATAGACCCTTCACCAGCTTCATTGCCCTTCTCTGGACACGCTCCAGCACCTCAATGTCTCTCTTGGAGTGAGGGGCCAAACACTGAACACAGCATTTGAGGTGCGGCCTCACCAGTGCCCAGTACAGGGGCACAATCACTGCCCTAGTCCTGCTGGCCATGCTATTTCTGATATAAGCCAGGATGCTCTTGGCCTTCTTGGCCACCTGGGCACACTGCTGGCTCATATTCAGCCGATTGTCAACCAACACCCCCAGGTCCTTTTCCACCAGGCAGCTTTCCAGCCCCTCTTCCCCAAGCCTGTAGCGTTGCATGGGGTTGTTGTGGCCCAAGTGCAGGACCTGGCACTTAGCCTTGTTGAACCTCATACAATTGGCCTTGATCCATCGATCCAGCCTGTCCAGGGCCCTCTGCAGAGCCTTCCTACCCTCCAGCAGATCAACACTCTCACACAACTTGGTGTCATCTGCAAACTTATTGAGGGTGCACTCAATCCCCTCATCCAGATCATCGATAAAGATATTAAACAGAACTGGCTCCAGCACAGAGCCCTGGGGAACACCACTTGTGACTGGCCGCCAACTGGAGTAAACTCCATTCACCACAACGCTTTGGGTCCAGTCATCCAGCCAGTTTTTTACCCAGCGAAGAGTACACCCGTCCAAGCCATGAGCAGCCAGTTTCTCCAGGAGAATGCTGTGGGAAACCATGTCAAAGGCTTTACTGAAGTCTAGGTAGACAACATCTGCAGCCTTTCCCTCATCCACTAAGCGTGTCACCTTGTCATAGAAAGAGATGAGGTTAGTCAAGCAGGACCTGCCTTTCATAAACCCATGCTGACTGGGCCTGATCACCTGGTTGTCCTGTACGTGCCGCATGATGGCACTCAAGATGATCTGCTCCATAACCTTCCCCCGTACTGAGGTCGGATGTATCAGCATACAGAGCAAACTTTGTATTGGTGCACTGTTACATTACTCATGCAAAACTGTAGCAGATCTCTAAAGAAAGCAACTTAAAAGAGCAAGATTTAATGACAGCAAGTATAAATTTAGAGTCTTGAATCTACTTTAGCTATGCTTATAAGGGGTCCCTCTTGCTGTCTTTCACTCTCTTCTTACCCAAAAAGCCAAAGAGGATGGAGGCAGTACACAGTCCCTGCAGTTCCCTGATGAGGACACATACATATAGGTGTCCCATTAGACTTCTTTATAGTTAATGAAGATACGGGGCATTTTTCAGCTCACTTATACTAGAGTCCAACCCAGGTGGAGTTGACTAACTCTGTAGGCTCTACTGACTGCATCAGCCAGACCTCCAGCCTCCTCTAGTGCCTAGTGCCATTTGAGGTGTCCCAGGATAGCTAAGAGATCCTCACAGAGCTGGCAGATATAATGTGGGACCAATAAGAAAACCATACTCTTCTAAAGTGGTAGCTGAAGGCCAGATGGGAAGGACATCTCAAATGCATATGAACAGGCAATTTAATTAAGACCCTGGTGATATAATGGAAGTTTAGACAGAAAAGTCTTCACAGACTTCACAACATTGCTGGTGAAAGCAAAACAGTTTTTCTCTGGCCAGAGCCATATACAGAACAGAGTATAAATACTTACAGAAGTAGAAGGATGATGAGTCTCACATGTTTTCTACCTGCCTCTCAACACAGATGCTATGTACTTTGTAGGTTTAATACAGTTCTTCACAAGAAGACTAGATACAAAATCCCCACTACATAACCAGTTACACTACACAATACAATATTACAATCTAATTACAATAATTTGAAAATGTAAGATGCTTTCTTGTAGGAATGTAAGTTTTTCATTCTAGAAAATGCAAGATGAGTTGAAACTCTCTATGATCGTCGCTGCATCCATGTTGTCATAAATCCTTCTGTTGCAACTGAGGAGGGAAGCAAAGACCGAGCCTATTCAACAAGTATCTTTGCTTCGAATTCACAGGACTGACCTGTTGCTTTTCCCTTGCCTTGAAGAAAGAGGGATTCACTGTTAAAGCATCAGGCATCACTTCAACAATGGTGAGGCAGTGAAGTGAGCTGTCTGCTGTGGTCTGGGTGTTGAGTTCCTGCTCCTTTCACGAGCAATTGGTCCACATCTATAACACAACTGTTTTCACGAGTGTCTTTGCAACCATCACTAGACCATGTTGAAAACATCACTCTGAGCGTGATCCGTGGTATGTGGAAAACATCCTGCTCTTCAGCAGGATATCTTCATGAGGAGCTCTGTGCTACCATGCAGATAAACTGCAGCTGTGCTGTGACTTCGGCTCCTATTTGCAATATTACATTTGTTATGCTACCTACAGCTTCCAGCTACACCCATGCATCTGCCTGGGGCTGGAGGAGATGAACCGAGTTTTGATGAGTTGTTAGACGTGTGCACCTATGTGCTAGTAAGGCCACTCACATCGTACAGGAGCCCCTGAGGCCTGGGAAGTGGCTGGCTGAAGATGTGGGAGGTAGCAGTGGGCAAACAGATTGATTTTTTGCTTGCTTTATGAAGTATTACAGTCCATTTTCTCTCTTTTTTGTCTTTTTCTCCAATAATCCCCTCCTCTTCAGTTCCTTGTGATAGGAATGAACTTGTTCTCTGAGCCCATAGGCATCTGGGTTCAATGGAAGTGATTTAAGGACCAAGACGACATCTAGATTGCAGGAGGAATAACTTTGTTTTGGTTTTTTATTTTTTACTTTTGAAAGACAAGGAAAACTAGAGATGGAAAGTTTTTGCATTTGTGAAAACATTTTCTTTCAAAGGTTTTCAGACAACAAATAAACTAAACAGATGATGAAAGCCGATGAAAACTGGGAAAATATTGTCATAAACAGACATTTCCAAAATACATTTCCATCTGGCTGAAAGCCACTTTCATTCTTTTTTCTAATCTTGTTTTGCATTAAATCACTTTTAGCAAAGCTCTCAGCAGATCTGGAGATACCCTTCTGATGCTAAGGCCTGACTGCTTAATTGCTGTTAGCTTTATCTTCGTCAGGTGAAGCAAATCAAAGGAGTTTGTCCAGGAACACCTGTTTTGCCATGAGAAGGCCCTTTAAGCAGAAGGCGACATTTTTTGGCTATACTGTGTTTACAGCCCATAGCATCCTTATTTAGCCAGCAAGGAAACCCATTATCAGAAAAAGATACGTTCCCGACTTCAAGTTTTGAATGCTTGCACACAGCTGCTATGATGCATAGAGGAGAGAAAACAGCTCAGAGCACGTGCAGAGGAAGAATATATTAAGTTATATTCAAGGGAATAAACCTGACAAAGGATTTTATGCCTGCTTTTTTTTTACAAAAGGAAGACAACTTGCAAATGTATATCTCTAGAAAGAGGAGGCAGTAATGAACAAGGACAGTGCATTTCCCAGTAGGTGATAAGTAAGCCGAGGGATAGCTGCAGGATGCCATGATGTACTCTGCTGTCACAAAGATTTTACACATAGGCAGGACAACCTGTTCAATAAATCAATATGCATCTATCAATTTTTTTTTCCTCAGGTATCTATTTGGAAACTCACAGCCACATTATAATGCATGCACAGTGTTTGTTAACTTGGCATACCCTTTTCATAATTTCCAATCCTATGCTATCTCTTGGGGGTGAATCATCATTATGTAACATAGCACACATGGTACCATGTGATGATCCCTGTCCTTGCTGGGGAAAGAACAAAAAGAAACTGAAAAACCACAGAAGAGTATTAACACAAAGGTACACACATATCCTAGCAATCATATACAGTTAGACTGGCTAGTGGGTATGTTTTCCTCACCTCTCAAAGACATTTATTGATTTCAGTGGGAAATGTTCTTGCTTAACTGATACAGACTCTGGTCTCTGGGGTAATTAATGGGAAAATTTATTTTTCTTTTTTTGAATCAGATCTTGCTTTGAAAAGAGGAATTCCAGCTAACTTCAGTAGTCAGAGCGGAGCTTTGCGTTAAGCTCTTGCTCATCCTTGTCTTACTTTCCGATGTACTGCATCGGTCCGGCTCAGGACACAAAGCAAAATGAATTTTTGAGACCAAAAGGCTGATGTAAAGCTGGAGAAGATCCACTTGATGGTCACAAAATAAAAGAGTGAGGCTGTTGCATAGGAAGTTATTAGTTAAACTGAACAAGGCTTTAAAAAGTGGCTAAAGAGGAGTAACAGTAACTTGGGCTGTGCCCAGCGCAGATCACACACTGCACTGGGAATGGAAAGCATCAAGGAAATGATTAGTTATCAATCAGCAGAAGTTTCCATTATCACTGCCTACAACAATGGGCATCTCCACCATCCCCGTAAAATGTAGCCTACAGCCAAAGTGTATTGCAAACACTATGACTAGGAGAGAAGGGGCAGGGTTAATCTCAGATGCTCAGGAAGGGATATGCCCATCTACAAGTGAATGGTTTGTTCACTCGGAAAGACAGATTCAGCCAGGCACCATGGGCCTCTTCTCATGAACTGTGCGGTCAGTTCAGTTTTCAAGAAATAATGTAACCTGCAATGGAAACCACCAAGACTACCACTGCCACAGGCAGCCACGGCAGCAGTAAAATTGTGCCTCAGAGCATAGTCCTGCCCAAGATGGAAGCATCACTGGAAGATGACAGCATTTGCACTGCAGTTGTGAAATAGCTTCATATGTTATAAAACTGGCTCTCCCAGGTTTGGGAAGAGAAAGAATAAAAAAAGCCATCAAGTTATCCTGCTCTTAAAGTTAAAACTTCCTCAAGAATTTTCAGAAGATTTGTTCTTTCCAATAGACATTTCAGGAACTTTTCACAAGTAACAACTTGCCTCAGTCTTGCTGCTTTACATTTTGTTTTGGAGGTGCATCAATCAATTTTCTAACAGCCAAAGAACAGTATAAAACACCTTCAGAAAGGAAGAATTGGAAATGGCTAACATACATAATTTTTGAAAAATTTTATTGATTTTCACCAGAATGCACTATTATATGTGGCAGTATTGAAACAGGGATAGGGCAGAAAAGTACCTTGCTTCTCTGATTTACTAAGCCATCATGGGAGTACATAGGTATTTAAATCTATACCAAATTAAGATTTATTTGAGTAATTGTCATTCTAATTTTGTCTGTAGTTTACAGTTAAAAATTCTTTTGCACAGACTCTTTCTCCTAAGTTATATCAAAACATCACTATGTATTAATACAAGGCATGGACTCTGATGGGAGTTTTATCTTGTCAAGAATGTCATCCTCTGAGTCCACAACTCACCATGTATACAATAGGGAAAAGGAGAAAAAAAGTACCTGCCAAGTATTCACAACATACTTTCAGATAGTAGCAGTAACACTTAGGTTTAAAAGAATATTGGAATAGGGTATTGCAACATGTCCAAATCCTTCTACGTTGCAATGTCTCATATTTAAAAACCAAAAGAAAAAAAATAATATTTCATGTTTCAGTAGATCACTTTCTATCAACATAACATGCTGACTTATGGAGCAAGAAAGTAAGTTAATGTGTCAGGCACAGGGAGAGTGAAGTAATGAGCCCCATTCTGGCATCCAAGTTAAAAGGAATGTATACAAATGCATTGGGCATACATAATAAGATGACCAAATTGGATGCATAGTGCATGTGCTCATGGATACATTTAGAAAAATGACTTGGAATTAAACACAGACAGTGCCCAGAAATGAGAGAGAAAATAAATATGGAGGAGTGCTCTGAGGTTGGAGGGGACTGTGTGGTGACAAAACAGCATTTGCAGGGGCCTGACAGGCAGAAAGAGGGGGTTTACCCCGGCCGCTGGGAGACAAATAGTAATTTAACATCACTGATGCTCTAGAGGGAGTTTCAGAGGTTCAGTCAGGAATTAACTATTTAATCTTTAAGAAGAAATCTGAAGCATTCTGAATTATCTGAGCATGACTTTAGAGTATAATTATGAAAGATGAAATTCAAAGCTTTTCATAAAAGGTCCATCAATTCCAAAGGGTTTTTTCTTTCCTTTTGTTTTTTTTTTTTTGAATGATGAGATTGATTTAGTTTGATTTGATTTTATTTTCTAGCTTTGGTGGATGAAAAGGCAGGCAATGATGATCTATTGTATATACAGTCTGTTGTCTGATGTTTTTTTCCTGAACATGCATTAAACCACACATTTTTTTAGAAAGGTACCTAGTCTTGCCTTAAACATTCCAAATAACAGGGAATCTGCCACATCGGCTGATGAGCAGATCCAATATACTGCAACTGCCACTAGTAGAAAATTGGGTGTAATTTCAAGTTTGAATTTCTCTTAGTTTTAGCTCTTGGACATTCTTATACTTGTGTCTGGAAAATTAAAATGCCCAGTGCCCTGCTATACAAGTTTCCATATGTCAGCAGCCATGCACAGTGCTCAAATCACATGGACCCTTTTTTTTTTCCCCAAATACAATTTGATAATACTTGCCTTCCATCTGCAGAAACCCTTTTTTTTCTTACTCCATTTTAAAGCAACCACAAGAAATTTAGTAGCCTTTCTACCAATGCTGAGTAATGAACAGAGATGAATGACTGTTTTTTTGAATGAGTACATTTGTTAGGAAAAAAAAACCCAAACAAAACAACAACAAAATGCAGTTCCAGAGGGATGTGAGTTATTCATGAAGTGTGGTGAAAATCAGTATAAATCTTTGTGACCAAAAGAGCTGAAAGAACATTTGGAAATAGCTAATATTTTGTGTTGACATTTTCTGAAGAAAAGATTGCCATTTTTGTTTCCAAGTGTCATTTTGTCTGGAAATTTGAAAAATGTTTGTTATTCCTGTAATTATAACACAGTGACAATATTACATATTTTCCCTGATATATCCCTTTTGGTATTTTCTGAGACCATATTTGTTCAAATATTGCACCAAAAATCCCACATTGAGATAGTAATCGCCTTGTATTTCCCAGTTTTGAGATTAATTTTCAGTTGCTTTTATTTTTCACTGCAGTGTCTTCTGTCTTATAAATTTGATCCATAGCTTCTGTTGATGGGTGTTGCACATTTTGTTTGGTTTATGAACTTACTCTATTAGATTTTGAACCTTTGGTCAGGCAATTCCAAACACTTGTTACTGCACTCATTACTGGTCATCTAAAAACCATTGTGACATCTTCAGATTTTACTGGCAAAGATTTATCTCATTGATACAAATGCTGAAGAGAGCTGGATTAAGACCCTAATTCCTTGGAGACTACATTAGCAGCAACTCAACTTATTGATTTCTCCCCATTAAAAACTCCGTTTCAAGACCCGTCAGACAGGGAGTTTTAATCCGTCTAATGTGTGCCCTGTTAATTCCATATAATGTAAATCTTTTTAATCTAAATGTCATGTGGTAATAAATCAAATTCATTGGAGAAATCCAAGTATATTATGTCAACAGCATTGTCTTTATCAACCAGACCTGTAATGTTGTAAAAAAAAACCCAGAACACTTTTGACAAAACCTACTTTCCATGCAAACATGTTGACTAGCATTAATTATATTTTTAGCCTCTAATTCTTTGTTGACAGAGTCATGAATTAACTGTTCCAATAGTTTGGCCAGACTGACATCTGACTAACCAGGTTACTGAGTCATCTTTTCTGCTCCGCTCAAATGCTGGGATTTTACTGGCAGTCATCCAATCTTCAGGAAATTTCCTCAGCTTTCCAAAAACTTGTTAAAATCTGGTTTGGAGGACAATCAGCTAGTTCCTTTTAGATCTCCAGACATCAGATATACATGTCTGATTATTTAACAGTACATGTCTGATTATTTAACAGTGACTCATGTTTTCCTCTAAAACAGATGGCCATCACTCTATTCTATTCACTGCTTTATCTTGGAGGATACCTCTTCTGCTTCACATCACTCACAGGACAGAACTACCTGTTTTAATAGGCATTTTTATACTTAAAATATTTTTAAAATATCCTAGAAAATGCTTTCTGGAATCACTGTATGCACAAATTTGTAATGAAAGGCAAAGACTGAGGGATTTTTGTCCTCATACATTTTATAATTGCATTTTTATACATTTTCACATAAGTTAACCTCTCCACTCTACATTGATCTTTTTTCTTCAGATGTCCTATCATTTCTTTCACACCTCCTTTTGGCACATATCTCAAACTTACATTTTAGAAGTCACCTGATTATGAAAAATATTTCTAAAAATAGGTGACATTCATCTATTCATCAGCAAGGTGGAGAACAGGTTTCTTTCCTTTGCCTCCTGGTTTGTGGCTCTAGCTGCTAAACTCTATTGCATCTTCATCAAACTGGAACAATTAGATTGGAAATGGACATATACTTCTTTACTCACAAAGAAAGCACAGATTTCTCAGGCAACGGTCTCCAATTTGCACAGTGTTTCAGGACCTCATGATTATTATTCAAAAAACTCTAAACCATAAAGTCTATCTGTAACAGAGCAGGGCATTGAACTTACGTGTCCAGTATTTTCAACCACTTCACCAACACTTCTCAATAAAATTTTCTAATTCTCTCTTGAAGAGCACTCCAAGAATTTGTATTTCACCATTACCATTAGTATGACTGCTGTACTAGGGCACAAAAAAAAAAAGAAAATTATATTTTTTTGGGGGGTGAGGAAACACAAAACCTGATGCCATCATGGTCACAGCTCACATACTCAAGAGGAAATGGTTGTTAGGGGCCAATTTGCACATTATTGTTTAAGTTCTTGAGGAAGGGGAGGATTTGGCCCTACGCCAGTATTTTGTGATCAAACCAATATGCTCAAGTTTGTATGGTTAATTAAGAAAAAATATGTTTACTATTTCTATACAATTAATTCTGGAAGAGAAAGGAGTCTTTCAAAAAGACAAACTGGGGTAAGTCAAGTCTCTGTGAGCTTTGGTGAGTCAGGGTACACCAAATAATGGAAAAACACACAGAGTGATACAGGTCTCTTACTTTCTGTTTCTGATCCTGAGACAATATCTGTGGAGCCATCGCAGGTCTCATACTTCCTGGACTTGAAAATGTTTTGCTCCCACTTGCTTATAAGGAGCCATGGATGATTGTGCCTTTGAAAAGCTGTCCCTCAAGTTTCCTACCTAGCACATTGCACTCCCCTGAACTTTTTCTATGGAGTTTACAAATTAAAAAGCAGGAGAATACAGATCCAACTTGAGACGATGTATAAATTGCATTATCTAATTAATGAAACTATACTCCTTGATATTATGAACCACAGTGAGCTTACAGAGTGTTGGTTGTTTGTAACATGGTGAAGAGGTGAGCCCTGAGATGCCAAAGACCTGTGGGGTGAGATAGATAGACAACTTTTTTGACATGACAGAAGCCAAAACATGAAAAGTGAAGAGGACTCTGGACAAGTCAACACAGATGCACATGGAAGGGATGGACTAAATCTTGGAAGCTTGACTCTTAACCCAAGCCTTGAGTACAAGAGCACTGATTCTCCTTCAGTGTTCTGCAAAAGTAATTCTGAATCCAACCCTTTTGCAAAGTTTGAAACCATTTATACTCAAGATCAATGAAGTGTCAATTTTATCTTCTGTCCTCTTGCAAAGATCTGTCCAAGATGTACACTTATAATGTATATAGAAATAATAAATCTACTCTGTATAACACATTTTGACTAGCAGTTCATGACTGCCTTCAACAACCTTTATATTGCTTTTTACAATGGTGCCATATCTTTAAGAGAGATGAAAGTGCCCAGGGCCTGATTAGAGAGAATGAAGGTGAGAGATATGTTCCTACATTCCTCCTATTTTCATTCTCCTTTTCCTATGATTATGAGCAAACTCCTCTCCAGCCCATTTCTGTAGATTACTTCTATTTGTTCTTTTGTTCCTGTTTCCAAGAATACATCTTCAGAGTAAATTTGAGCTTCAATACATGGCAATTACTAAAGAAATTGAATATTATTCCCCCCCATCTTCAAGCATTTTGGCCACATTCTTCTGGGCTTTTCTAGTTTCAATATCTAAAGTGCAGCAGTCCTTCAGTGCCCTTGAAGAGGCACTTGTTACATTACTGGATGCATTATTCTTTAGAAGAAGAAGGGGGAAAAAAAAATCATGTTTCAATTTATGAATCATTCTTATCTTTACTCTTCACCTTTAGTTCTCTTTGTGCTGCCTCTTCTTATGGTCTTCTAAATTATTCCTGGACAAATACAATGTCACTAAGTTGGAACGCTTTATTTTGCTACTACTTATCAAGGTTTTTACTCTTGCCATCTTTAGGCAGTGCAACCTCACTCTTTTGGCACCCTTATTTTATTCTTAAATGACCTTATTTTATTCTCCAGAAACCTATTTTTCCTTTTTTCTCCCCCACTGCAGAGTTGCTGATTTATGTATTTATTTATTTAGTTATTTATTTATTTTAATTTTTCCATATGCCATTGCTTTGGCTCAAATGCATTTCTGGACTAAGGTACATTGGCTCTTACCAGAGGTACAGAGTTCTCTGGCTCTGATTTCCTCAAAAGCTGTATCATAGAAATGAAATCAAAGGACACCATTCACAAGGGACTCTCTTATCTACATAAGAAATGAGTGTCAGGGATGCTTGCAGAATTAAATAGTACAGCGACATTATAATGTGCTCCAAAGAAGGCAAAGAACTATTGACAGATCAAGGATCAAATACTTCTTCCTAATCACTCTGCCCAAAATCAGTTATGAACATAATTTATATCACTACTTATGGCAGGGGAAGAAGATTATTTCTCTCTGATCAAGGAAAATAACAAACTTGCAAACATCCATTCTGCTAAATAAATCAACATCAATTGCAATTGATCCCATTTTACACATTGTTTTACATCTGTAATTTTACATGTTACTGAACATGAGGAATGTCCATGCGCTTACGATGGCCGCAGTGGTAAAGTTAAAATGCAGTCAGAACTTTTAGCAATGGACATTACCAACCTACTAATATAGACCAGACCTACCAGGCAAGGAGGATAAATATTGTCAGATGAATATCAAAACACATGGAGATATGAAGGTTACGAACCAAGACAAGAGGCTAGGGCAAACATACTTTACTTCACAGTCTGGGCAGGCAAACAGTTACCTCAAATCACAGCAGCTGAGAAACCTCTACAAGCAGATGTGCTGCAGTTCCCCATACAGCATCAGATATAAAATGTGTAAGCTGACTTCCCCGAGGGGGATGCGTACACCAAAACAATGAGAGGTCAGTCACCCAGAGCAGTCACACAGACAGGATGATAGAATAGCTGGGCAGCTCTTCAGTAATATTCTGTGTTTTTATAGCATTTTTCTGCTTTGGAGAGCTCTCCTCAATGTTAACCAGAACCACATGGCTGGTAAGTCATGGCTATGTGAGCCACAGGAACCCCCACAAAAGCACCACCACCTCTCTTGTATCCCTGCAGCACAATAAGGTTTCTCAGCACAGCCTGAAGCTATGTTGACTCCAAACTGAGTCTTCAGAAGGAGCTTGCAGGAGGCGGGATACAGGTACATTACACAATGGTTATGATCTGATGTTTCTGGTTTCCTGAGCAGTTCGTTGCTACTATACAAATTCAGAGGTCGATTTTAAGTCTGATATGTCTATTCCAAAAGTTAGAACATACTTAAGGCATTTGTGAACCACACATGGCTGCCCTCAGAGCAACACAATTCCTAGCAGTACAAGCACAGTGTTTCTGTCTACCTTTATTCCAACATAGCATTTGCTTAAGTCAGATATAATAAAGACCCAACACATAGAGCTGGGTGGTGTTTTGCCCTCCAGTCTTAAAGCTGTTGACTCTGGTCTGTGAGAGAGCTTAGAGACCATGAGGACAGCAAATATCCATAAATCTGCATAGACTAATGCTATTCATAAATTATCCAAAACCGTGTGCTATGGAGCTTCTAGTGCACGTTGGTCCTACAACTGTATTACACAGCAGACTATTCCCCAACAGGAGTGTTGGAAAGTTCAGTTGCAAGGAAAGACAATACAGCAATCCCCATTTTACATGGGAAACTGAGGCACAAAGAAGCCAACAACTAGGTCAACTGTAAGAGGACTTCTGAATGTCTTTGGGGATCCCCATTGAACTGATTTGCCCACAATCACTCCTAAAATTTGTGGTAGAAAAGTGGGCCTCCCAAGCCTGGGGAAAAAAAAAATAGCGCCAGGACATGGAAGTAGGGCATTGCAATTCATTTTCCCATTTTTTAACCTTATTTCTCACCTGATTTCAAATATACGTTTTAACAGCTTTTTGGCAGTTTTAGGTGGGGGAAGGAATTGAGAATGCTGGAAGATCAAAGGAACGAGAATAAAATAAATGAAATGGTGAGCACTGACTGCTTGACACTTTCTTTAAACCTTAGGGCCTTGTTCATCTTTGCCAAAATCTGATTCTGTAATGTACAAAATTAGTGCCTTAGAATTTTACTAGATTTCTAGTGAATTTTATCATATTTTCCTTGATTGAAACAAATACCTTCTCCAAGTACTGGCTTGCAGACTGATACAATGCTCAGAAAAGAAGGAAGCTGGAAAGCTGTCTGGAAAACTGCCTGCCTCAAGGAATACCTTGTGGCAAGGTGCCTCAAATGTATATCTTAGTTTAACATGTAGGTTCCTACAATGTGTTGTAAAGTGCTTTGGGACAGAGGTATAAGATTTAGCGTATATTGTTGCTACCATTAGCATAGGTGAAGAGCACCTATGTATGGAACATGCATGTATAAATACATGCCTGTATACATGTAAAGCAGTATGACTGCCATGATACACATTACATGTAGTAAAGCTGAGTCTGGAACTCAGAAGACTTTAGCTCAGTGTTTGGGAAGAAATCGAGTCACTGCAATCCATCTGTCCCTCTGCAAACCCATGGGAGAGGAGGGTAGTGAGGTGACAGTTGTGCTAGTGATGCTGTTGCAGGAATTTATTTTTATATATGTGTGTGCACATATATATTTGTGTGTATGGCTGAACCACAAGTATTTGAAATGTTCTCGGAGGAAGGCAGTCTCAGATCTGTGGAATGTCTGTTGTGGAAATGAAATGACCATGATGTGACCCACCACGTGCCACCACTGCAGAAGATAAGTCTCTGATTCTGAAGAGAGAAGTGGTTGCTACAGTACCCCTAGATAAGCAAGCAGTAAAAATGACACGGCTAGGAAATGTAAAGGGTAGATATTTGAGGATACCAGCTCTGTGTAAATTTATGGTTGGGCTGAGCAGGTTGGCAAATTAAGGATTAGAGCTGAACATCCTGAAGCTTTGCAGCTATGTGCTCTCAACACAATTATCATCTCATTTGGATTTCCACCCAGAAGAGCCCCTGACAGTGGAGTTACTCCTGATTTACACCATCAGGATGGTGCTTGCAGTCTCCCACCTGTAAATGACAAAGCTGTCAGCAAAGCCTTGCCCAGCGCTATTTCCAGGTGAAGCTAGTGAGGAATGTTAATAAGAAGGGTAGCTGAGTTTTAAACCCTTTCCTTGAAGAAAACAGCTAGGGAAAAATCTGGCCTCTTTTGTTTAAAAAAAAAGACGAAAAGAAGATAAGCAAGGCTTGTCTATCTATGTATGTGCTAGAGAAAGCATTGGTGAGAGAGAGAGCTGTGCAAGGGGAGACCATTTGCTCAAATCGGATAGCATTACTAATACATAACGACTCTGCCAGCAAGGCACTGCACAGCTGGAATTAATCCGAGAGAATGTGTGTTGCTGTATAGACAAGCGCAGAAAACTTTCCCCGTGTGAAGGCAGCGTGAAGCCCTGCCCTGTGGCTTGGAAGCACTTCATCAGGCTCTGACAGCACAGACATCTTTAGACCATCAGTTTGGGGGGGGAAATGCACTCCACCCTGCTCAAATGAACACCCAGGAGGGACTTTTTATTTTATTTCATGATATTTTGCAGATCACAACTCTCTCTCCCCTCCCTGATTTTTTTTTTTTGTTCTTAATTACTCAGTTAGTTTTGTTCTTCTCTTGCCTTATTGCATCAGCTCCGAACCCAATTGAAAAACTGCCATGGCTTATTTACTCTGAACAGCTATTCAAGCCAAAAGCAGCTGCTCCATTTAGGCAAGCACCTCTGTGTTACCCAGTTTCTCTGCTTGTTATAATAAGGTGCTTTCTTTTAAATGCACACTGTGAGGAGGTAGTATTGAAATGTATGCAGCAGATGATGGTTCTGTCTGAAAGGGGGTTTTGAAAACCCAGTGAGCCTGGGGTCATTCTTAGTAAACGATTGCCCAGTAAAAGACAAGTCTATCCAGAAGTGCAGTACAACCACAGCTGATTTTAAGCAGACTCATGCATGTTTGTGGTTCCTTGCCTCCAAGCCCCTCTTTGCTCCAGTCTGGACCTGGGATGTTTCTGATTTGCATCAGTAAGTGATTTACCCCTAATATTTCAGCTTGCCAGTGTGACCTAGTCTCCTTTTGTCATGTAGCAGAGCTCCCTTTCTACACAAATGTAGCTATAAGGAATGAAGGGAAATAAGAAAAATGCTTTGAAAGGGAAATAATGTGTTTTTAGTGCAGAAAATGAGATAAAATGCACTTTTGCAGGGAAAAAATATGACTTTGAGGGGAAAGTTTTGTCCTGTTTTTGAGTGAAAGCAAAACCAGACATGCTCATATACACACACATAGAGCTTTAGCTTGCAAACATTGATTTAATGTTCATTTCACCCCTAATTATCCTCCTAATAGCTATCGAAAGTCTCACATAGTCACCAAATTGAAAATAAGTTCCTATGCACCACTTCCAATTACTGCCGGAATTATGGCTTTATTGCCATTATTTACTTTCCCCAGCTATAATGTATGTCTGGCCTTGAATTACCCCACTGTAGGAGCCAGTGACTCCAGCACATTTTGTAAAATTATTTTCTTGGTTTTCACTTCCCTCCAGCTCTTTTTTCCATCCTGACTCCCCAGCTTCAGCCCATAAGTATTGCTCCTGCATTTAATGCCACTCCTCCTCTGACTTCCACTTTGAGAAGCATTTTTTCCTGATCTCTGTAGAATTTTCTTCCCTTTCTTTTAGACTTTTTTACCCCAAGATCTTTTGTCCCTGGATGGCTGGCCAAAGATTTCCCAAGTCTCAGGAGGTTCCCTCAGGAAGTATATATCCAGCATAGCGACCTCTAAAAAAACTTGCTCCCATTCATCTGGATTGGGACTGTGCCAGGGCTATCACAGATAGAAAAGGGCTGCTGGACAAGCCAGAGGCTGTCTGCAGGAGCCAGCAGAAGGTCATGTTTCAGCAGAAGGCCAAACACATGTTTCTTAATCATGAGAAGCTTGAGGAGACTAAGCTGATTAAAGCTTTGCTTCAAAAGACCTTACATTTCACATAATACAGCCACTATCAAGTATGCAACTAGTGTGTGTGATTTTATTGCAGTGTAGACATAGGTGTAAAGGAGTCTCCTTGCTAAGACTGGTTATTGTAGGATAGGGAGACTGCAGGACATGATGTACGCACAGCTAGATGGCTAAACAGCCTCTCTAGAAGAGAACTGCTGCTGTGTATCTCCCTTCATGTAGTGCTTCTGAGTAATGGTTCTCTACCCATAAATGCCCAAAGGGTTTTAAAGGCCATGGGATGGAGAGAAATTATCAAGAACAGTAATTCATAAAAGCTATGTTTGCATGTCATCGTTTATCAGAAGTCTCCAAATGGTAACTGAAGTCTCTAAATGGGAACTGAAATCACAGAATCACAGAATCACAGAATCACAGAACTGTATAGGTTGGAAAAGACCTTTAAGATCATCGACTCCAACCGTAAACCTAACACTACCAAGACCACCACTACACCATGTCCCTAAGCACCTCATCCAAACGTCTTTTAAATACCTCCAGGGATGGTGACTCAACCACCTCCCTGGGCAGCCTGTTCCAATGCTTGATAACCCTTTCAGTGAAGTAAAATTTCCTAATATCCAGTCTAAACCTCCCCTAGTGCAACTTGAGGCCATTTCCTCTAATCCTATCACTTGTTACCTGGGAGAAGAGACCAACCCCCACCTCTCTACAACCTCCTTTCAGGTAGTTGTAGAGAGCAATAAGGTCTCTCTCCCCTCAGCCTCCTTTTCTCCAGGCTAAACAACCCCAGTTCCCTCAGCCACTCCTCATAAGGCTTCTGCTCTAGACCCTTCACCAGCTTCGTTGCCCTTCTCTGGACACGCTCCAGCACCTCAATGTCTCTCTTGTAGTGAGGGGCCCAAAAGTGAACACAGTATTCGAGGTGTGGCCTCACCAGTGCCGAGTACAGGGGCACGATCACTTCCCTAGTCCTGCTGGCCACACTATTTTTGATACAAGCCAGGATGCCATTGGCTTTCTTGGCCACCTGGGCACACTGCTGGCTCATATTCAGGCAGCTGTCAACCAACACCCCCAGGTCCTTTTCTGCCAGGCAGCTTTCCAGCCACTCTTCCCCAAGCCTGTAGCGTTGCATGGGATTGTTTTGGCCCAAGTGCAGGACCTGGCACTTAGCCTTGTTGAACCCCATACAATTGGCCCCGGCCCATCAATCCAGCCTGTCCAGGTCCCTCTGTAGAGCCTCCCTCCCCTCAAGCAGATCAACACTCCTGCACAACTTGGTGTCATCTGCAAACTTACTGAGGGTGCACTTGATCCCTTCATCCAGATCATTGATAAAGATATTAAACAGGACTGGCCCCAACACAGAGCCCTGGGGAACACTGCTTGTGACCGGCCGTCAACTGGAGTAAACTCCATTCACCACCACTCTCTGGGCCCGGCCATCCAGCCAGTTCTTTACCCAGCGAAGAGTACACCCGTCCAAGCCATGAGCAGCCAGTTTCTCCAGGAGAATGCTGTGGGAAACCATGTCAAAGGCTTTACTGAAGTCTAGATAGACAACATCCACAGCCTTCCCCTCATCTACTAGGCGGGTCATCTTGTCGTAGAAGGAGATCAGGTTGGTCAAGCAGGACCTGCCTTTCCTGAACCCATGCTGGCTGGGCTTGATCCCTTGGTTATCCTCTACATGACATGTGATAGCACTCAGGATGATCTGCTCCATCAGCTTCCCCGGCACCGAGGTCAGGCTGACAGGCCTGTAGTTCCCCGGGTCCTCCTTCTGGCCCTTCTTGTAGATGGGTGTCACATTTGCTAATCTCCAGTCAGCAGGGACCTCCCCAGTTAGCCAGGACTGCTGGTAAATGATGGAAAGGGGCTTGGTGAGCACATCTGCCAGTTCCTTCAGTACTCTCCGGTGGATCTCATCAGGCCCCATAGACTTGTGAGTGTCTAAGTGGTGCAGCAGGTCACTAACCATTTCCCCCTGGATTATGGGGGCTCCATTCTGGTCCCCGTCCCTATCTTCCAACTCTGGGGGCTGAGTACCCAGAGAACAATTGGCCCTGCTATTAAAGACTGAGGCAAAGAAGGCATTAAGTACCTCAGCCTTTTCCTCATCCTTGGTCACTGTGTTCCCTCCCCTGTCTACTAGGGGCTGGAGATTCTCCTTAGCTCTCCTTTTGCTGCTAATGGATTTGAAGAAGTATTTTTTGCTGTCTTTTACAGCAGCAGCCAGATTGAGCTCTAGCTCAGCTTTGGCCCTTCTAATTTTCTCCCTGCACAGCCTTTCTACACCTTTGTAGTCCTCTTGACTTGCCTGCCCCTTCTTCCAGAGGTCATAGACTCTCCTCTTTTTCCTGAGTTCGAGCCAGAGCTCTCTATTCAGCCAGGCCAGTCTTCTTCCCCGCCGGCTCGCCTTTCGGCACCTGGGGACAGCCTGCTCTTGTGCCTTTAGGACTTCCTCCTTAAAGAACGTCCAGCCTTCCTGGACTCCTTTGCCCTTTAGGGCTGCCTCCCAGGGGACTCTGTCGACCAGTCTCCTAAACAGGCCAAAGTCTGCCCTCTGGAAGTCTAAGGTGGCAGTTCTGCTGACCCCCCTCGTCGCTTCTCCACGTATCAAAAACTCTATCATTTCGTGATCACTCTGCCCAAGACGGCCTCCAACCATCACATGGCTCACAAGTCCTTCTCTGTTCGTGAACAAGAGGTCCAGCGGGGCATCTTCCCTAGTTGGCTCACTCACCAGCTGTGTCAGGAAGTTATCTGCCACACACACCAGGAATCTCCTAGACTGTTTCCTCTCTGCTGTATTGTATTTCCAGCAGACATCCGGCAGGTTGAAGTCCCCCACAAGTACAAGGGCTAGCAATCGTGAGGCTTCTCCCAGCTGCTTATAGAATAGTTCGTCAGTCTCCTCATCCTGGTTGGCTGGTCTGTAACAGACTCCCACCACAATATCTGCCTTGTTGGCCTTCCCCCTGATTCTTACCCATAGACACTCCACCCTATCATCACCATCATTAAGCTCTAAACTATCCAGACACTCCCTAACATACAGGGCTACCCCACCACCTCTCCTGCCTCGCCTATCCCTCCTGAAGAGTTTATAGCCATCCATCGCCGCACTCCAGTTGTGCGAGTCATCCCACCACGTTTCTGTGATGGCAACCATATCATAGTTTTCCTGATGTACAATGGCTTCCAACTCCTCCTGCTTGTTGCCCATGCTGCGTGCATTGGTGTAGAGGCACTTCAGCTGGGCTGTCGTCCGTGTCTCCTTCATAGAGGAACACCCCTTGTGTGCTTTGAGGTGTTTCACTGGCATTTCCCTCTTGGCTCCTATTGCCTCAGTATCCCCTAGCTCAACTCTGTTTGACTTCAGCTGTGCCCCAGCGTACCCTGCACATCTCAGAGACACAGGCCGAGTGCCCTCGCTGGCACCCGCTCCCTCTAACCGTGGCACGTCGTCCCTCAGCTTCCCTCAGGCAAGCCTGATATTATCCCCCTCCCCCTTCGAGTCTAGTTTAAAGCTCTGTCGATGAGCCCCGCAAGTTCCTGAGCAAAGATTCTCTTTCCCCTTTGAGAAAGATGAATCCCATCAGACGCCAGCAAACCCAGTGCTGTGTAGGCCATCCCGTTGTCAAAAAAACCAAATCTTTGGCGATGACACCAGCCACGGAGCCATGAGTTGATAGATTGGGTGCCTCTGTTCCTTCTAGTGTCACTGCCCACAACTGGAAGGAGAGAGGAGAAAATAACCTGGGCTCTGGAGTCCCTTACTAGCTGTCCCAAGGCCCTGAAGTCTCTTTTGATTGCCCTAGGACTTCGTGTTGCAGCTTCATCGCCCCCCACATGGAAGAGCAGTAGGGGGTAATAGTCCGAGGGCCGTACCAGGCTAGGGAGTATCCTCGTGACATCCTTCACCCGGGCCCCAGGGAGGAAGCAGACTTCCCTAAGAGGAGGGTCCATCCGGCATATCGGACCCTCGGTTCCCTTCAGAAGGGAGTCACCCACAACTATAACCCGTCTTCTCTTCCTTGTGGAGGTGGTGTTAATACGAGAGGTACGTTCTTCTGACCTGGGCGACACCTCTGGTGTAGATAGATAGACTGTCGTCCCCATCCTCCATTGACTGGCCTTCCACCTCCAGGGCCTCATACCTGTTGTACAGAGGCACCTGGGGAGGAGAGGTGGGCAGGGAGGGCCTTCGCCTGCTGCCACGAGCGTGGACTCGCCTCCATTCACTCACCTCCTTTGAGCTGCTGCCTTCAGCCCGGTGTGGGGGGGATACAGGATCCCCTTGATCGTGGGTTCTTACTGGTGGCTGCTGCTGCTCCTGTTCCTGTCTCAGGGGGGGCAGAGCATGGCACCACCAGTTGATCTCTTTCTCAGCCTCCCTGATGCTCCTTAACCTTTCTACCTCCTCCCATAGCTCTGCCACCATGCAGAGCAAATCATCCACCTGGTCGCACCTCACACAGCTGTCCACATGGCTGCCATGTGTGAACACTGAGAGGCCCAGGCACTCCCTGCAGCCTGAGACCTGGGTGGCCACATGTTTTCGTGGGAGCTCCGTCTGTTTCGTTGGAGCTCCGAAATGGGGAGATTTAAAAGGACTTTGGGCAAATGTTTCATCATGGATTTAAGGGTTTACGGGATTTCACTGTCAGAAGCATGCTCAAAAGTTCCAGAGATTTTTTCAGCAATACGAATCACTAGTCATTTCTGGAAGTCCCATACTGATCTCTTCTTGCCCATAAATAGCACATCATATCACCACACCTACTGATTCTCTTGGGAAGATGAGACTGACTTTCAGAGATGCCTGAAGGCTTCTTTTTGTGGTTTTTCATGGGTTTTGTGTTTCCATGCTTTATGTTCCCTTGCAACAAATACAGGGAAAACTTAAACTTTTCTTAAAAAGCATCTATATATTTATAGGCACGTATGCAAAAGAGAGAACTAGTAGAGAGAGCACTCTACTGAAATGCATCCATACAGTAGGTGGACTGTGGCTACTAACAAGAAGTTAATAGCAATGCATGCAATAATTGAAATCAGCAAGTCAAGAAAAATGATATGGTTTAGAACTACAAGAGGAGAACTTCTCTGGAGGTTTTATAGAGGTTGTATTACCTGTTCTCTGTATTCAAAGCTGACTACTTTGAGGATAATTCACCATCAGTCCACAGTCAGTAAACCCTTCCCTTGTGTTATACATTCATTGCTAGGGTAACATTACTGCAGGTACAACAGTTTCTCTGGATTTACCATAGATATATTTTAGAAAATCAGGTCTTGCATCACCTCTGTACTGTGCTTTTTGTTTCTTGGGGAGTGAGGTTTAGTAACTTTAATGATCCTGTGCTTATACAAAGCACTATATAAGTGCTTTGAGATAAACCACACAACCACCAGTTATAAATCGAAGCTGTTCTCTACAAACACACATCTGTTTGCAATGGTTTCTTTCCTTCATCTTCCTTCCCTGACATCCCCCTCCCATCAGCTGGTTCATTGCCAAAGCACAGAAAGTTGGTTTCATGGGAAACATATTGATTTAATTTCTTACCTGTGAAATCAAAGCTTATAATGAATCAGTCTGCAAGCAGTGCTCCCTGACAAACAACATCCCTGCCAAACACAAGATTCAGCCAGAAATCAATTTTCTAGGTGTTACTGTTTACTAAGAAAAATCATCAGATCATTTTTATTCCCAAAAGATATAAGGCCTTAGTGTTATTTCTATTTAATAAAAATAAGATGGTGGGGGGGACAGGGAAATAATTCAAATCTCCTAATGCTGTTTGGGTTTACCGGCTTTGAACAGAATTGATTTCATATTACGGATTAGCATCTTTGCCCTTCACTTGATACAATACAGTAGGAAACAAACACTACGTAGTAATGTAACTATACTGTTAAGCATATTTTTAATAGGCAAGTGGCCAAATAATACTTTGTCAGCTAGTTTTAAAGAAGACATTTATGTAATTAAATGCAACCAGTTAGTCCCAGCCACATTCAAATGCCCAAATTCAAGTTTCATCTTTTTAGATATATAAAGAATTTTTACCATTGCTATTACTATTTCCTACTCTAAGCTTCTTACAGTCATTAAGTGTACACTTTTCTAATCTGACACCACCTCTAAAGAGTACTGAAGAATTATTCTCCTTCTTTTTATCTGTAGGAAACAAAACCTCAAACAGGTTGAAGCCCAGATCCTCAGGCCCATTTTGATAGTTAAATCCCTTAGATTTCAAGGGAAATCTTAGAAGGTTGAGGAGTTGGGTCCAGGTGATTTGTGCAGTCAGAGGAAATGTGTGGTGGGGAAGCAGCTGAACTGTAGCCACCTTAGATCTGTAACCATTTCCTAACCTCAGGATGATCCTTTTCCTGACTGTTGAATAATCCTTTTCTCTAAGGACCAAAATCACGATGGAGGGAAGTACTTTTTTTTTCTAAGTGAGAAACAGTCATATACCTTTGATTTCGAAGTTCAGGAATGGCAAAAGCAAATATCAAATATTGTTAAGATTCTTTCAGGTCTCCTTTTAGATCATAGAGGAGGAGTTTGTGGATGGTCGTGATGAAGGCAACAGAAGGCATTGTTTTTCCTGGGCTATGAGTTTGCTTCCAGACTTAGGTCCTGTGCTCTTCAGTCAAAAGTATCATAAAAGTAATCTGCAGGATTAAGGAGCAACAGGAATAGTTTCATTTTCATTTATTTAATGTATTCCTAGTACCAATGTAACCACATATATTTTCTCATGGGTGCCCTTTGGAAGACTAGAAGTCTTGGGAAAGTTTTGAAGTTCATGAATTTGGAGCCACTTGTCCTTTTTGGGGTACTAAGCCCAAGCAATAGTTCCCAGAAATTAGCTGCTCAGCCGCTCCAGCAGTGCAGGCTCTCTTCACTATGTCAGGATGGACATGCAAACACAGAGCGTGCTCGTAGGTAACTTGGAGGGAAAGAGCAGCTGTAACATAAATCCAGTAAATCGGAAATCACAAGGATCTCAAGGACTTCAGATCCTTTAAGGACTACTTCTGCTATGGCTCTCATAAGCAATGCAAGAAATAGCCACGGTTTTATGGCTAGACTAAGGGATGCTATACGACTGTATATACTCGACAGGCTCCTTCTCAAACTGCTCATCTCTTTGTATTGCCTGTTAATGGCAGAAACCTTCTTCATTGGCTCAATCCCACAAAATCTTATGTATGTGCTTAACTTTCTGAACTCTGAGCAGTCCCACTGACTTCAGCATAGCTACCCCCAGTGCAAAATTAAGTGTAGACATAAATCATTGCAGGACTGAGCCTAGAGTACAGTGTGGTGAATAGTTTCTCTTCAGGAAAGCATTTATTTCCTGAAGGCACCATTTCAGCTTAAAGTTTTCACATATTTGTGTTATACTTAGTGAGTCAGTTGTGAAGCAGTGTTGAAGGAAACTGGAAATGCCCCCAAAACACATTACTAAATACAATATTTTAAATTTGGGGAGATAGACCCACAAAGGAATTTAGATGTCACAACAATGTCTAAGAAAGAAGTGTCAAATAAATTTGTACTTTTCCATCTCAGCCCAAATTAGCAGGGTAATCATCTGGGAAGAAGGAGATTGGAGTTTAAATTTCCTCTTTGCTTGAAAGTATGAACTTGAGTTTAAGTCTCCAACACCTTTAGAAAATTATGTCTTAAACAATGGTCTGTGGAATCTGGAAAGGTTGCACAAGGCCAGGTTTGTGAACCCAGTCCTCTGGTGATTTTAGTGCTCCCTTCCAAATGTTAAATATATGTTAAAAGTGACCAATTTAAAAAAAAAAAAAAGTCATATTTCCAGAGTGATTAAAAGCAATGTCATGGCATTTTACTTACACATTTTGTGCTGTGGCTGAAGCAAAGAGCAAGAAATTATTCCCAGAGATCTAGATATGGCAGTGGTGACTCACAAACAGGACTTTAAGGTACTCCCAGTGTCTAAATATTAAATATTTATTATAGTTCTATAAAATTTTGCATTCATTGTACTGCTTTCTTGTTTCACCAGTCCTCAAGGGATTGAGAAGATTCTGTATCTGTTTCCCCTTTCCAGCACATCAAACCTTTTTTCATAATACCCCTATTAAACCATACATCTCCCCAGTTTCCTGTAGATTGTCACTGAGTCATATTGGTATCAATGCAGAAACTCCAGCTGAGTCTTGCTGACGTCAGTCAGAAAAAGGACGGAAAAAAATTGCCAACCCGAGGGTTCTTAAAAATACTGCAGTTAGCAAGACTGTCCTTAGTCAGATCACTCATGTTGAATTACAACTTCCTTTCTGCATTTGCATGTTCATTGACAATGCTTTCTTATCTGTCTGTATAGCATCATGCATATTGCTGGCATGACACAAATAAACGAGCTAATGAATAAATAATAGTAATCAATAGAAACAAACATAGAATTGACTGGCCTCATCATTGTTCTCACTGAATGAGATGCCAAAAATAATCAAGCAGCATAAATTATAAAATATAAGTTTAACATTACAAAGTCATTGTTTCAATATTTTAAGAAACCTGCAGTGTGAATAAGGTAATGTGCTTGTCACCAAAATTGGGAATCAAACTCCTTAACACCAATGTAGCATTAAGAAGCAGGCATTCTTTATTACGGCGCCAGATGCACGGGGGATCGTTCCACCTAGCGTGCATACTGCAGGTTACATCAGCCGAAACTTATATTGTCCAGTTACATACATATGCATCAAATTTCCCGGAATGATCATGCATATTCATTCTATTTCCTGGAACTAATTATCATATTTGCGTGGTCATTACGCATGCGTCCTTGAGCTCCAAGGGGCTTCCGTGGGGGTCTCTGGTGGTCCTTGGTGGTCATACAGGTGTGTCCTTTAGTTGGCCCCTTCTTCTGGACATGCGCAATCCCACCTTGCTTATGTAACTTGCTCCCCTTCTTCATGGTGCATGGTCCCTAACAATGATTTGGCACCCTTAACACAAACCAATTATTCTAACCACCCTCGACTCTTTGTCAAGATGGGCTGGGGCTGTACTGGGAACATAGCAGCATGTCTGTACTACTCCTCGTCCAATTGTCTTTGGGCATAGTAGCATATCCATAGCCATAGGTGTACAAACACAATATTAAAGCATTGTCTAACCTGCTCCTATCTCTATGTTGCTTAGTTACAAAAGAACAAACTAATCATTTTGGTTACATCTGGTTACATTTCCCCCCTTTGGAAGTTTTGAAATAATCATCTTTTCAATACTTCCACTCTTAATCTTTCATATCTCAACATAAGCAGATGGCTTCTCTCCCGGCATTGGTGTATGATGCTTCATCACTGATTTAAAAATTGCTACAGAATTCCTAGACATTGTCTGTGTCAACATTTTCTTTAAACATTGATAAACCAAACAAATCACCAAAACAACTGTAATCAAAATGATTAGTGTCTGTAACAACTCAGTTATCCATCCTTTAAGAGAAAATCCAAAATGTCCCAAAATTTGGCCTAACCAATTTGTTTGCATTTCACTCCTTAAACCTTGAGTCTGCTGTGCCACCCTCTTCATATCATCTATTTGTTCATTCAAAGCAGCTGTAACATTTGGGATGTGCACACAGCAATCTTCATTTCTGTAAATCCACAATCATCGCTTCAATTCCCCCATGTGTTTCTCTCTGTTTTTCCTCTGCTATTTTTATCATTATTTGTGGGGTAACTATGACTTGTCGGGTGGATGTTACCCACCTCATTTTCTACTGCTCTCAACTGTTCTGCCAATAATCTATCCAATTTACCATAATTTGGTTTCGGGGTTGGAAGTTTTACCTGTTTTACTGGTACCAGGGCAAGAATGCTTTGCTCGGCTGCCTCTCTAGCAGTTTTATCAGCCAATCGGTTGCCCACGTTTACCATGGTTTGTCCAAATTGATGTGCTTTACAATGCATTACCACTACTTCCTTGGGCTGCTGGATGTCCTGGAGGAGTTGAAGAATTTCTTCCTTGTATTTAATGGGCGATCCTTGAGCTGACAACAGTCCTCTTTCCTTCCAGATAGCTCCATGTGTGTGAATCTGCTTTCTGTGCTGGTGTATTCACAGGGAGAGCTTCAGCTTTCATCACTTGGGTGGTGGTGACCACTGCATACCCCGCCATTCGTTTTCCATCTCGGACAAAGATGCTTCCATCCGTAAACAGCTCCAAATCAGGATTAGGCAATGGTTCGTCCTTCAGGTCCTGTCTGCTAGAATATACCTGTTCAATAGTTTGCAAACAATCATGGTGTAAAGACTCACCCATTTCCGAGTTCAAAAACATTGCTGGGTTCACTGCTGTTGTAGTTTTAAGCTCCACATCATCCTGTTCCAAGAGAGAGACCTGGTATTTGAGCATGCGGCTCGGGGACAGCCAATGCTCCACTTTTTGCTCCAAGACAGAAATGACCATATGTGGGACATAAACCGTAATTTTCTGCCCCATGGTTAATTTCCTTGCTTCTTGGATTAAGAGTACAGTTGCTGCCACAGCTCGCAAACATCCAGGCCATCCCTTGCTGACATTATCCAATTGCTTAGAAAAATACCCAATGGCCTGTTTCCAAGTTCCTAATTTTTGAGTCAACACACCCAAAGCAAGATGTTATCACTCATGTACAAACATTCAAAAGGCTTTGCTAAATCTGGGAGTCCTAACACAGGTGCAGACATCAAAGCCTTCTTCAGATTTTTAAAAGCTGTCCAACACTCAGGTGTCCACAACAGGTGATTCTCCTGGGATCCTTTCGAAGCTGCATAACTGAGGATCCACAATCGACCACCACCTGACCATACCCAAAAATGTCCGCAATTCCTGTATTGTTCTGGGTTCTGGAACTTGACAAATTGCTTCCTTTCTGCCTGCTCCCAATCTTCTTTGTCCTTGCAAAATTTCAAAGCCTAAATATATCACAGTCTCTTTCCCAATCTGGGCCTTGCTTTTTGATACTCGGTATCCTGCTTGTCCCAAAAAATTCAACAAGCTGATGGTCACTTGTAAACAGTCCTCTCGAGTCTCTGCTGCTATCAAGATGTCATCTACATACTGCAATATTATTCCTTCTGAATTTTCTTTTTTTCCACACTTCCAATTCCTTTGTCAACTGATTACCAAATACTGTAGGACTATTTTTGAACCCTTGAGGTAGCACCGTCCAGGTGAGTTGTGTCTTGCATCCAGTGGTGGGGCTTTCCCATTCAAAGACAAATATTGCCTGGCTATCTTTGTCTAGAGGCATGCAGAAGAAAGCATCCTTGAGATCAAGTACAGTAAACCACTTCTGTTTTTCTTTTAAGGATGTCAGCAAGGTATATGGGTTAGCTACTACTGGGTGAATGTCTTGAACAATCTGATTCATGGCTCTTAAATCTTGAACTAACCTATATTCCTTGCCATTCTGCTTTTTCACTGGCAATATCGGGGTGTTACATTCTGATTCACACTCTAGCAATAATCCATAATTCAAAAATTTCGTTATTAATTCTTCCAACCCCTTTCTAGCTTCCCACTTAATAGGATACTGGTTTTGTCTTACCGGTTTAGTTCCAGATTTTAGAACAACTTTTACTGGTTCCGCCAATTTAGACTGACCTGGGATTCCACTAGCCCATACCAAGGGTGTTACTGCATCCTCCACTTCTGCAGGAATTTCTTCCTTCGGTCTTGGTGTGTTCTGTAACATAAAAATTCTCGCTTCCACAGCTTTTGATTCAGGTATTAACAGCTGAGTCTCCCCATTTTTAAAAATTATTTTGTGCATTCAATGTACTCAATATATCTCTTCCTAACAAAGATGATGGACATTCTGGCATACAAAAATTGATGAGTTACCCATTGCTTTCCCAATTTGAATTTAAAAGGTTGTAAAAATGGCCGATTTTCCTTCCGCCCTGCTGCCCCAACAACACTTATAGTTTTATGACTAAACCCCCCTTTGCATATATTTAATACCGAATATGTTACCCCTGTATCAACTAAAAATTCTACTTCATCATTCCCCAGCTTTAATGTAACCAGAGGTTCAGCTGGGGTTGACTCCCCCGGTCTCCTTCAGTCCTCATCATTCAGAGTCATCAGCTTAATTGCCTGTAGCGAAGGATCCAATTCCCTCACTTTGGGACATTCCCTTTTCCAATGCCCCCTCTCCTTACAGACAGCACACTGATTTTCTGCTAGCCGGGGAGGTCTAAACAGAGGTGCTGCTCCTCCTGGTGGTCCTCCTCTTCCCCCTCCCCTACCTATTCCTGCTTTCCCTCTTCCTTTCCACATTTCAAACACCTTTTCCCAGTGCTACAGGCAGAGCAACATCATCTTAAACTCTTATTCCTTCCCTGTCTTTTTCCAAAGCCAATACCATAGAATCTTGCAGGATAATCCCACACTGTTTTTGCCACTCCAGATGATTTCTCAAAGCAAAAAAAATAAATAAATACCTCATAAGGTATTTCATCTCATTTACCTTCCCTTTTGCAAAATAACATTAATTGCAAGATGGTATTATATCGCAATGTACTATTTTCTGGCCATCTCTCCCCACCTTCCAAGGTATACATTGGCCATCAATAATTACAATATTCAATTAATTGTTTCCAAGTCAAAGGATCACCCCCCAGATCTTTCCAATGTTTAAAATACATCCCAAAGGTGTTCTTTGTGGGATGGGGTTTTTTTTTACTTGGAAATGTACCCATTTCCCAAAAGACTAGTGGTTGTGATTGTGCACTATCACAGGCACTAGTCAGAGGGACCCCAACCCTTGTTGGAGCTCCCTCTGGGATTCCAGCCCCCTGCCAGAAATCCCAACCTTGGAGACTTCAACCCCCTGTTGAAGACTCCCCCTTGGGCTCCGCTCCACAGGCTTTCGCCTAGCAGAGACTTTCCAACCGAGGTACCTCTTTAGCCCAACCCTGCGTAGCTTTCGCTGCGCCTTACGAGCAGGCTTTAGTGGGACTCTAACCCACATCCTATAGTGGGACTCTAACCCACATCCTGTAGTGGGACTCTAACCCACATCCTGTAGTGGGACTCTAACCCATGTCCTACCTAGAGCTCTGTTACCCGTTAGAAGAATGCCTTATTACCTTGTTCCAGGGGATCTTGCTCAGAATTCTTTGGTCCGGGGATCAGAGGTTCTCCCCGAGAATCCCTCTGTGCCGGCTGGAGGTCCTGCGATCCCTCAGATCCGTCGAAATTCAGAAGCAGGGTCCCATCTGGGTCGCCAAAATTGTCACCGAAATTGGGAATCAAACTCCTTAACACCAATGTAGTATTAAGAAGCAGGCATTCTTTATTACAGCACCGGATGCATGGGGGATTGTTCCACCTAGTGTGCATACCGCAGGTTACATCAGACGAAACTTATATTGTCCAGTTACATACATATGCATCAAATTTCCCGGAATAATCATGCATATTCATTCTATTTCCCAGAACTAATTATCATATTCACATGGTCATTACGCATGCGTCTTTGAGCTCCGAGGGGCTTCCGTGGGGGTCTCTGGTGGTCCTTGGTGGTCGTACAGGTGTGTCCTTTAGTTGACCCCTTCTTCTGGACATGCGCAATCCCACCTTGCTTATGTAACTTGCTTCCCTTCTTCATGGTGCATGGTCCCTAACAATGATTTGGCACCCTTAACACAAACCAATTATTCTAACTACCCTCGACTCGTTGTCAAGATGGGCTGGGACTGTACTGGGAACATAGCAGCATGTCCGTACTACTCCTCATCCAATTGTCTTTGGGCATAGCAGCATATCCATAGCCATAGATGTACAAACACAACATTAAAGCATTGCCTACCCCGCTCCTATCTCTATGTTGCTTAGTTACAAAAGAACAAACTAATCATTTTGGTTACATCTGGTTACATGCTGGCTATAAAACATTTACACAGTTTTGTTTTGCTTTCAGCAAATGCCTATCTCTGCTCCCACTGAAGTCAACAATAAGGCTCCTGGTGCAGAATGGCTTCCAAAATCTTCCAAAACGGTTTCTACAAAATAAAGTGTTTGAATTTTTTTTTGTACCTAGAGAAATTATCCTCTGTAAGGGGTTGGTGTGTCACAGAAAACCAGTTTAACCCAGTTTGCCAAGGACCTGAGGACTTAAGAGACATATACTTGTCAACAGAGACTTTCTGCATGCAGTTAAATGGTGAAATTATCCTATGGAAGTAGTTATTATTGAAATAATATTGAAATAACTGTTTTTAGCAGATGCATTACTTCTCTAGGTGCCTTGAAGCATTCCCACCCCTCTTGAATCTTTATATCACCTCTTTCTTCTGTCCCTTTCATATACATAAGGAGAAGTCCTATTTCCATTTACAATGCTTACCACAAACCAGATTTAATTCAGTGATACTGGTACTTCTCACAGTTTCTTTGTGTTCTTCTTATCTCTAATGACCCGTTAGCCATATATTTACATGCAAGGAGAAACCCCATTGAGAACCACAATAGCTGTGGAAGAATTTTGCAGCATCCAGCACAAAGGAACCATGATGTCCGGCCTTACCACAATACAGATACATTTAAACAAAACAAAACAAAACAAAACAACAACAAAAAACCCCAACAAACAACCCCAAACACATTAGCACTGCATGAGTAATAACAACAATCACCTGTAAAGTGGAGGGTGCCTCGCAACTCTTCTTTGCCACGGGGTGCCAAATTGGGTTTTATTAGACAAAGAAGGCTCCAGTAGACAAAACCCAAAAGATTACAAGGGGCCATGTTGCATCCATATGTAATTGTTCTGTAGTGCCATATGATAATTTGCAATACATGTATATTGAGATAATACCATGGGGTATTTTTCTCTAGTAGAATGCATTCCTATTGTTAAGTAACTGATGACAAAGGCTGGCACATTATTAAAGGCTGGACTGAGTTCAGAATTTAATATTCCACTCACATTTCAAGCAATTTTCAATGTCCACAACTGTCATCTAACATTGTTTCCAGCCTGACCTCGGTACCAGGAAAGCTGATGGAGCAGATCATCTTGAGTGCCATCACACTGTCACCAAAATTGGGAATCAAACTCCTTAACACCAATGTAGTATTAAGAAGCAGGCATTCTTTATTACGGCGCTGGATGTGTAACCGAAGTAGTTAATTGATAACTTTTGTAATCAAGGCGGGGGGAATAACATAGAATAGAGCATAATAAATCATGGTTATGAACAATGCTGCTATGTTCCCAGTACAGCCCCAGCCCATCTTGACAATAGGTCGAGGACTAGCTGGCCCACTAGAACAGTTGGTTTGTACTAGAATAGGAATAGGGGTAGCCAAGCATCAATCATATTGTTAGAAACCATGGACCATGGAGAAGGAAATGGGTTACATCAGCAAGGTGGGATTGCGCATGCGCAGAAAAAGGGGTCAACAAGCGGACACACCTGCACGACCACCAGAGACCACCGGAGACCCCCGTAGAAGCCCCTCGGAGCTCTATGATGCATGCGTAATGACCACACGAATATGATAATTAGTTCTGGGAAATAGAATGAATATGCATGACTATTCCGGGAAATTTGATGTATATGTATGTGATTGAAGAATATAAGTTTTGGTTGATGCGAACTGTGGTATGCACGCTAGGAGGAGCGATCCCCCGTGCATCCAGCGCTGCAATAAAGAATGCCTGCTTCTTAATACTACATTGGTGTTAAGAAGTTTGATTCCCGATTTCGGTGACAGTTTTGGCGACCCAGATGGGACCCTGCTTCTGAATTTCGACAGATCCGAGGGATCACAGGACCTCCAGCCGGCACCGAGGGACTCTCGGGGAGAACCTCCGATCCCCGGACCGAAGAATTCTGAGCAAGATCCCCTAGAACAAGGTAATAAGGCATTCTTTTAACGGGTAACAGAACTTTAGGTAGGAAGTGGGTTAGAGTCCCACTCTGGGCAGTACGTGGGGTTAGAGTCCCACTTTAGGTAGGACGTGGGTTAGAGTCCCACCAAAGGTAGGACGTGGGTTAGAGTCCCACCAAGCCTGGTCGTAAGGCACGGCGAAAGCTACGCAGGGTTGGGCTAAG
This sequence comes from Ciconia boyciana, assembly GCF_034638445.1. NCBI lineage: Eukaryota > Metazoa > Chordata > Aves > Ciconiiformes > Ciconiidae > Ciconia > Ciconia boyciana. The sequence goes on from NC_132937.1 coordinate 16,845,436, forward strand.
AGGTACCTCGGTTGGTAAGTCTCTGCTAGGCAAAAGCCTGTGGAGCGGGGCCCAAGGGGGAGTCTTCGACGGGGGGTTGAAGTCTCCAAGGTTGGGATTTCTGGCAGGGGCCTGGAATCCCAGAGAGAGCTCCAACAAGGGTTGGGGTCCCTCTGACTAGTGCTTGTGATAGTGCACAATCACAAGCACTAGTCTTTTGGGAGATGGGTACATTTCCGAGCAAGAAACCCATCCCACAAAGAACACCTTTGGGATGTATTTTAAAGCATTGGAATGATCTGGGGGGTGATCCTTTGACTCGGAAACAATTAATTGAATATTGCAATCATTGGTGGCCTATGTATACTTTGGAAGGTGGGGAGAAATGGCCGGAAAATGGAACATTACGATATAATACCATCTTGCAATTAATGCTATTTTGTAAAAGGGAAGGAAAGTGGGATGAGATGGCATATGTGGATCTGTTTTTTACGCTGCGAAATCATCTGGAGTGGCAGAAACAGTGTGAGATACATCCACAAAATTCAATGATAATGGCTTTGAAGGGGGAAAAATCTGATGGGGATTCGAGAAAGTGCTGCTCTACTTGCAGTATTAGTAAAAGATGTTTAAAACATAGATCCGAGGAAGATGATATTGATTTATTGGTTGCACCCCACCGGAGATGGGGAAATTATCGAGGGGATCACATCTTGGAGGCTGATAATGCTTCTGCTCCTCCTACGGAAGGGGAAGCAGAGGGATTTAGCCCGATTTCAGGAAGGACACGAGGAAGGAGAGGGGAGGCTGGATCAGCTTTTCTCCAAGCCCCTCTTCGAGAGGCAGTGGGGAATGATGGTCTGGTGGTGGTAAAAGTCCCTTTCTCGATAACTGATTTAAGATCATGGAAAGAAACCGCAGGCACCTATTGGGAGGATCCCGAAAGGGTAGCCAAGGTGATTGAAACAATAATTAGAACACAAGATCCTGATTGGAATGATTTACAAGTAATATTGGATACTTTACTTGATGATACTGAAAAGAAAATGGTATTACATACTGCTAGAAAACAGGTGGAGGGAACGCATGCTAATGGGGATTTACAGGGAACGGTGGACCAGAATTTTCCATCCGCAAATCCTGAGTGGGACCCTAATCAACCGGGACCCAGAGGAATGCTAACTAGATATCAGAAGTGGATTTTATTTGGAGTTAGACATGCTATGCCAAAGGCGATAAATTGGTCAAAAATTTATGAAGTAAGACAAGACTTGAATGAGTCCCCTTCAGCCTTTATGGAAAGACTGAAGGTGACTGCTAGAAAATATACTAATTTGGACCCAGACAAACCAGAAGAAGCGATACAATTGGCTTCCATATTCATGGGTCAATCGGCCCCAGACATTAGAAAGAAACTTCAGAAATTGGAGGGACCTGAATCTAGAGATTTGGGCAAAATGCTTGAAATAGCTTGGACTGTATATAATAACAGAGAAAAAGAAAAAGAAATGAGGCAAGCAAGAAGGGATGGAAAATTACTGGCGGTCCTGACTGAAAATAATAGGAGAGGTAGAGGAAGAGGACGAGGGATGAATATTGGTGAAAGGGGATTTGAAAGGAGGGTAACTCCCAGGTTGGCAGAAGATCAATGCGCTATCTGTAAGGGGCGTGGGCATTGGAAAAGGGAATGTCCCAAATTGAGAGAATTAGATTCTTCGCTACAGGCAATTAAGTTGATGACTTTGGATGATGAATCATGAAGGAGACCGGGGGAATCAACCCTAGCTGAACCCCTGGTTACATTGAGGCTAGGGAATGAAGAAATAGAATTTTTGATAGATACAGGGGCTACTTATTTGGTATTAAATACATGTAAAGGGAGACTTAGTCAGGAATCAGTAGATGTTGTTGGTGCGACAGGGCAAAAGGAAAACCGACCCTTTTTAAAACCATTAAAATTTAAATAGGGAAAACAGTGGGTAACTCATCAGTTTTTGTACATGCCAGAATACCCGTTACCTTTGCTAGGATGAGATTTATTAAGTAAATTAGAGGCAGAAATAACTTTTAAAGATGGGGAGATCAAATTACTAGTACCAGAATCAAAAGCCATGAAGGCAAGAACGTTTATGTTACAGGATTCCCCTAAGGAAGAACGGATTCCAGAAGAAGTAGAGAGTGCTGTAACCCCTTTGGTATGGGCAAGTGGAGTTCCAGGGCGATCTAAATTGGCAGAGCCAGTAAAAGTGACTTTAAAACCTGGAGCCAAGCCGGTAAGACAAAAAAAATACCCTATTAAGTGGGAGGCTCGAAAGGGGTTGGAGGGGTTAATTATAAAATTTTTAGAATATGGGCTTTTAGTAGAATGTGAGTCTGAATTTAATACTCCTATATTACCGGTCAGGAAATCAGGAAGCAAAGATTATTGGATAGTCCAGGATTTAAGGGCTATAAATCAAATAGTTCAAGATATACACCCAGTAGTGGCTAATCCATACACTCTGCTGACCGCTTTGAAAGAGAAACATAGATGGTTTACTGTACTGGATTTAAAGGATGCCTTCTTCTGCATACCTCTGGATATAGAAAGTCAAAACATATTTGCCTTCGAGTGGGAAAGCCCTGCTACAGGACAGAAGATGCAATTGACATGGACTGTACTTCCACAAGGATTTAAAAATAGCCCTACAATATTTGGGAATCAATTGGCAAAGGAATTAGAGGTATGGAAAAGACAGAATCAAGGAGAAGGTGTATTGTTGCAGTATGTGGATGACATTTTGGTAGCAGCAGAAAGCAAAGAAAAATGTTTTGAGATGACTGTCAGTCTATTGAACTTCCTGGGCCAGGGAGGATATAGAGTCTCCAGAAACAAGGCTCAAATCGGGAAAGAAGCAGTAATTTATTTGGGATTTGAGATATCTCAAGGACAGAGACAACTAGGGAGTGAAAGAAAAGAAGCCATTTGTCAAATTCCTGAACCTAATAGTCCAAAGGAACTTAGAGCCTTTTTGGGTATGATCGGATGGTGTCGACTTTGGATCCTGAATTATGGGCTATATGTGAAACCATTATATGAAGCCCTAAAAGAATCCAAAGATCAGTATCTGACTTGGACACCTGAGTGTCAGAAGTCATTCAGAGAACTTAAAAAGGCATTAATGATGGCCCCTGCATTGGGTTTACCTGATCTAACCAAACCTTTTGAGCTATTTGTGCATGAAAGGCAACACCTGGCCCTTGGAGTGCTGATGCAACGGTTGGGATCCTGGAAGCGGCCGGTGGGGTATTTCTCTAAGCAACTTGACAACGTGAGTAAAGGATGGCCAGGATGCTTGCGTGCTGTGGCAGCAACAGTATTGCTGATTCAAGAAGCTCGAAAATTGACTATGGGCCAAAAGATAATAGTATATGTACCACATATGGTAATGACTGTTTTGGAGCAAAAGGGGGGTCATTGGCTATCCCCTAGCAGAATGTTGAAATATCAGGTTGTTCTATTGGAACAAGATGATGTGGAATTAAAAACCACAGCAATTGTAAACCCGGCCATGTTTTTATCAATGGAAAATCCTATGGGGAATTTAGAACATGATTGCCTGCTAACTATTGAGCAAGTCTATTCTAGCAGACCGGATCTGAAGGACGAACCGTTGCCTAATCCTGATCTGGAATTGTTTACGGATGGAAGCAGCTTTGTGCAAGAAGGAAGACGAATGGCTGGATATGCTGTCGTCACCACCAAGATATTGGAGTCAGGGACACTGCCTGCAAATACCTCGGCGCAGAAAGCAGAATTAATGGCATTAAAGCAGGCTCTACGGATGGCAGAAGGAAAAAGGGTAAACATATGGACTGATTCCAAATATGCGTTTCGTGTGATTCATGCTCATGGAGCTATCTGGAAAGAGAGAGGACTGCTATCGGCCCAGGGATCACCGATAAAGCATAAAGAGGAGATTCTCCAACTTCTGGAAGATGTGCAGAAACCAAAGGAGGTGGCGGTAATGCATTGTAAGGCTCACCAATTGGGGCAGACGGCTGTAAATATAGGTAACCGACTGGCGGATAAAGCTGCAAAAGAGGCTGTAGAGCGAGGTATCCTTGCACTAGTACCAGTAAAACAGATGAAATTCCCAAATTTGAAGCCAAAATATAATAAATCGGATGAACAATTGGCGGAACAATTAGAAGCATCCCAAAATACAGAAGGGTGGTGGGTAACACCAGAAAGACAGGTAATAGTGACCCCGCAAGTTATGTTAGAACTTGCAAGGGAAAGGCATGAGCAAACACATTGGGGTGTAGATGCTATGGTTTCTAGTTTAAAACCATCTGTGGTATGTGTAGGGATGACAGGAATAATTAAATCAGTAATAGCTAAGTGTCCAATTTGTCTCAAAAATAATCCCTTGAATCAAAGGAAAGCACCCTTGGGAGTTACAAAACAGGGTAATTCCCCAGGGGATTACTGGCAGGTTGATTTTTCTGAGTTACCTAGACAAAGCGGATATAAGTACTTATTGGTACTAATTGATACGTTTTCTGGATGGCCGGAGGCTTTTCCTTGTCGCACTAACAAAGCAAGAGAAGTGGTTAAAATATTGCTAAAAGAAATAATACCAAGATTTGGGGTACCAATAGGCATGTCTTCGGATAGAGGACCCCATTTTATAGCAGAAGTAGTTCAACAAGTGAGTAGAATCTTAGGAATACAGTGGGATTTACATACTCCCTGGAGACCACAGTCAAGTGGGAAAATTGAAAGAATGAATCAGACATTGAAGAGACAAATTAGTAAAATCTGTCAAGAGGTGTCTTTAAAAATGGCCACAGGCCTTACCATTAGCTCTTTTAAGGATTAGGATTCAACCAAGATCTAGGGATGGTATAAGTCCATACGAAATCTTGTATGGCAAACCCTACCAAACTCCTCTAATCCCAGGGGATATGAAAGTGGTGAGGGAAATGGATTTAAAAGTGTATTTGATTTCTCTAGGAAAGACCCTCGAAGCACTTTGGAAGTACATTGTGCTGACTAGATCGCTTGCCTTGGATACACCTGTACATCAGTATCAGCCGGGTGACTTGGTGTATATAAGAACTTGGAATTCTGAACCATTGCAGGAGAAGTGGAAAGGACCCTTCCAAGTACTGTTAACAACCTATACTGCAGTTAAAGTGGAAGGGATGGAACCGTGGATACATTATACTCGAGTGAAGAGGGCTCCTTCGTGGAAGATTATCAATAGGGACCCCGAGACCGCAAAGTTGACTTTAAAATATGTTTAAACAAAGGAGTTACTATCATGGAATGGGAGGGGCATGGATCTTGATCTGGAAACTGATGATGATGGGATCATTGTTTGGAATAAGGGAAGATCGATCAGAAGTGAGGGCGGAAAGGGGGGATCCATTGTCAATAGAAGCAGAACAATTAATATACCTCCCAAGAAAGACCCTGGAAGAGAATTTGATGGTGGGGTTAATAAAAGAATTTGCTAACTTACAGAATATAACCCAGATAACTGCATGCCTCCCAGTTCCAAGAGCGGTGGGTGAATCAATCCCATGGGGAATTTTGACAACAAATTTGAGTAGTGAGAAATCCAACAATGACAGTGCTTCTTGTGAGCAAGTTCCCGTTGTTGGATGGCAAGAGCAAATAAAATATGTCAAAAAGAAATGGAAAACCCCTGGGAATAGAGCAGATTGTGAAAAACTATTAAATTATGTTTTCATTAAGGTAGGGAGATATCACAATGTAGGTTGGTGTTCTTATGATGAGCCAATTAGGAAGAATGTCAGTCGAATGATTATGGAATGGAAATGTAAAGAGACTAACCAAACCGAACGAGAGATGGTTTTATGGGAATCAATATGGTCAATGGCTATCCTATCACAATTTCAGTATATGGCTAACGCCTCTTGGTGTTTTACTTGGGATGGAATGACCTTTGTGGCTTTTCCATCAGTTAATGACAAGGGGAGTACATCCCGAGAAAAATAAAGTATTGTATTTTGGTGGAATTGTAAAAAGATATATAATTGTAGTACAGTTAGTAAAGCAATTCAGAATGTTCCACCTTTGGCTGCCGCATTGAAATATGGATGTTTATGTAGAGGACTTAGAAGTGATTTACAATCACTGCATATAAGCCCAAGAGGGGGACAATATTCAGTTGTAGAAAATCTACAATCCAGAGCCCAGGACACTTAGTTTGGGCAATGAGTGATGGAACCTGGTCCACTCATTTACAATTGGATGGGAAGGTAAAACAGATTACTCTGGGGATGCCAACATTATGTCCAATTTGGAAGGAAGCTCCTTTTAAAGGAAGCTTGGAAAATTTAAAATTGGAACGGATAAAGAGATCACAAATAGATGATAATGCAGAATGGAATGAACCTTCGACCGGAGTAAAAATTGGATGGGCTCTGGAGTCTCTGTTGACCCCCTTATCAACTTATAAGAATAAAGCCTGGTTGTATAAATTAACTGGTCAAGTAGAAAGATTGGCTAATGTGACCAGGAAAGGATTTAAACAACTAAACTTGCAGTTACAAGC